>NC_041718.1:4215915-4860082 GCF_900700375.1 Denticeps clupeoides
TTATACACTTTGAAATATTACATTTTAAATGACATGATATCTGGCAAGTTATCATACACTGTAACAATGTAACTCCAAGTGGAAATTACAGACAATTAGCAAGACATCCCCAATAAAGGCGTGGTGGTGACCACAGAACACTTCTCGGTTCCTATGCTTTCTGGCTGATGTTTTGGCCACTTTTGAATGCTGGAGGTGTTTTCACTCTAGTGGTACCATGAGATGGAGTCTACAACCCACACAATTTGCTCAGGTAGTGCACTCATCCAGGCACATCTACGCGAGCTGTGGCTAGAAGGTCTGCTGTGTCTCTCAGCGTAGTGTCCAGAGCATGGAGGCACTACCAGGAGACAGGCCAGCACATCAGGACTCCTCAGCATGGCCAGTTTGGTGGTGGGTCAGTAACGGTGTGGGGTGGCATTTCTTTGGGGGGGCCGCACAGCCCTCCATTTGCTCGCCAGATGAGGTCCGAGATGAGGTCCTCAGACCCCTTGTGAGACCATATACTCGTGTGGTTGGCCCTGGGTTCCTCCTAATGCAAGACAATGCTAGAACTCATGTGGGTGGAGTGAGTCAGCAGTTTCTACAAGACTAAGTCATTTATTCTAAAGATTGGCCCACCCGTTCCCCAGACCTGAATCCAATTAAGCACATCTGGGACATCATGTCTTGCACCATTCACCAACACCATGTTGCACCACAGACTGTCCTGGAGTTGGCGGATGCTTTAGTCCAGGTCTGGGAGGAGATACTTCAGGAGACCATCCGCCACCTCATCAGGATCATGCCCAGGCGTTGTAGGGAGGTCATACAGGCACATGGAGGAATCACACACTACTGAGCCTCGTTTTTACTTGTTTTAAGGACATTACATCAAAGATGGATCAGCCTGTAGTGTGTTTTTCAACTTTAATTTGGAGTCCAAATCCAGACCTGGATTGATGTTTGTGTGATATTGTTGTCAGCACATTCAACTATGTAAAGAACCAAGTATTTAATAAGAATATTTCATTCATTCAGATCTAGGATGTCTTATTTACATGTTCCCTTTATTTTGGAGCAGTGTACATTGCCAGGTAGACACAATGAATGGCATGTTTAATCAACTGCAGATGCTCTGATAAAGATACACTCAGTGGCACAAGCCAATGCCCTGGCTAAATCAGTCCCATCCCCATCACTTCAGAACAAAGCAGCACGGCTGAACAAAAACAGCGTTGACACATAAACAGTATCTGCCCACCACCGGGCTAAAATAAACCACACCGGGGGGAAGGTAGTCGCAAGGCAAATCCAAGTAGTCCTCATCTGTTCGCTCAGGGGCGTAGCCCGTGCGTCGCTGCTATTTCAGGGGGTGTGAACAGCCGAGTATGAGTAATGTTGAGAGGCAGTGCAGAATCCCCCCCCCCCCCCTTCTCACAGTGCCTTAATTAGTGTCTGTCCGACGAGAGACCCTGTAGCCATTTGCATCTGACCTGATGGACACTCAACCATATGGATAATTCTCACCTTCTGAAAATATCCTCTCTTTAGAGACTTGTCTCGCACTTGTCTGAAGTACACATATCCATAGAAATGCCCCTGGTCCCTCTGCAAAACACAAAGAAGAAACCAACAAACAAATGAATTAATGAGTCAGGGTCTTTCAGTGAAGTGAAAGAGAAGTGATTACACAGCAGCACAGCACACGGTGCACACAGTGAAATTTGTCCTCTGCGTTTAACTAATCACCCTGAGTGAGCAGTGGGCAGCCATGACAGGCACCCGGGGAGCAGTGTGTGGGGACGGTGCTTTGCTCAGTGGCACCTTGGCAGATCGGGATTCGAACCTTCTGATTACGGGGCCGCTTCCTTAACTGCTAGGCTACCACTGCCCCATAAATGCTAATGAGGAGGAGAGAGGCGGGACGAGGAGCAGAGCGGCCTATAGAAGTTGAGGAGGCATTTGCATAGATGACGTCATCAACACCACTCACCAACAACAATGTCTGGTGCAGACAGGAAGTTGTATCGCCGTTTCTCCAGGAAAAAAATAGAATTAAACCACTGTCACTACAGCGTCTCATGTGACAGAAGGAAAAAAAAAAAAAAAAACATTTGTGCTCATTTTTTACATCCAATCACTGAGCAAATGCAATGCTTCACTTGTTTTTGGACCATAGACAGGCTAGGGGAACTCGTATTAATGTTAAATAATCTCACAAACTGCAATTTTTCATGATGAGGGACACCAGAATCCAATTCCTTGTATGTGTTCACTCACATACTTAAACACAATTCTGGTTCTGTGAGTTGAATGTGCGGGTGACTACAGGACAGCCCATCGTGAATTACTGTACAGCGCCTTCAAACCCACAAGTCTCTACGTCAGTAGATCAACTGAAAAAAGTGCGAGGGAGTGAGAGCAGCCGTGCACTTGGCACAGTGTTGGAGGGTGGAGTGGTTTGGGAGCATTTCAACAGTCGCGTGAATTAACTGAACTCCGGTCAGGTAGAGCCACTGCCTTCAGTACCGTGGCCCCGCCTCGTCTCACAAGCCCTCAGCTTTCTTCTCGCTGCGGTTTTCACTCTGTGGTGTTAAGTCTCTTTTCCTCAGTCCGGCCGGCTTTATAGTGGCTCGGCACAACGACGGCGGCTGTCCAGAGGGCAGGGTGTAAACACAGAGTGAAATTCATTTTACCTCACACACCCCTGACTGACCCTGCTAACAGCAGAAGACCTTAAAGCGTGACTGAGATGTCCAGTGGCTGACCTTCAGGCAGACGGGGGCATCCCGGTCACAGTGGTCCAGAAAACATCCCAGAGAGGACTTCCTGACTGCCGCTTGCCGGAAACGGAAGCAAAACTGCGTGTCGCCAAGGCAACCTGCCAACAAGATGAACATACAGGATGTACATTTGGTCACTGGGGTCAAATTTCTCAAAGACTCCAGGCATTCCTGGTTGTCTGAGGGGTCTGAAACCATGAAAAGCTGATTTGGGCTTCACAGGCAAAAACAACTTATCAAGCGATCAACATTTGTTTCCTTTTTAAAAAGCGAGAACCTTTCGAAACCCAATCTAGTTTCTTGCCGTCATCTGAAATAAATGAAGTGTTGGGTTGTTCCACTTGGCCCAGAAAGTAAAATACCAGAACGTCATCATCGACAATATGTTTTTCCAAATAAAGGTTGCCAATAGCAACTTGAGAGGGTTTTCAGCCACAGGTCAATTTGAGCAGATGTTCAAGTCACTAGATCAGACACGGCTTGGAGTTCTATCAGTCAGCCCTGGCAGTATTTCATGGGCACACAGATCGTAACGCATCCTTCCTAATTTTTTGGTGCATTTGCAACAAGTTAGAGGTGGAGGGGAAAGTGTGTAAAGCATTACAGAAAGATGACAGAACAAGTGTGTGTGTATATTCACACACATACACACACACACACACACAGCAACATGCCTGCTGGCTCCAGCCTTTTCCCTTTCTGAGCCACTCCTACATTCCACAACCGGGCCAGACCACTCAGGCTGTGGGAAGCCGCCCTGGGCTTTAAGGACGCCCAGAGTGTATGTGTGTGTGTGTGTGGGTGTGTTGCGTGCTCCTCACATGATCCAGGAACAACACCACTTGTCAGCTCTGAATTCCTGTTGCCGACTTAGCAAACGCTTGTCCCATCAACTGGGCGTGTGACAGAGCTAAAGGGTCACCGGGCAATGAATACATGATCTGATTGGTCCTCAGCTCTGCCTGTTAATCGTTCATTAGGAAGAGGACGAACCATGAGGGCAGCCCGGTGTGTTCAGCGGATTAGGGGCATAACGGATGGATTACCTCATCCTCCTCCTTAACCCTGTCCGAAAACATGCGGAGGGGGTGCCGGCCATAAAAAGTGTCCCTTACACAACACCCCACAGTTAATCCCATTCATCCCACACGACTCAGATCCAGACCTGCCACTGGATACTATACTGTACACTCTTCTCTAGCGCGTGTGAGAAACGACAATCTAAATGAAGGTCGGCCTCAAGACAGGGTCTTAACAAGTTCTTCCCAAGCTGTAATTAGTGTGCTGCATTCTTAAGAGGCTTAGATCTCCGAATAGAACAAGGAGCTGGGCTCTGAGAAATGACTGCTGGTGCAAATGTCACTGCTGGTACCTGAGAAAGGATCTGTCACTTTTATCTACATAATAGATACACGGGAAAGATCCCGTGACATGAATTTTTTCTGCTTTTATATCGGTCTTGTTGGTCCCCTAATACTGTATCTGAAGCCTCTTTCTGAAGTTCAGCCGTGGTGCAGAGTTACGGCCACTTTGATCCAGTCCCACATTGAGATTTCCCAGGATGCGCCGTTTCGGTAGCTTTAAATGCTAATGAGGAGGAGAGAGGCGGGACCAGAGCGGCCTATAGGAGTCAGCGGGCATTCGTGGAAATGACGTCATCACATCATTCACAAACCATGATATTTGGTGCAAACAGGAAGTCGAGTTCCTACAGAAAAAAATAAACCCCCTGGTTCTTCAGCATCTCGTGTGACGGAAATAAAAAAAAATAAATACATTTTTATATCCAATCACAGAGCAACTGCACTTCTTCACACGTTTGGAAGCCATGACGGTCAGTGGAGTTCTTATTGCAGGACCATAGACAGGCTCGGGGATTTCTCACAAAGTGAAATCTCATGCTAGGGGACCTTTAACAATGCATTTGAAAATGGTTTAAAGCAGCTAGTTGCTGTGCACAGAGGTGGGAATCACAAAGAATCACATGATGTCATACAATTTGGATCTCTTTCTTACAAACAGACTGATGAAACGATCAGCATATTTATAATGTCCCACATTATATATGTTCTGTATTCAGCACAGCAACTTCTGTCCACCCTTAGCAAAAACTAAATTGTACAATGAAAAGAACGCAATGATATTTAGGAACATGAGGCAAGAGAACAAATAATGTGAAGTTTTAGACTTCCTAGAATTCCTTTCATTCTATCAAAATGCCAGGTTTAAGCCAACTGTGGTATAAGTATCATCATTAAATCTGAAAAACAAGCTTTTGTTTCACATGCCAACCATGCACTTTTGTTTTTAAAGTTTTTTTCTTTATAGAAACCTTCCTAAACTTGACACTTATTTCAGAACAATGAAAAAATAAACGCCAGTGTAGCAGTGCAGTCATATTTAAACAGGAATGTAGTTCCTTTGAAAATCTGCATGTCTATATGTTGTCAAGTGGGCTGCCTGTCCCATAGCACACAATATCCCCACATCTAGCGGCATCTCAATACGCCTGCTCAGTCCCACACACCCTGGCATGTCCTCCGGACGTGACTGGAGTTTAAAGAGCTGCCAGTCGCGCAGTTTCAGCTGCATCTCGGGGAGATATGTTTGCCACTCTGAATTATGCCCTACACCAGTGCACACAGTACGGTCGAATAAAGCACAACTAGAGGAGGAAAGATGACATCATATATTAAAAAGCCACAATTAACCACATAAGCTCCCCTCCCCTCCCCCTGCTATCCCCGCTGGACCATCCCATCCTTTAGGCTGTACTGATGTTGGTTAGCTGTGCTGAGGCCGCTGTTTTGTTCTACCTTAAAATCACAGTTTGTATGCTTTGTTCGGCGGTTGTGTGTGTAACAGTGGACGTCCTCCTCTCCACACCCTTGTCGCGGTTCTTAAACCCCTAGACTTAGGAACGTGACACCCCTCTTCAAGATTGATACACGTTTCTGCAGGTGTGCCCTAAGGGTGTTGAAATTAATTGTAAAATCGATGCATCAGGATGTAGACGTGGACGATTGTAATCGATTATCATCATAATGCCGTTGCTTTCTGGTGGCGCACAAAGATTCTTATTAAAAAGAAGTAGTGACGGAACCAGGCTAGTGTTCTGTCGGCCCCTTCAAAACCCAAAGCGGGAGTGTCCTGAGATCTACAACACGACATTCTTACCGGGAGTTTAGACAACCATGCAGATTTTTTGCGCTGATCCCCACGGCAAGCAAGAAGAAGGGCAAACCTTGCGGTGAGCGCAGCAGTTTTTCTGCTGATAGGAGCAAACCAAATCATCCACACGGGTGAACAAGACCTTAATTTTTTTGTGTATATCAGAATGGAACCGTGAAGGTTCACACCTCTAGTGTGCCCCAGGGTTCAGTATTAGGACAACTCTTCTTCTTTCTGCAAATCTCCCCAATAAGTCCCTCCATAAACTCAAACTTCTTGAGCATCCTGCAGCTTGGGTCATGACTCCCTCAAGAGAGCGAATTACCCCAGTACATAGCTGTGAATTTAACCCATCACACTTACTGAGAAGTAGAGATGTGAACCTACGGTGGTAGTAGCCTAGTGGGCAACACATTCGCCTATGAACCAGAAGACCCAGGTTCAAATCCCACTGAGCAAGACACTTGGGTTGCTCCAGGGGGGGACTGTCCCTGTAACTACTTACACCCCTAGACTTAGGAACATGACTTAGGAGTCGCTCTGGATAAGGGCATCTGGTAAATGAACCTGCAACCTTCCTTAGCAACTAGGCCACCACTGCCCTAAGGTAGGATCATTTTTTTTATTAACTCTCACGTTTAAGTGCATCCATAACCCTGTGCCTCCTTATCAGTGAGGTTAAAAAGCCAGCCAGCTGGAAAACAGGCATGAATACGACCAATAATACTAATCAATACATTTAACTGCTGTTTCTATTATTCCCTCAGACCCAAATTGTCAAGCAACTGGAACCACCGAATCATTCCTTACTGATTCCTAGTGACTTTTCTAATATCGCTTGCATGTGCGGCAAAGAACTATCCAGATTGGCCCCTGCTGACACCGATGTTCATGTACTCCAGTTTCAGTAAGAAGAGTCACGGATCAATGTAGCACTACAGTGACCAGTGCTTGTCTACACTACACAACTGCATTATATACATTTATGTACAAAAATCCTCTTTTCAAAGACAGAGTTTAGTTTAATACTAGAGAGAACCGTGTGCATGGACTGGTGATTACGGTCTATAGACAAGATGGATGAAACAGCAGCACTGAATCGGCCATTTGACACCAGACATCTATTAGATGGGACACTGTCCAACAAATGCTCTCAGGTCACACTTTTTACGCTGTGAGCCAACTGAAATCTGATCTCTGTGCCTTAATCTGTCAAAGGGTGGTTAGACGTGGATAAGTGCAGCACAAAATGAATAAGTTTTATAATAATTTATAGTTTCTTTTCAGTGGACGCTAAAAAACACTGGTATGGATATCAGACAAAAAAGCATGTTTCTGGTTTGATTCTTCATGCTTAGAGGACAACATGAACTACAGTACAGTACAATATTTGTTTGCCTAGTTGATTAGTGGTAATAATAAAAAATAAAAAAAAACACACAAAAACCCTGCTAGATCAGCCCTGTAACAAAGTGCTTCTTTTTCCTCACAGCTTTCACTGTTCAAACAGTGCAACGTTTTTACTTAAGAATACTGTTTAAAATGCTATACAGCCCTTCTGAGATAAAGGGTGCGCTCTTCCCAAACCCAATATTCACAAACACAGCAGCAACGCAATGCAGAACAGCTAGTAATGATTCATTCCAAGCGACTCAAGTCAATTACAATAATGCACTGGGCATCTGCCTTGGACCAATTCGCTTAAGATATAGTTGACAATTTAAGTAATTTCCTGAATCTGATTAGTTGTGTAATTTGTTTGGCTGTAAGTTTCTGTATGTTGATCAATCAAAAGGACAGAAACTACTGAAATGACTGGAAAAATGGAAAGAATAACGAAAACAATTAACTCATTGTTTTATAGTGGACTATTTATTCCTGACATTACTGTCTCTTATGCATTTTATGTAAATTTTGTTATTTGATTTATCCTAATCTATATAACCTAATCTGGTGTCATTTTTCAATGAGATCATCACATACAAACGTATTCTCTGTGCTTGACCAAACCGTATTAAAGATAAACGACCTGAACGTTAGCTGCTGATGAGTACCTGCTGAACAGAAAACAGAAAACTATTTACCTGAATTGGAGTCTGGGAATGACAGGTAGCAAATACTTGTCTTCTGTAATTAGGAAAATGGAGAAAATGTTTAGCGGTAAACCAACACAAAATATTAAAAATGCATGTGTCCAAAATCTTGTGATGCATACCTCTTTTTCGGTCAGTTTTGAGTGGTGAGGGTAGATGACCTGCAAGTGAACCATCCCAAACAATTAACCTCTTATAAACTTAATTTAACCATTTATACAAGTTTCCATCCTGTGAACCAATGAGATTACTAATTAATATTTAACTTCACGTATTACCTGATTTATACCCAATCTGACATTTGATAATCATAATGTAGAATCTAGTGCATGTACTACAGTTAGCTGATGAAAGCAGTGTCGTCCACCCCAGACAAAACAAGAAAATCCAGCATCAGCACGAAACACGATACCGAGTCTGCGAAATTGAAATAGACTGGGAAAAGTTATTCGCGTATATTAGCTGCTCAAATCAAGCAACTCTACGTATAGAGCAAACTTTCGTATTTTTCGTACTTAATGTTTGACGATTGTAAAGAGAGGCCCGATTATGATGATGAAAGCCGGTCAACATACACTGGAGGTTTAGCCAGCAGCTATTAGCTTTTGTTGGACAGTTTAGGCATTCTAGGGATGCTAGTGGGCTAAGTTAGCAATTAGCTTGAATCTCTTTCGAGAAACGTCCTTTTTCCTGGTTTCCTCTTAATAGACGCAGTCACTGAGGTGTCGTTCACTTACTTCCACAGCCTGACCAAGTTCCAAATCAAAGCCGACCACACATATGCAGTGCAGCCAGGCTGAGAATCGGTCCCACGGTAGGAATAGCGGGTCTGGTTCCTCCTCTCCAGGCCCATCGCCTGGCATTTCCTCGGCAGGGGAGACCCTGACATCCTGGTCCTGCACGTCTTCTGGTTCCTCGATCTGCTCCTCTAATTCCTCCGCTCCTTGCAACGCCATGGCGAAGGCTAATTCCCTCTGCCTACAACTTTCTGCTCAACAACATCCACCAAGCGCCACCGCTTCGACTCACTCACAACACAACACAGGACGGTGCGCGTCTCCGGCGCGGCGCATGCGTAGTACGACAGTCGATCTCTATAAACTCTGGAACAGCATTATCACTATGACACAGCCGCCGAAGATCTGATTTTGGACATTGTTCATCCAAATGCCAAAAGCACATCAAATCACGCACGCCCATTAATGTAATCATGCACAGTGTTTTCTTTACAGTTTTATATATTCAAAATGTGTCACGTTTAAAATAGACTTTGACTTTACCAATAATACATTCTAAATTATTCAATAATTTACTATTTATTCTATGTAAAAGAAACATTAGCATTCTATAAAGAACGAAGGAAAGGGATGTTCGTTCTGACAAAAGCATGTTTACTCCAGTAAAACTTTGATTAGTTTTAATAGTCCGAAGAAGAGTTTGTCCGTCATCTATTGGCCAGGCCTAAGCCCTTGGCGACACCCGATTGGACGAGCGACGACGTCGAGTCCCGCCCCGCACTGCACCACGGGCTTGTTGCGCCGCCGCGCCGCCCCTCCGGTTTGTGTATTCCATTCCACTATGGCGGTGCCTAGTTGCGGAGGAGGACAAGTTCCTCGAAGTTGCCCTCGGTCGGCGCGGCCACGACTGTGAGGCCGCCGTGGACGAACGGGAGCGTTTCGAAGTCGTGGACGAAAGAAGCCCATGGCTTAGCCTGGAATCTGCAGGGGGGGAAAAAGCAACCCGGAGCTGTGGCGTGTGCGGCGCCGCTTCTGCCGCCGCAAGGATCGGTTATTCCGCGTCTTCTTAGCCGCCTAGCTAGCTGCCCGGCGGACTCGCGGCCCCCGGACTCGCCTCTCTCGCGTTTCGCCGAACGCGCTCGCCTTTCCCGGGTCCCGGAGGACGCCGCGAAGCCCCAAGACACCGGCCGTGAGGAGGGGCGGCTTCCTGGCGGCCGTTTTAAGCCAGTCGGGGCTGGGACTAGCTGGCCGATTAGCCAAGCGAGTAGCCGCCTAGCGAGGATTTCCCAGGCAACTTGAAAACGACGCCGGTTCGGTGTAAATCTTTCTTTTTTACTGAAGGGGAGTGGTAACAGCAGCTAGCTTGTTAGTATTAGACGTTTCTCATTATTATTATTATTATTTTTTTTACGAGCATTTTCTGCTTCCAGGTTTCGAACGTTTGTACAGCCGAAAGCCACGGCGTCTTACGATGAAATCGCTCGCCGGGCGGCTCGTTGTAATGCGATTTAAACCCCCGCACGCATAACCCCCGCGGGCAGCCCGACGCCGGGGCTCGGCACGCAGGTTCGGTCCGTTCGGGAAGCGTCGTTACCGGCCGCCCAGACGCACATTTATGGTTGGGGTGACGTAGGAGTGATGAGTTTGCGCTGCACGCCTTCCTCCTGGAGTGTCGAGGCTAACTACTTTTTCTTACTTAATTGTGCCCAGCTAGCTGGTCCCGATCGGGCTGAGCTACGTGCGTTTCGTCTCTTCTGACACCATGGCGCTCTCGCCAGATGCTCCGTTGACCCGCGAAGTAATGTTTCGGCGATAATCTCCAGAGCTGATCGATTTTTCGTATCTGACGGGGCCGTGGGCTGTATGCATGTTCTCGCCCCTTCCCAACGGAACCGCACGTTTTAATATTTAATCTGGAAATTGGGAAATCCTGCCACTCTGGATCAAGAAGACTTGACCTTCGTCCCTGGTTGGAGTAACACTCCCAAGCCGTCATCAATGCCTTCAGCGCTGGCCGTGTTCACGTGTCGCCCGAATTCGCACCCGTTTCAGGAGCGCCATGTCTACCTGGATGAACCGGTCAAGATCGGGCGGTCCGTGGCCCGCTGCCGACCCGCCCAGAACAACGCGACTTTCGACTGCAAGGTTCTGTCGAGGAACCACGCCCTCGTCTGGTTCGACCACAAGACGGACAAGGTGAGTGGGGCAGACTTGCAGGGGTCGTTTATTTATTCCATTAATGATGCTTATTGTGGATTATTTGCTTTTTAAAGTTGATGTGGTTTGTGTGTGTGTGTGTGGGTTTTTTTATTTTTTATTTGGCTACTGATATGATATCAGTGTCCAAGCTCGACGCCTCGGTCTCGCCGTTTTCCCTCGGTAGCTTGATGAAACGTTCAGACGTGGAGCGGTTTGCCTGTCTCCGGAGCTGCCGTAGGCTCGACCTGATCCCCACACATCGTCACCGCACCACCTCAGCGTGACCTGGATATTTACCGTGCAGTACAGGGGGGGGGTTTCACAAATCCTTCCCTTCTGGCTGGGTGGAGGAAACCCTTCGTTCTTTTTTGCTTTTGACACAAGAACACGTCACGTTTTACTTACTGAGTAATAAGGCACGTCTGCTGGAATGTTCTGTGTAAAATACTTGGGGATCCATAATGTCTGGACTCAATGATTAAGAGCCCCAAAAAGCTGTGTGTGCTTTGTTGATGCACCCAGGCATCGAGAACACTGCAGTTTGATGCATGTTTTGTCCTGCTGAGCTGATGTTGGGTATGTCATGAGGTTGATATAAGGTGTAGTCTTTTGGCATGTTACTATGAAAGTGAAGTGATTGTCATCGTGAAACACTGCAGCACAGCACACTGGGTACACAACGAAACATGTCCTCTGCTTTTAACCATCACCCTTGGTGAGCAGTGGGCAGCCATGACAGGCGCCCGAGGAGCAGCGTGTGGGGACTGTGCCTTGTTTACTTCATGGACTGACCCCACTAGTTCGGGAAAAAGGTTTTAAACTCTCTACATAACATTATGTATCTGACAAGCGTCCCTGGCTGCTGCCACACTATTTGTTCAAGCCTGCCAAGCAACGCCACAGGTGTGTGCGCGGGCACAAGTATATATATATATATTTTTTGTTAGTCCTTGGGCCTTTGTCGTCCTCAGTAAAGGTTGTTCTAGTACTGCATGCCTCCCTGGCAGGAATGCAGCGCTTTGTCCCTTTGTTCAGGTGCTGTTATGGGCTTGGGTTCGTCTCGCTTCGTCCGAACCCCCAGCTTCTTGGGAGTGACGCTTTATGCCCTTGCGTTGCCTGTTGAAACAACATTCCTTGTTTGGAATGCGGCAATGGTCTAATATTGCACTGACCTAGAAGTTTCAATGCACCTCATAGCTTGAGGGCGTGGCATTGACTGGATTCAACCTCCTCTGTGTCTGGAGGAGCGAATTAGTGTCGGGCTGTACTCAGTTAGCCCTGATCATAGTGCCCCCCCATATTTTAGGGTTCCACCTTCTGTTGGCAGTCAGTGGGTTGCTTCTGCCTGGCATTGCAGTGTGCACCTCCTATGTACCTCCACATAATGGAACAGTAAATCCTGGAGCCCAAACGTGCTTGTGGTGGGAGGTCAGGCAGCGGCTTGGCGATGATTCATTAGATGCTGCCTACCCTGCATTTTCAGATTCAAGCTGCAGCATGATCTGCTTCCTCAGGTCATAATCGTTCCACCCCAGTCGAAGTCTGAAGGAAACTTTCATTTTTTTTTCCCCCCTCTGTTTGCTGTGTAAGACAGGTGACTTCTTGCTTCATATAGCATAATCCACTATGTTGAAACCTCCCAAGTGGCTGTGTTATGGTGTACTCTGTGCTGTTTGTGTTGAACTAGAAAAGGTAATTTTTATTTTATATATATATATATATATAAATGAGACTAGAAAATAAAATGTGGAATTGCTCTTTGTTTTTGCACACAATTTTATTTAAACTATTCAACCTGGGTTTTTTTTATGCACATTTACAGCATTTATTATTATTCTTACTATAATGGCAGCTCAGAGTAAAACACTTTTATTAACTCCGTTTTAATTCATTCAAATACTCAATCAAATCTGTAGGATCAGTTTGATTAAAAAACATATCAAATCCTCAGTATAGCTGCTGAGCAGTTGTAAGATCAATAATCCACCATTTAAAGCTGCTCTATTGAGCATATTAGTATTCTGTATTAACTTGATTGTTACAATGATTGTTCCTGTCCTGTAGGGCGACCGATTAGGGTGACTTGACAGGACAGTGGTGGCCTAGTGGCCTAGCGGTTAAGGAACCCTGTAATCAGAAGGTTCGAATCCCGATCCGCCAAAGGTGCCACACTGCTCTCCGGTTGCCTGACTCATTTGTTGTGTCACAGTGTGCTGTGCTGCAGTGTTTCACAATCACTTCACTTAACACTGATTTTTTTTTTATTTGTCTTATTAGTCAGTTCAGACTAATCATCTTCTTGCAATACACCCCAACTGCTGTAGACCTATGTACTCTCCTGGTTACAGGCATGGTATTGAACTCATTTCAGTGTGCTTTTTAATGAGGTCCTTCAAGTGCCGTTGTTGTTTTTCTAATTAAACTTTTACCGCTCATGCTGCTGTATTAAGAGGTGAGACCCTGTAAAAGCTATTTTGTAGTTTTAGCTCAAGCTGGCGCTTCTGACAGTTTCATGCATATGTAGTTATTAAAGTAAAATCAGTACTCTAATTCAGATCAATCTATTGTCTTTTAGTCTTTTCTTACTCATTTTATTTGGGCCGATCACTGTTGAACCATTAGGTTCGCTTCTATTGATTTATCTGTGGATCTGAATCCTGCCCCATGGCTTGCAGCCTTTGACTATTGATAATAAAAAAAAAAATCCCTTTGTATGGTTCCCTCAGTCCAATCCAACTTGTTTGACTAAGTATTCATACTGTAATGTCCATTTGCTAGAAGTCAGTGGCGAGTAATATTTACTTTTTTTGTTGTTCTATGGATTGAATGGTTATACATTCTAAATTCTAAGATCACCATACCACCCACCTCCTTCCACTGGTCTACGTATTCCAGAAAAGTGCGGGCTTCTGATGTCAGTGCTGGAAATAGTCGACTGGAATTTGTCCCTGGATGTACGGAGGCCGTGATTATCAAGTGGACAACTGGCAAGCAGCTGACAGTGGGCTACACCCACCACCTACATCAGTGTTTAGTCTTCTTCTCACTCGGGTCAATATGTGTGTAACCAGCGGGTAAAAGTTGCTTTCGTGACCAGTTCACCCGCACTCTATGCACGTTCACACCGTTTATTCTGTCCTCTTAGCGCTTTGCTGACATAATCATTCATTTCCCAACGAAGTGAGCAAAGCTACATAGTGCTTTACAGACAGTTCAAGATAGAAAGACAAGAAGAAAACAAAGCTAAAAGCATACCCTGCCCTTAAAATACTATACAAGAAACATCATTCTGCATCATTAAAAAATGAAGTGGCAATGTCCTGAGAGTCCTGGTGCCTATATGAACCTTGCCATGTAGAGCGGGACACCTTACACGTCCCCTGTCATGATTATTTCACATTAACAGAAGTTCCTGCAGTGGCTAGAAATGATGATCGGTATGAAGAGTGCTTTGGCCATTCCTCTTCCCTGTTCAGCTCAGGCGGTCTGCGCTGGAATTTCTCCCCTCGTGTCGTCATAACGGCAAAGGTCACACAAGCCTCTGAAGAAACAATTTAGATTTTTTTATTTTTTTTTTTTGGAAAAACGCAGACACTGCTTCATATCAAACATGCCTGTTTAAAGCTAAGAATGTTACTTCAGGAGAAAATAGCACCATGAACAACCCAGTTTCAAGCAATTCTTATGAACTAACGCAATTCTTAAACTATTAGCGAATTTTAGTGGGAACCGTATCTTATCTGAGGTAAAAGGTAACTGCTTCATTTATTTCGTTTTGTCGCTTGCTTGTCCTCTCATGGAGCATATTTCATATCCTCGAAACCCTGTGTCCGAGTGGTTTGGTTTGGTAGCTGTTGCCGCCGCTGCTCTCCAAGCCTCGATACCCTCGGAATATTGTTTAGGATGAGAAGCTTCATTCTGCCATCCGACGAGTGAACCTTTTCACTGCAGAATCTTCAAATAACGACAATTTGTTTTATCGTTTTGGTAAAAGCCAAATCAGTCCCATATAGAATAGTGCGATTTGTCTGACCAAAAAAAAAAAAAGAATGTAGTCTATATAGACGATTCATAATCTTCATAATTCACACAGTCATTTCACCCACCATTTTATTAAGTGGGGCTCGCAAGTGCAATGTTTGTAGCTGCTGTGGACTGCTCACCTTTTTGCACTTCAGCTTGAACTGATTTATGAACTATTAAAGCTAGACAGGTTTAACTTCTTTTTTTTTTTTTTTTTTTTTTTTTTTTTTGTGCCACCATAGATATGCACAGAGATTACTTTTATTTGCACTTTATTTTCCTAACTGTCTAAAAAGCTGCAATAAATAAATAAAGAAGTTTAAAACCTTTTATATAAATGTTTTATGTTAATACACTTGTGAAATCGATGCTTGTAAAATAATCGTGAAAGCAGAATTAATCTTACCACCAGAATTTCTAATTGTTGCAATAGTCCACGTGAGATGAAAGTGATGTATGGATAAACTTTTCTGTATCTGAAAAGAAAGGGCATGTTAAATTTAAATGTATTTCTTTAATTAGGAGTAGGACTGGTCTTGCCTTGTATGTAGAGTGAAATGTGACCAACACACTTCTAAAACTTTGTGGAAAGCAGTCACAGAACAGACAAAAAGACCATATTAAAGCCTGTTGATTAGGAAGCACAAAGTTTCTTTACCAGCTTGTGTGTGGAATAATATGCTAATGAATTTGATCAAGGCTGCTGTGTGAGTGGTGAGTACTTCCAGCAAAAATGAGACATTTTTAGAAGCTGTAAACAATTCTGTACTGCTAAAGTCATTGCTTTTATAAGTTAGAAAAGAAAATATTTTTCCATTTCCCCCGTTCCTTCAATAATTCTTTTGCAGTAGCCGTAGTAATATTACTTTACGGTGTAGAATACTTTTTTACATAGTCATGGTACCTCATGGTCATTTTAAGCAAGTATGCCCTTGCTTAAAATGGATGGAATTGTTTGCACCCTCGATTTATGAAATGTTCTATCTCTCCCGATGGTCTGAATGGTGAGTTTTCTCAAGCATTTAGTCTTCAGGGTCAGGCAGCACTACAGGCATGATTCATATGAAGCATGTTTCAGTTCATTAAATCTGTGTGAGAGTGGAGCAGCAGGTTTCAGGTTTCACCTCTTTAAGGTGGTCTTTTTATCTGGGAAATAGTTCTGTGTGGTGAGCACTAAAATTAGTTGTTGCAGCCAGAATTTCTTTCCCCCCCTTATATTCATGTTATAGGTCCCGGCAGGACACTTGGAAGTCTTTGCTTTAACTCTTTGGGGCAGGAGGAACAGGGCTCCGATGGAAACACCCACAGGCCTGTAAGGCTTTGGCCAGTTTCCCAATGTTGAGTCAGTGTATAGTGTGTGGAAGTGCTTCAGCTCGCCTGCTGGGACAGACCCAGAGTTCACCAAGACAACAGCAAGACAGTTGTCCTCTATCAAAGCATGAAATTATGAGATCTTGAGAAAATGGATGTCTGTATACTTAGCCCTCTGTTTTTTAACCTTTTTTCTTTTTTGTTGTAGGTACTTTATCATCATAGGGGAAGTTCTCCATTTGATCTATGCCTTTTAATGTAGCTGTAGTGCTTGCCATGCAATTTTTGATTGGTGGATATTTAGTGATTAATTCATGTTTCCACGATACGCAGCACACGTCTGATTCTGCTCCATATGTTCTGCTTGCATTCTCATAATCCCTTCATTTCATGTTGCATAGTATACCGAACTGCTTTTGGTTAGGCTCACGTTTTCTATAGCTCTACATTTCACCTCAAGGTAAATAGCATACGTTGCTGCTGTATATGTAAAATAATTATGTGGGAAATGTGATCTAATTCCTCAATGGTTGCACTGGTACTACCAGGCGTTCAGGGGGGAAAGTCTCCAATCACGATCGTGAAGGGCGGGGCCAGTGAGTAGCCTGGATGTAGCCACGGATTAGAGCCTTAATCAGGCCTTAAGGTGTCCTATTATGGGAATTTCACTTTGGGAGATTAATACGGGTTAATACAGTGGATCGGAATGGTGAAATGTATACAGAGTTCTTTGGCCACTCTGCTTTACTGTTCAGAGAGTGGCAGCTCAGATGGTCTGATCTGGAATTTGTCCCCTTATGTCAGACAATTTCCCACCCCTCCCATAAAAAAAGGGAAGAACATGGGAATCATTGCGACTGCTCAGTGATTGGCTGTTGAAATGAACACAATTCTGTACGCCTCCACCAGTCTGGCGAGATGCTGTAGAAACAGTGGGTTCTTATTTCTTTTTCTTATTTCTCCTCCTCGTCCCGCCTCTCTCCTCCGCATTAGCATTTAAAGCGACACACACCGAAATGACGGCCTGAGGAAATCTCATTGTGTAACTGGCTAAAGGTGGCTGTAATTCTGTACCACGGCTGAATTTTACTTCAGATATAGTTTTAGGGGACCACTAAAGACCTACATTTAAAGCAAAAACAAATTCATAATAGGGAACCTTTTTAAAAGTTAGACCCAAGCCCAAAAAGTACAGCTTTTTAAAAACCCCAACCAGACATTGTGGCATCGGATGTCGGCCAACAGGACTGTAATAACATGCTTCATGCACATTACAAGTCATTCATACATTTGAAAGTGATTTATCATGGTCAAAGCCCCCCCACCGCCAACACCTCAGACTTTACTCGAGCTGCCAGTGCAACCAGAATGTAAACAGCATCAGCTAGCGTCCTTTTCACCACCTCAGCATTCATTTTAAAACCCATCGCCTGACCACTCATTTACCTCCCAAGCAAAACGATAGAAATCGAACGATGAAAAACGCATACTGCACCTATAAAAAAACACATTACATGCTGCGATGAACGTAGTGGCCCTGTGTCCCCTCTCCCCGGCAGCAGCAAACAGATCAGGCTGAGATGGTGATCAAGGGCTGATGTGGTGTGGACCCTGACAGTATTTTTATTTTTTGGGCTTGCACAAATATGCGTATAGAACCCGATGACTGATCAAATATTTAATCACCCAGACAAACCTGGCCAGACATGTTCAGGGAAAAGACTAGTTCTGTACTTAAAATGTACATACACACAGAAAATTTGCTTTTATAAATTACACTCAACGTGGGGTGGTTCGCGTGTGGATTTTCAGCATATTCTGCCCACTAGACACCCCCCTTGAACCATTTATGGTAAATGCAAATCAGCTCATGACTATTTAAGACTCCATGTAAACCCGAAAAAGAACTGCATTGTGGCGACTGAGGGGAAAAATAAGAAGAGAATTTTCTGAAACTGCAATATGTGATGTGTGGGTGAAGTGGAAAGCAGGAAAAAATTGGACCTGACCCGAACCAGACAGCACTTTTTTTTTATTAGTATTTTTTATCAACCTAGTAAGAATTTTGCCTTTGCTAGAAACTCAGATGTGCTTCATAACATGTACATGTCTATTAAGTTAAAGTTAAAGTGAAGTGATTGTCACATGTGATACACAGCAGCACAGCACACGGTGCACACAGTGAAATTTGTCCTCTGCATTTAACCCATCACCCTGAGTGAGCAGTGGGCAGCCATGACCGGCGCCCGGGGAGCAGTGTGTGGGGACTGTGCTTTGCTCAGTGGTACCTTGGTGGATCGGGATTCGAACCGGCAACCTTCTGATTACGGGGTCGCTTCCTTAACCGCTAGGCCACCACTGCCTAGCGGTTAAGGAAGGTTATAGGTATTTTCTTTTGTGCACCGACCCTGCCTTCTCAGGCCATGTCCACACAAGAAGGAATTTTTCCAGTTTTAGAAGAAATCAGCTCTGGCCTTGTCCACACAGAAACGGGGTTCAGGGGACCATAATGGATATTTTCTGAAAGTGGTTCCAGAGTGAACTTCTCTTTTCCTGTATCCGTGTGGACAACACTAACTTATTAGCTCAACTGTGGTTATATGTGACCGCACTAGTTACAGGTGTGGAAGGGAGTTAAAGCAGCATTTGGGCCAATTTTCTGTGTGGATGACAACATTTCAGGTAACATTCCCATGTGGACGCAAGTTCTTTTAGAAACCCACTTTACAGAAAAGATTCTCCTGTGGATGGGCAAAACCAACTTGTGTGGGTCAATCCTGAGCATCATTTCATGCTAGTATTTCATGCTAGTAAGGAATAATCTCTTCGGCGATTCAGTAATATTTGCACTTGTCCTACTATTTAAGATGGTTGCTCATATTACATATTTTGTGTGCAGGGGATTTTATTAAGAAGATGTGAGAAATCCCACCTCATCTCCCTCAGAGAACTGGGGTTACAACCGTAGGCTTTTGTTTTGCTCTTTATTTGCTTGATGTCTCACTGTGGGATATAGAAAGTGCCCCAATTCCTAGCCCAGTAGGGTTGGGTTGAAAGCATGCACACATAATAGTACTTCATGAAGACATGCCCAGGACTGCATGCGCCAGAGTTGGGGAAAGTCACACGTAGGCAGTAGAAAGTGTCAGGTCTTAAAACGTCAACCACAGACACGCCCCTAAACAATGCCCAGGACGGCACCATCCCTCTGGTGGAGTGTGGCCATACAGGCCTCTACAGGCCTTCTCCCTCTACACAAGGTCACTTGGTGAGGTCATTTCCTCACATGGATTATCCTACCACTGCTATGCTGACGACACACAACTCATCTTCACTTTTCCTCCTTCTGATCTACATGTTGCTTCCATCTCACGACTGGACTACTGCAACTCCCTTCTAGCTGGTCTACCTCTATGTACCATCCGACCTCTACAACTCATTCTACAACTCATGCAGCAGCACGACTGATCAAAGCCAAACATGGAGTGTCACCATCCTACCTCACAGCCCTTATTACACATCACACTGCACCTCGTATACTCCGAGCCTCCAGTACTGCTCGCCTGGTCCCTCCATCTCTGAAGGTACGAGGAAGACACTCATCTAGACTCTTCTCTGTCTTGGCCCCTCGGTGGTGGAATGAAATTCCCCTTGAGGTCAGATCAAACGGCAGCTCAAGACCTTCCTCTTTAGAGAATATTTAGATTAACTTGTAACCTTGTCTGACTTCTGTATAGAAACTATAACATAGCGAATAAAAAGATTGTATTCATAGTTGTGGGTCCTAGTGAACCAGAATTGATCACTTCATTGATTGTAACATGGAAGCATGTTGTAAGTCGCTCTGGATAAGGGCGTCTGCCAAATGCTCTAAATTGTAAATGTAAATAATGTCATGTTGTAGATTCTTGCACGCTTAAGAGATCAAGATCAGCGTTTCCTCCATTCCTGCTTCGTGGTTGTGGCAGAAAGAACACTCGTCCACATTGATTCTGTTGGTCTTGCAAAAATACGTCACTGTGTGCAGTGGTCAAAGATCAACAAATTTCAACTTTGACCGTGGTGCGAGAACAAGGCTGCAGAGGGACCTGGAGCAGGGCTGTACCAGGTCAGGCCACCGCAGTCACCACCGGCACTGCTTTTTTTAATTATTATTTTCATGCCGCCGCCAGCAAGAAAATCACCATATGTTGTAATTGATTGTGTTCTGCACTGTATCAATGCAATATAGCCCATCGATTATATGATTAATTTCAACACCCCTAGCCTTAAACTAGGTAGTTACTCACATGGGCTCAGAATGAACACCGCAAGTGAAGAATTAGGGACCAAATGTGTGTGGGGGGGTGGCACCATCCGGCCAAGCCTGAAGGCGTGATTGAATTGGGCTTCAGCAAATTGCCACGCAAGGAGCGTGTCCCATAGTGAGATGTCGAGCAAAACAACCGAAGGAGAACTTCTGATCTAGGACTGTAATGGAGAGCACATGCACAGTATGTAGTGTACGTGAAATTAAAAACGCAGACCAACTTAAAAATGTAACAGATTCGATCAGTTTCATAGATCAGCAGTTATTTGAGTCGTTATTTGACTGCTGTCCAATACTCTTATTGATTGGTGTGTCCCTATGTGCCGCATAGAAAATAGAAACAGTGATTTTTCCTTTTAAAGGATGTGGTCCTTTTTAAAATCACATTTTATGATTTTTTTTTAAAACCACATAATTTGACATGAAAATATAAAAAATAGTCATCCATAGATGTCAGTGTGGTGTGGCATGCGGTGGTACACTTTCTTTTTCTATTTGCTGGTCAAAGGAACGTTCTCTTAAAATCAAAGTTGTTGTTGACCGGGTAGGTGGAAGTGGGGCTGCGGCATGTGTCCACTCAGCTCAGTCACAAAAAAAAAAAAAAAACATAGCTCACGCTTGCATCACCATTGACAGATATGGGGCTCAAGTTCAGGAACTGGCTGGGAAACAGAGCAAATACTCTTTTGCAGCGTTTAAAAGTTTTAGCACCGTATTTTTAAAAAATCATGTTATTGAACTTGGAATTTTGCATAAAATCAGCTGTGTAATATGTTAATGTAATATTTTGTTTTATAGTAAATCAGACTAATTAGTCACATTTTTTTGTTTTTTTTGTTTATTGCTTATTTATTTATTCCAAATGGCTCTCCATGACCAAAAGTCTTACTCAGAGTGTGAAGACCTGGGCCAGCAGGAGAATTCCGATTCGCTGTGCAAATGTGCATGGAGAGGAGGGAGCTGCGGCAGATATAATACAGGGAGCGCGGAGGGTAAACTGATGTGGTAAAATGAAAAGACAACCAAAGACGCTGTTGCTTATACTATTGTAAAGTGTTCCAGGAAGCACAAAAGTCTTTTGGGGGTTGGTCTCCTGGGGCGAAGGGGAAGTGTTTGGAAGTCTTTCCCGGTGGTGAGGTTTCAGCTCTCTCAGTCCAGTACAGCCTACTACCAGTGTGTGGGCTACAGTTTATTGCTTTTGTTGTGTTTTATATGGTCAACAGTGTGACTCTAGAAAGACACACATATACATACATGTTCATACAATTCCCCCATCAACCATCCCTCCATAACACACAAGACACTACACATATTGTCACCCAGATTCCATAATCCAGATCATACAGAGAACATTGACAAAATGAAAATGGAAGACACACACACACACACACACACACACACACACACACACGCGCACAACCTTTATGCCACCTGACCAGATAGAGCTGTAGTGAATGGTGTGTGTGTGTGTGTCTGTGTGTGTGTGTGTGGAAAATTGGGTGAATCTACAGAATCTGAAGCAGTTGGGAACCTCACTTAATAAATGGAAATTGATGGTAAAGTACAGTGTGATTTAACTGGCGAGTTAAAGTCGGTGATAGTACAATTACAAAGTGCACAATACAGCTAAAAATGTTCAGTGCGTCAACAGCCTTTTCACTGCGGCCCCCTCTAGAGTAATTATGACATTGGGATGTGTAAAAGATGCCTTGGTGGAAATTATCACTTCTTGGTCTGTTGCAGGGGAGAGGGATAAAGCAAACATGCAATGTGCTGCAGTCTTTATATAAAGCTGTAGTATAAATAGTTGTGCTCTGCATGGTCTTAGCGAGTCACTTCATTTTGGGAGCATTGGATGCAGTAACCGTGTGTGCTGGGTTTCTTGCTCCATTCTGGTTCTCGTGTCAGGCAGAGAGTACAAATGTTTTTGGAGAGCTGATACCTGTGCGAAGTGTGCGAAGAGTCTTTGAGTACAAGAATTTATTTATTTATTTATTTTTTTAAACTTTGGCTGTGGAAAGTAGGATGAGAGACAGACAGTTGAATTAAGGTTTGATTTTTTTGAGTGCCTTTTTTATTTTATTTTTTTAGTGGGGTCTTCACAATGTTTTTTGTGTCTTCTAAAGGTAAGACGAGCAATTAAATGCGCACACACACATGTAACACATACACAGATTTACGATTTGCATGCTTGTGTATACATATTGATCCACACTTTCATATGGTGGGGTGTGGGCACTGGCCAAACTGTACTGCCAAACAAAGAGGAGTTCTCTTAGCAATGTCAAGCCTGCATCCCTACCCCCTTTACCTGAATGCTACTGACGGGCAGGGAGCCGCAGGGTGCAGGAGAGTTTCCGCCTCCATGCTGAGCTTGCGCTCTTTACTGCAGGCAATGGGAAGCTCTGCAAAAAGCAGTCAGCTGTTTTGTTCGTGTTCGCATTACATTTATTAGATTATAAACGTATCAGGGCCGGTGTTCTGCTCAGGCACGTACCAAATGATGCAAACTGCATCCAGATACACTCCATATAATCTAATGTGTATATTATCCAGTTCTGTCTGCTATTGGTATCAATATGTCATTTTAAGGCATTTGTGCCTTTCAAACTTTGGCCTCGCCCACACGAGAACGGTCGCGAAATCAAAATATTGTGGGTTCAAATTCTGAACCGCCGAGGTGCCACTGAGTAACGTCTCTACACACTGCTCCCTGGGCGCCTTTCATGGTCCAGTTGGAGAGTGGACTAACAAGTCAGTGTTTTTACAAAAAAAAAACAAAAAAAAACAAACACTTTGCAGTCCACATGGATACACGGAATTCAGCACCATCTCCATGTGGACGTAATAGAAAAACTGTCTTATGTGGACTGCATCTAAACTGTATTGCGATGGCGTGCCGCTACAATGAATTGTTAATATCAGGTTTTCTGCATATTTAAAGCTTATGGGAAGGGTTAAAGTGTGGGCTAGAAGAGGGCACTGACATTTCACGCTTTTCCTTATATATTTTTTGGGGGGGATTTTAAATGACAAAGTAAACAAATTGATCTGAACAAATGAAGTTGATTCAACTATTAATTGTAATGTTTCATTGATATTTGGGCATCTGTTCATCTGCTAGATGGTAATTTTTATTTTATTTTTGCAAACCTGTGTAGTATCCCTGTGCAGGCCTCTTAAGACATGGTTTCTGAATGTGATGCTCTGTCATTCATATTACCTTGGTAAGATGGTATTTTAATATTTTACAACAAAGAGCATGCTTACAGCAGCGTGCCCGTTTTTATTTATTTATTTATTTTTTAATGAGAATTTAACTCTGGTTAGGGCTGAGTCAGTTTGAAATTAGGTATTCCAATCACCTTGTACTCCTCTTCTGCTCAGTCGCTTTTGTTTTATGGTATCTGTCTGGCTGGGAATGCATGGGCTGTCTTGTGACTTCATTGGTGAGTGTTTGTGTGCGGGTCTGATGTATGGAGCTCTGACTAAAGCAGTCTGTCCCTGCAGATCTCCTGCTCTGTAACCATGGGGACAGAATAGGAAGAGTGTTAGGTCATTAGGTCTCTCTGACACATCTTCAGTGATTTTTGTGTGTGTCTCACATGTTGATCTCTGGTAGTAGGTTAAGGTTGAACATGTAACGAAGTGCTCAGTGAAAGGTGGATTATTTTCTCTTTTATCTTTTCATTTGCTTCCCCCCCAGAACCAAAGTATATTAATGAACTCATTTACCTTCTATGTTCTTTGTATACTCATTGTACCTTTTGTTATATTGACAGGACTCTAAGCTGCAATTTCTAAAAAAAAAAAAAATGGGATCAAGTGATCCAATTGCATCCAAAAAACAGCACTGGCCTGTTATCATAAGTGACCAAGGCCGAGTACACACACTCACACACCGTACATTATGGCTAATTCGAATCTAAATTGGTGGAAATATTTAGTTTTTTTTATTATTTGCATGTTTAAAGTTTTTACTTTTAGTACAAATTTGAGTAGACCTTGTCTTTCATGATCCGTCAGCATGCTTATGAGGACATGGGTCAAGTAGTAGCCACCTAGCATGTGTCTTTTTTTTGACATGGGCCAGTTATTACTTAAATTTTTGTAAAATTGATTATTTTATTAGATGACTAACTAGACCACCTCGGCCTCAGTGATCAGCTTTGAGAAATTTAGCATATTTGGTCTGTTTACTTTTAAATGGTGCTGGAATACCAAAGCAATGTACACTGTACCATGTGCCATGGTTCCCTGCCTAAAGCTAGCAAAGAGCAAAATTGCTGAATACGCAGCTGAGGACTGCAGAGATCATTGTGGATTGTATAAATTAATAAATTGTTTGGTTTTAGTTTAAAAAGTTGATCAAATCACTCAGATCGAACATATATAGTGATTTTTTTTTTTTCTGTAACAGCCTTAACAGGCTTACTTCTCAAACAGTGGACTACAAATAAATGAAAACAATATTCACTGACACGTGGTATCGCTGGCACTTCTAACTATGCAGGTACATCCTGGCTAATTTGTCATATGTCAGTTTCATGCTAGAAGTATTTATAACTGGCTGAGAGAGCCATCACTCAGTTTGATTGCTGTGTTTTTGAGCCAATTGGACTCTTTTTCTGTAGATTCCAACAAACACAGAATGTCATAGAGGACATCGGTGGTTTTTGCTCATTATAAATTTGAGGTGTTTTTATTTCTACATTCACAGCATTTACCAGACGCCCTTATCCAGACCGCCCTACAATCAGTAGTTACAGGGACAGTCCCCCCAGGAGCAATTTAGCGTTAAGTCTTAAGTGTCTTGCTCAGGGACACAATGGTAGTAAGTGGGATTTGAACCTGGGTCTTCTGTTTCATAGACGAGTGTGTTACCCACTAGGCTACTACCACCCCTTTTTGTTGCAAAGATTCTAATATTTTTTAAAAATTCTCAAATTTCTCAGGAAACATTTTTTCGCAGACTGTCAACTAATCGTTGCACATCTAATTGAAATGTCTGTCTGGTCACATTAGTAATTAATAAAATGTCTCTGTGGTATAATCTAGTGCTGCACGATTAATCTAATCGCAATCGCGATGTCAGTCTGTGCGATTACATGAACGCAAAAAGCTGCGATTTAAATGATTAGTACATGGATTGTACGCTCCAAACCAGATCCCGGGGGATTACATTTCATAGGTAAAGCTGGACAATTGTTTTGAATATATTTGGCCATTATAAAATCCTGTTTTCTAAGTCTTAACCTTAGCTAAGCTAGGCTAAGCTAGCGAAGCTATGCATTCCTGTGCTCAAATCAGCCTCCAAACAACGTTTTGGCTAAACGTAGGCATTAACTATTTAGACTGTTCTTAGCTGTTTAGTTAACTTTTCTCAAACTTTGAAGGTTTCCTAAAGAAATTCACCTCTGTTTACAAATCTTAACCTTAGCTAAGCTAGCAAAGCTATTCATCCCTGTGTTCAAGTCAGCCTCCAAACAACTATAATACGGGATTTTATAATGGCCAAATATAATCAAAACAGTTGTTTAGCCTTACCAGGGTTTGTCGTTCGACAGTAATGTAAAGAGTTTTTTGTGATTATTTAATATTTTTTGTGATTTTATTTTATATTTGAAGAATATTGTCTTTTGAAAGCACTGGGCATTTCAGGTTGTTATAAGTTTCACTTTGAAATTAAACATTTCACTATTAGTATGCGACTTTTAATTGATATACAAGCAAGTGTCCTTTATCATATCGCAATATTGATCTCAATAATCGCAATATGTCTTTTTCCCCAAATTGTGCAGCCCTAGTATAATATCAACACTCTCAAGGCACTAATTTCGATACCTCACAGAAGAGGTACTTAAGTAAAATAACTTAATGTGATTGATTCGATCCATAATGTAATTACATGGAATGATATTTAAAGATGTCCGTGTGATGTTCTTTAAGCCAGTTGAAATGCCAGGTTTGATCTGTCTGCATTTAGTACATTCATTAACCCATCTTCTGTTCTCTTCCGTTTGCAGTTTTATCTCCAGGACACAAAGAGCAGCAATGGGACCTTCATCAACAGCCAACGTCTGAGCAGGGGTTCAGAGGAGAGCCCCCCTTGTGAAGTTCTTTCTGGTGACATCATCCAGTTTGGCGTCGATGTGACCGAAAACACTCGAAAAGGTAGTGCGGTTTGCTTTTGAGAACACTTTTTTTTTTTTTTTTTTTTTTTTTTCTTTTTTCTTTCCCCCCAAACCCTTAAACATCTCCTTAAATGATAAAATAGGTGCTTATATGAAACAAGAACCTGTCTGCCACGGCCGGGTTCTACAACTCTCAGCCCTTCCTGAGAGAACTGAAGAACAGGGCCTGGATTTGGAATTGAGGGCCACAGTTAAACTTGGAGCATGAGATTTATTTCATGCATTCTGAAACCTTTAACCCTGACTTAATGACATTATTCAGATTGTTGTTTTTTGAGTAATCAATACATTTTAGTGTATCTAACAAGTGCATTAGTGTTTCTAATATGATTTGTCAATCTTAATATGATTGGGTGCAAAGCATTTGATCAGTGCAGCACATGCAGTCCTGCTTCAAATCAGAAAGTAAAATAAAGCAACATGTAATGCTGTACAGTTGGACATCTCACTTGACAGAGCAACATATGATGTATATGTGCTTTTTTTTTTTTTTTTTTTTTTGATAAAAACAGAGTAGCTTTTTTTTATGACTGAACAAAACAATTGTGTTCATAAGGTGTGGAGATGTACATTTGTGTTCTCCTCCTTATTCTTTTAAAAGTTAAAGAATTTCCTAAAGATCTTTATCACAACACAATCAAGCACTGGTCTCACGATTCGATTCGATTACGATTAGCAGTGCCTCGATATCGATGGTCCCATGATGTTTCCAAATACTAGAGTTACGGCCTCGTACGCCTGTGTGGACGCTCTGATTTGCTCCAGAGCAGAAAAACTTGTTACGTCCGCACTCACCTTGTAACAGTTATATATACTGGTAGTTCTCCTTTAAATGCACACAGCACTATGTTGTGGGCAGAGTTAATCGTCTGCCCTGGTCCTGATGCAGATCGACATCTCCACCAAGCAGAGGAACCGAGGTCCTTGTATTATTTCATTTTGTATTACATAGCAGTAATATTTGGTACGTGTAATGTCCAAATTGGTCACGTGAAAATACGTGCAGCGTAAAACTCCTACCCGGAGTGGCGCTGTTCCCAGATCAGGCTGAAATGGAATTCAACGTCATCATGATATTATTGATTATGTACTGCACTGCATCGATGCTAAATCGTCCACGTCTGCATCTCAATGCATCGATTATAAGATTAATTTTAACACCCCTACGATGCAATATCGGCCACATCTGCATCAAGATGCATCGATTATATGATCAACACCCCTACAATCAAGGCGTGGTGCCTGCAGTCCATCATATCTTATCAAATTTTGTTGTTAGTGTTTTGGCCTCTTAATTAGACAGCAGAGTATTAAATATCTGGTTGAGCCATTTGTTGTTTACTGACTGCTATTAATTATACAATCACGATCGGGGATTATGGAATGTGCGGGAGAGAGTTGTTTGTGTGTGTCACTGCATGTGTACGTATTAGGGGTGTTTAAATGAATCGATGCGATGCAGACATGCATGATTCTGCATTGATGCAGTGCAGAACGCATTGAAAGCATGATTACGATCATTATGCCCTTTCTTGCTGTTTTTCTGGCGGCGGCATACAAATTCTCGTTCAGATGTAGTGCAGGTAGAGACTGTGGCTGCCTGATCTGAGCACAGCGCCACTCCGAGTTCGGCATAGCCCACATGGACGTACCAAATGAACGCCCTCTGAACGCAATGTTGTTTTTTGACGCGCTTCGTATCTGCATTCGTTTTGATTCACCAACTTTCGCTTGACACTGTTTAACACTGTTTAACTAAACGCTAATGGTCATGTTAATGCAGACCAAATGTGGCAGTGGACACCTGTGTGGGCCCGATGGTTTTCTCCAATGAGCAGAAAAATGGTATCGGCCTGGCATTATCAAACAATCCGATAATAATCCGATATGGGAAAGTATATTGTGATATTTTTTTTTGCCATATTGCCCAGACTTAGTCCACAGATGGCCTGACTCCCTGCTAAAGTGCAATAAGGAAATATTAGGGGCAGGGTTTCCCCTGAGAGATTTAAATTGGCATTTGAATGGACCGTTGCCATTTAAAGCAACTGCCAGCCATGTATTACTGTTAAAATGTTCTTTGTGGCAGTGATGACACAATCCAGCCATGTCATTCAGGCTGTCAGCTTTGAACGACTTTCCTTCCTTTTTGTGTTCGGTCCGTGTGGAGCCAGACATGTAGCAGATCATCCAGCGAGGAGTTGTGGCTTTTGAGGGATTACCGAAAGAAACCGGTGGGATTTGGTATCCATTAGAAAACGGTCATGTGTAGTAGTATTTCCTGGCTTCTTCATTGTACGTCTCTTTCGTATAGCGTTGTACTCCTGTCTTTGGACCGTTTGCATGTCGTTGGCAGCGTTTATATCTTGTTCCTCCTTTGTCATCTCCCAAAACACGGCAACCGTTTGCCGTTACTACACATCCTGAATCGGAGGCCTTCACCGCATCGCTCCGCTGTGATGTAAGCCATTTGGCTCACCGCTGCCGTTTTGAAACGCAGCACTGCCTGGGCACTCGCCCTGAAGGTGTTGTAACAGGACCGCGTGAAATGGAAGCTTTCACAATCAGATATGAATGCAAAGTAAGTTGCCCTTTTGGCTCCCCGGTCCTGTGCTCCGAGAAGGGGTTGACCAGACCATGAGGCGGCAGGGAGAGGGAAAGCCACTTTTCACAGCAGCCTCGGCAGACAGTGCCGGTAAAGTGTTGGGGGTTTATGGACTACCTGGAATTGGTTTTGCTCTGGAAACTGACTGTTAATCGGAATATTCTCTTTTGAGAGTTTAAATGTGAACAGTAAGTGGTGCTTTTTGTTTCTACTGTATGTCTCTTGCTTTTTGTGCATATTTTTATTATCCTAAACAGCTGTTTTTAATCATATTCTCTGTTTTATTCTAGTAACCCATGGCTGCATAGTGTCCACCATCAAACTCTTTCTGCCAAATGGGATGGAAGCCCGGAGACGATCAGAGTAAGAAGCCATTCTTTCTTGTAAAAAATGAAGTTCAATGCTTAGTCAGACTAGTCTTCTAAGAAGTGGTTCAATCCAACAGCGTCCGCATTCTGCAATATATGTACATTTTTACAGTCAGACGTTTTTTGTTTCTGAATTAAAATGCTCTTAAAAGTATTAAAATACTTTTCCAAAATTAGCCTGAACCAGGAATAATCTATGCAAAAATGAATCCAGTTATTATGTAATCGGATGTCAAAACCAAGCAAAAGCTTAGACGTGACAATAAAGCCAAACAGCTTTATTAGAAAGGCGTTTAGTGTCCCTGCACTTAACATTCACCAATAATTAATAATCGTTCAGCATCCAAATAAATGTGTATGATCACAGTGCCTGCTGGACTGCAGTGTGTGTTTCTATTATGATTTGTGTGACCTCAGGACTCTAACCTAACTTTTTGCACTGGTGCACCTAACTATTTTTTTAAAAAAAAAATTTGACACCTAAGTTTTCAACAACATTGTATATAACAGCACAGTTTTACAGGTTATTTTTTTTCTTTTAAATCACTGTCCATATAGGCAATATTTACTTGTAAATTATTAAATACCAATCTGGTTAATATAAAAATCTTTATTTGAAGCAAAATTCTACAAGAAGGGTAACTTGCCATGAAGGTGTTTGTGCTTCACTGAGCTGAAATTAAGACAAGATAAATGAAATAAAAATTTAATCTAAGTGTTTCAAGGGCTTGAACTTGCTTGTGATCCGTTTTCTGCGGCCTGTAAGGCAGCAGGGAGGGGAAGGCACTGGGCTAGTATGTTCATCCCTGCATGTAATGTGATGCACTGTGCTTTTTCAGTGTTTCATTTCTATTATTTTACTGAGTCTTGCGCAGTATGAGTGGTAAGGTGATGTGTTTCGATTAGGCAGTGAAACCGATGCTAGCGTCTGCCGATTTACGTTCTGGTTGCACTGGCTATGAAAGCAAAGTCTGAGGTGTGGAATATACTTTGACACGAAAAAGGTCATTAAAATTGTATAAATGACTTGTAACATGCGCGTGAAGCATGTTGGTACAGTCATGTTGGTCGACATCCGCCGCAACAATAATATTGGGTTTGGGCAGTTCTTGTCTTGCTTGGTTCTAACTTTTAAGGCCTGATTAATCTGTGGCTCCATTCACTCTGTCCATCTGATTGGTCCAGGCTACTCATCTCCCTGTCTCACTGTGCAGCATGCACACACTTTCAATATATATATATTTTTTTCGGACCATTTGAGAATGAAATTATCCTCAGTAATAATATTAATTAACAGTAATATTAATTTCCAGACACAAGTTATTCACTTACAGTCTAACACTATACACACTCACTTTTTTTACAGAATCGTCTAAGTAAATCAGTTGCAAAATCACAGGACTTTACACTTTTAATCACATAGTAGTCTAGTGTGTAAGACACCTGAAGGTTCAAACCCCACTTACTACCATTGTGTCCCTGAGCTTAACCCGGAGTGTCTCTAGGTCCCTGTAACTACTGATAAACTACTGGATAAAGGCCATGTGCTAACGTCTTCAAATGTCTTCAAATGTATGTTGCTCTACATTCTAATTGTGTGTGTGGTACAATAGCATCCAAGGTAATTCCAGTGTGTGGCATGTATGAAGTGAGTAGCCTCTGTGCGGCTGTATAAAGTCTCCCAATACCTGAGCCTGGGTAGGGGAATCCTCTGACCCTCACTGACCATCAGGCCTTGACCTTGACGGGCACATCATTATATTTATTTTACATTAACCTTTTCCCCCCACTCTGCTTTTGCTTATTGGTTGCTAGGCACTTGTAGATGTATGCTTTATGGGGTGTGTGTGTGTGTGCGTGTGTGTGTATATATATATATATATATATATATATATAATATATAGATAGATAGATATGTATGGGTAATGATGCTACATTATCTGTATATGACAATAAAACTTGAAACCTGATCCATTGCTGCACCTCACTTGGTCTACTTACAGTAGTACACAAGTGGCTCTTTTTTTTTTTTTTTCTCTAACAGTAATACAGTGATTCTAGAACTGTTTTCCTTTCCCTCATCCTGTCTGCTCAGCCTCCTGTGACAGCAGTCTGCCGGTTCGCTCACGGTCTCTTCTGGTCCCTGATGTGTTCATGTGCGTTGTGCTGAGCTGAGCAGTATTCATATGTTTTAGTACTGTGTGTGTGTGTGTGTGTGTGTGTGTGTGTGTGTGTGTGTGTGTGTGTGTGTGCGTGCTTCAGTTTTGGAAACCAGGCACAGCGTGAATATTTGCATCTCAACACTGTGCAAGTCCGCAATTATTGTCCTGCAATTTGCAAGACGTCTGTTAAAGAGATACCAGACTTCCCCATCATTCGCTGTCTCTGGCTTTTATCCATGTATGGTAGCCTGCACTGTTACTGGTGTATGAAATTAATCGTTTAGCATTTAACATGGCTGCACAGAGTATGTGCAAAATGCCCTTTTCAGAGTATTAAAGGTCCCCTAGCCTGAATATTTCACTTTGATTATTTAACATTAATACGACTTCCCCGAGCCCGTCTATGGTCCTGCACTGGTTATAAATGGCAATATGTGTAAAAAGTGCTTTAGTAATTTTGCTTCACGTTCAGAGACTGTTTGATTATTGAATTTGTCCCCTCATGCAGTCATAACTCCAATGACCGCCAATAATATTTTAGTTCAGTCACGCAAGATGTTGTTGAAACATCTGGAAAAACGGCGACATGAATTCCTGTCCGTGCCAAACATTGTGGTTGGTGAATGGTGTTTATAACGTCATTTACGCGAATGCCCCCTCACTTCTCTAGGCCACTCTCCTCCTCGTCCCGCCTCACTTCTCATTAGCATTTAAAGCTACAGACGTTGAAATGACGCTTCCTGGGAAATCTCATTGTGGGACTGGATCAAAGTGGCTGTAATTCTGCACCGCGGCTGAATTTCAGAAAGATGCTTCAGATTCAGTTTTAGGGACCAATAAGGCCGATATAAAAGCAAAAAAAACTTTAACACAGAACTGCAATGTCAGTCTTAAATAATCATTGAGTGATTTATAACACCATAATGCTGCTGGTTATCGAATTGTTACACATTTCATTTCCAAAGAACACAATCTACCATAATCTACTTTTTCCTCAGCCATGTTCAGCCGTTGTACGTCCTGCACGTCATGTGATGCATGGATTGTAGGAATGTCATTTTTTTTTTTTTTTCCCTACTCATGAGTCATTTTGAATGAATGAACAATGGCCGCAGCTCAACTGTTTTACATGTCTCATTGCCTCAACCCTTTAAGGTTTTTTATGTATTTTATGGTAGCCTTACTAATAACATAAACAGTAAATGCTCTCATGCATTTGAAATGACATTTGTATTTCTAAATTAGTATCGAATATACATTCATTTTCTTTATCAATACATTGCAGTAGAATTGGCATCCTTTTTTTAAAAGAGTAAATCACTAAAGACAAAAAGAAACTATATAATTTTTTTTTTTTTTTTTACACCTCTTGTACTGAATTTTGATTTCAATAGGGCTGCAACAACGCAGCGATTTAAATCGATAAGTTGATTTACTAAAAGTCTGCAACAAATTTCATAATCGGCTCATTGTGTAGAGACATTTGATTATTTAAAAAAAAAACGCTAAACACTTTTTATGAAAAAAAGTGCTTGAGCGGCATGGAAGTGGAAGCCGGCAGCAAGCAGTGTTCTGTGCATGTGCTCAACATGTGTATTTCCCTGGTGTCTTTTTTTTCTTTTGTGTAAAATTGTGCTCATTTGTATAATATTGAAGTCCAGCATTTAAATTTAATTTGTGTAGTGACACACACACACACACACACACATATAGTATTTTTTGTGTGTGTAGCTACCAGAAGGTGTGCGTTTCTAGTCCCTCTTGAATGGTTGGTGAATATAAATATTTGTGAATAAATGTCCTCATGCCGTCAAGCTCCAAAACCAGTTGCCTGTTTTGTTGTTTCGTGTATTTTTGGTCCAAAACTGGGCCGGCCTTCATCTAGAAGTTCAGGTTCTACCAGCGTAGTCTTGAAACAGGTTCATTCTTCCTACTAGAGGAGGAGGGGAAGAAGGTGCTTCTCAGTCGACATGTCATGGCTGTCTCAGATCCTTGCTTATTTCTCTGCGGGACCGCATATCTGGAAGGAGCTACCTTTGACCCCATGCCTGGGTGTGGCTGCTCGCAGCGTTGTGTGTAAGGTGTGCCTGTGTGAGTTGTGAGGTGAGGACCTTAATCTGCTGGACATTTTGTAGGAGTCAACTTCTCACTGCTGGTCTTTTTGCGTGGGAATTTTTCATTGGTTTTCCTACTCTGCCACCCACTGCCGTAATTGGAGCTAGCGTGGTAAGTGGTTTTAACCGAACGTGGAATGTGATTTCATGCAACTGTATATGAACTGGTCGTGCTGGGTTTTATAAAGATGTGTGCAAGGTGCGGTGTTCTCTGTCTTTGGTCAGCATATGTGCTCAGTTCCTGCATTTTGTGGAAGGCACTGCGAACTGAACAATACTGATCAGTCGTTCCTGGTCTCTAATGTATCAAGGAGTAGTGCGGGTGAGGCACAGTGGCTGCTGATGTTCTCACCTCGGTCAGGATTTAATATGGGTATGGATTTTATTATCTAGATTATTAACCATAGCAAAATTTCAGGGTAAAATACGACTTTTAGTATTTACTCTTCCGCAAAATGAAAACTATGGACTGTTGTCCGGTGTAGACATATTTTTGTGTAATTATTAAATAGTCTTAACATGTATAGAAAAAAGTATTTGACATTTAAGTTTCCTGAATAATTTACATTTTCTCCTCACTGCATGACAATTTGTTCTTTAAACCTTAGCATCAGATCAGTACTCTGGATCATCTGGAATCCGAACACTAGTCATTGGTACCAGTATCAGATCAGAGAAAGCCGGATCAGTACAATCCTACACTAAACCATGAACTAGACCTATTCTGGTATTTTCAGAGTTTGGCTCTTTCCTGTGACTGCTGGTCCGTGCAGGTGGCATCTCAGCAGTGTGGCCCGTCATGAACCATCAATCGTCTTCCGCAGACACTGTGACTCCCTACACCTTCTGTGCAGATACAAAAAAAAATAAATGTCACATGATTGGGCATGGCAACCTTCAAGTTTACATTAACCTGAAGGCGAACAAAGTCCGGTGGTGGGCCGTAATTGTAGCATGTATAACAAAGTGATAATATGGATTATATCCCGAGGCCACAGGACAGATGCAGCATGGCTGTTTGATTCAAATATCTTCATGTTTCTTTAGTGAAACATTTGAATGAACTTTCAGACATTTCTTTCAAATGTATTTCAACATTTTTCCTAAACGTCAAGGACACCCACTCCGTGAGGTGGAACTCACAAGGATTGACTATTTACATGTTACAGACCCTCATACAGTGAGAAGATGTCTCTGCTAGATCCCTCTGGGAAGGGTCCACCCTAAATCATGTTTAGTGCCTTAATGTTAAATGATAAGTTGTTTCCATTTCTGGTGTTGTTGTGGAGGTGATCAGAAGGTAGCGCAATGTCCTCCACACGATCGTGCACACAGCTGCTGACATTTTCATAACTCGTACAGCCAAACCGAGGACTGAGCTGTTTTAGAAAAATGATTAAACTGGGAATGGTCCATACCTCCTCTGTGTCGCTCGTAATTGTCGTAAATGTCCCAGGGCATTATTTGAGTAGAGAGAGAGAATTTTTACAGCATGGCCGCAAACAGAAATATTTACACCCAACTTGAAGCTTGATTTAAAAAGGAAATCTCACAAGGCTCTGCGTTTTCCATATTATGCAATAACTTTCCTTTTCCGCTTGATCCACAGTGTCATCCAAGCACCATTACCACTGCCAGTTGATAAGGTGAGTGTATCACCCTATTTTTCCCTTAGTTGAAATGAGAGATGTTGTCATTTCCCCCCTTCCTATACTCCTATCATTTACTATTATTCAAGCCTGTTTTTTATCTCTTTTTAGCCACTTTGTTATAAACATCTGCTTTTCTTCAGTTGGGACTCTCGTCTCTCATGACCTCATCCCTCCGAGTCCATTTCTCTTTCCACTGCCCTCGAGTCCAATAACAACTCATTAACTGTACATTAATGTGGTAACATGAGATTCCGACGTGCCGTTTGTCTTCAGTGGTTTGATAGGGAATTCCTTTCTTTTCTCGTGGCTGAGACATTTTCCACAATACACTGTTGACGGTGGGTGGCAGTACTTTCTCTCTCTTAATTATTTTCTTTTAGCCCTCTTGCACCAGGTTTCTTTGATCCTTTCCATTTTTTTACAGCCTGTGGTGCATAAAAAAGGGAAATCCTCCAGAAAAAAAGGCAGTGCTGTTAAGTTCAGATCCCATGGGATGTGACGTGGCATCCTGTTCTGTGTTCTTCAGACAGATGTTGAGTTAATGCTAAAGCAATGCTTATTTGCCATCCATGTTAGCCGAAATGGAAAGCTCTTTCCACTTTTTTGTTAGTTTTTTTGGGTGTGGGGTGAATTTCTGCCTTTGGTTTTATTACAGTAAGTTGCAGTTGTCCTTTATCTTCAACTTTTTCAATGTCTTGTTGAACATTGACACCTGGTTGACATGATTTAGGTCAGGAATGCACTGAGGGACAGAGGTATCTTTCTCTGAAGAAGTGGTTTCTGCCCGGTTGGAACAACATCTAATCACATTAGATCTGAAATCTGATTTCTGCTCCTCCCTGCCATCATCTACTTTTTTTGTCCGTTTCTCAATGGCTACAGGCCTCAAGTCAGTTCAAGCTTGTCATGATGTGTTGTGCTGTCCGGGTGTGAAACTGTCCTTCACGTTTTATGTCCCAGCTTAAGCACTGTGTGTGGCTGGGGGATTGTGTCTATAGGGTTTCTTATCACAGTTGTAATGTGCTGGTTCATGGTTTAGTAATTCGAGGCAATCCATCTTGAAGCAAGCCATCTCAGACAAGACCAGTTACCAAACATCTGTATTGGAGTGCAGCATCTTAGACTGTCAGTATCAATACATTCTTGTTTGTACCTTGAGAGAGAACTTACTTTACATTCATCCATTAATTTATTTTATTATAATTTGACCTACTGTTCTGCAGTGTAGCCTCATTTAATTTTAATTCCTTGATTTCCATAATTGGCTGGAACGTTTAGAGCATTCACTTTCAGCCTGAAAAACAAGCTGTGTGGCCTGGTTACAGTTTTTCCCTATTATTGTTTATTTGCCATAACTGGCTTGCTTAATGTTGTTCGGGAGCCTCGCTGCTAAGTCATCTTGTGTGCTAAACAGGAAAAACTGAAATTCATTTCACAAAGTGGTGCTGTACATGCCAGTGTACGAATGGCTTAATAGTAAAAATGCTTTAAAGTTTCAACCCAAAATCATCCAAAATGCTCCCAAAAGCACTCAGAACTGCTGAAACATAATAGAAATAAAAGCCATCTGGGTACAAATCGATGTATCTTACAGAGTCACATACACCTGTTATAAACTTTACAAAGTTATGCTACACTACCCTTATACCTCAGGGAGGCATGCAAGCTGGTACAGTTGTAATTTATCTGATGTTTTTCATGGTATCTTTTTTTACCCTAGTCATTACCTGATTTTTCTTTCTTTTCAGATTACTTTAATCTGTAAGATTTATGTGCCAGGAGTTTTCAGGTTTTTTTGTTTGTTTTCAGTGGCCTGTGGTTGTGTTGCCATGTGTTGTGTGGTTAACACACCTGACAATGGTTTCTCCATGTCTGCAGGTTGCCGCAAATACACCCAGTATGTACTCTCAGGAACTGTTTCAGCTCTCCCAGTATCTGCAGGTATGGTGCAGCGCTGACATCTGCTGCCCGAGACTGGTACTTTCCTCAAATACCAGCCACCTCAGGTTCTACTTACTCTTACATGGTTAAAATTGGCCACTTCATTTTTTTATACTCGATACAATAAGCAAGTTTGGCAAAGGTTCTTTTAATTATTTGAAAAAAAAATTAATGATTAATTTTAGCCTGTAAATAACTCTACATCTCTCTGCCTCGCGTGGTCCAGGAGGCCTTGCACAGGGAGCAGATGCTGGAGCAGAAGTTGGCGACATTGCAGAGGCTGCTGGCCAGCACACAGGAGGCCTCAGAGAGCAGCTGGCAGGTGGCGAAAAGACACGCATGACACACACATTCAGAGAATTGTGAAGCACAGCACAAAGCAGTGTTCCCTCTGCTTTGAACCATCACCCTTGGTGATGCGGTGGTGGTTTGGGATTGGAACCGGCAACCTCCTGATTACGGGTCCGTTTCCTTACCCGCTCTGCCACCACTACCCTGACATGACACGATGTCTGGCTCAGCTGGGCTAGAAAGGATCTCGTTGAAGTTATCTGCACACCAGGCAAATTTAAATAGTAATGTAGTTTATATCAAGATCTTTATAATATCAGATTAGTGTGTTTTGTTTCCCCGTATAAACCACAGCTTCAGTACCAAGCAAAACACGTTCAGTTCTTACTATTTTAATGTGTGTGTACGTACGTTTTATATAAAAAAACAAATTAAATGTCCTTATGAATTTTGAGATCAGTGGTGGTGAATATGGCAAGGTTTCCTCTTTCTCTGGCCCTTCCTCAGGCTTTAATTGATGAAGACCGTCTGCTCTCTCGGCTAGAGGTGATGGGCAGCCAGCTACAGGCCTACTCTAAAGTAAACACTTGCTTCATCATCTTCTCGGTTCTAATGAATGTGGCCATCATGCGGCTCTGACCTGGAATATTTTTCCTTTGTTGGCTGTCAGAACCAAACAGAGGACGCCATGCGGAAGGAACTGGTTACTTTACAGGACGATAAACTCAACTACGAGACTACAGCCAAAGAGTCCCTGAGGCGGGTTCTTCAGGAGAAGATTGAGGTGGTCAGGAAGCTTTCAGAGGTGGAGGTGAGAACTTTGTTATTCTGTTGCTATGGAGGTATTGGTTTATAGGAGAGACACTTGTAGTAATGGTTTATTCATATTGTATTCTGTAAAAGGTCACTGTAATTTTGTTCATGCACGTTGAGGTTTTCAGAAAGCATTGGGAGTCTTGCCTTTATTTTATACGGAATCTTTGTCTTCTGCCCTCTCTACTTCCAGAGGAGTCTGAGCAACACAGAGGACGAGTGCACTCACCTGAAGGAGATGAACGAGCGCACGAAGGAGGAGCTGAAGGAACTGGCCAACAAGTACAACGGAGCTGTCAACGAGATCAAGGACCTCACAGACCAAATTAAGGTGATGGGTCTCACCCCACGCAGAGTTCGCTGCCATGTCATGCTGGGATATCAACAGCTTTGTGCCATTTCCGGGTCCGATCCTGGAGAGGGAATTGTGGCACATCCAGAGTGCCTGGTCTAGTACAGGAGTAGTACTAGTACAATGAGAGTAGTACAAACATCTGAACATTTTGTGCACTGATCGCCTGTTATTTTAATAACTTTACAGAGACATTTCAGTCCTGGCTTCACCTCTCTGACAATCCTAGATCAGAGCAATGCTGCTGTTGCAGTAAGGTTTTGTACATCCATTGAAAGTAGAAGAAACTAGCCAGCAGAAGAAATGTAAGGTGTCGAGGTGGTTGTACCTAACTGGGTCTGTGTTGTGCGTAGCTGGCGGAGGGCCGGCAAGAGGAGCTGACCCAGAAGGGGCAGAACGAGAAGAAGGAGCTGCAGATGAGGATCGAGGAGATGGAGGAGAAGGAGCAAGTGCTGCAGGCCCGCATTGAAGCGCTACAGGCCGACAATGACTTCACCAATGAGAGGCTCACCGCGCTGCAGGGTAACGCGTCCGAACACGTGCCCACAAACGTTGCTTATTCATGTGTTGTCATGGAGTCGGGCACCCTGAACGCGAAAAGCTGGGATGGAAAATTAATCCATCATGTTAAGGTTATTTTCCCCACATGGGGAATGTGAAATAAACATGGCATGGAATATTTTAATTTCTCAGGAATCTCCTCCATTTTTCTTGTTTTTTTTTCCATCCATAAAAAAAAAAAAAAAGTCCTTTTAATTTTTTGATTTGGTCATGTCCACGTCTTTTTATTTCTCCCAGTTCGGTTAGAGCAACTGCAGGAGAAAAGCATAAAGGAAAACAACAGCTTAGGTGAGTGTGGTGCGCGGCCGGCCTCGGCGTGATCTCACTAACCCCCGCATCACTGGTTCCCGTCATTCACCTGGCATGGCCGCTTCCCTTCTGTCGCCCGTTCTTTCCTTGCATTGTCGTCTTGAGTTTATTCAACGTTCTCCCTCCATACTCGTTCAAATGAACACGTCTTGCTTGGTGTCATTTTCTGGAGCATGTGTCTTCCTGGTGTCCACACAGCTCATGCGGTGTCTGTTGGACCTCACTGCCGTCAGTCTTTTTCTGGCTCACTTACCTTAAAGGCCGTGGTGGGCCGACCTGGGCTTTTATTTATTTGTTTGTTTATCTGAACATTTCTTTCTGATGACAATAGGAAGTCCAGATGGTGACCAATCCCCTACTTTGCTGAGTTCTGAGGAAGGTAGTATGAATATTGGCATCATTGCTTGGGGTGAACACAGCACTGCCTCTTTCACTGGATATATGGGAAGTGGGCTTTATCTGACTTGGAGCATTAAAGCAAAAGTATTTATTGTGAGATTTGGATGGAGGAATAAAGACCCTCTCTGTAATAGATTCTGTCTCTGATTCGTCCTGGATTTGGTGTTCTCTGGTACTATTTTACCATGTTTTTTTACAATAGTAAAAGTCATAGAAACAGAATATAGGAACTGATTGCATTACTTCCTCATTTTATTGAACAACCTCTTCATAACCAGGCTGAATTACACAGACAGTACGAGATTTTTCTTGCCTTGCGTATCCATAAACTGCTTTGGTTGTGCTCTGTTTCTACAGTTTGAGTGATCCCTTTTGACTAAATTGTTATTATTGTTACATATTTCACTGTACTGTAAGAAGTAGTCACATGTTTAAACCGCACCTCCTACCATTGCAGTCCATGTTTCTGCTGATGGTCAGTCGCTCTGGATAAGGGTGTGAATATATGCTTTAATGTACAGTGAAAGCTGGGTCCTGGATTCGGCATATCCATCTGTGTGGTGTGCCATCTCGAGTTGAATTAGTTAGCTGTGGATTGGCAGGGTTTTGTCTTTGTGATAGACAGGTTTTCAGCTTTGCAGTGAGCTTGTGCAAGTGTTTTATACAGGAAGTTGCATCTCACCTGTCTCCCTATCTAGCCATCTGAATCCATGTATAATTACTTTATTTTTTCCAATTGATAATTTTAAAAATTATATATGTGTTTGTGAATTGGATACAAAAATGTCTTGTTTTTTTTTCTCATATCAAAACTATGAAATGGTAAAACGGTAAAAGGGTTACGTTGTACCCCCTTTTTTTTTTCCATTGCTTTAGTCTTTATATTTCTGCAAGGATTACTGCGGGTGGGGTTGTACGATTCATGAACACTTGATGAATCCTCCATATTACAACTATCTCCATGTACTTTGGAATGCCCAGTGATGTCCAAGTGCTGAAATTTCAGGGAAATATGGCAACACGTGTCATCAGTAACTTAAAGACTGAAGCCATGTACCTTTTGAAAAAGTACAATATATTCCGCACATCGTTTTGTGCTTTAAATGTTTATGGAAATATACCTGGAAAATCCTGATTATCTTTTCAGCTGTCATGTCTTCTTTCTTCAGAGGTAGTGGGTTTTATTTATTTATTTCTCCCTCCTCCCTTAACAACACACATCTGTCTAAGTCCAAATCTTTTGGCGGTGCACGGAGATAGATTGTTACAATGACTACTATCACTAATGGTAAAGTTGCTAAAACTAGCAAGGAAAAAAAATTCTGGTTCACTTAAACCTGAGCAATTAAATATTAAAATCAAATTGGGTATACTATTCAATCATTTTTAATTTTTTTGATTTATCAACTGGAAATAGAAACGAATGATACATGGATTCCTCTGCGCCTCTCTTTTTTTTTTTTTTGTGTCCTATTAGAATCACATTGCATTTCATTTGTATTATATTTTTTCTCTTCAATTCATAGCATCTTAACTCTTTTGATCTATTACTAATCTCAGGATATTTTATATTATCCATACTGGGGGAAAAGCTTTTGCTGTTTTGCTATTTAATGGAAGGTTTGTCTTTCTTTGTTAGACCACATTCTTTTTAAGAGTGGAGGGGACTGCACTTTAATCCATCAGTTCATTGAGTGCCAGCGTGAGTACACAGCATTCTTTCCACTGCCATACAGTCACTCACAAGCCCTCATTAGAAGGGCCAGGATCACTTGGGTGCATCTGCTGACAAACGCCCTATCCGGTCACATTAAGATGAACAGACAAGGTCTCTCTCAAGTGTTGTTGGATGGTTGGAGAAATAGGTGTTGATTCCCAGACTCTGTCACAGGGCGGTGCTGGTTGGGTGCAGCAATGGACTCACTTTGGAGAAATTGCTTCTAGTCTTTTTCTGATTGGCCCATGGCTTGCTGTTTATGATACTGACCAGAAACATCACACCTCATCGGATAACTTTGATGCTTGTTCAGTCGTTTTTAAAAACCCTTATACCATTTGTTTAAGTGACTGATTTGATGTGTCTCTTGACAGTGGATTGGAGAGCCTGGATTCAGGCTGCTTTTGAAAACGTATCTGTTTTCTCATAATTGATTGTTTTCCACCTCAAATATTACTAGATAAAATGCAAGATGATGCTGGTGGGTTTTTTTTTTTTTTTTTTTTTAAACTCTTCTTATTGTAACCCCCCCCCCCCTCTTTTGTGCATCCCACAAGGTTTCAGGAAATAAGCCCCATTATTTCTGCATTTCTACATTTAACATCTCACTTTAAACTCCAGAGCAGATTATTATTATATTTTTTTTCGCTCTCTCTCTTTCTCACTCTATTTATTTCTTTTTCCTAATTCTCACCTGCTTGCATGGGAATTGACACTGACCTGACCTGACAAAACGTAACTTGACTTGCGTGTGTAATGTGGCGCATCTAGTACAAGTCTCCTTTTTTAATGGTTTCTTTTACAGCAGTAAGTGCAGCTGAGATGTTAAAACATTATTATTTTTTTCTTTGCAGCTGTGAAGCAGTTGAAGGAGGCGGTGGACTCTTCAATACACAAACTTTCCAATTTTGATGGTTAGTTGATTATAACTTTAGTCATATATATATTGGGGGGGGGGGGGGGGGGGTTATACCTGTTCTCTTAATTTTTGGGGTAATAAATATGAAAATGGTATTTATTCTCATACATTATTAGTAATATCAACTTTTACTTATTTCATTAAAATTCAGAGCAAATAGGAAAAGCAATCATGAAAATAAATATCCCTAACGTATTGTGAGTAGTGTATTTATATACCATTTGCTATAATCAGTCCAGCTTTAAACCATCAAACATCATACAGCTTTCTCTGGCATTGTCAATATCTAAAAAAAGCAAAGGGCGATGGCCATGTTCACCGATATTTATTCACAGTGGGAGGCAGGACAGTAACCCCAACTTCTAAAAATAACTTTTTGTAGACAATATACTCCTTGGCAATTTTTGTAAATCCATCTTTATCTCTGCTTTTTACAGAAGTCATTGATGCACACCTCCAAAATAACCAGACAGCCGACAGCAACAGCTTGGTCAGCCCTGACAGAATCAGAGGTAATTGTTGTTGACGTGGGATTCACGTTTCCACTTGCTTTCCACAGCTTGATACAGGTTGTGTCCCTCTGACCTTCCACAAGATATTGATTTAAAACCTCTTTATTTGCATTATCATGCGCGTGAATGACTTATCATTGCATTTGGACATGCAGAATATTTCCAAGCAGGTAGGTAGCTTTAGCTCTGTTCTCCGAAATACACATAGTATGCACACACACCCACTGGTGCTGCATCTGGCACAACAGCTGCTTCTTCACCACTCAATCCCACAGGGATTGCAATTCCAGATTACCCTCGAACTGGGGAAGCTTTGCCTCTAAATCCAACCTGTGGGCATTCAGCGGCTAAAAATATCCCTTTAGTCTCATTTTTATTTTTCCACCCTCCTTTTTCCCCCAGTTTGGCAAAAGCATTGCTTTGCCTTGATCAATCATTTTTCATCTTTTTAAAACTACATTGGAACAGGACAGGGCTGTCCACACTGTTTAATGGGAGAGGGGACTGAAAAGATCCCAGCTATTGTCTAGTGTCACAGGCTTCTCTTGTTCTGTCCAAAAATGCTTGGGGGAACAAAAGGGCCAAGTACTCGAGCAACTGTCCTCTGTGGAAGCCACTTTTTGGGTGCTTGACCACGTGCATCCAATGAATGGCCAACTGGGCACTAGTGGAGAAGAACCAAAAAGGAAGGAGTGTTTGTGTCTGTGTGAAGGTCTGCATGAAGGTCTGCATACCAAACACATCTTTGAGCAAAATGTAATGAATCAGCTAAAAAAAAACAGTGATATGAAAGTTATGACTTCAGTGGTCTTGTTGCGCTTTGCACCCCCTGCCTTTTCAATTCAAATGGTGTCTTCCACCCCCCACCCCCCCTACAGAAAATCAAATAGATGCTAAAGAGTCCATGTCAGACACACTCAGCCCCAGCAAGGACAGAAGTAGTGACGACACTTCAGGTAACATTTTGTTGGTTTTTATTTTAATAAAGGACTATAAAGCAGTGTTTTAAACTGGTTTGTGTTTTGTTTATCATGTTATATATTTTTTTTTTCTCTTTGTAGACGGACAAATGGATGAGCAGGAACTGAATGAACCCCAAAACAGAGTCGCTCTACTCAAAGGTAAAAAAAAAAATAAATGATAATATTTTAATAAAATTGCGATCTTAATGGAAGCTTATTTTCCTGTGTCGCCGCTGGTGTGGAGCGCACAGTCTTTCCCTCTTTCCCCTCTGACCTTTGCTGATGTCCCACTTTCCACTTTACTGGAATATGGGGGAGCTTCTGTCGGAATGTAAACCAATTAGAGTGCAATTAGTTGAGAGACGCTGAGGGGATTTGGATGAAAATGTCTACTGCAGCAGGCATGATTTGGCACGTCCGCAAAGAGGGAACTTTTGAAATAAACAGAATGTTTGGGGCTTCGTAGTCTGTACTGGGGTATTAAACGTGATCATGTGGAGGGATTTAAGTTTGATCCTTCAAACTTGATGGTAGTCTGTTTATCTGTATATAGTTGTGAGTTAGCAGATATATATTTTTCCCTCTTAAATGGGCAGGTACTAGGGCATTACCACAAAGCCAGTTTTGTGTAGACACTAGGCGTTTATTTGATGCCCGACCAATCATCGGTGCTGAATGCTCGCGTTCAGCCCTCTCTCACCACTACATCTTTAGGTATTTAGATGCTCAACAACCTTCTGACAGAGAAAAGAAAAACACATGACATGTCAACTTCTCTCAGGGGACTGTTGACTGGAGGGCCATGTTCCACCACACCTCATTCAACTCAAGAACTGGGTGATGACGAGTACAGACGTTGAGTCAGCTGTTCAAAGTGAAGCTAAACACAAAAATGTGCAGGACTGGTGTCCTCCAGAGCCAGGCTTGGTGACCCCTGCTATATGGGAAATTATATTTATTCCTTAGAGTTATAGGGCAGTTATTGATGAATATATTATGCAATTAATTACTTTCACTTGCGTTCAAAAGGTTATTGTCCTTCAGAAATTTCCTTTGTTTCCCCATAGACATCAATTGTTTGGAGTTTTGACCCACTTGATGCAAGTTTTAAATACACCAGTCCAAACATGGTTCATGTTGGAAATCGCTGGAAATATCTGTTAAAGATTTAATATCTGCATACATAGGATGCAGCAACAATTATTCAAAATGGAATGAAGTGTTCATTATTTTAAAACATTTATATCATTGATTGATTGTAAGCATTCTTATCATTCATTGTTATAAAACCCTTTTCAGTAATTTTAGTATATCTGGTAGAGCACATCACTTATGAATCAATATTTCAAAGTTTTTCAATTGTGAATTAGTTTTTTCTATTCCAACCCATATTCATGGACATTAAATGAAATGTGTAGTGCTACACAGTCAGGTAGAATTTTGTTGCATGGTTTTTGAAACAGGTAAATGTTTCCTATCTTTCAAAAGAGCGAAATCTCATGCATTCATGAGTCAGTGCTGCTGACAGCCTACTTCACTTCTGTATTGCTTTTTTTTTTTTTTTTTTTATCAGCGGCCCTTTATCGAAAAATCGCACCGCACCAAACGCCCAGGTCGCATGCCCTGTCATGTCTGTCTACAGTTGTGTAGGTGGCCTGTCCAGGCCTTTAATTCCTCTGTTTTGGCATGTCTGTGGCTTCCTGAAATGACTCCGTACAAGCGTCGGGAACCCCAGCCAAATTCTCTGCTGCCCTCTCTGCTCCATTCTTTTCCAGGCAGGTGCTCCAGCCACACCGGGTAGAACTTTAGGCATTAGTGCCACCAGCTTTTCTCAGTCTGCAGTTAAGGCCTTTTCCATGCCCAGTTGTTGTTATTTCCAAAACACCATCCGTTCCTCTGGGCATTCGATGCTTCTGAGGCTTAGCTCAGATTTATCTCTGAGGCTGAGGGACTCAGTGGCGCTTAGCATCGCTGCCCCCTTCAGCAAATGGCTATTTTTATTGTGCTGCTATCTCTTGTCTATTTGTAAAGTATGTTTCACCTTGGTGATGGGTGCACCAATAGGCGCCTGATGTTGGGAACATGGTGTTGAAGGCACCTTGGGGCTTTTTGGGAGTCTGCATCTGTCGTAGTCGGGTGTTGATGTACGAAGCATGCAGGTCAGCTGCAGACGCGATGAATGTCGCGATGTCAGATTATGCGAATACATAGACACAAAAAGATGTTTATCAAATATAATGATTTATATCAGGAGTACAAGCGACAATATATTATGTCAGTTCTTCTCTCAAATTACTAAACTGAGACCGGCTTCTCAGTCTTTCTTCAGCCTGTTAACTGTTCCTGCCGCGTTCCAGACTGGAGTTGCTCCAGGGCCAAAGACTGCAGGTGGAGAGCCAAATAAATACACAGTACAGGTCAAAAGACCTTAATCCTCTGTCTATTCAATCATCCATCCATCCCTCTACCATCACATTCTGTTTAATGGTTGCCTCTTTAATCCCACATTTAGTATTAGGGAATTATTTTTTAAATTTTGATTCGTTTAGCAGCCAGTTTCATTGTGTATGGATAATTTAGCCCAAACCTGCAATACCACTTTTGACTACTGGATGACAAATGCTCACAAAGTAAAAAAAATGTATTTTTTATATATACGTGTGTGTGTGTGTTTTTTTTTTTTTTTTTTACTGGTTTAGAGAAATCTTTTTTAGAATTATTTTGGAAGTAAACTGAAGGAAAATAACATGATTTGCACACATTGTTGATTTTTTTTAGAGCTATACTTGGAATTAATTGGCAAGTGAATTTAATCATTAATTGTATGGGTAGTAATTAAATGTATTTAAGGGTAAAGAAAATGTATATTGCTGGTGCAGTCCCCTTTTAGGCTGACCTAGTTCCATTACATAGATTTGAGCACTAGGGGGGGCTGTTACTTTTCTCAGTAACTGTTTAGACCAGGGGTTCTGAACCTTTTGCAAGCTGGTTCATTGCAGTCGGTGCATTGTCATGTATAAAACAAATGAGTTCAGTCTAAATAAGTTCTCATTGTAATGGCTGCATACACTCAGGGTTGCCGCATCACAGGAAACCAGAATCCAAATGTGTTTTCATGCCTAACCGGCAAATTGCTGGAGGCATCCATGACCTCAGCTGCCATGAGAGGCGGAGAATGTGATGTCTCTCCTCTCATTTGGTTTGTGGCAGCACATGAAAGCTGGCAGTCTCAGTGGAGGCAGAGAGTGTGTGTGCACGCAAGTGTGTTGTCATAGTGATGTCATGTGAATCACTCCCTGTAAATACCCCCATCTGACATTTCTTACAGCCCACAAGCTGTAAGGTGACTGCTTGAAGGCTCCTGCATTCCAATTACTCAGCTAATAAAGATCATGATTCTCAAATAGTTTTCTTGAGAACATGAAATGTGCAGAGTTCTCAATAAGTTGGTTCTCGAACTCTGTTTTCAGTTTTTTCTGACCTTGCATTAAGTACATGTCAGATTTCCTGGTGGAATGAAGAGGGGTGGCACGTCCACCAAGCTTTTCCGATACACAGTTCTATGCTGGTACCAAATCTGCTCAGTTGCTTGTGAGGGTTCACATGAAGAAGAGGAAGAAGAGTTGTGCTGCTTCTTCAATCTGTACTGTTCTTAATTCAGACTGAGGTGTTCTGCAATTAAAGTGAATAACAGCCAGGCCACAGTGTCTCTCCCCTTGAGATCCCTGGATCTCTGCTTTCTGTGATATCCTTTATCGTAATTAAATCCATACGTCTCCGCATGTGAGAGGCTGCGTGTTTGGCTGATGGAAAGTCTGCGTCCTGTTAGATGTGGTATTTCGGGTAATGAGTGTCTGTCTTATAGTAATAGTTTAGCCTGACTCATTGGTACGGCTGGAGACAATGCTGCCTTTCATAGATATTAAAAGTTGTCACTGTTGTGTTTCTGTTGTGCCTTTTCAGTGAAATTGAGTGTAAGTTCTTACCTGTTTGCTGTTCTTCCTTAGACGAGCTGCAGCGGGCGAACCTGGAGCCTGGAGACACAGAGCAGGTCATCCACCACCTGCACAGAGAGCTGCTGGAAGCCCAGGAACTGGCCAACACCGGCAAGCAAAAATGCCTCGAGCTGCAAGGTACTCTGCCCTTACGTCACAACCTTTAAGGAAGATGAACTGATGAAGATGAAGTGGTTTTATTTATTTATTTATTTTTCTAGCCTTATTGGAAGAGGAGAGGAGGACCAACCGTCAGCAGACAGAAGAATCTGCTAAACAGATTCAGTTTTTGCAAAGTCAGTGTTCACTTTTTTTTAGAATCTTCTGCCTTTGAATAAATTGGGTTGTCATAATAAAAGGGGTTTGAAATATTAAAATCCTAGCTTTTGACGGGCAACAATGTAAAATCTATAGACTTTGAGTTCTGAAGTAGTTGCCCAAGACATCACATTTGCGTGTACAGACAGGTCACTCAGGCTACCTACACTATCCATCTGTGTTTACCTGTCATCATGGAGCTTTATTTCTGCAGCACGTCTATACATATCTAGAAAAGTACAATAATAGTAATAAACAGATATGGAACAGTTGGGTAAAAATGAGACCTAAAAATCTGCTGAGAACCCAGCTTGACTAGACAAACTCAAACATGGTACATTTTTAGTCCTCGTGGAGTTTAAATGGTTAAAATGTCAGTGCCATAAGAAGGTACTAGTCTGTGTAGTGAGAATAAGAAGAAAAATGGGTCCAAAAAGATACTGGAAGCTCAGTTCGAATACCAGATCAGCAACATGTGTTTTAGTTGTTGCATTTTGAATAATAATCCATGTTTTATTCATATTACTTTTGTTAGGTCAGCAAGCTAGAGGTTGCATTAATTAAGGTTGTAATGCCTTTTTAGTAAGATAAAATATTTTATTCCACTATTTGCCCAATGTACACAGCTTTCAAGAGGGTGAGCAAGGCCAAGAATCAATTTGACTTTTTCCATGTATATATTTCTACAGTTTAATCTAACAAATCCACTTTACTAAATAGCCCAGCTCCAGAAACTGCAGGCTGACATGGAGGCTCTGAGAGAGCACAGGGAGAACACCATCAGCAGCACACGCGAGGAGCTCTACAGCGCCCAGGAGGAGGTCCTCGTCCTCCGTCACGCCATGGAGGCGGCCAACGCTGAACGGGAGCGGGACATCGCCATCCTGCAGTCCGACCTGGGCACTGTCACCGCCGAGCTGGAGAGGTGGAGGCAGATGGCCACCAAGTATGAGCAGGAGATTAACTTCCTGCAGACCAGCTTCAAGCAGCAGGGTCTGCACCAGGAGAAAGCCGCCCAGCTGCAGGGTAAGATGATCTGGCATTTGTCCCGGATTGTTACTGCCTATTTATTTGCTGCACCACTGAAACAAAAGCCCCCTCATTGAGACGCCGATGCGTTGTGGGTGAACCACAAGAAGGTTGCTCACACAAAAGATCTGAAGGCCCTTAAAGTACCTCTCAGTCTGTCTCCATCTAAGATGAATATTGCAATAGTGTCTTTGTTCTGACCCCCACAGGAAGTAAACCAAGCAATCGGGAAAAGAATCGCGATAAAATTGCATATTAACTGATATGTAATATTTCCAGCTGCTTCGTAGTCCTTGGGTTGACCTCGGGTCTGGGTTTAGTGTACACGCTTTGGTGGTGAGATGTGGAGGTTGTCTGCCCTGGAGTCTCCCCATGCAGCGCCGCGGTTTAAAATTCAGACGAACCCCTCCACGCTCATCTCCCATTTGTGCTTTTTGGCTAGACGTAAATCACTTTTTCCTGAACCGTGACACCCGGCCAGCTGGAGTGCTGAGCACCAGGACGCGTGGGCCGTCCTCGCATGGACATGGCTAGCTGCAAAGTGTGTGGAGCAGCAGCATTCGTTGGGGACTCAACACGCGTAATAATTGTCAGCAGAGCAATGAACATAACCTCCTAGCGTCCGGAGTGTGAAAGAGTGCAGGGCAGTGTGTTAAGTGGGTTTTAGATGTATGGCTGACAATGAGGGCTGACTTTAATTTCTCATGGTATCTTACACACACACACACACACACACACGTTTTTAATTTCAGCTCCTCAGTGGGGGTTTTGTTTGCATGTCCACATTTTAATGTGCTTTGTGTCATGGGAAGGACGCATTAAAGAGGCCTGCACTCCGCCTGTCCCGGCGAGACCTCTGCTGGGGATAAGTGTGCACAGAGATGTCACAGACGGCGGCACTTTCGTTTGAATTTCATGCGCAGTCCGTTGTTTTCACCTCCGTAGCGGAGCAGATGGACTTGGGTGCGTGCTCCTCGCCTCTCATGTGAGGTGATTCATGAGGACCTCAAGGTGCTCTTGTCCAGATGACTTCATTCCTGACCTCAGTAGCATATTTTAGAATTAAACAATGACTCAGATTTGTCTGCCCGTTTTTTTGCTTTGTTTGATGTACCTAAGTGTGTTCTGTTCCTGATTTTGCGGTAGCTTGATGGCATGCTGCTGTGGACGTCTTTGAAATGTTGTCCGTAATTGTGTGTGTGTGTGTGTGTGTGTGTGTGTGTGTGTGTGTGTGTGTGTGTGTGTGTGTGTGTGTGTGTGTGTGTGTGTGTGTGTGTGTGTGTGTGTGTGTGTAGGTGAGCTGGAGACGTTGCAGATGGAGTGTTCGAGTCTGCAGAGGGAGTGTGAGGGTCTGCGCTCCGAGAAGCTCTCGCTGCTGGAGAAACTGCAAAGGCTGGAGCTGGAGCTGGACAGGTTGGTCTGTAGAGATGTTCGCAAATGTCCCATTAAACCTCAGGACACATTTTCTTCTACCCAAGTCAAAACCGATCAACGGCATTTCGTTTTGCCAGCTGTCCACAGTTTTATATCTTCTGAAGAAAGTCCGCTCAACACCTCACCCAAGAAGTCTGCAATAGCTGCTAATCATTATGTTTTTCCTGTAGCAGTTACCTGCATTGCAGTGTGAACGTGCCACTGCAGACTGCTAGAAACCCAGAGAGAGAGTAAAGCATTCAAGGTCAACCTAAAAAAATAATGCATTCAATTCAGTATGCTCCAGACCTCCCTGTGAAATAAAGTGCCTTTTCAAACTCCCCGCCCTAAGTTTTTATAATTTTTTTTTTTTTGGACCCCACTAATATAATGCGTTCACCCAATTTCTAAATGTTTGTCAGAAATGTAATACATTTTAAAGCACAGCATTAAACCTGATCAGCAGGAATTGGTTTACCTCATGTACCCCAGCCACAGCTACGATGTTCTCATTAAATTTGTGGTTTTAACTGTTGTGGGCATTTCGTTCTAGCTGTGAAATGCCTCTGGGGGATTTTTTTTTTTTTTTTTTTTTTTTTTTTTTACTCTGAAACCCCAGCTGCTTCCAGATGAATCAGGTTTAACATGCTATGTATTTTTCTAACCATCATATACAGAGGATTGTAAATGGGTTTGAATCCTCATAAAATTTGGGCCAGTTTTCAGCTCTTTTATAATCAAATGAAAATGCACAAATCTACATTTTGTTTGTTTGTTTAAACAGCCATTTACAAATTTTGTTGGTTGGCTGGCCTATTGGGTAAGGAAGCGGCTCCATAATCAGAAGGTTGCCGGTTCAAATCCCCGAACCGCCGAGGTGCTACTGAGCACAGTCCCCACACACTGCTCCCCGGGAGCCTGTCATGGGTGATTGTTAAAAGCAGAGGACACATTTTGTTGTCACCGTGTGCTGTGCTGCAGTGTATCACAATGAAAATCACTTCACATTCACTGAATATAATTGCCAAATAAAACTCCCAATTTTGTATCCACAGCTCTCGGCAGCAGAGCGCAACTCTCACCTGTAGCTTAGATGCGCTGGAGAAGACTCAGGGGGATCTGGAGACCAAGCTTGGCTCCATGAGGGACCAGCACCTGCAGGACGCCAGCAAATTGAAGACCCAGCTCGCCCAGGCTGACAGCCACACCCAGAGCCTACAGAAAGAGGTGCGATGGAAAATGAGTTTGCTGTTTAAAGTTTTGTTGCAGTTGACTGGGGTCCTCCACTTATGCTCATCACACGTGGAACACATGAGTAAATTCATGGTGCAGTAAAGGGCATTTGCTCAGCCAGAGGTTGTACTTCTACACATAAAGATTCACACTAATAACAAACTACTACTTTTACTTACCAGCTCTTTTTCTAATTAGTCTAAGTGTAGTTAACACCACTCTCTATGTATGCTTTGAAATTGTTATTTTGACACTATATATTCAATGTGTCTCTCTGCTCTGCAGTATGAGGACACTCAGACCCAGCTGCTGGACCTGCGGCAGCGCTACGAGCGGACGGAACAGGAGAAGCGCTCCATGAACGCCGAGCTTGAGCAGTGCAAGGTCAACCTCAAGCTGCTGCAGGAGAAGGGCAAGAGCGTGAGTCCACATTCACACACGATATTCACCCCCCTTTCCCCCCAACCCTCAGGGGGCTGACTGGTGAGGTAACGCCTTTAACCTGCCCCCTTCTTCCTTATTAGCTGAAGAGTAGGTTCGGGAGTGGACTAATTACTGCGAGTTCTTTCATTTGCTCATTGTAGTCACGACACCACATGGGTGCCGTGTTACCAACATGCCGTCCAGGTGTAGGCAGCCTTTGTTGGTCTTCTTTCTTCCATGATCATCTGTGTTAAGCCTTCTGCTCAGATCATCTCTGTTGGGTTTGGCCACGTTGCCACAATCCAACCTGCCGTCGCTGACGCTCTGAAAAATCTGGGTGCGGTGGCCTTGGGGAGCTATGACTGACAGTTCTGTTTATCTGACCACTAAACAAAACCCTGCCCACTTGTTCAGAGTGAGACTCGGCTCAATCAAGCACGCAGCGGGATCCGCAGTATCAAGCTCCCTGCTGCGTTCAGCACAGTGGTGAGGATTATGGTCAGGAAGCTCCTGGTTTGTGCCATGCTTGCATCTTGGAGAAAACTGACAGGGGGGGGGTCAGACCTTTTCTTCCTTTTTATAATGTTGAATGTAGAGTATTGTGACCTTGTTAATGTTTGATGCAATTTTATTCATGCTGGTTTTAAGGAATAGTTCAGCTTTTTATTTATTTATTTATTTATTTATAACCTGACCTTTTAAATTTGTGCCAATGAAAGAATGTTCACAGCCCTCACATGTGCAATAGTCAGTCTTACCTGGATACACAATTTCTTATTATTAAGGGACAGTTACTATTTGATGTCTCCAAGTAGGAATTGTGCTCTAGCTAAAGGCTGCACTTGTATTGCAAAACTCAGTTTTAATAAAGCTACATGGTCTGTCATGCTGCCTTTTTACCGGGGACACCTGCGCTGCGGTTTAATTCCTAAAAACTCTTTAAATCCAGATTCTTGTTCATATGCTAATGAACTGTACTACACTTTTAGCGTGAATGTCTGACGAAATTTACCTTTTGCTGAACTGTTGTTTTGACTTGACCTGAGCATTTCCACACGTCTCCATATTAACCCCACTTAACTTGCAACACCATTTCACGTCCCTGCAGCAGAATTTATCTGTGTGTGGTGTGTGTGGTGGTGGGGGGTCTCCTTTGTGGCTCCCTGTATGTGTACTTTATTTTAAAAAGCCCTGTTGTCCTCCTCCTTTTAGTTTGTTTTAGCTGCAGCCTCTGCTTTTCCATCAGATCAGATCTTTGTGTTGATTTAGTGTAAAAGTTGATTTTTCTGTAATGTCCCTTCCCTCCTTTAGCCATCCATATCGCAGCCCGCCCAAGCCATTTTCATCGGCCTTACCCTGGCTTTGCTGTACTGGTGCTTCGGCCAGTTGTGGTATTAAGGTACACAGTTGCTCGTGTCGAGTGTCTGTCTGTGTTTGTCCTTTTGTTCTGTTCCTGCATCGTCGTCATTGTGTTCACAACAGTGCATGGCCGAACACCCCAAAAACACACCACACACACTAATCTCGTTGTCTTCTACATCAATTCCCTTTTGGGGAGCTTTACTGCACTGGGGAGAAAAGAACGAAAAATCTATTCATTTCTCCTCTCACCACACTAGTCTGTTCTGACTGATCACTAATCTGTCATCTGCTCTTTGGGATTTTAATTTATTTTTTGCATTTTAATTTTGCTCACAGTATTTATTTATTTGTTTGTTTGTTTCCTCATTTGATCCGGAATTCCACATGCAAAGAAAGAAATGTCTGTTTTCATATCCTGTTCTGTTCTCATTGGTGTCATTTCTTTAACCTCTGTGAGGCGACTGGTTCCTTCAGTTTGAACGTGTGGTCTTATACCTCCTTCTGTCGGTCTCGTTCCGCTCACTCGCTCTTGTTTGTGCGCCACACATCTTGCACTTTAACCTCTCCCTCTCTCTCTATGTTTCTCCCCTTCCACCTTCTTTTACGCAGTACAGGTGGAGCCATGTCTCTTTCTCGGCTTCACTCGGACTCTCTCTCTGTGTGTTACAGAGCGGGTGGATGCCCTGGATGCCAGTGGTGGTCGTGATTGTTGCTGTGACCGCAGCAGCGCTTTACCCAGGCTTCTCCAAGAGCCCCTCCTGAGGACGACATGTCTGCACACATGTACACACACTTCTCCTTTTTTTTTTTTTTTTTTTTTTTTTTTTCTTCTCCCTGGAGGGAGGCCCTAAGCCACCTCCTCTCTAAATTCTGGGTCTGAGACGAGGAGTCCTGAGCCCAGGGCCTCTACTGAATCTGTATAAAATGAAGATGTGTACATATAGAAATATAGAATGATAGAGTAAGAATTAAGGTTATAAATCACACCGTAGATAAAAAAAACTATCTGTCAGTTAGGTGGGAATTATAACATTAAGTGGCCTAAACTAGGCTTCTTCCTTCCTCATGGGTACCAAACGGCTTTCTGTTGGGGTGTGTGTGTGTGTGTGTGTGTGTGTGTGTGTGTGTGTGTGTGTGTGTGTGTGTGTGTGTGTGTGTGTTTTTCCCTCCCTTTTCTATGTTTCTGTGATTTGACAGGATGTTCCAAATAAATGTTCAAGCCAAATCTGATTCAGAAAGCGTGGCACGTGTGGTGTAAGTGCCTAGTTTTACCAGAAGCAGCAGTGAGTGTATATGAGCACACACACATACAAAAAAAAAAAAAACTTGTGCCAGTCTTATTTGTGCACTAGAATATTAACAAAGAAACCGAAAGGAGGATGCAATCACTTTCAATAGCGAGTCTTCTGTGCTCCTAATGTCTGTTAAATCCAAGATGCTTGTAGCACAAGTATGTGATGTACTCTGTCGTCGTTTTCTTTGTGTTGTGTGATCTTGAAAAAAAAAAAAAAAAACACTACGATACGTAGGTGAATTGAAATGATGTTCCTTGGAGTAGTTGAATTGTCGGTGGTGTTGGGATGATTTTAAATGATTTCATTGAGAATATTAAGCTTTTCACTAGAACAAAGTCTGTATTTTACAAAAAAAAAATCTTTAACCTCACCACACCTACTGTTTCAATGCGGGGCCATTTACACGAACAAATGAAATCCCTCCACCAAAGGTCTGGATTACAACACACACAAAGGCAAAGGACTCTGGGTGCTGCATTAGCCAAGAGATTTTTCTGGTGGGCCAATGTGGATGGGACTGATTTCAGAGATTCGTCCAGGATGGAAGCTGAAAATGTCTCTTATTTTTTTTTTATTTTTATTTTTTTCCCCTCTTCTCGTCCATGAACATGAATGTTATATGGCCAGGAGGTGGTGGGGTTCACGAACTTATAAATGGACAAGACCCAAGTTTGTGAACTTGAGACTGACATGAGATCTGTGTCAGCGCATTGGTTTAAAGTGTGTATGATGAGTCTGTCCTTTTTTTTTTTTTTTTTTTTTTTTTTTATGGGTGGGGTTGGGTGTGAGTGGTGTTGGGTTGGTTTCACCCTCTGTCTTTTGTGCTGTAAATAAATGGCTCTCGTTCATGGAGCACTTGGAGCAGTGGTTCTCATTTGCCTGTGTTAATGAGCAGCGTTTTTTCCAAACCCGTTCACCGCTACACAGGTAACAGTGCTGAGAGCAGCCTGGCGCACCGAGCCACTTCCTTCATCCGAACTTGTACCGAAGTGAAGCACATTCATGCAAACATCCAGGCCTGTGTCACCCTCACAGCCCTGCACATTTTACACTAGATGTATGTTGAAAATAATAATAAGAAAAAAAATAAGGCTGTGTAAGGTTTGATATCCACAGCCTACAGGCCCTTTATCTTTCTCTAGCCTGCCTAAGTAAGAGCTTAAAAACTTTAGTGTATGTCCATCTCGCTGTGTTTTTGTACATATGTATGAATGTATGTGTGTAAATATACATTATATACACAAAATAAAAGAAAAGAATGGATCCTGGTTGCACCCTCTGATGTGCCCCTGGAGTTTGTTTTTAATGAGATCTTAAAAATGACCCGTTTCCGTTCATTTACGATGTGTTCACAATCTTTTTTTCTTTTTTATTATTTGTGTTTTGGGTTTTGGGTTCGAGGCTTGTTAACCCTGCTACGTCTTTTGTTTGGTTTTCATCTTGGTTTTCATTTTTTTTTTTTTTAAATCAAATGAAGTTCTAAGTTGTTTTACTGCTTTCTCTGGGTTTGTAAAGATTCAGGTAAAACCACTCGTTAAGAGGGAAAAGGTGAACGCACAAATGTGAAACATTCTAAACGGAAAGAAACTCTCGTGCTGAGAGTTAAAGCGAACAGACTTGTATTTGGTAGGGCGCTTTATCTGTATTCCGCACGGTGCGGTCGTAGTTCATCAGTCGTTCATTTGTGACTTGGCATGGTGGCACACGCGCTGTTGTACAGGTTGGATGTAGCCCACTTTCATTCAGTAATCAAATCAGACCCACTGGTACACATTGTGCCCACTGTGTAAATAGTAGCTACTTGTAATATATATTTTTTTCCTTCCTTATTTTTAGGGATTTAAAGTAATTGTTTTAATTCTATTTTGTAATGATGTAAAGATTACAATAGAGTTTGGGGACATGCAGATTGAAGTCTTTGCACTAACATGTGTAATATGCATGGTTGTAATAAAACAGCGTTACTCGACTGTGTGTTTTTGTCACTTTGGAGCGATTTATGGTGACACAACAAAACGTGTCCTCTGTATTTAACAATCACCCATAGTGAGCAGTGGGAAGCCATGACAGGCTCCCGGGGGGGCAGTGTGTGGGGACGGTACCTTGATCAAGGGGACCTCAGTGGGACCTCACCATGGTAGTTTGAGATTCGAACTGGCAACCTTCCGATTACGGGTCCGCTTCCTTACCTAGGCCACCACTGCCTCAAATTTTTATTCCCCGTTTCTTACCATTTCTACACAACTTCAAGAAGTCTGGAGCTCTGTTCAGTTACTTATGTAATTACTTTAAATGGTCATTTGTAATATGAGCATAACGATGGAGGAAAAGGATTGTGGGACAAAGCTATGAACACTAGGGGGCAACCCAGCTCATGCATTGAAGGAAATGCAGGGCCTTTTGATTGTGTTAATCCACAGGGGCTTACGTTCAAACAGAAGACCATTATCTGTGAAGAACGCTACGCCTCCTGTGAAGCAACAGCGTGCAGGTGACATGAAGTTTATGGCATTTATCAGACGCCCTTACAGAGTGACTTAGTCAATAGTGACCGTGACAATCCCGCTGGAGACAATTGGGGTTCAGTGTCTTGCTAAGGGACGCAATGGTTGTAGTGGGGTTTGAACCTGCGTCCTGTGTTATTCACTCCGCTTCTACCGCCCTTCTGAGTCAGAGACCTACTGCCAAAAAAGAAAACAGGAGAGGTCCACGCCCTGATAAGACTGCATCTCGACACACCTACGCCATTTTTTTCCATGTCCCTGGGCCTCCTGCTGAAGCTTCGGCCTCTCTCTCTCCGCACTGTCGGATTTGTTCTTATCCTCCCGTCCACTGCGGTTTTAGCTGGTGCTTTTTGGGCAGTGATGTCACCCAGTTCAGCCTGGCATGACATCATAATTACATGGCGAGGAGAGTGTCCACCTCAGCCTTCCCAGAGTAAACAGACAGTGAGGTTACAGCGGCATGGCGGACAGGTGGTGTCGTCTGGTGCCGGAGGGAACGTCGGCGCCGTGAGTCAGGCCCAGCAGGAAGTGCTCTGGCAGACGGAGCCTGGGGCTGAATGGATGAGAGACACCCTGGAGGGATTAGCTGAGGGTGACACGCACGGGCCGACACAATGGGACAGGAGACCCCGAGAGACGGAGCCAAAAGATGAGTCACTGCGTGTTTAGTAAAATACTAATCCTGCTCCCAGACGTACAGCCATTTATGTCTCATGTTAACATAAGACAGTTTGTACCCATTAGATCCTTAAAAAAAACTGTTACTGGCTAAAATTGGAGGAAAGGAAGACAAAAAAACAACAGATCTGTGTGTAAATGGACATTCATCAAACCAAAGCTGAACACTGTGAAGCAGTTAACAGTAGTCTCCACAAAGATCGCCCTTAAATGAAGGCTTTAAGATTAAAACTGCCACATAAAGAGCTGTCTTCTGGAATGCCTACATTCCTGTGTACATGGAGTGGTACCTCGCCAGACTCCGTAAGGATCCATAATCCCGATACCGAGCCCAGATCTGGCCTGTTGCTTGTCTTTACTATCTGGGCTGCTGCCGGAGATGTGACGTAATACAGATCCACCCCTCTGAATCACTGAGGTCGTGCCACGACCCTGCTGCCCTGCAAATAACAAAGTCCTGGGAAGAGATCAACAAGTCAGATACTATGGATGTGGTGGCTTAAGGTTTGAGCTCCAACAACCAAATAGAATTTTTTTTTTTTTTTTTCACACAGAAATTTAAATTATTTTACTGAGTGTGTTACTTGATATGCATCATTCTTGTTCAGTATGAATTTATTAAACATCATACACATAGGCTACTATTATTCATGAATAAAGGCTGAACAGCTATCCCAAAACCAAAATGTCACCCTAATTCACTATAAACACATTAAAGGGTAAAGTATTTGTGGAATTATATGTGTGTGTGTGTGTGTGTATATATATCTCACACACACACACAGATCTAGACCACTTTCACGATCCAGTTTCCTAAGGCTAATAGGTAAAACACTCACCTATGAAGCAGATGACCGTAAAGTCACACAATAATGACGCTTAATAATGAGTAATGACTGATTATACAGCTAAATGTGAAATCTCCCTATCTATCCCACAGAAGAAACTGTTTAAATCCCTCTAATTGTTCATTTAAATTAGTCTCTGAATAAAATTTTTAAAGATAAGGCTGGGTTACCATTAAAGTCTGGACAATGTTTTTGCTCCATACGCCTGTGTTTTAAGTCTACCACATACATCGTTATTTTATTACTGATCACCTAATCCTAATTAAACCACGGTGGGATTAAATACTTGAATTGTGAAGCCTTGGATTACGCGATGATCTAACAAAACACCTATACAGTATTTAACTTAAATGATCAGGATGGAAATTTGTACTTATTACTTCGCGGATCTGGCAACACCGGAAACGCTACAACCTGGCAACACGGGCGATGTAACAGTGTTGCTGGAAAGATCGACTGAAAGTGTGAATGGAAGCCGCGCATGCGCAGATCCCGCACACGGGGCTAAAAGAGACTGGCCGCCGCGGGACGCGCAGAAAGTCGCCCGCTCCTCTCAGCCGCCGCACCGCCCTCCCGTTCAGCGACCGCGACCAAGCAGAGCGCCATGCCGGCCACGGAGAAGGACCTGGCGGACGACGCGCCGTGGAAGAAGATCCAGCAGAACACGTTCACGCGCTGGTGCAACGAGCACCTGAAGTGCGTCAACAAGCGGATCTCCGACCTGCAGCTCGACCTGAGCGACGGGCTGCGGCTCATCGCGCTGCTGGAGGTGCTGAGCCAGAAGAAGATGTACAGGAAGTACCACGCCAGGCCCACCTTCCGCCAGATGAAGCTGGAGAACGTGTCCGTGGCGCTGGAGTTCCTGGACCGGGAGAACATCCGCCTCGTTTCCATAGGTAGGCTTTCCCGTCCCGTCCCGTCCCGTCCTGTCCCGGACTTCACTGGGCCGAGAGGAAGCACCTGTCGCGGCCACACCTGGCCCACGCCCGGCCAACCCCCGACAAAAAAAATCAAAAACTGGGGTTCTTTTCTTCCAAGTTCATTAGAAGGCGCTTTAATCTATTTTCTGGGCAGATGTGGCGGTTCTGGTGCCTTCAAAGCTGCACAGAGCTACATGTAGAAATGTCCATTTAAATAGAAAATATTGTGAAATTATAAAGCACCAGTAGAAATAATGAAGCTGCTTCTTTAATCGCCTCTGCTAAGATCACTGTGAGTGGGGCTTTTTTTTATGGACCCTTTGAAGAGGGAATAAACGGTTTACAGTAGCGTCCCATAATGGGACGTGGTGAACCACAGGAAAAGTCCTCAGTTGTGGACTAGTTTCAATTCCGACTGCTTCTTAGCAGTGGCTCCTTTTTTTTTTTTTAATCTGTAGTGCCGATCGCAGAGTAAAGGCAAACCCCTGATAAGCCTTTCTATAGTTCTTCAAAAGGCTCAAACAATTGCAAACATCTCCTAGGCAACACCCCAATAATACGTGACCTGTGATTATGTGTGCCGTGATTTTAATTTTGCTGGTGTGTGTGTGTGTGTGTGTGTGTGTGTGTGTGTCAAAGAGCGAGAACTGTTAGTTTAGTCGTAAAGCCCATCAGAAGAGTTGTGGCGTGACGTGGAGACGGTGCGAAGGCCATTTCACGTGCTGTCCAGGTGACTGTGGGCGCCGGTCCGGTGCACGTGGGGGGGGTGGTCTGGGTGTTTGGTTGACCCCCCTCCCATCTACAGACTCCTCCAGAATTCCAGCTGCTGGTACCTCCTGTACCGCGGAATGTTGTCACTTCCACTAGTGATTTATTGATGAGGTTTGAGCTGCATGTTTCAAATTCCGTTTTTTTTCCGGCATTTACCGGACGCCCTTATCCAGAGCGACTTGCAGTCGGTAGCTACAGGGACAAGTCCCCCCCTGGAGACACTCAGGGTTAAGTGTCTTGCTCAGGGACACAATGGCAGTAAGTGGGGTTTGAACCTGGGTCTTCTGGTTCACAGGGGAGGGTTTTACCCGCTCTGCTACTGCCACCCTACTCTCATAATCTAGAAAGTCCTGCAAATTATCAAATATCTGAGCCACCTTCATCATTATATCAGTCTAAGTTACGTGTTGGCGTAGTCTTTTATCACGGGCTGATTTAAAAGCCTTCATACGGGGGGTGTTGGTCAGGTCTGCGGGACGGTGGACTGTGTTTTGTGGGTGTAAATTTGCGCATCCTGAATGAAGCCTGCTTCCTGTCCACTTCCTGTGGCGATGTTTTGACTGTTCTGTTGTGTGTGTGTGTGTGTGTTTGTGTGTGTAGACATACATTATATATTAATGTTTCCGCTTTTTTGACTAAAAGTCAGTCTTTCCATTCAGCTGGGGTGGGGGAGCATTTGGAATGTCATGTAAATAAATGCTTTAATGCTCCTGTATTTTATTACAGAGGATAGTCATAATTTTCCAAAAAAAAAAATTTCCCAAATATTTTGTTTTCTATGGTTCATAACAGATGCTGTACTTTCCAGTTGTGATGTTGCTCCAACACATCCTCCACCTTCTCGGTCTGTAGGCATTATTCATTATATGGGGCGGTAGTAGCCTAGTGGGTAACACACTCGCCTGTGAACCAGAAGACCCAGGTTCAAATCCCACTTACTGCCATCGTGTCCCTGAGCAGGACACTTAAGTGTCTCCAGGGGGCTCTGGATGAGGGTGTCTGATAAATGCTGCTCACTTGTAGAGGTCCTCTCTACATGTAGGCAGATTTTCCTGCCACCAGGAGTCACTTACTGAAGTCTTCAGCCATTTTTATCATTTTTAAAATGTACCCTTAAATAAATCAAACGCTCCCCGAGATGTCGGCCTGAGGCACCCCTAGGTCGAAAGCTGCGTTTTGTGCGCCCTTTACGCACAGGGACATCGCCCCATGACGAGGATGGAACTGGGATGAGTTACAAAAAAAAATGTGTTTATGTTCCTGTCTAGCAGTTAGCGGAATTTTAAGAAATTCCATTAAGAAATAATATGGGACCGTATTGATTACAAAATATTTAAAAAAAAAATATTAAAAAGTTGATATCAGTAATGATCAGTAATCAGTATTTTTTATTTTTTTGTATTATTATTATAATGCGTATTTACTGGCACAAATGATTTTTCTACACTGAGGAGCAGCACAGAGGTTCTGTCTTCATACAGAAAAAAAAAAAAAAATAGTATTCTTTATTTTTTTAATCTGATCATCCAAGCCCTGCTGCACCATCGGGCCATAAATCTCCACGGAGCTTCACATCTGCAGCCCACTGGACCTTTGCTGACTAAAGCTCCCTCCACAGCCTTGGCTCAGCGTGGGCCTGATAAAACCCCGACCTTGGAAGCTGTTGAAAGATCTCGCCCACTCCTGCCTTCGCATCTCGTGAAGTGTACCTAAACAACGGCGAGTCTTGCGAAAGCCAGGTCGTGGTGGTGGGATCCGTGGAGGGATTTTTAAGAGTGGTCACCACAGAACATCAGCAGGCCCCTCCCTTCTCGGCTAGATCTTCCACAAATCCAACTGGAAGGTTTCAGATGATGCCTCAAAATCTCCAGAGCCACTAGTTCACTCGCAGTCTTCGTATGTGTTCTTTTTAAAACGTTTTCCTCTTCGTTTCGGCTTCAAGAACGTGGTTACTGGCCTCTACTGTACTTTTTTTTTTCTCGTTTCAGTGACTAGTAAAAGGCCCAGTGTGGGTTTATGGGTGAGGCGGAGTCAGACCAGTGCAGTGATAAAACTGATATCTTGTAGCACTTATTATGACAGTGCTGCCTGCATGTCAGGTCTACTGTCTGTTCACTGAAACAGTGAGGGATTGTGGGCCATGTCTGGCTGGTGAGAAGCTGTGACATGTCGTATCTCCCCGCCAAGCAAACAAGACAGCAGCTGGGGATTTTTTTTTTTTTTTTTTTTTTTTTTTTTTTTTTTTTCCTACGTTGCAACGGCACCACCAAAGGGGTGGAAGTTTTATTTGTTTTTTACTTATTACCCTGCACCGTACGCCCTGGTCGGCTTAACGTTTCACTCGGGTCCAGCACCACACCCGGTGTGTTGAATCAGTGGTTTTATTCAAGTGGCCGTGCCCCAAGCAGCAAGTCCCTTGCATGTGATTCATAAAATCTGTCGCATGTCCCTGAACCGCAAAAATGATGAGCGTTCTGTGCATGTTGCAACCATAAATATTCACATTATGAATTCACGGGGTGAATAACTTTTGTTTTGTCCCACTCAAGCACGCACCAAAGATTAGTCTTCAGGTGGTCAGGTAACGTTTTCTTGCTTGTTCGCTTTCTTTTTAAATATAAATCGTAGTGCGGTGCCACCGGTTCTTCGGCATTTCGCCTCAGTGTGTTACTGCACATCCGCTGCTGAATGTTAAGGAGTGTCTGGTCATGCTCAGGGGTTACACTGCTGAAAATATGCCACGTTCATACTGCAAAATAAATCTCGAATGAACCACACGTCAACACACAAACCCTAATAAACAACTTCTTACTATAAAAACAAGTCTTATGGGACTCATTAAAACATTATTATAAATCTTGCTGAGATTCTTTTCCTAGACCAAGAACGTGCATAATTCTCCCCGTTCTACAGCGTACTCTGGCTCCTCTCTGGAAATCTCCTGTTTTCTGGCCCTGTCCTGCCTCCCGAGGACCCCATCGTGTTCTGGGATTCTCATTAAAGGCCGGCCCGCAAAGCACCGGCACAAGCACAGCCTGTAATCTACAGCCATCAGCCAATTTTAGGTTACGCAGCGGTTTCCGCAGACTGTCACAATTCAGAGGTGAGCGCAACTAAGATGCAGCTAATTGGCACCAACTTTGGACCTCATTTGCCGGCCGTGGATGTGTTTTAGTGAACCAGTCATGGTTGCCCGATCAGAACCACGCCTGACAGGTCCTTGTAACCGGAGGCAGCAGGAAGAGTCTCCGATGGGAGCTGGAGGAAGGAAGCCCTTACTCAACAAGCGCTGCGTTGGTGGAAATGCCTTCTCACGCCGGCCATTATTCCCTGACACGGGTCTGGGGGAGACGTCCGTTCGCCCCGGGGGGGGGGCATGCATTGTTCAGGTTCACTGGGATGGGGGGGGGGAACGCAAGTTACTTTTCAAAAGGTCGTACAAATTTTAACAGCAGTGCCGCACGAAGCTGGAGCTGAACTTGTTAATAGTCTGCTGATATTCCACAGTGTCCAAGCGCATTACATGGGAATCCCGTGTAACACTGTATGTAATAAGTGTGGTACGGTACACGGATGAGGAGGGCGATGAAATAATCCATATATTTAACAAAAGCTGTGGAACTGGAAGTGCACCGTAACGCTGCTACGTGGACTCAGATCGCCGAATTTAATATTTATATTTCAAATATTAGGAGTGCAGACAAATTGTGTCAATGAACTGATTGTCCGGTTCAGTTCCACGAAGCCGCAGGCCGGAAACCGCCGCTCATACCTGGCTGCCTGCGGTTGCATCACAGTTTCAGTCACCTGGGCCGGAGTCGCCTCCGGCTGTCCGGGCCTCTCGGTTTCCCGTGGCCCGCCGAGCTCGGCGACACCTGTTCTGTTCTCTCCTGGCCTGCCCCCCCCCCCCCCCCCCACACCCCCACAGAACAAACATTGTGCCGTTGCCATGGAGCCACTTTCAAAGAGCGTTCACGGTCACGCCAGGTTTCAGCCCCGGAGCCGGTGAGAGGGGGTTCGTGCCGAAGAAAACCCTCGTGACCACCTTGACTGCCTTCCCTCTAATGGCACTCTCATTACATCACTTCCTCACACCTTCTTAATGGTTTTGTTCAAGGTCGGGACAGGAAAGGCCTTGCCCTGTTGCCACGGCAACCAAAGCGTCATTATGTAGCTTTGGCATAAACGTAGAGTGAGCTGTATGACCGGAAACCCTCCCCCCTCTGATGATCTACTAGCATGTTATCAGCTGATGCAATTCCACTGTGGATTTGGCCTTCACTCCAACTCCAAAGGGAACCTTGTAGGCCGGGCGCCCTGCCGTGAAAGTTAATGTTTTACCTCCTCCATGCAGGCAGTGCAACAGTTTGAAACCAAATGCACCTCCACATGATCTCATTTGGGTCTGTTGAGAAACCAGCAGGTGCTTCCCTCCTGTAAAAATGTTTGAGATGTTTTTACTGTGATGTTGGACATAATCACTCTCCTACGTGGAAGTGTGTGGACATGAATTCTGAGACTGAAACAGATCAATTGAAGGTGTAACTCTGCTTCATTGTTCCAGTCTGGAGACCATCAACCTTGGTTGTTTGGTGCATGGTTGCACAACTCATTACTGGTATGTTCAGAAGAACATCTTGTTGTAGTGAAATGCCAAAATTATATAAAATACATACTACGTTTACTCCAGCATGAATCACTGTCTGAGCTGAGCATTTTTTGAAGAGATGTTTGACTTCATTCTTCACAGAAAATTGACCTCTCATTCCATAAGTCAAGGTGCTAGAAGCCATTGTGCAGTGTCCGTAGTCCATAGCATACTATCTCTAGGCATAGGTATCTCTGTGACATTCTTGAGCTGTAGCTAAGAATTATGGTCTAATCGATCAATTAGTCTATTGATTAATGCTTGAATTGAGAGTGAAGTGTAAAAAAAAAAAAAAAAAAAAACGGGACTACAGTATCTGTTCTAATTGAGCCCTACTGCACACACAGACCTAAACAGGATGAGCCAGGTTTTCAGCTCTCACGGTAGAACTGAATCCACTCATGTGGTTTTGGAAAGGGCCGTGACTCCTGTTACCTTCACGGTGTTCTTATGTGACTTTCGGGTTAGGGTTGGTGGGGAAAAAAGGGCCAACACAAAGAGTCCTATAGAAATCTGATCTCCGGGGGCTCAAACGGTAATCGTCGTTCTGCTGGTGTGTTTCTTGCAGGGCTATTTATCACTGGGCCATCACTTAGAAGCTTTGCACATGCTTCTGCACAGATTTCCTGTCTTCTGTTGTATTCAGTCTGAGATTTAAAAAGAAAAAACCTCTGGGTTACGGTAGAGATCAGCACATATTGTGTTTGTTTGAACGTGCATGGCTTCCATATTTCCATATTTGTCATTGCACATTCGTTTCAGATTATTCAGGTCCAACCAGTGGAAGCGGTGTATACGCCCGTCTTGTACAGAGTAGTTTTTTTTTTTTTTTTTTTCCCCCCCACCTCCTTTCCTCACATTTTGACCGAGAACATGGCCAGTTTCTGGGTGCCCTGTCTTTTGTCCACCTTCCCCAACCCTCACAAAGTGGCTTCTGGGATTATACTCCTCTCCATATGGCAAACCTCTGTGCAACTTGCAAAGCCCGAAACATGAGCTGTGAGTTCCAAGTCTTACTTACTTACTCTTACTTACTCTTTTTGGAATAGCTTGCAACCTATTCCAGAACCTTCTAAGAACAGCATTTAATGCACACCACCAGCATTGGCCTCTGTATGTAGAATATGAAGCCGTTGAAAGGACATATTGGACCCACTTGCATGCTGAGGGGCTGCATTTAATCAAGATATCAGTCAACTTGGTGAAGGGAGATTTGTGAACAAACTTCAAGTCGCATACAAGCTGCTCTTAATGTGCTAACAGTACGTGTTTGCATAGAATAATTCTGGTGTTTTTATAAGCCGTATGACCTCATAGCATAATACACCAGTTTTACTTGCCGCTTGTTCTCACAGAATGTTCTTTCCCATTCTTACTTACAAATAGGGCAAAGAATTGTGGGAATTTGGAATGAATATGCGTATTTAATTGTAACTGGACCCTCAAAACCTAATTATTTCCAGATTGCATCACTTGAACCAGCCGGCGATCTGCCGGGTCCACAGCTCTTTTCAGAGATCAGTGGACTGCTGTAAAATGACTGTATTTCGGGGCATCCTTGTGCCACAGATCTTCTCTCGTCACACCAAAGGACTTTGAACGACTTTGCCGTCACCACAACACAGGGCTGTGTAAATACCGTCTCCGTCCCATCAACCCCCTCTCAACCACTTCTTCCTGAGTGTGTGTAATGGAGATTTATGTCATAAACTGCATAAAACATATGGTGACCTCCCAGCAGCTAAGTGGGAACATCTTCTACACTTCCACCAGGAGAAGTGAGGTCATTGCATCGGAATATTTGGATGGCGGTAATGAAGGGGATTGAGCTTGACGGGAGCAACTGAAGGGGGGGGGGGGGTCTCTGCCAGGAAACTGGGCACCTCGGCCGCACTCCATCAGTGTTACTTGGCATCTGTACAACTGCGGGTGTCACAGCCACTCGTCTGCTGGTGCTGGCTGCATCTGTAGGGACCCCGAAATTCTATTCTCAACTCCCAGTTTTCTTTTCCTCACTATGGGAATGGATAACGATCCAGTAATTTGAGGGAAGGCATTAGTGCAATGGCTTTTAATTGGGGGAGCGTTTATGACTGCTGATGCTTAGGGTGAGGCAGGAACTGCACGCTGCAGCCGTGCTGTTTTTTTTTTTTTTTTTTTTTTTTTTCTCTCTCTCCATTCACCCAGAGCAGAGTTACACTAACCAGAACTCACAGACCACCCCTCTCCTTGCCCACCAGGACCGCTCGAGGGGTAGTTGTTGGTCTTTGCAGGAATTTGTGTCAACAGCAATATTGGATTGTGATTTTTTTTTTTTTTTTTTTTTTTTTTTTCCCCCTACCAGAATGTAATTTTATCTAGTTCCACCCCTCCAGTTAATGTCACTTTCAGGCCACCCCTCCTGAGAGTTAATCAGAAGACTGATTTCACTCTTCTCAGCATCTGGTTCAGGGTGACGCCCTTAAAAAAAAAAAAAAAAAAAATCTGTCCCAAGCAGAACTGTTCTTTTGTTTTGTTCTTCACCCCTTGTTTTAATGTTTTATGGATTTTTTTTTTTTTTTTGAGGAAACTGACTTATTTTTGTTCCTTCAGTAATTTAGGACAAGGTTGTTTTACTCATTCCCGTGTTCTAATTAATGTTTAAACTGTTTAATGATTAAACTACAGATTTTGTAGCATTCGTGTCTCTTTTTGCACCTTACTTTTTTTTTTTTATATATAGAAATTTAAAAAATTTATTAAAGAAAGAAACAAGTTGTTTTTGAGCATTTAGTGCCCATGGTGCTGTGGGTGACCTGACCGGACTGTTAATGGGGACAGGAGTGGCAACCTCTTTGTTCTGACCCCACCCCCCTTATCCTCTGCTGGTCCCCTGAGGAGAGCTCCCGGTGATCTCATAGAGCAGGAATGTCCCCGACGAGGTAGCAGGCCACGTGGGCCTGACACGGTCTCTGATGTCATTGGTAGAGGCCAGCAACGTGCCGGAGGAGGGCAGGCAGGCGTCCTGACCTGCTGTTGCTGCCAAGGGAAGAGCCGGCCTGCATACAAACACACATTTCTTAAAAAGTCAAGACGTGTGGAAGGTAGAAGCCATGTTATTAACTGAGATTTACTCGTGTGTCAGGTCAGTATGTAGGGTGATTGTTAAAAGCAGAGGACATATTTTGTTGTGTTACCGTGTGCTAGTGGGCCTAGTGGGTAAGACCCTCGTCTATGAACCAGAAGACCCAGGTTTGAACCCCACTCACCACCATTGTGTCCCTGAGCAAGACTCTTAACCCTGAGTGTCTCCAGGGGGGGACTGTCCCTGTAACTACTGACTGAAAGTCACTCTGGATAAGGGCGTCTGATAAATGCTCTAAATGTAAATGGGTGGTATTATTCTATTGAGTAACACAAGGAAACCCCCCCCCCCGTATATCATTTATTACTAAGAAATCACGAGGGGAGGGATTTAGGTATTTTAATTGAACAGTATTCCGCTCCTGCATTTTTCGCAACCGGACCTGCAATAGTTTTGCAGGACCAATTTTCGGTGTTCATGAAACCCTGCTGCAGCGGGGTACACTATATAGCTTTAATGTGTGAAGTTGAACATCAAATTGAGCAAACAATTTTAATCTTGTGTTCTAGTTTGGCTCTGAAGTGCATGACTGGCTGAGTTCATTTTTTTTTTTTTTTTTCTTGTTTCTTGATTACAAAAGATTATGGATGGTTGGTGATACATCTACCAAACCGGGCGAGCAGGGATTTCTTTTCTCAAGCATGATCTTTTTTCTGTCGCATGTCCGCACTTGAAGTTCGACCGCGTGTTTTTTTGAGGGCTTTTGGTATAAGCGCCGCACTTCAGAAAGGAGCTCGTGCTCCCCAACCAAATCGATGGTTTCTTCCTAGCTTGGGAGTGTATGATGAAGAGACTGATCTTTTTGCAAAGATAAAGATGAGTGCATGTTGTGTTGATGAGAGAACTTATGGTTTTCCTGAATTTTGTCACATCCCGCACCACACTAGATTTCTTCCCAGCTGCCAGACCCCGACTTAAGACCAAGAGGTGTGTGTGTGTGTGTGTGTGTGTGTGTGTGCAGGGAGGAATGCTGGTGTTGAGTGTATGAGTGTTCTCCTCATAGCGCAAATGGACAAATAAGCATCTCTGTGCATCCTGTTTACTGCAAAACAGGTGTATCCATGGCAACAGTAGTTACACTTTCATTCGAAGTGAAAGACATGAACAGTATCATTGTACTGCAGGTATGTTGATGGTATCAGTCTTTTAGATCAGATTCTTAGGTGAATATTAATAAATGCTTATGTAATCAGTTGGTTTTTATTGCACTACCCTTTTTTTTTTCTGCATCCTTTCCCTGGATCAGTCTCTAAGAAGGCACCTATCCAGAGATTGATTACTTTGAGGGAAGGTTTGCAGTAGGGGCAGTGGTAGCCTAGCGGTTAAGTAAGCGGCCCCATGATTAGAAAGTTGCCGGTTTGAATCCCGATCCGCCAAGGTGCCACTGAGCAAAGCACCGTCCCCACACACTGCTCCCCGGGCGCCTGTCATGGCCGCCCACTGCTCACCAAGGGTGACGGTTAAATGCAGAGGACACATTTCGTTTGCTTTGCTGTGTGTCACAATGACAATCACTTCACTCTTGCATCATAATTGATGTCTCTGGTTCACGCCCCATGCTTTGTGTGAGTAAGTTGGCTGGAATGGCAGCGTGGGAGCATGTGAAGACCCCTCCCCCTCCCCTAGCAGCCAGTTCAGCCTCCTCGCTGACATGCGAAAAGAAAAGATGTGCGTGCACCGTTGTACATCCCAGACGGAGTGTCGTCCATGAAACATACTTGTGTTTTTGTTTTTAAGCGGACCAAAGCGCTTCCACATGTCTGATATATTGGTACATGTTCTGCTAGTTCACTGCAGAATTTATATAAACCATGTCATATGGAATAATTCGATTTACTCATCCAGTGGATCTCAGCCCTGTTCCTCCTGCTGCAATGATGCATTCCAGACTCCCCTTAATTAGGATCTAGGGATTATGATCATCGGAAGACGATGTTTCTCTCACGGCAAGAGTGGTGAAGAACCATCCAAAAGAAGCATAGAGGCCGGTGCCAAAATGTGTTGAACCGATGACCTGATTGTGAAATCTACCCTGAATTTTTATTTATTCTTTAGATTGGGTGATTGAATAGGTGCAACCGTCAAATTCCAGTAGATCTCTGGCAACAGAAGCAGGGAGATTTCACCACGCAGCGCTGTCATTGCTGCGTGGTGATTAAGTGAGAACCAGGTTTTTCCCTTCATTCCCTTCCAGTGGCGTCTCGTATTCACCGGTCTTAATGGATGTGCTGGGGACTAGTTTCAGTTTTATAAAGCATTACAGACCTGCCAGCCAGTACAATTTACATTTCCGGCATTTATCAGACGCCCTTATCCGGAGCGATTTACAATCAGTAGTTACAGGGACAGTCCCCCCCTGGAGACACTCAGGGTTAAGTGTCTTGCTCAGGGACACAATGGTAGTAAGTGGGGTTTGAACCTGGGTCTTCTGGTTCATAGACGAGGGTCTTACCCACTAGGCCCGTACCACCCCCTACCAGGAACTCTAGGAAAACATTTCTACTCAATTCAATGATGTCATGCATGCATGCATGTTTGTGGTTTATGTGTCTTATTCACTATTAATTAAAATGACCAGTAACCACCACAGTCATGCATTTATTTGTTATTTTTTTAATTAATACATATAAATATCTAATATAAACAGTATTAAGAGGCTTTTGCTTGCACTCCTTGTTTCATCCTTCTGCTAATCAGAGGATGAGAAAATTATTTACCCTCACTTTCATGTATAATATATTTCAGCCTAATACCCCGATATAATTTTATGGGGCTGTAGTGAAGGTTGTGTGTAACACACGATTCGTCATCAACTCCATAGACTGGTTGAGATTTCCCCCATATTCTTCCTCTAACGTGAGCTTGTTAAATATGAATTTTTACGTGTTTTTATGTGTTTCCCAGGTAGCTGCATGGCTTTATTTGGCCGCCCGTCCTTCATTCTGAATGAACGTTCATCGTGTGCAGAAACAGCCTTGGTCTCCGCCATTAAAGTGTTGTCCTGCTCTCGTTTGTTTGGTTTCCCAGACAACACCAGGCCGATGAACTTGAAATTCCCCTATTATCGTTTATCTCTCTTCCCAAATCACCGCCAACCAGCACAGACCACAAAGCTATCGCCTCGATTTCATGGAGCTCTGTTTTGGTACTGAAATTCAGGGTGGTGTTTTTAGAATTGTTTTTTTTTTTTTTTTGGGTGGTTTAGTCCATAAATAACCTGTTTCATTACATTTCAGTGGAGGCCTTTCTCTCTCTATTGGTCCATCATTGTAGACACTTTCATAACGGCAAGATTCTAATCTTCCCCCGAAAGGCTCATGTTCCTTTCAGTGATCTTTTAAAATGTGTTTGTCTGGTTCTTCCTGTGGCGTGCGGATACCTTTTTATTGTTTTCTTTCTGACAGCAGACCTCTTCTGAAATACATTTCCAGATGGCTCTTCAGCTCCTGGGCTTTGTGTCAATTGACAGCTTGCTCGAACCTGGACCAGGATCTTTCTTCTAAAGGTCTCGCAGAAATGTAGCCTGTATGCTTAACTCTTCATGTTTCAAACAAAGTCCCAAAGTCATTGTTTATTAGAACAGCACAGCACACGGTGACACAACAAACTGCTTCCTCTGTATTTAACCATCAGCCTTGGTGAGCAGTGGGCAGCCGTGACAGTGTGGCAGCCCGGGGAGCAGTGTGTGGGAACGGTGCTTTGCTCAGTGGCACCTCGGCGGATCGGGATTCGAACCGGAAACCTTCCGATTACAGGTCTGCTAGGCCATCGCTGCCCCACTAAAGCTAATGAGGCACTAATTTTACGGCACCATGAAATAGTTTTACATTCATGAGTTTAATGGGATGCCCATGCCTCGGTATTTCAAGTTATTCTGTTTTGAAATGGTGTTAAATTCTCGTCCAGTTTTTATTAAACAATTCTAATTATTCATGGTATGAATGTAAGTTTTAAAGCTGACGTATTAAACTTTCTAAACATACATCTTCGGTATATGTATATTATTACTTTTAAAATAAGTCAAGTTAACCGAACCACTGCGGCTGTCTTGATCATGACTGATGGCGCCTCTGCTGTGCCTGCGGTCATCCCTCACAGGAAGTGACAAGCCCCTGCAATGACACCGAGACTTCTGGGTAACGCTCCAGCCAGGCACGCCTCATTGTCAGCAGATGATGTCAGACCTCCGCAGGGCTCTCCAAGCGTTGTTCTGTCGTTACCTCTGTGGCTGGTGAGCCCAGGGGAAGCCCTTCCTCTCGCTCACCCCGTAACACAGGATGGCCATGATGGAGGAGGGTAGAACAATGGAGCAATTATTTATCCCGTTAGCCCATCAGCTCATAAATCCTTGGGGAGGAAAGGCAGGTCTCAAAAAGTGTTGAGTCCAGATCTCGTGTCCTATTTTCGAACCTCTTGGCTCTGAACTGCATATACCACTCCATATACAGAAGCTGCGCTTGCTGAACTGTCAAAATGGACTACGATGAATCAGCATGGATGTCCACTGCGTAATCCGAGAGAATTGGCTACAGGCGAACCTAGGTACTCTGAATAGGCATCCAGATATGAAAAGTAATATTGGTAAGGGTCACATTTGTCTGCCCCTAACAAAAGAAACATGTGGTTTTGTTACGCTGTTTCTGTAGAAACGCTATCTGTAGAAAGGTTGTTGGGTTCTTCAGGTTCTGATGGTTCCTTTTATTTTACCAACGAGCAAAATGGAGAAGTGGTGATTGGCGTCTGCCAACAGGAGAGTCGTGGTGTGGTGTGGGGTGGGGTGGAAGGTTGCCGTCTGCGCTCTAGCTGCTCACGCTACTCCCTGGCCCATGAGGGACGTGCTCCGAACATGCCCTTCTTGATGCGTACTGCTTCCTGTGTTGGAAGCCAGACGGCAGACGGACGTCTCCGGGGGGGACGTGGTGGGGCAGTGGTGGCCTAGTGGTTAAGGAAGCGGCCCCGTAATCAGAAGGTTGCCGGTTCGAATCCCAATCCGCCAAGGTACCACTGAGGTGCCACTGAGCAAAGCACCGTCCCCACACACTGCTCCCCGGGCGCCTGTCATGGCTGCCCACTGCTCACTCAGGGTGATGGGTTAAATGCAGAGGACAAATTTCACTGTGTGCACCGTGTGCTGTGCTGCTGTATATCACATGTGACAATCACTTCACTTTACTTTATGAGATCCCGGAATCTGGATGGCATGTTTGTTTGTTAGAGGAGCGAGGGCTGATGGGACTTTTCGGTTCACGTTAATGAACCTTACTCCCTGAACCTGTTCCATCTAACCTGGATCCCAACAAAAGAAACTTCTCGACGGCGTTCTCTTTCAGATATGGCAGCAAGGCCTGCTTGCCGTGCCAGATGGGTGTGGTTTTGAGCTTTGAGCTTCTCGTGTTCTGTTACAACAGACATGCTCAGTCAAGCACAGCAATCCCACCTAGATATGAAGAGATGAAGACTCCTCTTCCTCCTCTACAGAGTTATGGCGTACATGGTGAAGTCTGACACAAGACTTCTTGCTGTTGAAGCTAATGGACGATCGGATAGACCTGGCAAAGGACAAAGGGGGGACTGTCAACATGCAGCAACCCTCGCAGCTTTTCCCCGTAGCTGCGTCGCTGTGGTGCATGCAGGCTCCACGGATCGATCACTGTCTGCAGGTCCAATCTCTTCAGAGACGAAACGTCCCGCTGACGGACCATGTACATTTCACGGCTCAAAATACGTCCAAATGTTTGGACTTGGGACAGAGCGGCGTGCCGTCACCTTCACACATCTGTGTGGAGTTATTCTGTGTGAGCCGCGTGGGCTCGTCTCGCTCCAAATATCACTTTCAGAAATCTGTGTGTGATTTTCGAAATGAATGTTCGTAGTCCACGTGGGAAATGAAGGTGTCCGTCTCACCCCAAATGTTATTAAAGCGCCCCTGACATTGCAGAAACGGATTTGTTATCTGAAATGAAGCTTCGTTTCTTTTCTTCTTCGATATTAGTCAGGTTTGGCCCTGATTCTGTTGGCCGCAGAATCTGAGAGAAACTAAAATGAGAAACAGAATCCCGTGTGTGTGTGTGTGTGTGTGTGTGTGTGTGTGTGTGTGGCCAATCTGAGGTCTGTTTCCCTCACCGTTCCTCTCCCATCTCCCTCAGCTGATCCTCTAGAACAAAGTGGCTGCCATGGAGACAGCCCTATTACTCTCTGGGTTTTGTGTGGACGCCCTCTCATGTGTCCGTGCCCAGACGGGGGACGACCCGGTGCTGCGTCTTCCTGCAGACGGACACTGCAGCAGTGACGGGCTACAATCCCCAAAACTCTCTAATTGCAAATTAGCATAGAACATTGTTCACCCAACATGCTCAACAACACGCAAGAGAAAAAAAAAAAAAAAACTGATCTGAGGGTGTTCGGCATTGTCACCTTCTCACTATCCAGCAGAGCTTGAGGCTGCCAGGGACTCGAGTTCTTCTTCCACATCCTGCCATGTCGCTGTGTGGACTGAATAACTTTCTGAAAATCTTATTATATGACTTGTCTCTTTTGTGTCTTTATGTGTCCTTGAGGGTAGTTTTAAGATTTTATTTATTTATTTATTTTAATTTATCAGAATGTAATGCAGCGATTGCAAAGCTAGTCCAGTATTATGTGCGTATTATAATTATGGTTAGATCTTTTAATTTTAATTTTTTTTTTCTAAAGAAAGTAACTGTGTTCTTTGTAGAACCCGCTGTAGTGCCACACCTATAAGGAGGGAACTTGTGCTTGCATAAACTTTCAACAAGGGAGAAATGATTCGTTATTCTTACAGGGTCTCTTGGCAGAGGTTTATTCTTTTTCTGTAAGTTCTACAATTTATGTCATTTAGTCTGGATTCATTTTCAGTTTTATTTCCAAACCCTGTCATCGCTTCAGTTGGTATTTTTTTTCTTAAAACCTTTATCCAGTTTTCTTCCTTTTGACTCATTTTCCAGTTAATAGCAAGTTTTATGTGCTGAATGTTTTTTGGAGGATATTTTGGAATCAAAAAGTTAAGAAAATCATAAATTAAGATTTAACACACTGACCGCTTTTTATAACAATAATAATAATAAAGTCAAAACTCTCTGTGCCTGTAGAATCTGAAAAGCCCATAATCTGATCCTGCCAAGTAGTAAATCATTTTTATTTATTTATTTATTTATTTTTTACTCTGCGGACTGACTGGTGGTAAGGGAGGAGTCTCCTTCGTCCTTGGTCTCCCGTGGGAAACTGCAGTGCCATGCCCCGGTGGGAATTACACGCAGGAGGGAATCTCGCTCACCTCCCTCGAGTCTCGAGTCCACCACATCCACTCGTGTGCCACTGCGAACCTTTTTAACGGCCTTTGGATGTCCTCAAATGGAGCTCGGAGCGCACCCCACCATGCCCCCCCCCCCCCACCCCCCCCCCCCAGCAGCGTTAATCAGTCAGCGGGGGCTCGTATCTGTGGCCATGTGTGCTGAAAGTGTGCCGGGGCAGGTAGTGTTTAGGCTTCAATTCAACATGTTCTGGTGGCTTCGTTTCACAGGCAGCGATCTGGAATTTCAGCTTTTCCTTCACTGTGTGTGTGTGTGTGTGTGTGTGTGTGTGTGTGTGTGTGGAGATTTTATTTGTTGATGTGAATATCACGTTTCTGTATATGTATTTTTGGCAACTTCCAAATACTGAGCACTTCAAAGGATCCCTTTCAACGTTAAAGCCGGTCTGAACCTCTGCCCCTCCTGCAGGTCCCACCCCCCTCACGTCTTTGTTTGGTGTCTGTGCTCCAGTCTGGCCGGCTCTGGGAGGGCGTGGTTGCGCTGTAGCCCAAAGGTCAGCTGCTTGCTGCTTGGAGCTTTTATCCAGAGCTTTGCTACAGGATGTTTATTGGAGATCTGCTGATGGTGATCCCACATGCATATTACAAGTGGAACATGTGACTGCTGAAGTGACCAGTGGCTTATTAAGGCCTCCTGCTACAAAGTTATGGTCCCATATTTTCCTATTTTTTTTTTCGGTCCATATTTGCTCTGCTCAGGTGACCCCATTTAGGTGCTGTGCCTTTTCTTGCTCTAGTCACTGGTGAAACGTGTGACCCACAACTCCCCATAGATTTCCATGTTTCGGGGAATGCGTGTAACTAAAATGCGTGCATACATTTTGTGGTCAGTCAGATCTACTGCAGATCTTCCCCTACTTCCCCTAATCCTTGCAGATGTTGGTTATTTATCAGTGAGCAGCACTAGTCCAGAAACTTCCAAATCAAAAACCGTAGCCATCACAGTGGACTTCATGCAGTGGGGTCTTTGGCATTGAGATAATGTGAAAAATGTTGTTTCATTAAGTAGTTTTTTTATATATATATCAGGGTTGTCTCAGTGCTGGTGCTGTGTGCTTGGTACAGCCTGGTCTTTTTCTCAAGGTCATTAACATCATATCTTTCCGCACTCTGAGCAGAAATGCTGCTCAGAAGTTATTGGCAAGGCCAAAATGAAGCTCCACCCTTCTGCACCACCACGCACAGACGTAGTGCCTTCATATGGGGAATATTTGTCGAACGGTTAAAGGAACCACCTGGTCATTTTTCCCCACATTCCCTATTAAAAAAAAAAAAAAAAAAGTGTTTCAAGAATAGGAAAAACAAATCATCATTCGGGCCGTACGCATGCTTGGCATATAAAGTTTTATGGGCCTGTATAAACCCATGTGCATGTGCGGTTTCTTTTCTTTTCTTCCTGCACCTGTGGTGCTCACTGGAATTTGAGGATCTAATCCCCACGCGTCCACCCCATTCGTATTTACGTGTCTATGGTTATTATTTAGAAATTTGTATTATTAACTTGTTTTCAGACAGTAAAGCGATTGTCGATGGGAACCTGAAGCTCATCCTGGGTCTGGTATGGACCCTCATCCTGCACTACTCCATCTCCATGCCAGTGTGGGAGGACGAGGACGACGACGAGGCCAAAAAACAGACGCCCAAGCAGAGGCTGCTGGGATGGATTCAGAACAAAGTGCCTGACCTGCCCATCACCAACTTCAGCAATGACTGGCGCGATGGGAAGGCTCTTGGAGCGCTTGTGGACAGTTGTGCTCCAGGTCAGATGGCGTGTCCACTAATGGAACGTGTTATAAATGTTGTAGTGTAATCATGTTTGGAATGTGGTGGCTTTGTTTTGTTTCCTGATGGCAGGTCTGTGTCCTGATTGGGAGACTTGGGACCCGGTGAAGCCAGTGGAGAATGCTACTGAGGCCATGCAACTAGCTGATGATTGGTTGGGAATCCCACAGGTGAGCAGCACAGCTGATTGAATTGTTATTATTTTTCTCCCCATTGAAAGTTAATTCTCTGTATTAGATCAGTACTCTTGATATTCATTCCCACTTTATAAGTATAATACCTCACTCTTACATGTTTACATTTACATTTGCATTTAAGGCATTTGGCAGACGCCCTTATCCAGAGCGACTTATGTGCTTTCATGTTACCAATGATTAAGTGATCAATTCTGGTTCACTAGGTCCCACAACTATGAATACAATCTTATTATTCACTCTGTTGTAGTTTCTATACAAAAGTTAGACCATAAGAAGGTTACAAGTTAATCTAAATATTCTCTAAAGAGGAAGGTCTTGAGCTGCCGTTTGAAAATGCTCAGTGACTGAGCTGTTCTGACTTCAAGGGTCAATGTTAACTAATCTTGTAGCAGTAGAAGTGTTTGCAAATTGTTTTATGTATCTCTTTGTTTCTCTGTATTTGTGTATTTTTGATGTTGCTGAATGTGAGACCTTGTACTTCTGTTGAGTCCAGGACTGGTCTCCTCTGGTGAAACCATTGTAGATGCACCATTTACCTTGGAGTTAGCTCTTCATATTCAATAGAATAACCCACGTTTCAAGTTCTGAGAAATGGCTTTGGAACAATCATTGTTTAACTTGCAGGCGGTCTCTCCTTTTAAAAGCTGAACAAAACGTCTCAAAGGCAAACACTCAATTAGTGTAATTTAAAAGCACTAGCCCTTCACTTCAAACACACACCCAAATCAGGCCTCAGCAAACAGTGTGCTGCTATAATGCCATAAATGGCTTGTACGGATAGCTCAGTCCCCCACAGTGTCAATCATCTACTGAAGCATGGCATTGTGGGACTTAAGCCTATGTTCTGTTTCATGAAGTGGCAGTGGTGGCCTAGATGGTAACGAAGCAGAACCGTAATCAGTAAAAGGTTGCCGGTTCAAATTCTGAACCCTCAAGGTGCCACTGAGCAAAGCACTGTTCCCCACACACTGCTCCCCAGGCGCCTGCCATGGCTGCTCACTGCACACATTTACATTTACGGCATTTATCAGACGCCCTTAACCAGAGTGACTTACAATCAGTATTTACAGGGACAGTCTCCCTGGAGCAACTTAGGGTTAAGTGTCTTGCTCAGGGACACAGTGGTAGTAAGCGGGATTTGAACCTGGGTCTTCTGATTCATAGGCGAGTGTGTTACCCACTAGGCTACTACCACTACCACACCAAGTGTGATGGTTAAATACAGAGGACCCGTTCCGTTGTGTCACCTTGTGCTGTGCTGCAGCGTTTCACAATGACTATCACTTCACTTTCACTTCATCTTTTGTGTTCACAGGTGATCGCTCCAGAGGAGATCATTGACCCCAGTGTGGACGAACAATCTGTCATGACCTACTTGTCACAGTTTCCCAAGGCCAAAATGAAGCCCGGAGCCCCGCTCAAACCCAAACTCAACCCCAAGAAAGCCCGCGCCTATGGTCCAGGTATTTTTTTTTTTTTTTCATCCCATGTTTTTCGTTATTTTTACGTTTTTTAACTTAATTCTAACCTGAAAACCTTTTTTTTTTTTGCAATCATCGACACCTCGTTGTCCCCCTTAAGCTGCTCCTGTTAGGGGACGCACTGGTCTGGTTGCAAAACCTTTATGTCGGATACCCTTCCTGGAACAACCCTCCAAATTTAAATATTGAAACATCATTTAAATATAAAGGTGCTAAAAAAATTGGGTGTCCTGAGGACAAAGCCGAATGGCCTGCTGCACATGCATAACAAGGCTCTCTTTTTTTTTTTTATTAAACAAAGATTTCCCATCCTCAACGTGCCTTATGTTTGAGGCCTAATTTGTAGCTCCACAAAGGTCAGTCTCCTTTTTTAATTCCTCCCTTGATCCATAAGATTATGGGAACCTTTGGATGGGAACCTTTTTTAACCCTTGACTCTGACCCAGTCCAGTGCAGCACATTGAGTTAGGCAGATAATGTGGCTCACGACTTTACCGTGTTTCTTCAAGCCCGAGCTGAATTAGGGCTTGATGGTCCATACCATTTCTAAGTGTCTATTTTCATAAAACTGTCAGGATCAGGTCTGGAAGTTTCATGTCAGTCCTGTGTACTGTTCCCCTGATTCTAGAACGTTCTAACCTGTGTATGCATGTTAAAAGCTGCCCTGTTTGTGTCTGTTCTCCGACGGGTGGTTGTTGGTGATTTTTACCCATGGATTAAAACACCTGCCTTGTGAGTCGTGGAAATGCGTTCTACTTCCTCCCCATGTCTGGCTTCCATGGCAAAAACCAAACCGATAAATGATTCCAAATGATTACACTGAAACCCATAAGGATCCCAAGTGACATTATTACAGTTAAACAGACTGTACAAAGCAATGTCCTCCTCCTCAGTTCTTACTTGCCTAGTCAGGAAGGACATACACGCAGTGTCAGTTCAAGTCTCCAAGTGCCCTGTTCCTCAGGACGACTGTGGGGTCTTCCTGGTTGTACTTGTGTTATTTTGCTTTACATTTAATTAAAAAGATGGTTTTTCTTTAAGATTGTTTAAGCTATTAAAAAAGGTCACCGCACAGCCCCGTTATCAGAAGGTTCCCAGTTCGAATTAACTGATGAAATGTGGTAATTCAACATGGAGACTCATTTAGGGTTTTCCCTCCACATTTCTATTTTAAGCAGTTCTAAAACAGGGCAGCCGTGTCGAGCTTTACTGTAGCTTTTGCAGTACTGAGGGATAGGACCTGTGGTCCTTTTTTGAGATGGAGTTTTATGAACATACAAATCCTTAAAAACATGCTGAAAGACATTTTTGTGTTTGTCTTTGTGTTTTTCACAAATGTTACATTTTACACCAATTGTGACTCAAATTACTGTAGCTAGAGAATTACACATTTGGTGTATCAGTTGGGGTTTAGGGACCAACCTGCACATCTGCCTTTGACATTGGCAATATCTGGGCAGCACAGGTTCTGACCATTCACCACTGTCCAAACCCAGGTATCGAGCCAGTAGGGAACCGGGTGATGAAGCCAGCCGTCTTCACCGTGGATGCGTTCAGTGCAGGACAGGGCCAGGTCACGATCTACATCGAGGATCCAGAAGGCACTAAAGAGGAGGTCAGTTCATTTATGAAACCTTCCACGTGTATGGCACTGGGCTCCACCTGCCAGTCCAAATGTCCTGGTGATATCCTGAGTGAAAACTATTTTATTATTATTTTTTAATTGAGTATTTTGTCATTTTGCAGGTAAAGGCTGTTCCTAATGAAGGCAAGAAGACCTTCAGCGTGACCTATATCCCGCAAGTTGTGGGACCACACAAGGTATGTGGATTATAGAAAGGTGTCAAACCATCAACACCATGACTGGCTTACGTGGGTAGGAGGCACAGTACTGTGCAAAGTACCATAGGCAATAATGGAAGGTTCCCAGTAGCAACCCTGAAATTATTCAGAAATGATCTAAAAGTTTAAAGCATGAATTGGAACTAGGGATCTTTTATATCTAGAGATCTTTTGAAGGAACTTGTAAACTCTGTAAACTAATGAATGATCTACTAGCAAAAGTCTATAGGTGGAGAAAATATTGTATTGCTGCTCAGAGAACAATAACACAGTCTGTACATATAATGTCCTTTTTTCTCCATGTAACTTTTTCCCCTTTTACTTGCTTCAGCTTAGAGCTTTTTCTTTTTTTTTCCTTTTTTCCCCAGCTTTTTCTGATTAGCTTTTGTGCTTAAGACCCTTTTTTTTATATATATATATATATATACTGTATATGACTGCATCTGATATAACATTTGGCTCGGTCACTGAAGATTATGACCATGCTAATTAAAACGTGTCCCGTGTGTGGTCTACACAGGTGACTGTGCTCTTTGCTGGCCAGCAAATTCCTAAGAGCCCTTTTGAAGTGGATGTGGATAAGGCCCAGGGTGACCCTTCTAAAGTCACCGCTAAAGGCCCCGGCCTGGAACCTGTGGGCAACGTCGCGAACAAGCCCACCTATTTTGAAATCTACACTGCAGGTAGAGTCCATTTCCTGATCTGTAGCGCATTGTTTCCCTAAAGCTGGGCAATGACACAAAGGAGACTTTACATTTCAGACATTTTTTTCATAGTCTTTGAAGATTAACTTCTAGCTCCATTCCAGTGAACATTAACTGTTATGTAAAAATGTTTTCTAGAAGTTCTGTTTTTGTTCTAGAAGTTATTGTTCTTTTATTCATAACATCCTAATGTATAGATTTAAAGAACATATTGCAAAAACCTTTTGAATTTTGTGGAAAAAAATCGTTCTTCAGGTGCTGGAGTGGGTGAGGTCTCTGCAGTTGTCAGGGACCCTCAGGGCAATAAGGACACAGTGGAGGCCATCATGGAAGACAAGGGGGACAATGTGTACCGCTGCACTTACAAGCCACTTCAGGCTGGACCTCATACCATCACCATATCTTTCGGAGGCATCGCCATTCCTAAGAGCCCGTTTACGGTGAACATCGGCCCAGGTATGTATTTAACACTTGCATGCTCAGTAACCATATTTTAGTATAACGCATATATCAGTCCCCCTTCGGATATTAGCAAGATTAAAATTCATTTTCATACGGATCCATCTGGGAAGAAGGTAAACTGTTATTCTTGAGACTTTGCATGTGTTCATACTGTTCAAATTTTTGCTTTTGGTGGTTTAATACAGTTGATCAGACTTGTTTATTATTTATTTGTGTTGTGGATGCATTTATGAGGCCGGTTTGCTGTGTATGCAGAGCAATAGCCTCTAAAAGGTAAATAAGTTGAAGTGTCTGAAGGAGTTGAATGGTTGTGTGTGCAAAAAGTAAATAGGAACCTTTATTAACCTTATATAACCTTGATATTAGTAATTATTTTATAATATGTTTATTTCCCTTGTTTAATGAAAAGAATTGATGAACTTGAACAATGAAAAGTTGAGCACCCAGCATGCTGTTCACTCAGTCAACACCATGTCACTATTAAGGAGTTGCTTAGAAGCGCCTATTACTGTATTTTTTGGGGCTGTTTTGAGGAGCTTTGTGCAGCCCTGAAATTTGCATCACCTGAGGTGACTTTTCCTAAGGATTTACGCCATAGCTAATGAAGGTCTGGAACCATGCTTATAGTTACCGGACAACTCCAATGGAAAGGGATGCATAAACTTTTTTTTTTTTTTCTTTTTTCCTAATTTCATTATTTACACTTGTACAAAAAAATTCATTAACAAATTTTGCACAAAATTTAAGTTAGCCTTCTGCTCACAGCAACAGCCATTTTAAGCAGGGGCGGCAAGACTTTTGTAAGTGTTAGTGTGAGGCACATGGTGGTTGTGGCACTCTGTTACACGGCACACAGAACAATGCGTCTACAGACACTAGACTTCTCAGATCTAAGCTGGTTAATCTTTAGACAATTATCATTAACAAGCTGCTTAGTGTGTGTGTGTGTGTGTGTGTGTGTGTGAATGGATGGTACTTGTAAAACACCGAATTCCAGCTCTGTGAGGCAACTTTTCAGGGGCCAGACTCCACTTTGTTTCTCAATTTCCTTGCTTTTAGCTTGAATTGCCTTTCCAAATGAAAAAGTAACAGTGTTATCAGCTCACTGATTATGGGCTATTAGTTCTTTTTATGGAGGTTGCAGGTTTATGTGTGTGTTCCGAACAGAAGAGCCATTGTTTAATCAGGGTCGAATAAAACAATTGCTGCAGCGATCTCGCGCCCGCTGCGGAGCGCGCTGGTGAAAGATAAGCGCGTTAAGGCCTTCCCGAATAAACAAGCTGCTTTTCAGCACTTTCTGTTTGTGTGGTCCTCCAGCTTCGGAGCGCATGTGCTCCTTAAAATTCTTTCAAATTGTGCAAAGTCTGGCCCGGCAGCCCATTGTATTTGAGCAACAGCGCTTCCACAACACAAGTCAAGGCTGTGCTGTAAGATTCCTGTTGTTCTGTTGTAATGCAGCTCTATCAAGTCTGTTGAAATCAGGAGATTTGTGCTGCCCCACTCTCTTCTGGTCATTTCATAATAATAATTACAAAAAAGGGGGACTTGAATCGCTGAACTGAAACGAGCGTTTTCATTACATAAGTGAAGAAATCCTGGATTAACCGTACAGCAAATTCTGTGATGCAATGCTCCCAAGCGCACCAAGCCAGGTTCAATAATCTCAAAATCAACACAAAAACTACAATTCATAGACTTTTCTAGTAATTCACTTTTACAATAGTTCAGTAGATTGGCTGACATTATTCTCATCATACTGTGTAGCACTTTCAATATTCACTGGTACCAGGCGCTCACTGCACTCTGAGGAGCTGGGATGAACGTGGATGAGGCGATGGAAAGTAGATTTATGTCGGAAACGCCGGCCTCTGGTTCAGTGGCAGGGTTCGCCGGGACCACAGGATGCCATTACACAGCCTCCCTGTGTTTTCTGGGGCTTTATAAGGCCCCGGTGTGGTGGTTATGGTTTGGTGAGGGTGACCTCAGAAGTAAAGTAAAAATATTGAACGCTTGAGCTCCCGACTGCAACCGGCCTCGTTTAACACTGGTGTAGTCATTTTAGTTTTGCTTTTACAGCCGGGCGTAGAAATGCAGGAAACGCATTGTTACTTTCCGCCATAAATCGTTGTGGTGCGTGAACGGAGGCAGCCGGAGAGCCCAGTTAACTTTAATTAGTCTTAAACGCCTCCTAACTGCTCCAAAGCATGTTTTGCAGTGATGTTATTATGGCTGCCGTATGACTTCTCATCACCCTGAAATGGGTTTAAATGATGGATTGGTGCACAGTACCAAAAAGCGACTTATTTTTCAGAAGGTTTTTCTTTTGTAGAACCAAACCAAATAATCCAAACTGTTTGAGTGTCTTGTGTGAATGTCTGCTTTACAAGGGACCATGGGGAAGGTCCTGAAAGAGTTTCGAACCCTTGTTGCTGCTTTTCTTTTCTTTACTTTTATTTCATTATCAATTCATGAAACTGCGTATGTTAATAGTGGAAGGAAAGAGAGAAAACTGAACTAATTCATGAAATATACTTTTTCTTCTTTCGGCACTGTGAAATAGACAATTTGTAGAATCTCTGTTGGAACTGCTGCTGCTAAACTAGTTTATCTGCATAATTATGTAGCTAAACGAGAAAGTGATCTTTAGCCATTTGTGTGGAAATAGTTCATCCATTTTAAACTGCTTTTAAAAAAAAACATAAAACCTCATGATCTGGGTTAGAGAAATAATTACACACCAACAGAAGGATACAAATAATTATCAAGTGGTAGTTCTTTTTTTTTATTTTTTTTTTTATTGATTTTGTGGATTCTTTTGACCTCAAAAAGCCAAAATGCTTAGCGCAAAGTATTTAAAAAATATCACTTTTTTTTTGCCCCTTCTAGCCTCCATGCCTGGTGCGTGTCGGGCTACTGGACGAGGGCTGCAGCCCAGGGGGGTGAGGGCCAAGCAGATCGCTGACTTCAAAGTGGACACTCGCAACGCCGGAAGCGGAGACATCAAAGTCACCGTAAAGGGCCCCAGTGAGTCCATGTCCTTCTCATGCTAGTCGTTTTCATCTAGTCCCTTTCAGTCCAGTGTGAAATCGCTGCACCCCATCCATGGCTTTCTGACCCCTGACCCCTGTGACTGAGAGCAGGGAAAAGCGCTTTTGAACGACAGGCCTAAATATGGGTGTGGGCAGGCCGACCTGTGGCATAGGCAAACGCTAAGGGCGTCATCCATCCAGGCGGCGCCAAAACCAGAGGAAGGGGGGGGGGGGAAAAAAACACTTTTTCAAAACTAGTTTGTATTAATGTGTCTTACAATTAAAAGAACAACACGTGAATTTACCTTTGTAGCAAAGCCTATTAAGTAGTAGTAGTAAAAATATGTACATTTCCTATGAGCCCCCCCCCCCAATAGCCAACATGGCTAATAATCTCCAGGTTCACAACATGGTCTAAAGGTGACACCTTAAAAACAGGATTTTGTTGCAAGAGAAATGCATAAAAATCCCAGTTCGGACCTCCACAATGCTGTTTTTTATTTTTGTGTGCAAGCACAGAAAAAAGTGGCATTCTGAACACACCCTTAGTGGAGCTTATTTTACGCCATCAAGTGTCACCCAGGACTGCGCCGTTCTGACTGTGACTCCCCCACCCACCATTAAATCTTGTCTAGGGCTCCAAATTTGGTAGGGCCGGTCCTGGCTGTGGGCATCCCCCCGCCTAGAATTCCTGCTGCCCAGCTGGCATCGCCCGAGGCACAGTGCCTGCCAGTCGTCTGGTGACTAATGAGGTGCCCAAGTGACTGGCACCACGCTGCTCTCCAGAGCCTCTCGCTTGTTAGCGTCTTTAACAGGTCACGCTGGTGAACTGGGAGGGCTGTTAACGGTAAATTAGCTGCTAAGCGGAGGCCTGGGGTCATGTGTTTAGATCCAGTTCTGTTTATATCCAGTTCCACTTATGTTAATCCAGTAATTGTTTCTGATTGTTGCTTCCTGTTTTCGTGCCACTGTTTTTAACAGAGGGCCTGGAGGAACCGTTGAAGCAAAAGGAAGCCATGGATGGGGTGTACGCGTACGAGTATTACCCACATGCCCCTGGCAAATACACAGCGACCATTGCGTGGGCCGGTCAGCACATTCCCAAGAGGTACATGCTCATGATGTCCAAAAAAACACTCAGAATATGACTATGTAGGTGATCAATTATGATTATTAATCATGTTTCATGGTTCATGGTTTTACGTTAATCATGGTAGCATTTGCTTGTATGCAACATTTTAATGGAACAGAACCACACTACATTATATTTTATGTACAACACTTTGAGCCGGGGCTGTTTATGAATGGGCTATATAAATAACATATAATAATTAATATACTATATTATAATACCCACCTAGAGTGTTTTCATCTCTTGCCAAAAATAGCCCTGGCTTGTTGACCATTTTTTGTTAATTCTGTCTAAATGTTCATGATCAACCAGTGCATTTGACAGTGCGAGGCCTTTTAACCATGGTTTCCCGTGGTGCACTCCTTTCATTAGCATGAACTGCTGAATGTGGACAGGTTGTTCTGTGTGTGTGTGTGTGTGTGTGTGTGTGTGTGTGTGTGTGTGTGTGTGTGTGTGTGTGTGTGTGTGTGATTTAATTAGCTGAAGGGGCCATGAGAAAAGCAATTTATTGTTCACAATGTTTGTTTATGGGATTTTTATGATTTTAAATTAAATGAGAAATCTGTTCCGATATAGGAAAAAGTTTCAGTTCAGTTTCTTGGTGGTTGAGAATCTGGGCATGTGACAAGGTGACAAGGCCCCAAAGTGCCTCATGCCATCACCAGTGTGTTATCTGTCAATACAATGTATTTTCATCTTCATAGAGCGATGGAGGAGGTGGTCCGGTAGTGAAACTCTGCCTGAGTAAAGGCGTTGACAGACTTTTCATGAATAAGACAGGAATTGGCTTTCAACTGGAATGTGCTGAAATGCCTCGCATAGTTAAGGAATGAGACTCAACAATCACTCTCCAGTTTTTCTAGATTTGCTCATCTGGATTCCACCACAACTCAGTCAGGACATCAGTTAACACACACACACACACACACACACACACATTCTACAGCTGTCACTGATCTCATGTTGTCATTACATACCTGCTCAAGGGCCTCAATAAATTAGAGCTAACTAAAACATATTAGCCGGTCTTTATTTTCACCCCAAGGGCTTGTGCCTTATTGATGACCGAAGGATATTAAGAAGTTTAAATTGACCTTAATTTCTCATCAGTCCTTTCGAGGTCCAGGTGGGTCCTGAGGCGGGTCCTCAGAAGATCCGGGCGTGGGGTCCTGGCCTGGAAGGTGGCATAGTGGGCAAGTCCGCCAACTTTGTGGCCGAGTCCATCGGTACAGACGTTGGGGTTCTGGGTGAGTTTTTAATAGTCGTCCTCCTCTCCTTTCCTGCCCTGCCTTTCATTTTTGAAGCTCAGCCAGTGGCTTATAATACACATGCAGCATAATCCTCCGGGTTTAATAACTCATAATTAAACGTCGGAAGGATTTAATTATGTGGAGCTGTAAAATGAGCTTTCCCTGGACCAATGATTTATTATTTTTTTTACTTTCTGCAGGCTTGTCTTTACTTTAAAGAACCAATTACACTGTAGTGCTGTCTGGCAGGACTCTTTATGATTGAGCAGAATGGTCACAAGGGTCCACTAAATTAAACCTGTATATCCATTTATAGCTGTTGGAAGTGCTCAAGAACCAGGATCCTTGACCTCAGCATTCATCCTTTCGTTTGTTTTCAGGCTTTGCAATCGAGGGTCCCTCTCAGGCCAAAATTGAGTGTGAGGACCAGAACGATGGCTCGTGTGACGTGAAATATTGGCCCACAGAGCCAGGGGAGTACGCAGTTCATGTGATGTGTGACGACGAGGATATTGAAGACAGCCCCTTCATGGCGTACATAGTCCCTGACAACAATTCCAACGATGCTGACTTGGTGAGTTTTTCCCAGTGGAGATTTCCCATCTGCTTTTGAAAAGTGAGTGGGTGGTCCTGTCTTTGGGTCTTCACTGTTCCTGTGAAATGACTTTCAGTTTGACTCTGCTGGTTTTCAGGTGAAAGCATATGGACCAGGCCTGGAAAGGACTGGCTGTGTGATTAACAAACCCGCTGAGTTCACAGTGAATGCAAAGGATGCTGGGAAGGGTCCCTTAAAGATCACCGCTCAAGTGAGCATCGAGTTTTGCATTTCTCTCTCTCTCTCTCTCTCTCTCTCTCTCTCTGTGTAAATAAACTTTCTTTTTTTTTTTTTTTTTTTTTTTTTACAGAATGCTGATGGGGTTCCTATTGACATCAAGGTAAAGAGCAAAGGAGATGGAGTCTTTGGCTGCTCTTACACCCCAACTAGTGCAGTCAAACACACAGTGGCAGTAACCTGGGGTGGGGTCAGTGTACCCAACAGCCCATTCAGGGTAAGCGTACCCAAGTCTGAAGAGCCTGTTAATGAGCTAGATCAGAGTGTTGAACCCAAGGTGGCAACTAATAATTTTAGTTCCCCTGACCTCAGCCCAGACCCTGTAGTCTCTGCTATGCATGTTAAAAATACTAACCTCAGTCCGCCACTGTGTGGTGCATTTGTGGATGATGACCTCATTCAGACGAAGCTGAAACCTGTCATCATCATCACAACATACGAAGCTGTGCGGCGTATCACGTCCATCACCGTCGAGTACATTTAAACAATGTGTTTACGGGGCATTTGAAAATCATAAAGTCCAGTCTGACAGATGATTTTGAAAAAACGGGACATTTTAAATGTTTGATTGGAATTTCAATTTGCCAAATGCAAAAAGCTTGGGGGAAAAAATCTTGTAATTCTTGTAAGTGTTTTGAAATGTTATACTGATGATTATGTCCTTATATTTAAAAATGTCAGTTTTATATATTTTTTTATATTTGGAAATTCTCATTTGTTTTTAATAAAATGAAATAAAATAATAAATAAATAAAAAAGTCTGATTGATCCAAAAGAATAATTTAAACTGTATTTTGTTCCTCTCAATGAGTAGAGAAGATTTGTGGAAATATAAAAAATATATACATATATTATTAAAAAATATAAATAAAGCATTTTTTGATGTATAAATCCATGTCATCCTTCCCTTTTGTGAGATTCTTCACAGCCAACTGAACTCAAGAGCCTTAAAGGCGGACTGATCCTCTACCATCACTACAACTAAGACTTCACTAAATGTTTTTTCGAAATAAATCTTAGTGCTTTTTGTATGTAATGAAATCACGGTGATAAATGTTTCAACCATGTTTTGTTTTTATTTCCTGTATTATGTACTTTTGTATATCTGTATGTCTGAGTATTCAGTGATGTATAATGATTTCAGAAGAGACTATGAAATAATTTTGCATGTGAAAAATCACATTTTCATTTTGTAATCGGTGAGCAGGGGAATAATCAAATGTTGCTTGTGGTTTTGAAAGCACATGATTTCTGGGGTTTGAAATAAATTAGTGACACCTGGGGTTCTGAGGTTATGGGTGCTTTTCGGTTCAATGTATGATTTTTATTTTATATTGGAAACTTCCATGAATACACATTTTTATTATTTTTATGGTTGACCGTACAACGTTTTGTATCTTCAGGTGAATGTGGGTAAAGGAAGTCACCCCCACAATGTGAATGTGTTTGGCCCAGGAGTAGAGAGGACTGGACTGAAAGCCAATGAGCCTACACACTTCACTGTGGACTGCTCTGAAGCTGGTGAAGGTAAAACACACACACACAGCCTTTATGATTCAGATTATCCATGCACTCAGCTCTAGAACAATAACATGTTCTTTTATGCAGGTGACGTAAGTGTTGGAATCAAATGTGACGCCAATATGATCAGTGACAAAGAAGAGGACGTGGACTTTGACATCATCTCCAACCCCAACGACACAATAACCGTTAAATACATTCCCCCTGCCTCTGGCAGGCTCACAATCAAAGTCCTTTTTGCTGACCAGGTGTGTGTTTTTTGTGTGTGTGTGTGAGATCAGGCTGTGAGATTACTGTGAATTACATTGTGAGATGATTATGTTTATTATAGGAGATACCGATCAGTCCGTTCCGTGTTAAAGTGGAGCCCTCTCACGATGCTTCCAAAGTGAAAGCAGAGGGACCAGGGATTGCCCGAACAGGTATGACTGTACATCTATTTGCCACCAGAATCATTCATGTCTTGTCATAGTTTAGTTCACGTGGGTGATGTTAAACTCTTGAATGAGCTCAGGCTTCATTGTGATCCCGATAATCAAGTTTAGAAAACAGCTGAAGCTCTCTCTGTGTGTGTGTGTGTGTGTGTGTGTGTGTGTGTGTGTGTGTCTCCCTTCCAGCATGTTAACATTTGACTCCAATTTTAATTTGGAGATTTTTTTGTTTTTTTGGTCATGATACAGATTCCATTCCAGTTTCATTTCCCCACACCACTTTAGACCTCTTTTGAGACAAGCTGCTCAGAGATTTTCACAAATCCAATTTCACATAAAATGTGCGCTTTCATGTAGTTGAATTGACTACATATTCTATTAATTATTATTTAATTTTGGTGTATGAACTGGAGGAAATGTGAGTAAATATTTAATAAGAAATTGAAACTTAATAAATCATCTCTTTACTCTATGTTTGAGTAGGTGTGGAGAGTGGAAAGCCCACGCATTTCACTGTACACACTAAAGGAGCAGGCAAAGCCTCTCTGGATGTGCAGTTTTCCAGCCCTGCCAAAGGAGAGCTGGTCCAAGACTTTGACATCATTGACAACTACGATTACTCCCAAACAGTCAAATACACCCCAGTTCAACAAGTAAGTCCATCCCTATATATGAGGCATTTTGGACCGATGCGACTCCATTTTGTCATTTTCATCACAGTTCCTTTTCTTCAGGGTGAGATCTTGATCACTGTAACGTTTGGAGGTGACCCCATTTCCAAGAGCCCATTTGCGGTGGGTGTGGCTGCCCCACTGAACCTGAGCAAGGTCCAAGTGGATGGCTTGGACAACCGTGAGTTCCTCGGCTCGATGCTGTCTCAGCTCTTCCCCCACCTCGGTTTCTGCTGTTAATATTCTGAGCGTGCACCGCCACTGCTAGCCAGTGTGTCCGGCTTCACTTTCTCCATGATGTCATGCCTGTGTCCAAACCTTCACTACCATAAACCAAAATGGCTCTCACTCTGGCCTACTGTGCATACATGTGCATGTGGTGGAAAGTCTTTCTTGCTTTCTGAACTCTCATTTGCTCTGTAGGGGTGGAGGTGGGCCAGGACCAAGAGTTTGTAGTGGGCACCAAGGACGCCGGAGGCCAAGGCAAGCTAGATGTCCAGATCCGCAGCCCCACCAATAAAGCTGTGCCTTGTGTGGTGGAGCCACAGGCTGGGAAAGCAGCCAGTGTGGTCAAGTACATTCCCAAGGAGGAGGGTGTCTACTCAGTGGACGTCTCCTATGATGGACACACTGTGTTGGGAAGCCCGTTCCATGTGGAGGCTCTCCTTCCTCCTGATCCCAGCAAGGCATGTCTTATACTTTCCTAGATATATAAGTATATTACCTAGAAATCAGGTTTATTCAGCACTTGGGAACATATTTTTGACTACTTAGATGTAACGTGTTCAGGATACACAGAAATAAACCGATCCAGACAAAAAAGGGCTGCAGGTTGGTGAACTGTATTTTTGAAATGAGGATCTAACCACCCACCCAGCCCATCGGTGTGATTGTCAGTTTTCTATTTATCCCCCATCCTTTATGTTCCTCCTTTTTATATGTGCATATAATATACAATGTTCAGAGGGCCATCGACAGGCTTCAGACCGTGTCCACTACAAAACCAGATGGAGATTAATTATGAGTGCTATGAATGCAATACACTCCCCACATGCGGTGTGTTGTATACCACAAATGGCTGGTATACTACTTGTATTTATTGTGGGTTCTATAGGAAAGACCGTAAAGACACATGTAGATTGGTCAATCAGTATTTGTTAAGTGTCATGTTTGTTGTAAAATATTAAGGGTTTACCGCTTATCTTGTTGTGATCAGTTACAACAATGCACAAGACCTAATTTGACAATCAATAATGATAATCCATTTTCAGATAATTGTTAACCTGTGTCATGACTAAGGCCTTTTTATATCTTGCATTTCTCTGACCCGAAAAATTCAAAGAATCTGTGGGATTTATGGTAATGATTTATTTATGGCTGGTAATATAGCGCCATGTGGCTAAACTAGCCATGTTCTTCCAAAAGCCTAGAAAGAGGGGACTTGGAAATGCTGGGTTCTGATGCAAGAAAATAACTTTTCATAAAATTTCCATCAAGTTTCCCAAAACCTTGTAGCAAAATTTTACATATTTTGGAAGGCTGTTTTGTTTAAAAGTAGGAAAATAAAGTTACTGAAGGGCTAAATGTTAAGCAGGAGATACTTGCACAATATCATGATCTTCTACTGAGTTTTTCAAAAATGTATTTCCTTGAGACATTCCTTTTTAAGGCATGGGTGCATTTATACAAGACTTAGTTTTTCTTTTAGGATGATCTTAGGTTAAATGTGACTGACTTTGTCCCCAGGTGAAGGCTTTTGGTCCAGGTCTGAAGGGTGGTCTGGTCGGGAGTCCTGCAGAGTTCACAATTGACACTAAAGGTGCTGGTACCGGAGGTCTTGGACTGACTGTAGAGGGACCCACCGAGGCAAAGATAGAGTGCTCTGACAATGGTGACGGAACATGCTCGGTCTCCTACCTGCCTACAGAACCTGGCGAGTACATGGTCAACATCTTGTTTGAGGACACTCACATCCCAGGGTCTCCTTTCCATGCGGACATCCAGATGCCTTTTGACCCCACCAAGGTGGTGGCATCTGGCTCAGGGCTGAAAAGAGGCAAAGTTGGTGAGACGGGTGTAGTGAATGTGGACTGCTCCCATGCTGGACCTGGGCAGCTCACCATGGAGGCAGTATGCGACACCAATGGCACCAAGGCCAAGACAGAAGTCCTGGATAACAAGGATGGCACCTACACGGTCACCTACCTCCCTCTCACAGCTGCCATGTACACCCTCCTGCTGAAATATGGTGGCAAGACTGTTCCCAACTTCCCTGCCAAGGTGGTGGTAGATCCAGCTGTGGACACGAGCAGAGTGAAGGTGTTTGGGCCGGGAGTGGCTGGAGAAGGTAGAAGTTTTATTTATTTATTTACTTACTTACTTACTTACTTACTTACTTTTTCACAGAAAATAACATTGTTGAACTGCCCAGTGTTCTAATAACTCACTTTAATTGTTCATATCTAATACTTATCTGAACCCAATCTGCTTGTCCGGTTCTCCGCTTAATGAGGTGTACAACGCTGTCCTGGCTTGTTGTAGCTGACCCTTGTTTCCCATGACATCAGTCCACTCTAGTGGCGCCTTGGTCTTTTATTTGGAGAGGTTGCGCTCTTTATATCCCTTCGCAGCCTTTCCATGTCCCATTGAATTTAACAGCAGTGACCTCCAGCAAGACAAGAGCCCTAGGGACACTGACTTCAAACCAAAGGCGATGACATTTTTACAAATGGATATAAGGGCTCCTTTATAAATTCGGACTGCATGGTGTCTGCTCTTTATGTGTTTTTTATTCGTTTGAGTTCATTTTCAGTCTTCCTTACAGGGGTGTTCAGAGAGGCCACTACAGACTTCACTGTCGATGCCCGTGCCTTGACCAAATCGGGAGGCAGACACATCAAGGCAAAGGTCAACAATCCCTCTGGTGCTATTACAGACTGTGGAGTCACCGACAATGGAGACGGGACATACAATTTGGATTATACACCCTTTGAAAATGGTAATACAATTAGTTTAAACTATTGATAGAGTTTTAATGCCGTTTGGTGATTTACTTGTGTACTGTATGAATAGAAGATTGTTTTATTTAATATACATCTCTAATAAATCCTTATTATGATGTGAAGTATAATGTATAATAATAAAATTGACAGGAATGTGCATTCAGGTATTCATGGACTATTAATACTCAACAGATTGTTTTCTGTTGCTTTATGGTTTAAACAATCAGGTATCTGGCAACCCGTAATTTATTACGAGGTATAATAAACTGCAGTCTTTCTGTTCAGGTCCTCACAATGTGGACGTGCTGTACGATGACACTCCAGTGCCCAACAGCCCCTTCAAGGTGGGGGTTACTGAAGGTTGTAACCCCACTCGTGTTGTCGCCAAAGGTCCTGGGCTGGAAGAGGCTCTAACTGACAAGCCCAACAAGTTCTCTATTGTCACTCGGTAACAGTCACTTCATGCCCGACTGGAACATTTAATATGATTTTGTTTAAATGGAACATTTATGTACGCTGTTAACAATTTCCTTGTAATAAGTTGCCACTGACATCTACAATCTTTCATTTTTCCCCACCACCTACCAGAGGAGCTGGGATTGGTGGTTTGGGAATCACTGTTGAAGGTCCTTCAGAGTCCAAGATGTCTTGCAAAGACAACAAAGATGGCAGTTGTAATGTGGAGTACACACCCTATGTTCCCGGGCTCTATGATGTTAACATCACTTATGGTGGAAAGCACATTCCAGGTACGTTGGGGAATGTAGACCACTTCCAAATTCCAGAAATAATCAATCATGCTGGAAAAAAGTATGCTGGAAACGAGCAATTTCATTTACTGTGTTTATTGAGAAGGGCCACAATGGTTTGTAATATTGCCTCACACCCCCAAGGCTGTGTCCCGGGTCAGAACTTGTACATGTTTTACACTCTCTCGGGTTCTTCGGTTTCCTCCCGCCATCCAAAGGCATGCACACTAGGTGAATCAGTGACTGATTCGACTCTGGTCCAATGAGTGTGTAATTAATGACTTTGCTCATTACATTGTAATGATTTCCCTAATGCATATATAATGCATACATCAAATATTGGGTATTAAATCTGGGTCTATAATTCATTGGCCTATGTATGGGTCTCTGCAGGCAGCCCATTTAAGGTGCCAGTGAAGGATGTGGTAGACTCTAGCAAGGTCAAGATCTCCGGACCTGGTGTGGGCTCAGGTGTGAGGGCAAAGGTTCCACAGTCTTTCACTGTGGACTGCAGCAAAGCAGGCATTGCCCCGCTGTCTGTGGCGGTCACAGGACCTAAAGGCAAGTCTTTTTTTTTTTTTTTTTTTTTTTTGTGCTGCATCTTGAATCATATTTGTGCAGCTGCCTAGTAACAAAAAAATCTGAAAATCTTCCTAAATCTCATTTTGTAGGTGTTGCTGAGCCAGTGCAGGTTACCGATAATGGAGACAGTACCCATACAGTGGCATACACTCCCTCTGTGGAGGGGCTGTACTCGGTGTTGGTGAAATATGCCGATGAGGAGATTCCACGAAGGTAGGTGTATAGACGTAAACATTCTAATATGATAGCTTAATTTTTAAAGAAATGTGTGACTCTCTCTGTATAAGATGACTTTTCTGTACTTAAAACAAACCACCAAACCAACCTCATTAGCTAGTAACATGGCCAAGTATACACTTTCAAGGGCTCCATGCAAAAGGGACTAGGAAGACACTTCAGGCTTCAGACAATACCAGGCCAAGGCTTGATATTTGAGGGATGTTATTATTGAGTTTACATTTTAAGGTACAAATTTGACTTGTTGGATGGTAAAAAAAAAATGATAATTTTTTTAAGGGTAAGGTTTTTAATTTCTAATTAACAGCGCGTTGTGAAGTGTTTATTTCTTCATGATTCAAGTTTAGCAGGTTGCTATATGGTCACATAAGTGTTAAATATAAATCTATTCCACATGTTCCAGCCCTTTCAAGGTGCGGGTGTTGCCTACGCACGATGCCAGTAAGGTGCGTGCCAGTGGGCCTGGCCTCACCACCGGCGTGCCCGCCAGCCTGCCAGTAGAGTTCACAATCGACGCTAAGGATGCTGGAGAGGGCCATTTGTCCGTACAGATCACTGTGAGTGAGCATTAACTCTAACTTATCTCCAACCTATAATGCTGCCCTTTCATCCATGCCCAGGAAAATCAGGCCCAATTTACACGTCCACCAGGTTGGCCACATTTAACGACCTGCTTAATGGGGGTAGGAGGAGCTGCCAGGGCGGGGCTGTCACATCTACCCACCCCCCTGCCTTTGTTCCACGTAACTACCTTATTCAAGGCGGGATTGAGGTGAAGCCAACCTGGAGGATAAATTTGAGGGCACAAGCCAACTTCCCTCAGATTGACATTCTGCGGATGCAGAATGAAACGACTCTGTTAAAGAAAGAAAATCCAGTTGCCATGATTCAACTACCAGACATTAACTCTTTATTAAACGCGGCTGGCAGCATTTCTCCATCCTTGCTATTGACCGCCTGAACCACGTGATGAGTCTGTGTCATGTTGTACTATGTGGACTGCATGTGTTTATAATGAAGTATTTAGCATGGGTCAAAATCCCTTGGAGTGGTCCACTGAAGACCTGGTACCCTGCTTAATTCGAGGCAGATCCTTTGTCCCTTTTGGCTGGATGCTCGCCCATAGCAGATCGTGCATGTCTGTAGTGTGGAGACGGCAGGAGTCTCCACACTCCACAGATAAATGGCTGTCCTGCAGGCACCAGAAACGTCCCCTGTGTAGGGCATCTGTGTAGGGCATTTGTGAGCTTTCCTCACTCTCACTGCTGAAGTAATTAATGAAGCTTCTCTTGATTATGACTGTAATAAACCATCCTAATCCGATCCCACTGGTTCCCTCAACACTCCCATTTTACTATCGGCAGTAGTAGTGAAATCGGGCGTGGCCACCTACACAATTTGGAATCTGATTCAGTATAATCTGAAGTTTTAAATACGTAAATGCTTTTGCAGGACCAAGACGGTAAAACCAAAAATGTCAACATTTTGGACAACCACGATGGGACCTACAAGGTCTCTTACGTGCCAGACAAGGTGGGCCGATACACCATCGTGATCAAGTATGGCGGAGATGAAATCCCCACTTCGCCGTACCGCGTTCGGGCCACCGCCTCAGGAGATGCCAGCAAGTGCACGGTGACAGGTGTGTGGGTTTGTCTGTTTTTAGGGTTAATCTGTTTCAGATTTAACTAATTCATTATTTTGATATTAATTAAATTTGATTGCTTGTCTTTAGTCTTTGTTTAGTGCTTGACAGCAAGGAGAGTTGTTTTATTTAAAAATAATAAATGCAAATGCAGCTGCATTAACTGTACATTTATTTGAATTTTAAATATTCATAAATTAAAATAATAATGTACAACAAACATGTATTAAAACAACATTTTTCCTTCAATCAGGTCCTGGAATTGGACCCACCATTGGCATTGGAGAGGAAGTGGGCTTTGTGGTGAACACTAAAGGAGCTGGGAAGGGGAAGGTCTCCTGCATCGTGGTGACACCAGATGGGACAGAGGTGGAGGCGGAGGTCATTGAGAATGAAGATGGCACCTTTGACATCTTCTACACTGCACCAAAACCCGGCAACTACGTCATTTACGTGCGCTTTGGTGGGGAGAACATCCCCAAGAGTCCCTTCAAAGTGATGGTGAGATCCCATGATTACTATGATATTTAATTATTGGATTGACCGACCAGTGTGTGTGTGTTCAAACTTCCATTATGACTCTTCAGGCCACAGACGAAGTTCCTCTGGTTCAACAGCAGGCCGTCCAACAGAAACAGGGCGCTCCGGGTGCCGGTTTCCAGCCCTGGGTACAAACACTCATCCTTTGTTCAAACACCCTAAAGCTCTCTCTCTCTCTCTCTCTCTCTCTCTCTCTCTCTCACACACACACTCTCACACACTCTTTCAGTCTGCTCCAGAGGAGCTGCTCACACACTCCTGCCTCCTGTACTCAAATGGTGATCAGCATCTGCCTCATTGCACGCCCACCAATCTCCCTTCCTCTCTCTTCCTGATTCCTCCCTTCCTTCCTTATTTTTCACTTATCATTTGTTTCAGGAAGTTTCTGCTTGTTCACGGCTCGTCTCTTCTGCCCTGAATCTGCCTCGTTTTTTTTTTTTTACTACTGACTGTAAAAGCTGTTCGACTTAAATAAATGTTTGAACATCTCTTACTGGATGGAGACAAGTTCCCACAGATAAAGTCAGGAAAACTCTGATAAGGACCTTTTGAAAGAACTGTGGCCTGTACCATTGGCAGCAGAAAAAGGAGAGCCCCATCTGTGGAGCCATGCATGGGAAGGTGGTGTTGGGTGGATAAAAAATAGCGGTTGTGGTGGTGGTGGTGATGCCATGGAAGAAGATGGTCAGAGGAGACCTGCATCTGCTCTCCTCTCCACCTGCCTGTTCTTCCTTATAGCTTTCGGGGTTTATTTATTGGTTCTCTCTCTTCTTTTTAGGACCTATTCCAGGTTCTCCAGGTATGATGGGTGAATTGCATCTGTGCTTTTTTCCCCCTTCCTTCATCACTGCACGTCTCTGCTGTGGCCGATTTTTATTTATTTATTTTCCGTCCGCCTCCAGAACTTTCTTCTCATCAGCATTTCTCTGGGTTCATGGCACTGGGAGTGGGAAAAATTGTCAGGCTTTAAGTCGGTCTGTGGCTTTTCCCTGCAGGTGACGGACGGGTCTTACATTCCTGTGAACAGCATGAACGGGACTGGCTTCCGCCCCTTTGACGTGGTCATTCCCTTCTCCTTCCGGAAGGGTGAGATCTCAGGTAAAACTCCATTCATTAATTTTTCACTGACTGTTTGTAAATCTTGGATGAGACTGATAACATTTTGATTTAATTGGATCCGTTGGGAAATTCCGTCTGAGAACCAAGATCAGCTTGGTGTATGTGGTCTAGATCTTGCACACCTCCAGCTTTCCTGCTCAGGACGACTAGAATTAAACGAGTTCCATGTTCTCATAAACAAGAGTTTCAGCTGATTAGGTTATGCACTCAACAATAGCATGCCTGACAAAGTATTTAATGGATTTTAAACTCATTTTATTTAACTTTTTATATATATATATATATTTATATATATATATATATATATATATATATATATATATATATATATATATAATTTTTTTTTTTTTTTTTTTTTTTTTTTCTTGTGCCAATAATTCTGAGAAGTAAATTTCAACACTTGCAGGAGCACGTAAAAAACACATTGTGCCTGGTGTCTAAACAGTGGAGGAAGAGCACGTGTCTGCCACCTAACATCACTGAACAGAAATAAAACTGTTTTAACTTAATTAAAATATATATATATATATATATAGCTTAAATGGACAACTAAGTTAGGGAAACTTCTTTTTCCCCCTTCGTTAGGCGAAGTCCACATGCCGTCTGGAAAGACGGCCCAGCCCGAGATCATAGACAACAAGGACAGCACGGTGACGGTGAAATACGCCCCGACGGAGGCCGGCCTGCACGAGATGCACATCAAGTATAACGGAACACACATACCAGGTCAGGCTCTTCGCTCACTGCCTGGTGTCAAGATTCCGCACCTTCAAATTGTGGTTTTCCTAGAACAATTTTCTGTTCTTGATCCCAGGTAACCCCATCCAAAAATGTCCAAAAATTAGCCATTTGTTTTGATAATGATCATGTGACCACCTGTAACAGCACTCTTTGACCTTGCTTGGGAAAACCGCAATTCTTGGAACTTTCGTGCCAACCACTGGAGATAAATTCTTCATCTTGGAATGAATGCTTCATGATGAATTTCCTGTCTGGGGAATTTTTGTTTTGAAGTCGTTCCAGGGGGGCTGGAAGTCTTTCAGGGTGGCTTGAGGGAAGTAGGGGGGCTTCAGAGGTTTTTTTTGACAGGACTCCCCTTCCAAGAGATCTGTTCAAACAGCATAAAAGCGAGGATGATATGAGAGAATCATTTTGCGTGGTGATTTATTCTGAGGGGGTCGGTGGAGCTCCTGCATGAAATCATGGCTGCGGAATGTGAGCCGCAGACAGGCTGATATCTGGATGTTCAAGAGGGTGGGCGTACACATCATCTCATATATTATCCCACAGTCTGTGGTTCCATGTGCTGCTAAGATCAGAGGGAGGTTAGGGTTATTTATTTATTTATTTTACATTCTCTATGAACGAGATTGATTCAAACCACCTAATCAGATAATCCCCCACAGGGGCGTGATGTTCCCTTTTGATCCAGTAAGAATTTCCCATAGACAAGAATTCCTGTGTGGGTTATAATTTATTAAGACTAAATAAGTACTCAAGTCTTTTCACATGTGGATATCCTGTCCTGGGCAGGACAATGGAGCCGAAAAGAATGGCCCATTGTTCCTTATTTGGCGTGGTTGGAATGCTGTTGCCATAGATACCGGGTTTAGCCGCAACTTTGTACACAACTAGTTAGATGGGTTTTTTTTTGTTGTTTTTATTATATCTGAGCAGTGCAAACATGCTCTAATTTTAGCTGTATGTCAAGTAATTTATGAGTGTATCCAGCATTGTGTGAAGGTACATGGGATATTTCGTGTCTGTACAGGATATGCTGTTGCGCCTGTCTGGGTGATTTAAAAAAAAGGTCTGGGTGACCTTTTGCTTTGGTTGATTTTTAAGTTCATGATTTTGCTTGCCTTACAGAAAGCCCTCTGCAGTTCTATGTCAACAACGCAAACAGCCCCAATGTGACTGCATATGGACCAGGACTGGTGTACGGCACCGCCAACAAAACCGCAACCTTCACCATCTACACAGAGGATGCCTCTGAAGGCCAGTGGAAAGCCCTAATTAATAGGACTTTGTCATTTTGATGCACAGTAACCACAGCATACGGTGACACAATGAAAAGTGGCCTTTGCAATAATTCACCAAGTGGGCGTGCCCGGGGAGCAGTATGTGGGGACGGTGCTTAGTGGCAAACAGCAAACTTTCTGCTTCCTTACCTGCTAGGCCACCAGTGCCCCATTGGTTTTGGTTGTAAATTCACTAGACAATACATGTCACCGCACACAATACGCATCATTATCCTATCCCATCCACACACACACACACACACACACACACACACACACATATATATATATACAATGAGAGAGTGTGTTTGAGTGTTTAAAGTGAAATGATTGTCATTGTGGAACACTGCAGCATAACACACGATGACACAATGAAATGTGTCCTCTGCTTTTAACCATCACACTTAGTGAGCAGTGGGCAGCCATAACAGGTGCCCGGGGAGCAGAGTGTGGGGACGGTGCTTTGCTCAGTGGCACCTTGGTTAATCAAGATTTGAAACCTTCTGATTACGGTGCCGCTTCCTTAACCACTAGGCCACCACTGCCTCTAGGATGGATGTCCGGCCTTAATAGTCTCTCTATCACATTGTAAATATGCAGGTATTCATGTTCCGTTTTCATCCTGTTAATGGTCTGAATTTGCTGCTGTACTGTCAATGTTGATTGACAGGTGGTCTGGACTTGGCGATTGAGGGTCCCTCCAAGGCCGAGATCAGCTGTGTTGACAATAAGGACGGCACCTGCACTGTCACTTACCTTCCCACATTTCCTGGTGACTATAACATCCTGGTGCGCTACAATGACAAGCACATCGCCGGCAGCCCTTTCACCGCCCGAATCACAGGTTCTGTGAAATTCAGCGTTCCTAATGTCCTCAGTAATTATGTTTAGCTCAACTGGTTTGCTAACAAAGTCCTGACATCTTGCCTTAGAGGACAACCGGAGGAGATCTCAGGTCAAACTTGGCTCAGCGGCAGACTTTTCCTTGGACATCAACGAGACGGACCTCAGCCTCCTGACCGCCAGCATCAAGGCTCCCTCTGGCCGCGATGAGCCCTGTCTTCTCAAGCGACAGCCCAACAACCACATCGGTGAGGGCTGCCTCGCGGTCACATTCAACTAACCTTGGCCTGATTTCGGTGACAGTCAGTGAATTTGTGAATTTCGTGTTCTCTGAGGAGTAAAGTGTTTCTTCTCCACGCCAGGCATCTCCTTCATCCCGAGAGAGGTAGGGGAGCACGTGGTCAGCATCAAAAAGAATGGCCGCCATGTGGCCAACAGCCCCATCACGATCATGGTGGTGCAGTCTGAGATCGGGGATGCCACCAAGGTGAAGGTGTACGGCCAGGGCCTGCTGGATGGACGCACCTTTGAGATGTCCAACTTTGTGGTTGACACGAGGGATGCAGGTCTGAGTTTTTTGTTTTGTTTTTTTTCATCATTAAACATGGAAGCGAGTGTGAAAAATAACATTTGTTTCTGCTTGAAATAAAAGTTTATAGATGCAGGATGTAGGTGCACCTGGTCCATTTCTCTGGCACCGATTTCTTTGTTTATTTCGGTCGCTATGGCACCCCTCTCCCATTCTGAGGCTCTTTCCTCATGGGTGAAGCATTTCTCGTTCTGGCTTGCTTTTTTCTAATTATGTTCCCCTGTGCATTCCACATTAAAGCCTGCGTGGGACGTGCACCGCTCCTGCAGCTTTAATGGCAGTGGGAAGGCCGGATTCCTGGGGTGATTGAGAGATTCTGACGGGAATACTTCATGCCCCCACTGGGACACTACCACACATTTACATCCCATTTCACTGGATTTTCACACCATTTGTTCAGTTCTCTGCTTCTCTGCTTCTAGTACAGAGCACAAGTGCCAAAAATATCTCTACTTTGGCTAATTTAATGTCATTTTGAAATTAGTGTAAGAATGTGGGACTTGATCCAGTCAAGTTGTAAAAAAGTGCTTGCAGGATGTTTGTGTAGAATTAGGACAGAAACCACACATTTTAATTTCATAATGACTGAACAGAGCATTTATGGCAGTTTAAACGTTATTGTGAAGTTTTCATGACATTTCCTCTTGTGAGGTGGCAGGTTTCAGTTGCTTGAACTGCAGTCCAGAAGCAACTAATGTTTTTCTGGCCTTGTAGGTTACGGAGGATTGGCTTTGTCCATTGAAGGCCCCAGTAAAGTGGACATCCAGACAGAGGACATGGATGATGGCACCTGTGGTGTGTCTTACTGCCCCACAGAGCCAGGAACCTACATAGTGTCCATTCGCTTTGCAGAGGAGCATGTTCCAGGTACGAGTAAAAAAATTCTGATTCTGTGCCGAATTCGGATGAAGACAAAATTATGAATTAAACGCTTCAGTTTTTTTTTTTTTTTTTTTTTTTTTTTTTTTAAAAAGCTATTGTTTTTTGTTTTTTTTTTGTTTTTTTGTTTTTTTATGTTCTGTGTTTATGGTGTTTGACTTGGTACCACACAAGTGTTCATACTAGCAAATTTCGGTGTCTTGTCTCGCTGCAGGAAGTCCTTTCTCAGTGAAAGTAACAGGAGAGGGACGTATCCGTGAGAGCATCACGCGTAGACAGAAAGCCGCCTCTGTCGCCGCCATCGGCAGTGTGTGTGACCTGAACCTTAAGATACCTGGTAAGTGGGAATTTCTCAGTCTGTCTTTTAAAGATTCTGACCGTTTCGTCTCACATGATAACACTGTTTTCTGTAGTAATGTTTCTGTAAATATTCGTGCTCTTTCATATTAATTACTGCAGGCCCTCACAAATGTGTGAGAAGAAGAAAAATATTCCACCCGTCCCAAAACGTTATATTCTGTCATGACCTCTTTGGCCTCTGAATGTCTGAATTCCCCTGTTGGAAAAGCTCAGCGATTTGAAAGAATCTGTCATGTTTCCGGTGACTTATGGCGGTGTAACCCCAGAGCTCGATCCGGTCCAGCTTTGATGTGTTCGGGTTGGAATGGAGATATCAAATGTAAGACATCTGCCACCTGGGCTGGAAACTGGCAGCTCCTAGTACACACATAACCCAAGTCTGAACCCGCCCGCCTGCCCGCCCCTCCCAATAATGGGCCGTGTTGTCGTGATTTAAGGCTCCTTGGGTGCTCACTGTTGAGAGGAAGAATTGGAATTCGGGGGGAGGATGATCTGGGGGGGTCTGTCGAGAGACTGAGAATGAAAGGAAACAATCAATTTGACCGTGAGTGGGAACTTGAGTGGATGTGCTGTGGGGATTGAATTTTTGGATATAGGTAAACAGAAGGGAGGCGGCAAACGTGGCAGGGGAGTCAAAACAGACATGTAGACATTGGTTGCAAATTTTGGCAAACCCCTTGTAATTTGTCAGGCTTTAAATTGTTACTTTACGGCATGTTCTGAGCTGCACGGTTGAGCCCAGGTGAACAGGTCTGAAAAGTCATTGTCAGGGTAGCTACTTGCAGTCTTTTTCTCAGGCCCTTTGCCAAGAATTCCAGCTGTGTAAAGACTTTTGAATAAAGGCTTTTTGATGCCAGACACTGAATCCTGCGCCCGCATTTACAGTGTTGGATGGTGTATGGTAGATAATTGTACTGTAGAAAGCTTGAAATTGGGCCAGAAATTAAAGGTTCCATGACATCATTTTTTTGCCTTTATATCAGTCTTAATGGTCCCCTAATACTGTATCTGAAGTTTCTTTCCAAGGTGGGAAAAGCATGAGAAAGGGAAGGTAACCTTTCCCCTTATGATGTCATAAGGGGCAAAATTCCAGATCCGATGGCCTGAGCTGCCGCTCTCTGAATGGCGAAGCAGAATGGCCAATGTATTCTTTACCCTTTTACTCTTTCTAGATACTGCAGAATCATGCTAGACAGGCTAGAGGAACTCATATTAATGTTAAATTAAATTAAGCCTGTTTTAAGGTTAAATTAAATATGAAATTTTCATATCATGGCACCTTTAAAACACATGATTGATAGATTTTTTTTATACTTTTATTCTTTGATGGTTGGGAGAAGTTGTGAGCCCACTCCCTTTGACAAGAAGCAGCTCCACACATTAAAGGTCTCAGGATGCTTTACTGTTGGCACGAGACAGGACTGATGGTAGCATCAGCTTTTCTTCTCCAGACAATCATTTCCAGATGCACCAAACAATGGGAAAAGGGCTTCATCAGAGAAAATGACTTTACCCCAGTCCTCAGCAGTCCAATCCCTGTTCTTATTGCAGAATATCAGTCTGTTCTTGATGTTTTTCTTGGAGAGATGTGCCCTTCTTGACACCAGGCCGTCCTCCAAAAGTCTTGGCCTCACTGTGCGTGCAGATGGACTCACACCTGCCTGCTGCCATTCCTGAGCAAGATCTGCACTGGTGGCACCCCGTTCCTGCAGCTGAATCATCTTTAGGAGACGGTCCTGCCATTTGCTTGACTTTCTTGGGCACGCTGAAGCCTTCTGCTCAACACTTGAACCTCTCTCCTTGAAGTTTTTGATGAGCTAATAAATGGTTGATTTAGGTAGTTATTGTGAAGTGTGTGTGTGTGTGTGTGTGTGTGTGTGTGTGTGTGTGTGAGATGCGTCTCATGTTACCCCTCAGTTGAAAGTTTTCCACCTCCTGTGTCTGTGTTTTGTTGCTTTGTCTGGTCTACTGTACCAGAAGTAAATTCCATCCCCTTCTAAACAAACACTCCATGTCTTCCAAAGTGTGGTAGAGGTTCTGTTTGTATATGTAACTTCTCGTTTTATGTTCTCCACGGGTCTGATGACTTTTTTTCTTTTTCTTTTTTTTTTTTCTTTCTTCCTACTTTTGCTGGTCTTTCCAGAGCTGGGTTCAATTCATTTCTTGACTAATGAGATTTGAATTAAGAGGTAGCTCACTCTCTCTCTTACAGAAAGCCAACATATAGTGCTTCTAAATAAATATTTTAAGCATCTGGTGCTAATTTTATGCAATACCTTATCTTTGCCTTTCCTACTCCCCTTGAAACTAGTCCTTTGGTTCATAATGAGTACAGTTTGCCAGAACAACCTTCCCAATTAACAAACTAGATGTAAGGATTGTATCAACCAGAAGGATCACAGTAATATGAATATGTATTTTACTAGCATGTCACCATTTTGTGAAAGTGAAGTAAAACTGCACAGCAAGCGGTGACACAACGAAATGTCGAAACCCATCACTTTACTGAGCAGTGGGGAGCCATGAAAGGCGCCCGGGGACGGTGCTTTGCTCAAAGGGACTTCTGTGTGCCACCTTGGCGGTTCAGGATTTGAACCAGCAAGTTTCCGATTGCGGGTCCACTTCCTTATTCGCTAGGCCAATATCTGCCCCAAATGGTTTTCCCTGTTCAGTAATTGAACTCGGTCCGAGGAGATGAGAGAGCAAAACCCTAATCACCATACCAACAGGCACCTTTTGTCTGTAGGGTGAACTTTAACTTGTTATAGCAATTGGTTTTCATTGCTAGCATCCCTAATGCAGGTGCACTAACTAAATTTGGTTTTGTGCTGAACTAAGAATGTATCTGACTAGCTGTACTCTCGAATCATTTGTTCGTTTGCAGCATTTAGCTGTAGCCCGGTTATTAGCCCTGTTGCCAGTGGTCAAAAGCACGGTTTTACGTAATCCTTCACCTTCTCTAATCTTCATCAGTGCTCTGTTTCTTCTGTGTCTGCCTCTGTTTTCCTTTCTTTGAGCCTTTTCTTGTAGTGACCTGGTTTCTTCTGGCCTTGTCCCGTGAGCTCCTGTCACGTGGAGTCTGTCGCACTCGCTGCTCCCTGCACCTGGGGGGTGGAGGGGTGGCCTTTTCGTCACGTTCGGGAATGAGAGCCCTGTCAGAGAGAAGAGCCAAGGGCTTGTGGACCTCTGCACCCCTGTCTCAGCCCCTGGGGCTGCAGGGTGCGTGTTAAAGCACTGGGCATGATGGACCACGAGGTTGGCAGAATGCGCTCGATCTTGCTTGCTTAACAAAGCCTGTATGTATTAATGGCTCCCACACCGCACCGCACACACACAGTTCATGCCTCATTAGTGTGTGCTTATTTAAGGTTGCAGCTCAGTGCTGTGAAGGAGCTGAGTGGTTGTCCCCCTGCTTTTTGCGCTAAACAGCAGTTTCCCCATCCTGCCTTCACAGCTCCAACTCCTGCGGCCCTTTCCTCCTCCTGAATCAAAATGGTGGAAATGGTAGTTTTAATTACTATATTACTGCTGCGCATACATTTCACTCTTAATTCATGACTAATTGGTATTATTTTATCAATCTAATAAGTTTTGCATCAGTAGTTTAGTTCATTCTGGCTACTTTAATTGTTCATTGTATACTTGCAATATTTGCAATACTGTGGTCTGTAGCAGTCGCTAAGGCATTTCACTGCATATCATACTGTGTATGACTATGTATGTGACTAATAAAATTTGAATTTAAATCCTGAGCACCTACTAGTAACTGTTCACCTTCAGACTGTGTTCATGTACCTCCAGCTTTCTTTAAAAAATTGGTGCGTTTGCTTAGAGAAGCAGGATTGGGAAGCACGTCTGCTGTCACCTTCTATAAACCTGCCAGTTTCCTCATGACTCTTTCCAAATTCCTGCAGCTTTTATACTCATTTCCTCCCCCTCTCTCTCTCTCTCTCTCGCAGAGATTGATGTCCGTGATGTGTCCGCTCAAGTCACCAGCCCATCAGGAGCCACAGAGGAGGCTGAAATTGTGGCTGTGGGCAACCACACCTACTGTGTGCGCTTTGTGCCTCACGAGATGGGTGTGCATACGGTCGGGGTGAAGTACAGAGGTCAGCACGTGCCTGGCAGCCCCTTCCAGTTCACAGTGGGCCCATTGGGTGAGGGAGGACCCCACAAAGTCACAGCTGGTGGGCCAGGATTGGAGAGAGCAGAAGTGGGAATCCCAGGTATGTGATGTAGAGTCTGACCTCACTGAGCTTGGTTGTTTTTAAAACTACATGCGTTTTTATTCCTGTGTGTAGCTGAATTCAGCATTTGGACTCGAGAAGCGGGAGCGGGGGGTCTGTCCATTGCAGTGGAGGGCCCAAGCCGAGCAGAGATCTCTTTTGAGGACCGGAAGGATGGTTCTTGTGGTGTTTCTTATATGGCTCAAGAGCCTGGTATGAACAGCACTACAGAGTCTCTCCATTTATTAGTGCTTTACCAATCCAACCATACTCCACTTCTGCACAGATTTTAATGCTTTGTGATTAGTTTACATGGTCATGGTCTTAATTTACATTTTTATAAATGCATATTTATACCTGCACTTACTCTGTCTCTCGTTGTGTCTCTCTCATGATCAGGTGATTATGAGGTCTCCATCAAATTCAACGATGAACATATCCCCGACAGCCCATACCTGGTGCCAGTGTGTGCACCAGTGGATGATGCCCGCAGGCTCACTGTTACCAGTCTTCAGGTGAGACACGAGGAAACATCTGCACACTTATACACATCCGCAGCTATCAAAAGCACAGGGCAGGCGTACTCTGAAATCAAATAAAAAATAAAAACATAAAATAAGTTCAGAAAGTAGATTATTTATCTTACACATAGAAATCTTGTCAAATGAGTTCTTAAAATAAAATAAACTTTTTTTTGTTTCTTTTGAATTTCTGGAATATGAAGATTTCATTTTAAAGGTCAATGATTGAGAGACAGATTAGTGTAGCCCAAAGAAATGTTAAGTTTGTATTGTGTTAAACCCTTCTAATATAATCAAAATTATTAATCACTATATTGACATCATATATTTATTTGCAGTGATGAGGTATAATCTATCAACCCCTTCAACACCTTTTAATAGACTACAGATTAAAATATGTGGATTAATCTGAATTGGGGGACCTCCTTGCTTTGAGTAGCTGCTGGATGTCAGTCACTGGTGTGGTATTTGGTGTTTCTCTTGTGTTTCATTTAAAGGCTTTTAACAGGTCTTCGTTGTAAAAGCTCCCTTCCGAGGACGTCTAAAGCAGAAAGAGGTGGAATCCCCAGCCTGTAGTGCCCCCCCCCCCCCCCCCCCCCCCCTCCAGTCCTCTGTAGTGTAATGAACCCTGTGTTTCATACCTTCTCCTTAGTCAGAGTAGTATGGCTGGGCTCTTCCTCTCTCAGCTTTAGCTCGTCCAGGGTGGGCTCAGGTAAAATCTTTGTGTGTTTTGAGATGTTGAACCCTGCGGTGTATATATGAGGGGCCGAGGTGTGTTCACTTGCTCAACTTTCTGCTGTTGGCTGCTCATCAGGAGTCTGGCCTAAAGGCAAACCAGCCAGTCTCGTTCGCCGTACGTCTAAATGGCGCTCAGGGCAACATTGATGCCAAAGTGCATAGTCCCTCAGGAGCCGTGGAGGACTGTGTTGTGTCGGAATTGGAGCAAGGTGAGGACCACCCATTTGTCATTTAAAAAGATAACCCATATCAGGCATTAAGTTAAGATAAGCAGCACTATATAATTACTATGCATGAGTAGCCTTAACCTAAATGCACAGTATTTTTTTTTGCCCTTCCGTCAACAAAATACACAGGTAATAATAATGTGTTTTTGCTTTGGTGGTAATTTATTGAACTATGATTTATCATTCCTTTCCTGCTAGATAATTGGCTGGTATTTCCCTGGCAGGAGCAGCTCTCACTGCTGCCAGCATTCTGTTGTCATTACTTGTCCTTAATGCCCTTTCAGTTCTTTGCCTGCATGGTACATGCTGTTTATTCAGTGCACTTGACTGAGACAAATTAATCCTCCTTCAGACAAGTACGCCATTCGCTTCATCCCCCGAGAGAACGGCATTCACGCCATCCATGTGAAGTTCAATGGCAGCCACATCCCTGGCAGCCCATTCCAGGTGAGGGTGGGTGAGCCGGGACAGAGCGGGGATGCTGGGCTGGTCAGCGCCTATGGAGCCGGGCTGGAGAGAGGCACCACAGGTCAGTCCATCCCCAGCATCTCGACTCTGAAATTTTAGATGATTCTGTGGGTTCTAACAGCGTTGACATGGCCCTCATTACATAACCTTCACTGCTCTGGAACAGTTTTATTAATATTGCTGGCATATATTATTAATTAATAATATAATCACATATCATCTTAATAAAATTAGTGGTAAGCATCAAGTTTCATACACACACACAGCGAGACAATTTTTTAACGTCAAGGCCTCGCAACCTATTTATAATGGCCCTTAGCCAAAGAGAATTGAATTGCAGTTGAAGACAACCATCTGAAAGAGTCTAGAGTGGTGATGCTTGAAGGGGGTGGGGGGTTTTGATAACCACACGTTCCCATTAAACACCAGCAAACACAAACAGTGTGTTGGCCTGCTGGTCTGGCAGATGTGTAGAGCTTCCTGACACAACACTTACCAAGCAGATGGCTGAAGAACTAGATCACAAATGGGTGGATCTGCACCCTCATGTTTCTTACTGTACTGAAGTCCAAACTAATTTCATGTGCTTTGTAAGAACTATTGTATTTAGTATATGTATTTCATACACAGAAAATTATTATTATTTTTTTTTTAGCAGTGCAGGTAATCTGTGTATGTTTATACAGGTTACATCAGTTTCCTAAGCAAGGACTCTAAGAATAAGAATTGTTATACCATGGTCTCATATTAACAGTGGCAATCCATTTTTACTTTGTGTGTGTGTGTGTGTGTGTGTGTGTGTGTGTGTGTGTGTGTGTGTGTAAATTATTTGGCTTCAGCCATACTTATAATTTTAATCTGTTAACTGTTTTGTTTTTAATCAAAGTAAAGTGTTTATACATATATGGGTTATGAGGAGTGAATCATTTTCAGACCTCAGACACTATTAATGAGCAACTTTATGGGTTTGTTGTGAGTCAGTAACTGGACCCTGCTGCACTTCTGTCTGCTGTTAAGATGCGTTCTGAATGTTTCCAGGTAACCAGGCCGAGTTCACCATCAACACCTCTAAAGCAGGGCCGGGCTCTTTGGCCGTGACCATCGAGGGCCCATCAAAGGTGAAGATGGAGTGTCAGGAGTGCCCAGAGGGCTACAAAGTACACTACACTCCCATGGCCCCTGGCAACTACCTCATCAGCATCAAATATGGAGGACCCAACCACATCACCAGCAGTCCATTCAAGGCCAAGGTCACAGGTATTAGTCACATTTGAATATATTTGGTTTGCACCATAAAGAACCACAAACATTATACTTGCCACTGAGCAAAGCACCGTCCCCACACACTGCTCTCCAGGGACCTGTCATGGACGCCCACTGCTCACTAAGGGTGATTGTTAAATACAGGGGACATATTTCTTTGTGTCACCGTGTGCTGTGCTGTGTATTACAATGACAATCACTTCACTAACACCCCCCCCCCCCCCCCCCCCCCCCCTTCTTTCAGGACCTCGCCTGGTGAACGTAACCAATGCCAGCGAGACATCCACTCTGATGGTGGACTCTGTCTCAAAGTCCAGCAGCACAAATGCCTTCGGTGCACCCCCACCCAGACAGGCTTCCGATGCCAGTAAGGTGGTGTGCCGAGGACCAGGTCTGAGCAAAGCTTTCATGGGACAGAAGAGCAGCTTCTCTGTAGACTGCAGCAAAGCAGGTGAGAGGATTTTTAACTAGTTCATGTGACAAAATAAATATGCTAATAAACGTTTGTATGTAGACACTAATGCAAAAGCTGACTAAGTCATGGCCGTAGGAAATATGGCTAAGAACCATTATGGAGAAGAACCATTCTTTTCTAGAATTTTTTTAATATCTTGTATGTGTACATTTTTCAACATGTGCTTACACTACCTATTGTGAAAAATGTCCTCTTTTTTTTTTTTTTTTTGAAAGCAAACCTTTTTTTTTTTTTGTCTAAATTGACAAACTCCAATCCAGACATTGTTAATCTTGTAAATGACCAATACAGTCGTGTCCAAAGGTTTTGAGAATGACATGGATCGTTGTTTTCACAAACGTTGCTGCTTCAGTGTTTTTTTGTCAGTTGTTTCTGTGCTGTATTGATGTGTAATTACAAGTTCAATAAGCTTTTATTGATAATTACATCAAGTTCATGCAAAGAGTCAATATTTGCAGTGTTGGCCCTTTTTTTCAAGACCTCTGCAATTCGCCCTGGCATGCTCTCCATCCCCTTCTGGACAAAATGTTGATCGATGCAAACCCATTCCTTCATAATCAGTGCTTGGAATTTTGTAAATTGGATTAAGTTCCGGGGAGTTTCTTGGTTATGGACCCAAAAATGTCAATGTTTGCTTCCCAGAGCCACTTAATTATCACTTTGACCTTATAACACGGTACTCAATCATGCTGCTAAAGACATTGTTCTTCACCCAACTGTTCTTGGAGGGTTGGGAGAAGTTGCTGTTGGAGGATGTTTTGGTACTGTTATTTATTCATAGGTGTTCTAGGGCAAAATTGTGAGTGACCCACTCCCTTGGATGAGGAGCAGCTCCACACATGAAAGGTCTCAGGATGCTTTACTGTTGGCATGAGACAAGACTGAGGGTAGCATCAGCTTTTCTTCTCCAGACAATCATTTGTCCAGATTCCCCAAACAATCAGAAAAGGGCTTCATCAGAGAAAATAACTTTACCCCAGTCCTCAGCAGTCCAATCCCTGTTCTTATTGCAGAATATCAGTCTGTTCTTGATTGTTTTTCTTGGAGAGAAGTGCCCTTCTTGACACCAGGCCGTCCTCCAAAAGTCTTCACTGTGGATGCAGATGCCCTCACATCTGCATGCAGCCATTCCTGAGCAAGATCTGCACTGGTGGCCCCACGATCCTGCAGCAGAATCATTTACATTTACGGCATTTGGCAGACGCTCTTATCCAGAGCGACTTACAATGTGCTTTCAAGTTACCATCGATGAAGAGATCAATTCCGGTTCACTAGGACCCCAGCAATATCCTTGCCTCTGAAGCCCTTTTTATTCAATGATTACTACATGTTTCCTTGCAGGTAACCATGGTTAACTAACAGAGGAAGAACAATGATTTCAAGCATCACCATCCTTTTAAAGCATCTAGTCTGCTATTCTAACTCAATCAGCATGACAGAATGATCTCCATCCAGCAACAATTAGTCTTGCATTCCGGTGGAACGTTGCGTTCACTAATGCTGTCTGTCACTTTAAAATCTTTATTCATAATTAGAAAAAGCCCCTTTCAGCAGTCGCGCTGATTTAAAGAAGCGATGAAACTGACCAAATCCTAACTTCTTCACTGTGTGGCTTCTCAGGAAAGAACATGCTCCTGGTAGGTGTGCATGGTCCACACACCCCATGCGAGGAGGTGAGTGTGAAGCACATGGGCAACCTGCAGTACAACGTCAGCTATGTCCTCAAGGAGAAGGGCAGCTACGTCCTGGCCGTCAAGTGGGGTGAAGAGCACGTCCCTGGCTCGCCTTTTCACATCACAGTCCCGTAATTCCCTAATGATACGAAAAGCGAGAGTGTTATTGTAAAGATGAAAGGAACTACAGCCAAATGAGCTAATATAAGCCCAGGATTAACTTAATTCTGACACACATTTGTGCTTAATATTTGTACTTATTTAGAATTGTATTGAATGAAATTAAATGGATGCACAATTTGTAAAGTTTCCTCCCTGTATGTTTGATGTAATGAAAGGGTTGTGGTTTTTGGATTCTGAACTGGAATCAAACTTCCCTCTGAAATTTATTTACTACTGATTCATTTTTTTTGTTGTAAGTCTTTGCCATTTTTTCCTCACACATCCTTTTGAAGAGCTGAAGTGGGAATTGGACGCTTATCGATATGCATGTAGGCATGTGTGATCAGAATGTCTGGGACCAGGAATCCAGGTCTTGCTCAGTGTGGCGCTGTTTAATAATTATTTTTTTCTTTGTTATCCATTACCAGCGTATTTTTCCATACTGTGGGAGCAGAGGGCCATACTGCTTACTGTACCTCTTTCAGCAGTAGATTTTGTGGGGGAAATATTTTATCTGTGTTTCTGGTTGTCGTTGCTTGCCTTGTACTGTCTTGATTTTGTTAGTTTTGATACTGAAGTAATAAAATAAATATTTTTAAGTGTTTTAAGAGGACAAACAAGCGTTTTTGTATTAGCCTTGGGTGCCTTGATGTGAAAATGTGGAAAAATAATGGATGTACATTTGGAAATTTTGGTAAACTGGAATAAAGAAATGCAATGTTTATAGTGTTTGTTTTTTTGTTTTTTTCTGACCCAAATACAAAAATGCTAAAAGTAATTGTATTGGCTGAAGTCTGAATTTATGGCGATACTTTTAGAGCACTCTTTAAAATGGTGCGAATGGTGTGTTGGCGCAAGAATGTACAGAAATAGATACAAAAGACAAACACAAAAACAGAGCTTGGTAGAATCGGGAAGGAAAACCTAACTGGCATTCTTGTTTGTGTTTTATTAATTATTTTACCAAAAACTTTTGTGAGCAGAAGTACTAAAAAAAAAAACCAAAAAAACACTACTTCCTCATTCTGGATTATTTAAACCCACTTCGGGCAATAAACAAGAAAGACTTCGTGTATTTATGTTAATCCTGAGGTTTTATTTGACCACTAGCAATACCAACTCATTTTCGTGTCTTTAATTTGAACTTAAAGTTCTCCAATTTCTCAGTGAACCCCACTAATGAGCGGTACTGTTTTTATTTTAATTCAACACTGGAAAGCCCGTTCAGAAGAACGTTTGACAGAAAGCTGCCATGAACGTTAAAGCCAGACGTACAAACAAGCTCAGTCGAGAGAAAGATCGAGCCGTCTTTTGTGGGTACTGGCTCTTTGATGGCAAGTCTAAATTCAGAAGTGCTGTGGTGAGATGATTGGGTCTTTTTACTCTTCTACCACCCCTCCAATTACGTGTAATTCCATTTAATTTGTCAGAGTTTCAGTTTTTGCACAATAAAAAAAAGAAAAAAGATAATTTTTTGGTTTGTTTCTGCTGAAGAAAGTGACCGAGTTCATCTGATTATGGGTTGGTGTTGAGATCTTTGCTTTGGCAGGTTTTTCCTGCCATCATGTAGGCCAATGTGAGAACTACAGCACCTCTGGTGGAGCTGGATGGAGGTTTTGTGTGCAATTTTTCCTCTATGGGATCTTTATTTGTTGTTTTATGTATTTTGTGGAATATTATGAGGAGAACCTGAAATGCTATATATTCAAGAAGGCGTATAACCAAAACCATTATCTGTTCACTGTTGCTTCCAATAAAGATCAGTGCAATATTGCACCCAAAGTACAAAACAGGCATATTTTTTATGTCATACCTGTTTCAGGGTTCAGTGATGTTTTTAATTTATGGTTTATCTATTGACTCCTTTTCATTTCAGTTAACGTTTTAGTGTTTATTAACTCTGTACAGGACCATCCTCCCGTTCCGTGAGGTTAATCTTTAGGCTTTAGGCTTTTGTTGAGCTTTCCGCAGGTCCTGTGTGAAGTGAGGGGGTTGGTTGTGCACCCTCCATGCTCAGCTCCTGCATCCTGATTGGGTTACCATGGGGAGGGCAGAGACGTCAGACTGGGTTTCTGTGTCAGTTCTCCTTTTACCCTCTGGAGAGGGAGACAGAATACAGCGTCTGGCACAGTCGCCGAGTGAAATTAACAAAGAAACAAAGATGAGGAGTCTTCTGACCACCCAGAACCAGAACTGCTACCGTGAGATGATCAAGAAGGAGGCCTACACCCGCCTAACCTGGAAGATGAAGTACAGTGAGGACTACCCCACCTGCTTTGCCTCACGCCGGCCCAAGGACGTCGGTCTCCCCAAACTACCCGGCACAAAACCTCTCCTGCCCCCTGTCCCTAAACTCCGTGAGAAGAAGAGAGAACCCCCTGCACCCACACAGACGTCCCTCAGTGAAGCTCCTCTCATGAGGCCCGTTTCTCCGCAGACCAGGGACATGCTGTACCAGGGCCTGTCCAAAGAGGGGAATGGCCGCAGCTTCTACCTGCACCAGCGGGTGCAGAAGGGGCCGGAAGAGAGGTTCCACCACCCGATGCTGTCTTCCTGGGACTACGGCTGGAGACTCGGTGAGACAAAAGTAGAAACATGCCGATGTTGGAAATGTATTCATATTTGTAATACATATGTGCATGATGAGTTTGAGGAGAAATTGGGGAATATTTAGATGAACTTGTAACCTTCATATTGTCTTCTGTATAGAAACTACAACAGAGTGAATAAAAAGATTGTATTCATAGTTGGGGGTCCTAGTGAACCAGAACTGATCACTTGATTGATTGTAACATGGAAGCACGTTGTAAGACCCTCTGGATAAGGGTGTCTGCCAAATGCCTTAAATGTTAAGTGTAAATTAGAAATAAAATAATGTCTCCGCAGGTGATTATGGAAACGAGTACCGGTCGCCAGCACATGGAAGGTCCGGGGTGGTCAGGAGCACTTTTTATGCCAGGAACGGCATTTTTAATATCCCCTCTCCGACGGACCAGCTGGGGTAACAAGTCTCACGGCGACCTTTTCAACATCTGCACCCGTTTCAGCTCCAACCCGCATCATTCCGGGCCGTGTCTTTTTTTTTTAATCGACTATGGAGTAACAGAAGCTCGTTTCCAACTTTACGTGACACAACGTAGAGTAAATTCCCCCGTTTCATGGCAACAGAGAACAGATCTGCCTGTTTATAATTAACAAGCTTCTCCGGTCACTGTCCTTTCCACGCTTTATCTTCAAAGCCTTCCAAGATCCAAATGAGAAGAGAACAGAAAAGGGGTTTCTGTGGTAAAGCTCATGCCAAGCTGCTGTTTAATGAAAGCTACTGAACAAAGGAGCGTTTTTTTTTTTTTTTTTTTTTTTAAACCCTTTATCCTCTTTTTTTAATGTAGTTCACAGTTATGGCCAGCGGGAAATGATCACTCACAGCCAAGGCCTGAAAGACATGGAGTCATGTTTAAAAAAAGTCTTATCGATTTAGCTTCAGTAGATGTACACTGCCAGGCCGAAGTTTGGGCCCAACCCTCTGGTTTTTAAGAACAATACGCTGCTCTTTCAAAGTTTTGGAGTAGGAAATATGTCAAACAAATTGAACAACCCACGCTGGAGGTGTAATTCAATGGAATTATGCAAATCGAATGTCCAACATCTATCTGTCCTGTCCAATAGCCAAACGTGTCATTCTTTGTGGATAAATAATGTGAGAATATGAATAGATATTTTGAACTAGCCAGTTTATTCGATAACATATTGAATGAAATATCGAGTGATGTGGAGGTTGGGCCGAACCTTTGGCGAGTAGTGTGCCGTAAGACGTAAAAAGATGCAGACCTGCTCCTCCGTGAGCCCGTATGCTTCTTTGAAGTCGTATACCTCCACTGAGGTCTGCTTCACCGCCTGGATCATCTTTTCCCCGTGGAGCACGACTCTGCAGACACACGGGATTGGCTGACGTTGAGGAGAAGGACACTGATTCAGTCTGCCTCAGGAGGACACGTCCACAAATCTTTCTGCAGTGTGCAGCGGGACCTTAGGTGACGTAAACCCGGACCCAAACCTAGTTTTTTTTTTTAAATCTGTGTAGTTACAGGGAAGCATGCGGCGAGGACGATCCTCATAAATCCTCGTAGACAAGGACTGTCACTGAGTGGACGCTCTGATGAAAACCATGCAGTGTCGTTCTGCGGAACTCCTCACCTGTCATAAGCGCAGCGGGTGGAGACCTTCACTGTGGTATCAACCCGGTCGTCTGTGAGCCACAGGAAGCTGCTGTTCGAGCGCAGGCGGATGTTGCACCACTGCTTCTTGGGCACATAGCTGCAGGCCCCGTTGAAATCCCCCATGATGATGAAATTCTGGGGTTTTTTTTTTTTTTAAAGAGAGAAGAGAGGAAAAACCTGCATAAGCACAACAGGTAATCGGACCCTGACGTAAGGTGCTCGGTGTCAACCGAGGGGATCCATATCATTTATCCAGGACCGAGCTTCTCGCTTTACAGCCTACCTGCCCTTTCGCAGATCAGAAATGATTGTATTTTCATGTTGATCGGCTAATGTGCCTACATCATTTGAGTGTAATAAATATTTAAATAGTTAGTAGTTAGTTTGCTGATAGTGTTCACTAATCCCGGAGAGCAGGAATCTGTTTTATGATGCAAAAATACACAGAGTGTCACACGAAATCAAGAAGAACCCCAATACACCAATTTCTGTGGTTGTTGCCCTACTTCCGGTCTCCATCGCTGCTTGACGTCCAGGAAGACATCGTACAGCTCGTCAATCTCCCTCACTGCAGCTTCTGGAGCGGTGTGGATCGGAATAATCACAAAGTCTTTCACCTCTGAAACACAGCAGAAAGACTTGTTAGGATGTAAACACAATATTGTGTGGAGTGTCGGCTGATGTAGCATTAAATGATTTCAAATCTTCAAATATTGAATGGTATTGGTCATTCTAAATATTGCTTAAATGGCTCATGGTGGTGGACTATTTACCTGTCTTTGGGGATGAAAACCGCACGATAAAAGGTTCTCGAGCAAAGACGTCCTCGTCCCCACTTTGCATGTCCGGATATTGGTACACAGACGTCACTGACACCAGTCTTGGCCTGACACATCAGATGGGATATAGGTGATATCTCTGTGTCCTTGTCCTCAAAGTTCTTGTCACACATTTATTAACGTCTAGGGTAAATTAGAACCTGTGGTGGGCAATTCCAGCTGCCAGGTCAACTTAAAAAGCTTATTATGTCCTTTCTGACCCCAAAATATATTCAACTGATTAAATTTAGGATGATGGATCGTGAAAAGATAGAGACCTACGGATCTAAAGTAGGTTTACTCAAAGAAAACTGAAATACCTGTAAATGAAGGCGTACTGCTCTTTGTAGGTGTTTCGGCCCAGTCGAGCACTGATGACAAAACTGAACTCGTTCCTGGTGGAGCCGTACTTCCTGAAGGAAAGGGGGGCTTAACAGACGGCAATACTGTAGCGGAATTATTTATTTCATGAAAGGCTGCTCTTTACCTATTGAGCTCGGCCATAAGCTTTGGGAAGGCCAGTCCTCTGCCGTCTTTGATCTCCATTATGAGCATGACATCACAACGGTCTATACACTACAAGGTAAACATGTGTTGTTGTGGGCAGTACACAACAAAATACGGTGTGTGTTCTCACAGACGTGTGTATGCTCCCAAGGGTGCAGCAGGAAGCGAAACAGCAGAGAGGTTCCCTCACTTCACTGTGGTTGAAACTGACCTTCTGTGACCTTCACCGAGGTCAGTTTCGGTCACGTCCTTTAATGTTTGTTCAGCTATGTCCAACCAGTCAAACATCAGCCATCCTCACTTACCATTACAGTAATATTTTTATTAAAACGAAATCACGCAAGGTAGGAAATAATTCATTATGTTATTATTCATTTATTCAGTTAATGTGTTTTGCAGTATATAATATGTATGGTTCTTTTTTAACGCCTTACTGTGCGTCAGGCATTATTTTTTACACATCACGGCACTTAAATACGCCGCTGGTTCCACCAAATCTAAGACGATTGGTGAAGGAGATGCCCGGAAGGAGTCCGGATTAACCCTGTTACAGGGTGGTCTGGAGGGAACATCGGGGTAAGAAGGGGAGTGCATGATCTGGGGATTCTTCTGTCTCTGAGATCTGCATTGTCATTTGGAATCAACCTCAGTCGAAAATGTATTGTAGCTGCATCCCTCCTTGACCTGCTGCTAAAAAGATCTGTACTTATAAGAACAAGCATAAAGCACTAATAGCAATAAAATGATTGTATTATTCTAAGCAGATTTGGAAAGACAATAAAAGACTATTCAAACCAAAATAATATTAAGAAGACTGCAGTTCTGAATTATCAAATGGAATTGTGATTTCAGCAGCAAGGTCTGTTCCATGAAGGCCGACACTTGCACTTATAGTAATGTTTTTTTTTTTTTTACTTTTTAAATTAATAAAGACCCTAATTAAATATACATGTAAATACATACTAAGGACAAATGAAACATACGTTCTTAAATATTGCATAAACTGAACACTGAAGGTGAAAACACAGAACCCACAGACAAAAGTCACATATATATTGGGAGAAAACGCGTTTACCTCTACTATTACATCCATCACCTCAGGTTTGGACATTTTTTTTTCTCCGAACGACTGGACGTTGAATGAGCATATCTTCAGCGAACAGGCGCGACCAACGCTGAGCAGAACCACCAACAGGGCGGAGAAGTTGCCTATGAGAGAGGCCATACTCAAAAGTGTAGAGCAAGCGTGTGAACTCAGAACTGCGACAGCTTCCTTTTCGTGGTCGGAGCCTCTAAACGGAGGAGGGTCTATGCTGCGTACTGGCGCTGCGGTGATCACATGTCCCCTGTCAACCAGGTGAAGTCATCAAAATCATTATTCTGATCACTTACACATACCTGCTGTCATCTTATCAGCTGCCCATCAACCCCTATTCTTCACCGGTCAATAAATAACCTCATGCTGATGAGGTTTTGGGACCATTCTCCAGACAGAAGTACCATGATGCCTCTGTGCTTGGTGTTGCACAGGTAGGAATTTAAGAGACATTTTGAGATTTGGGGATTTCGATATTTTTAAGTCAGTGACTATTTTTTACTGTTCTGCATTAGGAGTTTTTTTTTTTATAAAGCCATCTGTGTTTTTCCTTCCGTTCCTTTTGTGAGGGAAACGTACTGTGGGTCAGTCAGGGTCCAGGGGGAACCCTGAAAGTGAAAGTGAAGTGATGACACATGGTGACACAGCGAAATGTGTCCTCTGCTTTTAACCATCACCCTTGGTGAGCAGTGGGCAGCTGTGACAGGCGCCCGGGGAGCAGCGTGTGTAAACAGTGCTTTGCTCAGTGGCACCTTGGCAGATCGGGATTTGAACCGGCAACTTTCTTACCACTAGACCACAACTGCACCATTAACATAGGGTGAGGACACAAACTACGAATGAACGAGGTCCTAGTGTCCTCGTGTCCTTGAACAAGGTCCTAGTGTCCTTATCTAGTCAGTCTAGTTCTTTGTTTATGTGGGTGGGCACCTGGAGGTCAGTGCCCTCCCCTAGAACCGGCTCTTGACCGCCCTCCACATCAGGCCATGAGTCGTAGAAGGCTTGGATGAGCGCTAGATCGTAGATGTCACATCACCCTCCAAGTCAACAAGACACTCGATAAGGTGGCTCCTGCGCCGGACATCCAACAGCAGGAGGGAGGTGTGGAACAGTGGATAGCCTGTAGGTGACCGGGTTGACCACTGTACCACCCTAAGCAGCCCCACAAACCTGAGGGTCCATTTTTTGGCATCAGGAGGTATCAGCGGCCTCTTGGTGGACACCCACAACTGGACAGCAGGATGATAAATCGGGGCGACGTGGCATTGGCAATCTGCGTGGTGTTTCTATTTGTGCTGGGAATTCCTGCAGGACGTCATTCATAAAAGCCAACGGTCCAAATGGTATCGCCAGGTACTCATAGCAACCACTGGGGGGGTAATGAATCTTGTTTTCCACTCATCTCCCTCCCAAACACACACCAAGCAGTAGACGCTGCGCAGTTCGAGCTTGGTGCTCCCGCAAAAAGTGTCAATATCTGAGCTGAGCAACGGCAGTGGCTACTTCAGTGGCTATTGTGACCTTTTGGAATTTACATTTATTTCTTATATAACCTATGATCACATACAGTATGTCTCTATTGGGAAGGAGTGATACGGAGCGGGACGACCGTCCAGGGTGGAGTGAGCCTGCAAATAGTGTCAGTGCAGGGTTGGTGGTGGTTTGTCCAGGTGTGACCTCTTGACCTCTTCTTCACCAGCAGCAGACTGGGACTCAAGACAATTCCAGTATTTATAATTCATCATGACATATTGAATTGATTAATTATTTATTTTATCATAAAACATTTTTAATGTCTTGACCTAGTTAAGGGCACTTGTAGTCCTACGTAGAATGTAGGGGAAAGAGGGCAATTAACAACCCCTTATAATAAACTTCTTTGAAACACCTAACGTTCTAACAGGGTTATCTGGGGCAAAGTTCTCTTTTTATTTCAGGCCCATCATCAGTTCCACTGTGAAAGATAAAGAAATGTCCCTCACACTTTCACTTCAAACTTCATCCTGTTTCCAGAGGTTTTACAACTTTGTAATTTTGTCCTTCTTTGGTCTATAAACATATTTTTCTCCATCAACCAACATTATCTAATAATGATGGGCATAATTATGATTATTAGAGTTGCTGATGAAGTTATATTAATACGACTGCATCGTGCATTATGGTGTAATTGTTTGCCTCATTAACATTTAAGACGGACAAACCCGACAAAATGAACAAAGTAATTTCATTAATGGTATCTGTTTGTTTTTTGTCGGCCGAACGTAAATGTTTGCGCGCCCTTTAAGAGCAACGCTGCGCTCCGCAGAGCCGTGAACCTGACGCGCGTCAGCGCGACATCGCGGCGCGTTTCTGATGGACGCCGCTTCCGACCGGGACCGAGAGGACCGTCCTGCCGAATCCGAGCGAGAGAGGTGCGCTTCTACACCCCGAATACATGACCTGACCTCTTTCTGGACAGCCACCGGGGCTTTACATCTTATTCACTATATGCGTTCCGGCGTTTTTACACGTTTAAACGATTAATGGGCGATCGTTGTGCTGTATGCATTATTTTGTTGGTCTTGCTCGGTGTTGTTGAGAGGCTAGATCTGGTATGGAAGCGTTTAAGATTTGACGTTTTATAAAGCGGTGCGGCTTTATGCAGACGGTCCCTGATGTTCGCTTGAGTTGGAGGGACGTGCTGTAACGCTGTCATGAAGTTATGCGCCGTCTCTCGTCCACCTGCCTGTGTCTCCTGCGCTTGTTTTTGCCGAAAGATCGAGATCGTGGCTTCTCGCAGAGCTCTGAGCGGTTCCTGTTCCTCTTTGGCCCCAAATGACAACTGGCGCCCCTTGTCCCCGGCTGCGGTGTCCTGGCTTTAGCTGTCTGGGTGGTGTGGTGCAGAAGGAAGGCTGCTCTGCTCTGCTCCGCTCATGCATGAGCTGCTCCCGAGTGACGGGAGTGGTTGTGACAGGGATCACATACTGCCGGGGAAGGCTTCGGCAAGTCTTTCCCCTCCGGCTTTCATTCCCTTTCGCCTCTTTCTTCATGTGCCGAGAACAGAGGGACGTGGCGTTGGACCTTACTGGTGAGTTCACTGTGTTGCAGGTGAGCTGTCGCAATGGACCTGGACGTGGTGAACATGTTTGTCATCGCTGGAGGCACCCTGGCCATACCCATCCTGGCCTTTGTGGCCTCTTTCTTGCTGTGGCCCGCTGCTCTCATCAAGGTCTATTATTGGTAAGATTTTTACATTTTACATTTATGGCATTTGGCAGACGCCCTTATCCAGAGCAACTTACAACGTGCTTTCAAGTTACCATCGATGAAGAGCTCAGTTCTAGTTCATTAGGACCCCATGAGGGAAACGTACGGTGGGTCAGTCAGGGTCCAGGGGGAAAATCTATGAGTACAATCTTTTTTTTTTCACTATATTGTAGTTTCTATACAGAAGTCAGACAAGAAGAAGGTTACAAGTTAATCTAAATATTCTCTAAAGAGGAAGGTGTTGAGCTGCCGTTTGAAAGTACTCAGTGACTGTGATGTTCTGACCTCGAGGGGAAGTTCATTCCACCACCGAGGGGCCAAGACAGAGAAGAGTGTAATCATCTACATCTGCATGCATCCCATAATTCCATAATTTCTGCTTTGTCACCATGTTGCTACATTCTGAATTTACGATCAAAATGGATCTTTATTGCCAAGTTCGTTACAAAACTTCTTGGAACAATTATGACAGGCTGGGAAAAGGAGAAATGAAGGGGACATTTGGGGACCAATGAACCGATTGTCTCCCACAGGGCATGAAACTGGGGTAAAGGTGACGAGATAGCGCCGGGCCACACCCCTGTGCAGCCGTGCTCTTGTGTAACGTGCCCTCTGGACTTGAGCACTGATGTCCCAGTGAGGACACAGCGTGCTGCTCTTCCCCTTTCTTCCTTGTGGCGACCTTAAATCAGCTGATTCATGCTTCCAAGGTCAACCTCAGTGTTGCGTGTGATTTGGGGGGGGCTGACTAATGCATGACTACCCGGTGGGCGTGTCACGCTTATGTCTGCGACCCGGCTCAGGTACTGGAGGAGGCGGCTGGGCATGCAGGTGGACCACGCCGAACGCCAGGGGTACCGCTTCTGCTACTCCCATCGGGGGAAGCCCGGGAGCAAACCCTCGTTTCTCATGCTGCACGGCTTCTCCGCCCACAAGGACATGTGGCTCTCTGTCGTTAAGGTAGTCGGATAGTTCACCTTATTCCACAATACGTTCAGTCACTAAACAAATATTCAAATGTAAGTGTGCCAAAGTAAAAGTAAGAACTAGTAATTACACTGTATTCAAACAACACGTACGGTAACGGCACGGTAACGGTGGTGAAATGACTCGCTTTCCTCTTATTAGTGGTTGTGTTAGAGGATGAATGTGCCCTCTCTGCTGGCAAATCGAATTAGCATCTAAAAGTTGCGGTGTCACATGATCCGCGGCTATTTAGGAGCCCCAACGTCCTGCCGTCTGTCACCGGGCTGCGCGTATTCACGCGGTCGTGCTTTTATTCCCGCAGTTCCTCCCGAAGAACGTGCACGTTGTGTGCGTGGACATGCCCGGCCACGAGGGCACCTCCCGCACCGGCGCTGCCGACTACGCCATCGAAGGCCAGGTGAAGAGGATACGCCAGGTGGGTCGGTCCTCTCGGAGCTTGTGCCACCTCCCCACGGCGGCATCTTCCAGAAGGCATCACGGGGCCACTGGTTTTCTGGCCCCCTCATGTCTGTTCTCCCCCCAAATAAAATTTGACAGACCTCAAGTGTAGCTCCTCACCGATCTACAGTATTTAAATACACAGTAATTTACTGTAACGTTTACGGTAGGATGCAGCGTTTGGGATTCTTTCATCTTGGGTAATTTCACCACGGCCCCTGCTAATCTGGGTCAGCCGCACGCGCGGCCGCAGATGCTCCAGCTGAGCGCGTGGCCCTCTCACGCCTCCTGCCCCCTTGTGCTTCAGTTTGTAGAGAGCATTCATCTGGACAAGAAGCCCTTTCACCTGGTGGGCACGTCCATGGGGGGCAACGTGGCCGGGGTCTACGCGGCCCGCTACCCCAGAGACCTCTGCAGCGTCACACTCGTCTGTCCTGCAGGTTTGTCGACTACGGACTTTTTTTTTTTTTTTTTTTTTTACGTGAGAGACATTCATACGATTGACGGTATGACTGATGAATTGTCATACGTCAGATACCTTCCTGAATTTTATGTCAATTAATTATAACTAAGCGCTAAAATGGAATACCTCATATTAATTCATGACAAGCTGTACTTGTGTTTAATCCTTAGGTCTGAACAATCCCACACATAGTAAATTTGTGAAGCTTCTGCAGGGATTAGAGAAGTCTAAGGACAGTCACAGCATCCCACTCATCCCCTCAACCCCAGAGGAGATGGAGGAGATGCTCAAACTGTGCTCCTTCGTTCGCTTTAAGATACCCCAGCAGGTAGAGAAACACCTCTTTTTGTTCTTTTTCATTTTTACTGTGTTGTGTAGGGTTTATCTGCGCACGCCCTCTAGTTCCATTTTGCACACACTGAAACCAGATTGCTGACAGGACCTCGGGATGAGGTGACGAGTGATGATTTGAAGCCACATCTGAGAACCCACACATCTCCAGGTCCATGGTGTTGCACGAATGAATGCATTCATTGACAGATTGCAAGGGAGCATCTATGCCATCTGTCACACTGCCAGCAATCAGATTGCAGTCCAGCTAACCAGGAACAAGTGTAAATGTAAATGTGTACAATTAAAGTCTCATCAGGACACAGCCACACAAGTAGGTATCATAAATTGTTCGTCATATATTGTTTTAGACATCCTCTGGAGTTTAATTTCCGATTGACATCAAACATATGGAACACCCTTAGTCCATGCCAAAAAAAACTGATTAGAAATAAAGAGATTAATCAATAATGCTCTCAGAAGAGCTGAGGTGAAAGATCTGTCAAATCTAGGGCTGCTAGCAATGCAGACATTCACCACCAGAGGGACGTGACAGCGGAGAGCAAGCAGTCGCCACCTGTGGTGCCCCCATGAGTGGCCCAGGTTAGTTATTCATTACCTCGCATACTCGTTAAGGGCTACTCCGCCCTGGAGCTTGGCAGCGTGAAGGAGCATGGGCTCTCCAGCCCATCCAGAGTAGAGACTTTGGTGGCTCATCACCTCCATCCAACCAGGAGAACCCCATTCGCTACTGGAGGAGCTGGGAGAGCAGCAGGATTCTGGCCACCACCACCCAGCTACCTGGGAGGAGGTCTGTGGTATGTTCTGAGCTGCCTCACCGGGTCCTCGATGCTTCCTTGAACGTGAAATAGATCGTTATACACCAAGCACAGCACACAATAAAAAAACAGAACGTGTCCTCTGTATTTAACCATCACCCCTGGTGAGCAGTGGGCAGCCATGACAGGGCGCACCGGGCAGCGTGTGGGGACGGTGCTCAGTGGCACCTCGGCGGATCGGGATTTCGGTTACGAGTCCGCCTCTTTAACCTTTAGGCCACTGCCTGCCTTACACTCCCTCCCCTCAGCCCGAATCAATGTGGGGTGGGGTGGTAGTAGCCTAGTGGGTAACACACTCGCCTATGAACCAGAAGATGCGGGTTCAAATCCCACTTACTACCATTGTGTCCCTGAGCAAGACACTTAACCCTAAGTTGCTCCAGGGAGACTGTCCCTGTAACTATTGATTGTAAGTCGCTCTGGATAAGGGCGTCTGATAAATGCTGTAAATGTGGGGCCCGAGGGTGGAGCGGGTGTCCCCAGCTCGCCCAGTGCACTCTGGAGAGAGCGAGTATGAAGCATCTGTCATAACACGGCATCGTTCCTCACGCTGACCTCAGCACGGCAAGAAGCCCATGTTCTCTGTTCACCCTTCCTGCGCGACCTTCGTCCCGGGACGGCTCTGGAAAGCATGCAGTACAGGAGATGGGCAGATCTTTCCCATTGTGAGAGACCAAGCTATTGTCCAAAAAAGAACATTAGGCCTCCTTCATTATTTCTTTTCTGATCATCTGTGATGTTATTGGGACCAATATGATAGTGCACTGTAATTAATAATAATAATTGCATACAAAACCTCTCCTTTTTTTCCTTATGATTGTAGATTCTACGGGGATTAGTGGACGTTCGGATTCCACATAATGACTTCTATCGAGAAGGTTTGTAACATCTTTTTCCTGAACATATATACATAATAAAAAGTATGTAGATTTAGTATTCTTTTGTTTGGCTGACAGCGTGGTGTATAATTTTGTGTCCGTAGTGTTCTTGGAGATTGTGGGGGAGAATTCCAGACATTCCCTACATGACAACATGCACCTAATTTCTGCACCTCTACAGGTCATTTGGGGGAAACAGGATCAGGTAATTTTGCACATATTAATTATTACAAATATGACAAAGTTCCCATAGTGACATTTCTTGTCTGAAAAGTAGGATTGAAAATAAAGAATTACACACAAACAAACAAACACTTAATAAACAGAGACATTAACACAATTTTAATGACATCAGAATCATTATACACCCTAGTGGGCAGTGGTGGCCTAGTGGGTAACACACTCGCCTATGAACCAGAAGACCCGGGTTCGAATCCCACTTACTACCATTGTGTCCCTGAGCAAGACACTTAACCCTAAGTTGCTCCAGGGGGACTGTCCCTGTAACTACTGATTGTAAGTCGCTCTGGATAAGGGCGTCTGATAAATGCTGTAAATGTAAATGTAGTGGTTAAGGAAGCGGCCCCGTAATCTGAAGGTTGCCGGTTCGAATCCCCATCTGAGTGCAGGGCTGAGCGCAAATTTACAGGAGATTGTGCTTTTTCTGTAGCTGCTCCCAAACTATGGAGCGATCTGCCTCTAGAGTTTTTAATCCCATTTCAAAAGCCATCTCTTCACCCTGACTTTTGACACCTTATAAGAGGATTATTTTTTAACTTTTTTTTTTTTTTTTGCTGATTTTATTTATCATGTATTCTGTTTTATGTGATGCTAGTTCTTTTTATTAATTGTCCTAACGTATTCACTTGTGTTGGATGCTTTAAAGTGCTTTATAAATAAAGTTGAATTGGATTGGATTATGCCATGTTGGGGAAAGATGTTTCGTGCCACACCATCTCTGGAGCTCGGCGTAAGTAAACACCACCCTGCTCTTCAGGTGCTGGATGTTTCCGGAGCTTCGCTGGTGGCCGCAGCCGTGCCAGGATGCCAGGTGGACCTGCTGGATAACTGTGGACATTCCGTGGTGATGGAGCGACCACGGAAAACCGCACAGCTCATGATGGACTTTATCACAGCTCAACAGAACGCCGGCTCGGCAAGCAACAAGAAGCTCTCCTGAGGCGCCGGGCCGGCAGTAGCTTATACAGAGTGTTCTGTAAATATTACTTATTATTACTCAGGGACTCACCCAGTGACACATGTGTCTTTCCACGTGGCTGGAAGGACACAATTTATAAAAGCGGGACAGTTTTTCATAATGCAAAAGTAATTTTGGTTAGTTCCTAAGAACAAATTCCCCCCCATGTGAAACCAGCATCATTTTAATAATTACAACCATTACTTTCGCAAAAATGCTTGCTTAGCTTTACAGTAATGTTTAGTTTACCTTAGTATTTGTGTTGCACAGCCAGTGTTTTATGGATGGTAGAGCTGGAGCATAAACTACCATTTGTCATTTGTTCCTGTATAATGTATTATTTACGCTGACCAGCCTTTAAACTGGACATAACTGGCATTTGTCTTTTCCAAATAACCTGTTAAAGCCCGAACTTTAAAGCACTGAACTAAGACCAGCAAAATGCACAAGAGCATTTGTGTAAAGTAATACATGGTAAAAGACAGTTATATTTGTCGATTCACATGTTAATTATAGCTGGTGTTGATTTAACTGTATTTAATTAAACGCTAATTAAATTATTACACTGAGCGCTTGTCTTCATGTTGTTGAAAGAACAGTCGTGACGTCACGTTCGCGACGAATGACGCCTGCGTGACGTGGTCTGACTAAAAAGACTAAAGAGATTTCCTGCTTTCAGGTCCTTTGCCAAACCCGCTTGTTCACCCACAATTTAGGCGAAGTGCTGGTAAACCGAACGATTTTAGGTTTCTGTTTGAATAAAACTCTACTCCCTTCCAAGGCTCGTGGGGGCGGTCGCTTGCTTTTCCCCTCCTCGTCGCGGGATCCTCTCGCGAGATCTGGCCGCCGTGCAGCGCGAACTGCGCTTTAGCACTTTAGCGTGAAGAATTGTCGAGTTTTCAAGAACACGGGTGGGTTTAGTTTCTTTTTTTAAGCCTCGTCTTTAATCCCTGTCGTCTTGCAGCAGCGGTAGCGCGTACAACGCGCGTTTCACTTCTTTAACAGGTAAAAGGCGGTGAAATGCGCCGCGCTGACGCTACGGAGGAACCCGCGGCGTTCGAGCGGCGTGTGTACAGGAACGCGGCGGCGCACCACTACATGAAGATCGGCCTGTAAGTCCCGGTGCATTAATCATCGTCGCAGCCCGTGGGGTGTCTGCGTGTGCGTGTGCGTGTGCGTGTGCGTGTGCGTGTGCGTGTACGTGTACGTGTACGTGTACCATCTGAGTTTTTTTTGTTCTGTTTTCTTCCCAGTGTCTTGGAGAGCGGGGAAAGGAATATCGGCGCGGTCCAGTTTAAACAGCTGATCGTCTCCGCCGTCAGAGACCTGTATGGAGAGGTGAATAAATCGAATAAAAAAATCAGCTTTATTTGTGTACAGTACAGTTTCAGCGCGTTTCATTTGCTCAGGTTGGAGGCGCTTTTAATTTCGACGTGCTGTGTTACGACGAAAGCGCCCTGACTGCCGTGCTCCGCGTCTACAACAGGTACTTTCTGTATTTATCACGAATAATTTACTGTACTCACTGTATACTGCAGTTGTAGTTCCACCATTCACCATCAGAGACACTTATTAAAGGGAGTTCAAATGAAATGTAAGATTTATATAAAGGTCTTTTGTAGAGTAAAAGGTTGCACGTCAACCGTAATTTGTTAATTTACAACTTTATTCCTATAAGCCAATTCCTTAATTCCTATGGTGCTAAACCTTTTCCCCGATAAATCTGATTGTTTCAGTGGCCTCGTGAAGTTGTGGAGCGCTCTCACCTTGTTGGGCTCTTACAAGAACAAGCTCTGTGCGGTTCGCGTTATGCAGGTAACCTTATTCTCATAGGTTTCTCTTCTTAACGTGCTTTAAAATCTCTTAAGGCCGCCATGGAGGAAATGAGGTGGGCCATTTGGGGTTTTTAACCGGCTCATGTCGTCCCTGACCTTTCACCTTATTATGGAACTCTGCTGTGCAATATAATATATATAGATTGTGTGCTTTATTATATATGCCATATATTCACTGTATTCTGTATATATCATTTGAATATATGAACTTTGCACACATGCACTTTGTGTCAGTATGTTTTAATGTTACATGTAGCAGCAGGTTGTTGATGAAGCGTATGATCCCGCCCCCTTCAGCATGTGTGTGTGGACAGTAGGGGGCAGTAGTGGGATTGAAAGCGGCCTTAGTTTCATGACTCAGGGCTTTTTTTTTTTTTTTTTTTGCTGAGTCATATCAAAAGTTAGACAACATTTTTGTAAATATGACCGTGCGTTACACAGTATAAAACGTGGCTGCCGTGTTTTTTTTATTGCCTATTCTGTGTTTCAGGTCTCACCATTTCTTTTAGCGTTGTCTGGAAACAGCCGAGAGCTGGACCTGGACTAAGTTTCTCTGGGGGAAAAAAAAAAAGCTCCACAGAACTCCGGGGAAGGCGATGGCTTTCGCAACTTCCTTCAGGAACCAAATTCACCGTGTTTTTGCCGCTGTGACGATGACGCCGCCGCACTGCTGCCATCGGCGGCTCCTTCATGTTGGCGAACGAGCCTCGCTGACCAAGGCGTTCAGCGCCAGAGATGTTGCTTTGTTTGCCGAGCTGACTGGAGACACCAACCCTCTACATCTGGACCCCGATTACGCCAAGACCACCTCTTTCGAGGCTCCCATTGTTCACGGCGTGCTGATTAATGGACTGATCTCAGCAGTCCTGGGCACTAAAATGCCGGGCAGAGGCTGTGTGTTCCTGTACCAGGAAATTCACTTTCGAGCACCCCTGTACGTCGGGGAGGAGGTGGTGGCCGAGGCGGAGGTGAAGAGGATCAAAATGTCGTTCGCCTTCATTTCTGTTTCCTGCTCGGTCAAAGATAAGGTTGTGATGGAGGGGGAGGTGATGGTCATGATGCCGGACGATGCACGAGGACTCTAGCTGCCCGTTCTGAATGTGTGTGTCTTGTTGGAAAGTCGGTAAATAAAGACACCGTGCTGCCTAATGATGTGCGTGTTCCTTCCCAGCCTCTTTTTAAAAAAAAGTTTTAACCAGTTACAACTGGGAGCGTTTTGCTGCAGCTTCGCCGTGGTACACGCTGGTACATTTAGTCCTTTTGATTACAATATTTGACCAAATGTTCGATTACTGCACATTCTGGACGAGAAGTTGTATTTTATATTACATTTACAGCATTTACCAAATGCCCTTATCCAGAGTGACTTACAATCAGTAGTTACAGGGACACTCGCCCTGGAGACACTCAGGGTTAAGTGTCTTGCTCAGGGACACGATGGTAGTAAGCAGGATTTGAACCTGGGTCTTCTGGTTCATAGACGAGTGTGTTACCCACTAGGCTACTACCACCTTTTAGTTTATATGGCTGATTCAGTACGTTTTTTGCGTAATCGCACGTCGTGGTTTGTGGGAAGCCGCGACTCCTTTTCCCGTTTTGTGAGTTGGGAAAGACGCGGACGTGAAGGCGTCACTCTCTCTCTCTCTCTCACTCTCTCACACTGACGGGGCGGGGCCTCATCATCATCATCACCATCAACAAGCTCGCTCCGCTGCTGGCTGGAAGCGGCGTCTGACAGCGTCCCGGTGGAAGCACCATGCCGGCTGCCGCCCTCTGAGGCTTCGCTCGTCGTCTCGGCCGCGATGGCGTTCATGGAGAAGCCGTCGGCGGGGAAGCTGCTGCCGCTGGACGACACCGTCCGCCTGACGGCCGCCATCGAGGCCAGTCAGACTCTGCAGTCGCACACGGTAAAAAAAGCGCCTTCGTGCTCGGCCGGGACGTCGTCGCCTCCGGCGCGGTCCGCCCGCTCGGTCCGCCCTGCCCGCCGTCCCCCGCGGCGGAAGCGGGCGCCCTGACAGGGCGGTTAGCATGTTAGCTCCTCCGCTTCACTTTCATTCTCCGCCGCAACGGAGCCTGCGGTTCGGTCCGGACAGCGAGGCCGTGAGGAACATATGAAATACTGTCGGTCCGCCGGCCGGCCCGGTTTACCATGGTCGCACGTCAGTCTTTACCAAGTGACGGGTTTTATAAACGCGCCGTTTCCGTCTCTTCCTGCGTAACACGCACTCGCTCGACGTGGACGTGTCTGGAAATGCGCGGAGAATAAGAGTGGCCGAATCTGCGAAGGACGCGCGGGTTCGTGGCGCCGCAAACGCGGAAGATTCTCGGCTGTGAAATGCTGCTGACTGCGCGACAAACGCGGGGCTGTTTCGGGAATCCGGACCCCCCCCCCCTCAGCCGCTGCATTCCCACTTCCACAAAGCGCATTATATTTACATTTACAGCATTTATCAGACGCCCTTATCCAGAGCGACTTACAATCAGTATTTACAGGGACAGTCCCCCCCTGGAGACACTCAGGGTTAAGTGTCTTGCTCAGGGACACAATGGTAGTAAGTGGGATTCAAACCCGGGTCTTCTGGTTCATAGGCGAGTGTGTTACCTACTAGGCTACTACCACCCCATTAGTTCCCTGAATCCGAAAAGCCCGACATGAGCAGCAGTCCTGCCCCATACAACATCTGTACTGTTTTCTGCCCCCCCAGGAATACATCATTCGTGTGCAAAGGGGAGTTTCGTCGGAAAACAGCTGGCAGGTAAACAATTCATTTCCAGCTTCCCATCCCTGCTGGACCCCGAAGACGCTGGACGCGCCGCTGTGTTCACACGTTTGTCCTTTTTGTCGCTTCAGATAATAAGGAGATACAGCGACTTCGATATGCTGAATAACAGCCTGTTGGTAAGTGGCACTCGCGTTCGGTGAGTTGTGACAAAGCCACGTCCGTCGTAATATTTGTAACGTCAATTTCATTTACATTTACATAGTTTACCAGACGCATCTAAAATAAATATGTTTAACGTAATTAAGACTGTAAAACAGAAGAGCACATTTACAGCTTTCTGAAGCCATTTTAACTTCAACAAATGAACATATCTAATCAGATCTTGTTTATACTGGTCCACAAACAAGCACGTTGGGCTATTAGAAATCTACGGCATTTGAATAAAGACTGATCGATATGTTGTCTTGTTGGTCTAGGGGTATTTACATTTACAGCATTTATCAGACGCCCTTATCCAGAGCGACTTACAATCAGTAGTTACAGGGACAGTCCCCCTGGAGACACTCAGGGTTAAGTGTCTTGCTCAGGCACACAATGGTAGTAAGTGGGGTTTGAACCTGGGTCTTCAGGTTCACAGGCGAGTGTGTTACCACTAGGCTACTACCACCATGAGTTTGCAAAATGCCCTCGACTCCTTTTCCAGATATCTGGCATCGTCCTGCCGCTCCCGCCGAAGAAGCTGTTGGGGAACATGGATCGCGAGTTCATAGCAGAACGGCAGAAGGGCCTTCAGGCCTACCTCAACTTCATTACCCAGCACCACGTCCTGTCCGGCTGCGAGATGGTCAAAAAGTTCCTGGACACTAATAATTACTCCGCAAACTATACAGGTGCTCGTTAAAATATGCATAAATGTCTATATGAATGAGAGCGTTCTGCCCCAACGTGACCATTTCTCTTTGGACTCCAGAAATCGCCCTGCAGCAGGTGTCCATGTTCTTCAGATCTGACCCCAAGTGGGAGGTGGTAGAGCCTCTGAAGGACATTGGTAAGATTTTACTTTACTTTACTTTACTTTACTTTATTTGGCAGACGCTTTTATCCAAAGCGACTTACAATGGGAAGACACCAGCAATTCTCGTTCGATTTCTATAGAATATCAAGTATACAAACTAAGAGCCCTGATAAGGCTTAGACTTGTCATTGAAGAACATGCTCGGAGAGTGTTGGGTGCTAGACTAAGAAAAATTATAATGTATTTATACATTTTGTATTTATTTGTTAAATGTGTATGCATGTGTATGTGTTAAATTTGTCTGTAATATTTTTGGAATAAGAGGGTTTTCACCTTCTTCTTAAAAGTGGTGATAGTCTCGGCTAGTCATGTGGAGGAGGGTAGGTTGTTCCACCAGCCAGGGACAACAACGGAGAACAGACATGATTGGAATCGGAGACCCCGTGAAGAAGGAATTTTTAGTCTCCTTTCGTTTGCCGATCTGAGAGAGCGTGTAGGAGTGTATCTAGGTAGTAGTGTGTTGATGTAGGAGGGCGCAGTTCCATTTACAGCCCTGTAGGCAAGCATCAAGGATTTGAACTCAATGCGAGCAGCTACCGGGAGCCAGTGGAGGGAGGTAAGGAGAGGTGTAACATGGGTGTATTTTGGCTGATTGAAGATGAGGCGGGCTGCCATATTTTGGACCATCTGGAGTGGTTTTATGGTGACTGCAGAGGCTCCAGCCAGGAGAGAGTTACAGTAGTCGAGTTTGGAGATGACCATTACCTGGACGAGGAGCTGCGTAGCCTGTTGTGAGAGAAAAGGCCGAATCTTGCGAATGTTGTAGAGAGTGAACCTGCAGGATCTGGAGATCGCAGCAACATGATGGTTCAAACTCAGTTTGTTATCTATCCAAACCCCAAGGCTTTTTGCAGATGCCGTGGGTGTTAACAATAGCGATCCAATTTGAATTGAAAGGTTTTGCTGAGGAGAATTGTTGCCCGGAAAGATCAGAATCTCGGTTTTGGATAGGTTGAGTTGGAGGTGTCGCTCAGACATCCATGCCGATATGTCTGAGAGGCAGGCCGAAATTTTTGTTGCTATAGTAGCATCTTCTGGTGGGAATGACAGATAGAGCTGGGTGTCATCAGCATAGGAGTGATAGGAGAAGCCATGTGATTGGATGATGTGACCAAGTGAGCGAGTGTATATTGAGAATAGAAGGGGGCCAAGGACAGAGCCTTGTGGAACCCCTGTGGTTACCCTAGAGAGGACAGATGTCTCACCTCCCCATGATACCTTGAAGGACCTGTCGTAGAGATAAGAGGTGAACCAATCTAGTGCGGTTCCTGTGACTCCTAAATCAGAGAGTGTGGTGAGAAGAATTTTCTCTGTAGCAGGTGGTCGCAGTGCCCTATATTTCATATTGTGCCAGTCAGATACATGAATTCATAATCCCACATTATACAGGGTGGTCCATTTATATGGATACACCTTAATAAAATGGGAATGGTTGGTGATATTAATGTCCTGTCTGTGGCACATTAGTATATGTGAGGGGGCAAACCTTTCAAGATGGGTGGTGACCATAGTGGCCATTTGATCCCAACTTTTGTTTTTGTCAATAGGAAGAGGGTCATGTGACACATCAAATTTATTGGTAATTTCACAAGAAAAACAACGGTGTGCTTGGTTTTAATGTAACTTTATTCTTTCATTAGTTATTTACAAGTTTCTGACCACAAATGGGTTCAATGTCACCAACCCCATTTTATTAAGGTGTATCCATATAAACGGCCCACCCTGTATACCCTGCTGTACAGGCGCAGCTTTCTGTTTTAAGCATATTTTCTTAAATAGTGCAGAAAACCAAGATGTGCTTAATGTGCGGTCCGGAGCTAATGGCGATATAATTAGAACACAACTTTCCATTGTACAGTCCTCACATTGAACCCACGGTGCGACCATTACACTCGCCAAGCAAATCAGTAACAAAGAGCATCATTGGTAGGACCGTCCGCTGTCATGTGACTCACAAAAGCTGCGATAATAACAAATAAATTCTTCTGATTTATTCCAGGTTGGAGAATGAGAAAGAGGTACTTCCTGATCAAAAACCGAGAGCAACTTAAGGAGCGGCAAGTCTTAAGTTGGGTGAGCTCAGTTGTTACTGTTAATTCTTTTGGATCAGTAATCCAGAACGGCTTACGCTTTGGCGTTACGCAAGCCACGCCGAGCGTGGCCGGGACTTCTTGTTTGTAAATAATGTGAGAGATTATTAATCGGTAAAGAAGACGCTGAGATCATCTTTGGCAAAATTCTGCACCCACCATTTATAAACATGTTGAGGCAATATTTCCAGAAAAAGAAACGTTTTTTCCGTCATGCTGTGGGAATAATGCGGAATCAGGGTGAATTTAGCTGTTTCTGCCTCTGATTTCCCTAAACGAAGTATATCTTGAATATCTTTGAACTAAACGTGGTACAAACACCACAAAGTTACTCATCGAAAGTTTAGACTACTATTTGTTCTCTATTTCCAGTGAATTTAAAGGTCCCCTGTCATGAAAATTAAACATTAATACGAGTTTCCTGCAGTGGCTAGAAATGGTGAATGGTCGTATCTGGAATTTGTCCCCTTATGTTGTCACATGCTATGTTGTTCTGGAAAAATGCCAACATGACTTCCTATCTACACCAAACATCGTGGTTGGGGAATGGTGTTGACGTCATTTCCACAAATGTCCCCTCAACTTCTATAGGCCGCTCTCCTCCTCGATAGCATTTAAAGCTACAGACGGTGAAACGGCGCGTCCTGGGAAATCTCATTGTGGGACTGGATCAAAGTGGCTGTAATGTAGGGGCCTAGAAGTTAAGGAAGCGGCCCCGTAATCAGAAGGTTACCGGTTCAAATCCCAATCCACCAAGGTGCTACTGAGCAAAGCACCGTCCCCACACACTGATCCTCGGGCACCTGTCATGGACGCCCACTGCTCACTCAGGGTGATGGGTTAAATGCAGAGGACAAATTTCACTGTGTGCACCGTGTGCTGTGCTGCTGTGTATCACATGTGACAATCACTTCACTTTCTTCTTTCTTTCTTAATTCTGCACCAAGGCTGAATTTTGGAAAGAGACTTCAGATACAGTTTTAGGGGACCAACAAGACCGATATAAAAGGGGAAAAAAATTCAGGGGACCTTTAAACGTCCAAGCACAGTTATAAAGTAATTTGTTTTAGATATTTGTAGCTTTTTTTTTTTTTTTTTTTTTGCAGTCATAATTCAAACAGAAGTAATTTCAGACAAATCTATTGCAGGGTTCTAATTCACTTTCTCACACTTTATTGTTGTCGGTTTCTTTTAATCTTCTCATGAAATACCTTTTCCAGAATCTTTATTTCGAAAGCGCTTGTGTCCATTTACAACATCTGACAGACACCCTTATCCAGAGTGACTTCCATACGTGCTTTTACGCTTGTCAGCATTCTGCTGCTAGGTCACTAGGGCCCAGGCGACATCTAGGGGACAGTCACACATTGATGTCTAGTTGCATGTCTTCTGTGTATCTTGAGCGATCGTAGGACCAGTGGCGCAGTGCTGTAGGATGGGAGGGAGTGAGGTAGGAGGGTGTTCCACCGTTTTGAAGCAAAGGTCAGGTTATTATCCATGGTTGCAGATTAAAGAGTTGTGTAACGCGATCACAAGATCCCGTGGGCTTGAATCAGATGGGAGGAACACCTGATTTAAATAATTTGCTGGTTATGTATGCAGAATTGGCTTTTGATTCACTGGGCATGTGGCAGCATGTGTCATGAACACTGCCCCCTACTATAAGAGTGGTTCGGGAAAAGCCTTTTTGGCAGCCAAGCGTCCCTCACGTTGGAAAACCATGACAAATTTTCCCACTTGTGACATGTTGATTGGATTCTGAACCTTCATAAAAATGAGTTTGAGTTGCTGACTTTGTGCCATGGGATGTTGATCCATGTCTTATCCATGGAGGCACCGCCTCCCACCTTACATGACTTTAAATTGTGCTGTGGACAGCTTGGTTTCAGATACCATGGCATACCTTCAGAGGTACGGGTGGGTTAGGGACAAAACAGGGGACACACTTGGCAGAGTTGTATCCACTGTGTATATATTGTATTTTATTGCGTATGCTGTATATTATGCATCATTAGGGTGTGATTGGTGGATTAAAAGTTTTTAGCTTTGTTTTAATGAACTAATGATTATGCTTGCTTGTGTCTGCAGGTTGACTGGGGCCCTGATAAATTTCTCTCTGATAAAGACCTGCAGGCTGCTATGAAGCTCCTCCCCTCATTATCCGTAAGTGTCCACGGCGTTCGAATAACTTCATTATTCCAGACTCTTACGAATGCGTTCCACATTTAGATAGGATTTACCGTAATCCGGCCCTCTGGAATGTTACCATCACAGTCAGGTTCTCTCTAGCATCTGACGACCCACAGAGGTGAAGCATTGGTATGTGTTGGGGGAGGGTGGATACACGGGCCTTTTCCAGATGACTTGTCTAAACGTTTCTGCATCATCATCGTGCTGTTTTTATGAAGGTCACTGAGTTGAGTTGAAGTGGAGCTTCATAATTAACATATTTAGCCATTTGTACAGCCCTGCACTCCAAGGTGTTCAGTATGTTTTCCAGAACCTCATCCGGAATATTACACAATCTTATCCTTGAGTTGCCGCCATATTGCTGCTACTTGTCCGTCCCATTTGGCATGTTTTTGTGTCTTGTGTGTTATTTTAAATTTCCATTTGGACACTGTGAACCCCCGAAGCTTTGCAGTCTTGTCTGCCTGTGTACTTGTATACGGTGAGATGACTTTGAAAATACACTCAAGATCAGGTGAAGATCATGATCTATCAGTGCAGAGGTTATCACAGTATTGCTGTGATTATTTTAGGATGAACTGGTCCTGTGCAGTACAGTCCATCTAAATGTCATTTTCTCTCTAGCAAATGATGATTATTTTATTCTCTGAAATATTCTGCTCTACAGACTGCCTCATTTTCTCCCAGAGTCTGCAGACTGTTGCTAATGCTGTTTGGGTTTTTAGAAAAAGATAATAGAGGACTGTGCTCCTGCACGGATGGCCGTGAAGAAGAAGGAAGGCCATTTTGAATGATTGTTATAACCAACTTGAAAAATGAAGGAATGTGTTTTATACGGAATTTAAGGAATGTTCTATTTTCTCTTTTCAGAATCCCTATGTCTACCCAGTCACGTTTGCCACAACCAGCGAGTCCTCTGCACTTGTCATCCGAATGTTCAATGAGAAAGGCACCCTCAGAGACCACATTTGTAAGGTATTGATCATTCCTTTCTTTTTGTACGGAGACTACTGATCATGCTGATGTGCTCCCAACCCAGAAGGAGCGCTATGAAGCGTTATTGATTTGCCTTTTTGTCATGCAGGTCAAACCTAAAGAGCCTTTCCTCAAGAAGTACTGCAACCCGAAAAAGATCCAGGGACTGGAACTTCAGCAGATCAGGACATATGGGAGGCAGATTTTGGAGGTGCATCACACAGTCATACAAACAGCACCAATTTGTGTGTTTGGATGAGCTTGTCACAGAGAGATATATTATTTAAGCTGAAAAGAACAAAGTCTGAAATTATATTGTACAAAATCTCATGCCCTAGTTTACTGCTCAATTTTTTATCTTTGATTACAACACTCATAAATCATGAAATCATTATTCTGTTTAGAGCAAATAATAATTTGACACTGGGGTGGGGGCGGGGGTTCACAGTGAGATGCTCTTGCAGGTAGGGAGTTACTAATGTCATTAGATTGTTGATTGGAGTTCGAGCAGAATTAGGGATTTGATTTAAGATTCGTCTATCTGCGTGTTTGGTTTGGTATTGACGTAAAAAATAGCCAAAAAAATCACATTCTGATCTGTACCATGATGCTTTGTTTTAATAAAACAAATACTGTATCTGTATTGTGTTTGATCAATGAATTTTACAACATTGAAAGACAAATCCAACCAAACATGCATTGATTAATCAACCACATTTTTCACAGTAATACATAAGATGTGGGTAATCCAACATTGGAATGGTATTTAAAGGTGTCAAATATGCTTTATTTTTCTGTAGGTTTTAAAATTTCTACATGACAAAGGGTTCCCGTATGGACACCTCCATGCCTCCAACGTGCTGGTAGAGGACAACACATGTAAGCTGCTGGACATTGAGAACTCGCTGCTGGGTCTCCCTTCCTACTATCGGCCCTACGTCACGCAGTTCAGGAAGATCAACGTGAGTTGATATGGGGGGGGTCTGTAGTAGCTCCGTCAGTCATATATTGATATTGGGTCTAAATGTTTCGTCCTTTTCAGACAACAGAGGCCATTGATGTGTACTCGTTTGGACACTTGCTTTATGAAATGACTTATGGGAGACCTCCCGATGCCATTCCCGTTGACCAACTTCCTTCTGCCCCCTTCACATCAGTGGGTTCGTGGGGAAAATTTTTCTGTTATTTTGTTTTTTTTAAAACTTTCTTCAATCAAAAAATAATAAATGAATGAACAAAGGAATACATTTTTTTGTTTGTGTGAAATAGTCCCCGTGCTACAGTCCATTCTGTCCACTGAGGCCTGTAAAGCAGGGATGCCCACCATCTCTCAGCTCTTACAGACGCCGTGAGTACTGCAGCGCCCACGTTGGCTCAGCCCTGTGCTTCCTCATTGGCTGCTTTTAACCCGCTGCTTCTGCTTCAGGCTATTCAGCGACGTGCTGCTGTTTAACTCGGAGAAGGCCCAGTTCAAGGTAAATCATTTCTTCATGACTTTATAGTCAGGTGCTGCAGTTTTATGCATGCTTTACGTTCCTGTAAATCCGCGTGAGTCGGTTCCTTCAGTCTGTTATTTTAGTGAACATTTCTCTCTCATTTGTATTGTTTTGCTGAAGTCAAAAGTTTGTTTTAAATAAATGTAGATCAGTACCAAATTAAAGGATGCCTTGAAAACTGCCAAAGAGAGCTTGGAGAAGCGACTTCAAGAGGAACAGAGAATGGTTGGTGTTACTTCATTTTTTTATTTTTCAATTCACATATTTTCATATTTTACAAAAATGACCTAAAATCTAGTTCATGGTTCAGTCACATAAACAAAAGTTTTGTATTAATTGATTCACATGAAGGTTTACCAGCACAGAAGGCTCATCAGGGCCCAGTCACACCATGGATCAGAGGAGGAGAAGAAGAAGAGGAAGATCCTGGCCAGGAAGGTAGCATGCAGACTGAGGTTCTCTCAGCCCCGGCTTCCACGTCACACGCTCTACTCTCTCTCCTCTGTTCGAGCCATGTGACCGATGCACCACTGTCTTTTATCTCTGCAGAAATCCAGACAGTCGGCATATGAAAATGAAGAGGATGTGTCCATAAAGTACAACAACAACTCTGGTAGGTTTACAGGACAAAACGTTAACTGGTGCTATTATGAAGTTATTCCACAGTTCTAATGTTGTGACTGCATTCTGTTTAACGCTTCACCGAACTGTGTTAACCTGGTACCTAATACACAACCGAGGGTTTAGATGGTAGTTTAAACCAAGTTTCCCTGCAAATGAGAATCTCAAGGAGCGGTTCCAAAAACCCAAGCCTAACCTTTGCTCTGGACCACACCCTCTTGAGGCATTGTGTGAATTCCCTTCGACCTCTGCTTTAGCGCTATTCGCTGCGTGAACGGCACTGTAAAGGTTCTCATCGTGGGCCAGTAGTCTCCTCTGAAGTGGCCTGGGATATTTAGTGTATATATTTGGTTGGTGACAGAGTAAAAAAAATTTTTTTTTTCTCCCTTAAAGGTTCTGGTGCCAGCTCACCCCCCACATGCCCATCCTCGCCAACCCCTCCGCCAACCTCAGGTATGTTTCCTTCAGGTCACGTGCATCCCACATGGTTGTGCCATTAAACGGTGGTTGAATGATGCATTAAAATGATTTGGCGAAGTGCTCTCTCATGTGGTAAGATAGAGGGCAGTGTGAACACATTATGTTTCTGACATGTTAGATGGAAAACAGAATTACACACAGCTTCATAATGAATGTTTGTTGAAAGAACCATATCTGAGATATTTTTGAAGTTATTAATTCTCTCACACCAAAGACCAGTAGCGGGGTTATTTGACCTTTATTCAACCCTGCCGGACCTTAAAATGTCCTAACTTTGATTTTCCAAAATTAAATATAATTAAAAATGACTAGTAATCCTTAAACCCTTAGTTTAAAGGTCTTAACAATACTGCAGACGCAATGAATTAAATGATACAAGCCTTCGATCTGTCAGTAATCTGCCAGTTTCTGCGTGCTTCTGGGTTTACTAAGTGCAGTGCGTGCATGGAAATACAGGGTCTGGCTCTAATAAACACTATTTTATTTAAGGTGTAAGAAGTGTGTTGAATCTGGATTTTCAATTTGCAGGTGAACCGGCTGCTGAGAAATATGAACGATTTATTGAAATTGTGTTTGTAGTTTAGGAATTGTAGCGCTAAATACATATTGGCGCCACCTACTGGTGCTGAAATGTAGTCTGAGTTGTGCATATGAGAGCCCACCGTTATTCCAGACCTCATTGGATTTGTGCCTAACCCGCCTAGAGATCAGGGTTGTACAGACAGCCCGTCTAATCCTCATATTCTTTTCCTGAATTAGCTTTCATTCTTGTTTCCATTTAGTGTTTTTTTTTTTTTTTTTTTTTTTTTCTTCATTTCTACCTGTTGAACTGTTTAGTAATTTTAATTCTACTTGTGTAAATGATCAGTAACATGTATCTGCCTCTCTCTTTCTCCTTTGCTGTCTTCAAAGTAGAGCATGCACCATTTTGAACATGTGTGGGGTAAAGTAATTTTAATACAGATTCCTTCCATTTTTAAAGTTGCAGCGAACCCTGTCTTCGTAGCAGATTTTCCCCTCTCCTCCCCTTCTCCTTTCAGTTAATTTGGCTTCAGTCTTTGGCCCTTTTTTATCATTACACTTGATTTGAAAGTGACTGGTGTTGTTCAGCATGATTCAAACATACTGAAAATTTCCATTGAATTCACAGGCTGCTGTGCACCCAGCATTCTGCATACTCTGCAACCTTGCCTCTTATTTTATTGTGCATTTCCATCCTGTTATAAATATGCGCTGCATGTGGCTTTTGCAGTTTATTCACCCTGCAGCGGCATTTCTATTACAGTGGCACTTCTATTAAGGACAATACTATATTAATAACAACACTTAAGGCAGTGGTCGCCTAGCGGGTAAGGAAGTAGACCCGTAATTGAAAGGTTGTGGGTTCGAATCCCAAACCGCCAAGGTGCACTGAGGTGCCACTGAGCAAAGCTCCAAGCTCCCCGGGTGCCCGTCATGGCTGCCCACTGCCCACCAAGGTGATGGGTCATCGTGTGCTGTGCGTTTCACACTTCACTTTCACGCTTCAAAAGCAGTCACAGGATGCCAAGGCGTTCTTGTTGGTCATACGTTAGTAAATGAAATGGGTATTCCGACTGAGACATTTATTTGGTTGGGTGATCCTTTATTTTTTTAATGACTTGTCCTTTTGTGCTTGCCATTTTTTTTATAGCACTTTTTCATTCCCACCAATATTGTAACCTGCACAGAACAAGGGCTCAATGCAACTTTAGGAAGTCACAATCTACAACTGTTCACTCAACTTATTTCCAAAACAGTGCCATAGAGCTATTATTTTAAAGGGAGAACCACAGAGGATATGGCATTCACGCTTTTATAAAAGTACCATCTGAGTGTGTAGTTGTGTTGTGGATTGTGATGTGTTTGGTTCAGTGTAAAGACTGCTGTGCAGAGGACTCATTTTACCATTTTATATTTAGAGGGTCCCAACATGTCTTCTTTTCCTTGGTGCAGGAGCCTCTCAGGCACCCCCTCCACCGCCTCCACCTCCAACCCTGTCGCCACCCGCGTGCGAGTCCGTCCCCTCATCGCCCAGCTCGCCAGGGCGCGGTGCCCTGCTGAGTTCCATCCAGAGCTTCAGCAAAGGACATCTGAAAAAGGCGAAGACCAACGACCGCAGCAAACCGCACATCTGAAGGACCGTGTCTGTTCCGCATTTATTTCTGCGTCCATCTTATCCTTGTCTGTACAATTTAAAAAAAAAAAATGTTTCCAAATTGTTTGTGAGACCTGGAATATGTGTCTGGAAATAGAATGAAGAAAGGCTATATGTTCAGATATGTAAAGATAATTCCTACCCTGAGAATTGCTAAATTGGAAGTTCTGGCAGCTTTTTCTTCTCATTAGTATTCACACACACACATGCATGAAAGGAGGTACCACTATTGAAATCATTCATACACACATACAATACAGACAACCATGCAGTCCTTTTAATTTAACGTACAACAAGCTGTGCAGTACTTTAAGGTGGTGTGCTGGAATGTTCTAGTGTTTTGGATATTGTTATAGTTCTGTAATCACGCCACATCTACCATTGTGCCTATATGTCTTTATTGTGTGTGTGTGTGCGCGCGCTATTTTGTGGCTGTGTCATTTCCCCACATTCACAAAAATGTCAACCAGAAATGTAATATTACATACCACCCTTACCATGGTGTAACTGAAATACTATATGAAGAAAAAAAAAAAAAAAACTGGGTTTGCCAAAATGGCTCCCTTTCAAACTAATTTGCATATTTCTATGACAGTCGTCACATCTGTGTTAGCCTTTGTACATAATTTGCACAGCAGCGAAACGAGTGGGAATTACAGTAAAGTGTGAGTGTACAGAGCTTATTTTTCTGCTCAGATGTTATATTAGAGAGTTTTTTTTTTTTTAGTTTTTTTTTTTTTATGTTCTCTCTTTTCTCTACAGCACTTTACCACTGTTGGCTCAGTGTTCTTGGGGGTGGGAAAAAAAAAAGTTTACAGGTAAAATGAGAAGCAGGTAATGGGATGTGTAATGAGGGTTGTGATCTGCCAATGCTTAAATATTTTACATCTTGCCACAACCACTGTTCAAAACTGGAGGTGTGCAGTTAAAAGCGAAGCTCTGCTTTCCTTTTTAAGCGTTGCGTTGACATATCGCTGTTCTTTTATTGCAATGGTTTCATTTGACTATAAATTGGTATATTTCAAGTAAAATATGAAATACTGTGTCAGCGTTGTTGTTTTTGTCATTCTTTCGATTTCTTAATTACACGGAAATTGACGCGCAATTAAACATTGCTCATGAGTGCCTGAAAGATCTTTTTGGGATCAGAGATAATCTTTATTTCACTGGCCAATATACCTGTAAACTTCATAAGACAATATTATTAATGACTTATCACGTATTTAATGTTAAATTTCAATCCATGTGAACTGAAAATGCTGCATTTCTCCTGCCACGGCTCCAGAATAAACTCTTACCTAATAACAACAACAGCAACATTTATTTCTTAAATAGCCCATGATCACATACGGTATGTCTCAATGGGCTTTGACAGACCCTACAGTTGACACCCCCCACACTTTGTTCCTTCTGCACACAAAAAAAAAAAAAACTCTAGGAGAGAGAAAGGAAGAAACGTTGGGAAGGAGTGATAAAGAGAGGGACCCCCTTCCAGGGTAGAGTGAGCCTGCAAATGGTGTCAGTGCAGGGCTGGTGATGGTTTGTCCAATAAGAGAAAAAGGCCTACAGCTCGTTTCATGCTAAGTCCTTGTTTAGCAGTTGCCAGGAACCAGGATTTATCTGCTGGTCTCTTCACTGGAGTCTGCCAGTAGTCTGTGCGCAGATTCAAATATGTGGTTATTGTGGTATATTTGTGCTACAGTGGTCCAACTATGACAGCCTAACTAAGGTGAATTTAACACTGTGTGCTTAACAGGGTCACTGTGTGATAGAGTGGACAATAACTGATACTGTGTCTGGGACTTTAACAGAAGGCCAGAGAAAACGGACGTGTTTTCAGTTTAGATTTAAACACTGAGACTGAGTCTGAGTCCCGGACACTGACCGACAAGCCGTTCCACGACTGCGGAGCTCTGTAGGAGAAGGATCTGCTCCCAGCTGTGACCTTCTGTACTTTGGGTACCAGTAGTGACCCCGCACCCTTTGGTCGTAAATAATTAAAAGTTCACTCAGGTACTGCGGGGCGAGACCATTTAGCGCTTTAGCCATTTAGCGATGTTGTAGTCAATCCTGAATTTGATGGGGTTTTTTTTAACTCTCCTATCGTACTCGTGTGCCTAACCGTTCTTTTAGTTCCCATGTGCATGTGAAGAATTATGAACAGATTGTGTAAATTAATGAAATCAGGAATAAAATTATGTTTAATACTAATATCAGACGTTTGACCGGTTCACTGGATGAATGGTCCTAGTTAAACTAAATATGAATGGATTTATAGGACTTGATTCTTTGGGGCATTTTGTCATGCAGACGATCACCTTGTAGATGAAACATTGAACCTTTTTCCCGTTTCACTGAATGTTCACCAGCATTATCTGTATTAATTGGATCTGTCAGGAAGACAGACCATTTATTATTGTGCTATGAATGGCAAAAAAAGAACATGTCTTGCGTTAAAGACCGCCACGCAAAGACCGTCAAACGTAAAGAAACAACGGATTTGTAAAATAAAACTTCTTTGAAGTGATACTGCAGTACCACAGTAAAGAAGCCCCATTTTACAAATCCCATGCCCGCAGCTGTGACCAATGCCTGGACAGACCCATCAAAATTTCCCCTGGAATTTTGGCTTCTAGTATTATTACTGGATTTCACCACAGATTTAAGTTTTAACAATGAATAGATAATCAGATATTTCATTCATCTTTATTCATCCCAATGAACATAAATTCACATAAAATCTAAAATTCAAAAAAATAAAATCTGAAAATCTGAAAAACAACAATTTGTAGAGAGCGAGCAATGCAGCGAACACATTTGCGCCTGGTAGTCTTACATCACAGTGGCTCTCTGGGCCACAGGTCTGCTTTTCCTCGGCCTGTGGCGGGGTGCAGGAAGCCACGGTGGCTAGTGAGCTGACCTGTCTCCGTCCAGGGATAGTTCTCTGCTTCCCGTCTCCTGTTCCTGCTCCCCCAGATAACGCATTTCTCGCGCATATAGGGTGTCGGGGGTCAGCTGCCTGAGGATATAGGTCATGTCATGTGGCCACCACCGGCCCCTCCTTTTATATTACAACGTCAGCTAAAAAGGGACACTTTCTGGTAAATGATTGATGAAACCATCAAATAATATATTTTCTTAAATAACAACAACAAAAAAAGGGGTTGTTTCTTGAGCTAAGGCACAATATTCAGGTCAAATGGCCCAAAACAGTAATATAGTAAATTAACAGTAGCTGTTGGATTTACAACATAATTGTAAATGCATTTAATTTCAAGTAGTAGCCTTGTGGGAAAGACACTCCCATATGAACCGGCAGAGTCCCAGGATCGAACCCCACTTACTACCATTGTGTCTCTGAGCCAGACACTTATCCCTGAGTGTATCCAGGGGGACTGTAAGTTGCTCTGGATAAGGGTGTCTGATAAATGAAAATGAAAAAAGTGCAAAAAGTGAAGTGACACCACAAAATGTGTCCTCTGTATTTAACCACCAGCCTTGGTGAGCAGTGGGCAGCCATGACAGGCGCCCGGGGAGCAGTGTGTGGGGACGGTACCTTGGCAATTCAGGATTCGAACCTTCTGATTACGGGTCCACTTTTTTTACCCGCTAGGCCACCACTGAACCAAAGGTGGGGCAGGAGAACCCCGTCTCACGTGCCGTATCCTGGACCAGGACAAATTTACAATGCAGTAAGTGGATGAAATATTTAATCAGCATCAACTAGTCTTGTGTCCCAATGGAATGATGTGTTTATTAACCAAGCTTCACTGGTTATTACAAAACCCTCAAATATTTTTGTAGTGCTGAAAGCAGTTTCGCTGATTAAAAAAAGCAATAAACCTGCTTAGCTTATAGTATCTACTGCATCAACAGGGTAGACTACGTCATCATTTCAAAATGTGTCTACTAGTCATAATTCTGTTTAGGTTTTAATATTCAAACTCATTTCATGCTTTTTCATGGAAAACAAGGACATTGAACTTTTGAAAGGTAGTGTAGGTGGACTTATAAAAACACACAGAAGACTACAGATTTACACTACACATCAAATATGAAAACGAGTCAATTAATCATAATTCTACCATTTAAAATGCCAGTCTAGCTAACGTGTCACGACCAGAAGAGTAAATGCAGTTTTAAGACACATACAGGAAGATATACCGACAATCTGAGTAATGTAGGTTTTGTACACAGAATCTAAATAGTTGCGTTCTGGTTTGTTCAGAAACGAATTATGAAATTGCGTTTACTTGCCCTTGGAGGACCACGTCGCTTCCGCCTGTCCTGGGTAAGCTACACGATGATTGGCTCTCGGTGGGCTGATGTCAGCAACGCGCGTCCTTATTGGATGAAGTGCCGTGTGGTTGCTGCCACGCCCCCCTTAGAGGACAGGCTGAAGATGGCGGCGCTGCGGTGCTTTCTGCGCTCGGGGAAGGTTGGCTAGATTCTGCGCTCACGCATTTCCAAGCCGGCGATGGAAGCGAGGAAGTGTTTTAAACCTCTGTTTCCCCCCGTGTCTTCCAGAACGCCGTGGCAGCGGGTCTGCGTAGGGAGATCCACCAGACGGCGCCGGCCTCGCTGCAGGTTTGTCTGCGCTGGGCTCCAACCTTCACCGGACATGAACCTGCGTTGGGTTATGCGACTTGATGTTTTTTATATGTTCTGTGTTTTCGCCTGCGCTAACCGAGATTCCTGCCCTGTTCTCAACGCTCACTTTCCGTCCAGGTGACGGTCCGAGATGCTCTCAACCAGGCCATGGACGAGGAGCTGGAGCGAGATGATCGGGTGTTCCTGCTGGGAGAAGAAGTGGCGCAGTACGACGGCGCCTACAAGGTCTGGTCCTTATGTGAAAGTGAACTGATTGTCATTGTGAAACACAGCACACAATGTGTCCTCTGCTTTTAACCATCACCCTTGGTGAACAGTGGGCAGCCATGACAGGGGCCTGAAGAGCAGTGTGTGGGGACGGTGCCTTGATCAAGGGGACCACAGTGGCACCTTGGCGGATCGGGATTCTGATTATGGGGCCACTTCCTTAACCTCTAGGCCACCACCGCCCAAGCACGTCTTACTCTAATTTGTGATGGGCTCGTCCGGGATTGAACCCGGGACTTCTCTTACCCAAAGCGAGAATCATAGTAGCCTAGTGGGTAACACACTCGCCTATGAACCAGAAGACCCAGGTTCAAATCCCACTTACTACCATTGTGTCCCTGAGAAAGACACTTAACCCTAAGTTGCTCCAGGGGGGGACTGTTCCTGTAACTACTGACTAAGTCGCTCTGGATAAGGGCATCTGGTAAATGCTGTACCCCTAGACCAACAAGACAACATATCGATCAGTCTTTATTCAAATGCGCTTTTTACAACATAGATTTCTAATAGCCCAACGTGCTTGTTTGTGGACCAGTATAAACAAGATCTGATTAAATTTGTTAATTTGTTAAAGTTAAAATGGCTTCAGAAAGCTGTAAATGTGCTCTTCTGTTTTACAGTCTTAATTATTTTAAACATATTTATTTTAGATGCACCAAGTGCAAATTGGCCTGAAATATATAGTGTGTTTAATTAAACACAAGCAGTTATAACCATGTTAGTTGTCAAGTTCTAATTGGGACAGATGCCATTTTTATATCCGGTTACTCCGGTTTGATGCTGACCTGTGTTGTACGTGTGCAGGTGAGCCGAGGGCTGTGGAAGAAGTACGGAGACAAACGCATCATTGACACTCCCATCACTGAGGTGGGTCTTGTGGGTTTGATCATATTTAGATGTTTTACGGCTGCTGTTTGTTGTAACGAATTCTCTCATCTCACAGATGGGCTTCGCAGGTATTGCTGTTGGCTCTGCGATGGTGAGTCTTCAGTACTTAACAAGAGTCGACTCCGCTTATTCGTGTGTGTGTGCTAGGATTTAATTTATATGGTGCTTTCACTGGTTTCAGGCTGGTCTGAGGCCCATCTGTGAGTTCATGACCTTCAACTTCTCCATGCAAGCCATCGACCAGGTCATCAATTCCGCGGCCAAAACCTACTACATGTCAGCGGGCCTCCAGTCTGTGCCCATCGTCTTCCGCGGCCCCAACGGCGCCTCTGCTGGAGTAGCGGCGCAGCACTCCCAGTGCTTTGCTGCCTGGTATGGACACTGCCCTGGACTGAAGGTGGTCAGCCCATGGAATTCAGAAGATGCCCGGGGCCTCCTTAAATCAGCCATCCGAGATGACAACCCTGGTATGACAGTGACTGAGCAGTAGATTTCAAATTTTTTTTTTTTTTTTTTTTGTGTGTGTGTGATTTATCATAGACCTGGTTGTTTACAATGCTTGAATATTTACACATAGCTGCCCTGTGGTTTTACCTTCTGCAGTGGTGTTTCTAGAGAATGAGCTAATGTATGGCGTGCCATTTGAGTTGTCTGAGGAAGCTCAGTCCAAGGACTTCACCGTACCAATTGGAAAGGCCAAAATCGAAAGGCAAGGTAGGTATAGTAAAATATACTGTGGATTAACAGCATTAGCAACAATTACCTTGAACCCAGATTAAACTAAAAAGTCATTGCCTATTTTGTGAATTGCTGGATTCTGGCACTGCTGATTTGTAGTTTGGTTCAGTTTTGGTTATTCTTATTGTATGGCAAGATATGGCCCTTTTAAAATGTGTAGTTATATTTGTGACGTGTCATCGATACTGTGTGTTTTCACCACTGGACCTGCTTGAATCTGATGTGCATTTTTGTCAATTTGCAGGAAATCATATCACGCTTGTGTCACATTCACGTATGGTTGGTCATTGTCTTGATGCTGCTGCCGTCTTGGCAAAAGAGGGAATTGAATGTGAGGTGAGAACTCTCAAGACAAATCTCTTTGGATGAAGGTTGTAGTTTATAAAGGGTGTCATTATTATAAGCCTATTGTGCCCTAGAAAGTAGATTGCCACATTCCCAATGTGGCCTGTAGGTTTGCACAGTGTACAGGTCACCTTTAATGCACGTGAGCCTGGTGTTGTGCCAGAACTCGATAGTGGTATCGGTGCATTGCTAGATAATGATTAAAACGACTGCGAGGCATGTTAGACAACAAGTGGAAATTATGTTGCATGTTGATAGCAGCTCCCTGATGCCAGTAAATGTAATAAAACCTCCCAGAAACTAGAGCATGCACGCCAGACAGTAGAAGGACTCACACAACGGGATGAGAAGGACGTGTCTGCTTGTGTAAGTAGCAGAATAAGCCAGTCAGATTTTATGATAACTTTGAAAACTGATAACTGTCATTGGTTCAGTCATGGTCGAGGAAGAGTGCCCTGAGACTCACACTACAGGTTTTGTTGGGAGGTGCTGGAATAAAGAAGCAATGAAGCAATATTCAAAAATCGATCGATGTGGAAAAAAAGTGATATGTGATTAATCTTTTATGCCATATGGCCCAGCCCTAAGGAATTGGTTTCAGAGCTGTGTGGTCTTGCCTTCATTAAGAAATGGCCTTTTGTCTTTTGCTCCTGGTTTAAAGGTGATAAATCTTCGTACCATCCGCCCTATGGACATAGAAACTATCGAGGCCAGCGTGATCAAAACAAACCACCTTGTGACAGTTGAAGGTGGATGGCCACAGTTTGGTGTGGGAGCTGAAATATGTGCCAGAATCATGGAGGGTATGTATGTTGGTGTGCTAAATTGATACATGAGGTAATAGGTATAGAAATTATTCAATCATTCTTATTGGATGTCCAGGTCCTGCTTTCAACTATTTGGATGCTCCTGCGGTCAGAGTGACAGGTGTTGACATCCCAATGCCATATGCCAAGATCCTGGAAGATCACAGTGTACCTCAGATCAAGGATATCATGTTTTCTGTCAAGAAGACCTTGAATGTCTAATAGCAACTACAAGTTCAGTTTTCATCCTGTCAATGCATAGAAGCCCCTGGCTATTTCCCTGTTTACCAAAATGCAGAAATATATGGTATATGGTTGGGTCCTGAACTTCATAGCATAGCAACTTTATATTATTTGAATACTGTTACAGGCTTACATGTCTCACTGTCCCACTTATGGTTCATTTTTAATTGCAATGGTTTCACTTTGCCCAATGGAAAAAATGCTCTGTGAAAGAGGGGATATTTATTATGAAATAATAGGAAACCCCTTGTTTATTATTATTATTATTGTAAAATTGCATTGTATACAAAAATAAACCATTTTAATGCGGTCCTAAAATAAAACACTTACTGTCTCTTTCCACCCATTTTTAAATAAACAAGAATCATATTTTTGTACTATGTGTTTGTCCCTTTAAAGGAAATTATATGGACAACATTGTAGTCACAATTTTTGGTGGTTTTTGCATCTATTTGTAGTTTTTGTTGTCGGTCAGCAGCTGTTCTCTTGTTTTTGTTGTATTTATTAAGGAATTCAGCAAGCATGGTACTGTGGGCGCAGCGCACATTGCTTGACCCAACCTGGGGCTTAATTAATTAGCATAGGTACATCATGCAAACAAAGTGAAGTGATTATCACAATGACGCACAGCACACGGTGCCCACAGTGAAACCCATCATGCAAACAGCATTCCCCTAATATTTCAAACAATGGGGCAATGGTGGCCTAGCGGTTAAGGAAGCAGCCCTGTAACCAGAAGGTTGCCTGTTCGAATCTTGATCTGCTGAGGTGCCACTGAGGGTTAAATATAGAGGACACATTTTGCTGTGTCACTGTGTGCTGTGCTGCAGTGTTTCACAATGACAATCACTTTACTTTTGCTTATTTTGTCCCAGATCACAAGTCCATCCCTATTGTCTACCAATATTCTTGACTGACAGAGGTTGCCTACCAGGCTCATGCATAGAAATAAGAAATCTAATGGGAAAAAAGAAAGGCCTTGCTGGGCCCTACTGTCCAGTACTGAGCTTGATATTAGTATAATGTATATTCACTCCTCTATTAATGTGGTGGTGGAGAGACATGACTGCAACATCTGTAAAATTTGTTTGACCAAAAAAATAAATGCTCAAAAATAAAGAGAACACAAAAATAAGAAATCCTAGATCTGAATGAATGAAGTATTCTTATTAAATACTTTATTCTTTACATAAATGAATGTGGTGATGTAAATTGATGTAATATTGATGTAAATCCCATTTATCAACCCTTTGAGACCTGGAATTGGAGTCACACTCAAAAAGTGAAAATACACACTACATGCTGATCCAACTTTGGATTAAAACAAAACGAGGCTCCTCAAAAGTCGAAACGAGGCTCCTGATGTACTGTCCTGTCTCCTGGTTGCACCTCCATGCTCTGGATGCTGACAACCACAGCAAACCTTCTTACCACAACTCGCGCTGATGTGCCATCCTGGATGAGCTGCACTACCTGAGCCACTTGTGTGGGTTGTAAAGTCCGTCTCATGCTACCACTAGAGTGAAAGCACCGCCAGCATTCAAAAGTGGCCAAAACATCAGCTAGAAAGCATAGGAACTGAGGAGTGGTCTGTGGTCACCACCTGCAGGACCACGCCTTTATGGGGACGTCGTGCTAATTGTCCATAATTTCCACTTGTTGTCTAATCCATTTGCACAACAGCACGTGAAACTGTCAATCAGTGTTGCTTCCTAAGTGGACAGTTTGATTCCACAGAAGTGTGTATGACGTGGAGTTATATCGTGTTCTGTTTTTTTTTTTGAGCAGTGTATATATGTTTTTTTCTAGAGTGAAGTGATTGTCTCTTGTGATACACAGCAGCACAGCACACAGTGAAATTTGTGCTCTGCATTTAACCCATCACCCTTAGTGAGCAGTGGGCAGCCATGACAGGCACCCGGGGAGCAATGTGTGGGGACGGCGCTTTGCTCAGGGGCACCTCAGTGGCACCTTGGGGGATCGGGATTCGAACCGGCAACCTTCTGATTACGGGGCAGCTTCTTTAACCGCTAGGCCCCTACAATTATATTACAAAGTATAACAGATTTCTATTCTTGGCTCTTTTTATTTAATATAGTGGACCAATGGTGTTCAAATTTAATCAGATATTTGTGTCATGTTCATAAAGATGGGTCAGAAAAAAGGTTAAATGTTTTAATTATTTTGTCATAAGAGCAATATTGCAGTGAGATGTTGTTTGACGTCACGTATTATACATCATGCGCAAGCAAAGGGGACAGTGTCACTTGCAGCTCTCACCAGAGCATTTGTTTGCGTAACATGGCCTTTTATTTTCAACGCAAGTTCCCTTCGTCGTATAATGAACGTCTTCGACGACTCTGCGGATTACGTACGTTACGTAACGTTACGTAAGTTACGTAAGCGCGCCTCCGCAGTCATGGCCGCTGGCGACGCGCACGGCGGGCGGAGCCTGGCGCTCCATTCAGGCGAACGTTTCGCTTTCGGGGGGGGGGCGCGTACGGGGCAGGACGTCAACACTCCGGCGTATTTGTCGAGGCGCGGACCGGACTGCGGGTAGGAAATCTGCGCGCGTTATTAACAACACGAATGAATTGTTAGATTTGGCCGAGGCCACGGCCAGTCGCACAGAGCGGGTCTGGATGGACCCGTCATTTGATTTAACCTTAAATTATTCATATTTGTCCATTGTTGTCCGTGTCCGCGTGTGAAATATTTTCAGTGATGGAACGATGAACGTGCTGTGGTCGACGTTCCCACGATTCCCAGAATTGTAAATTCCCCCTTTTACGAAACAGCGACTTTAGTGGAACCGAGACTAGCGTGGAGGCCAGAGAAGCCCGAAGAAGCGCGGCGCCCTCCACCCTCCACAGCCTCCTCCTGAACGTTCGGGCCAATGGATAATGGAGACTGGGGACACATGGTGAGTGCGGGGAGAGAGTTGGGGGGCCGGGGGGGCTGCCTTCCACGCCGGCACAGATCTCACCTCTTTCGGGATACGTATCGCGACATGCGCCTCACGACACGAACATATCGCGATATGCGATTCTCTGTATTGCGATAGTCTGCAGTTCACTGAACATGTAAAAAAAAAAAAACAGAGCTGATGCACAAGATACCGTGTTCGATCTGTGTGGACCACGTTACATTACTAATTTCAACACGAAACAACATTTCAACTTTGCATAATAACACACTGAACTAGTGGACACCAAAAATGCATAAGATTGGAAAAATATATATATTTGAGTGGTGAGCAGTAATGCAAAGTTGTACAGCACCATCTACAGGAGTGGAGGTTGTAGTCGCACGCTGACTCTCAGGTCTACTGACCTTACTGAAGAAAAATGGTCGACAGCGCCACCTGGTGGACTACATATGTATACAAATATAGCGATAATTGACGTCCCTGGATCGATACGGTATTGCTATGTAAAATATCGCAATATATTACTGTATCGATATTTTCTAACACGTAATTAAATGTTTTATTGTTATGTCTTGATATGCTGAAGAATGAGATAGGCATATGACGTATTTATGCAAAATGTGACGGCTTATGCAGTTCATAGACAACGTGTTTAATTTTATTGTTTTTCTGTTTCATGTAAAAAAAAAAAAAAAGTTATTATTAAAGGACCATAGTTCAGTTTCTTGACTCAACTAGATATCCCAACACTGTCCCCTGATTCTAGATTAAGATTAGAAGGGCTCATATCACAAGAGGAAATTATTTCAGCTATCTCATCATTGCAATCTGGTAAATCCCCGGGTCCTGATGGGTCCCCTGCAGAGGTTTTATAAATCATTCTCCTCATACCTTGCACCACAACTAGCTTTGGATTTATCTGAATCTTTTAAGCAAGGTAAGCTGCCCGCATCATTTAATGAGGCTCGCATCACCCTCATAGTAAAGAGAGATAAAGACCCAACAGATTGCTCTTCAAATAGACCAATCTATCTTCTCAATGTGGATGTTAAAATCCTTGCTAAAGTCTTGGCTCGCAGATTATAGAATGTTCTACCCTCAATTATATCTATTCTTACTTAAACATTCGACGCCTTATGGATATCCTGTACACACCATCAGAGGGGATCCCTGAGTGTGTCCTGTCTTTGGATGCTGAAAAGGCTTTTGATCGTGTGGAATGGGAGTATTTATTTAGAAAAATTCAATTTCGGCCCAAGTTTTATCATTTGGGTTAAATTATTATATTTAAGACCCATTGCCTCAATTCTGACAAATGCTCAGCAGTCTCAACCATTTGGCCTTCAGTGGGGAACTCGTCATGGGTGTCCTCTTAGCCCATTACTCCAATAGCAATTGCATTCCACAGTTGTAGGGATATATCTGGGATTTGGAGGCAGGGAGAAGAACATAAAGTTTCCCTTCATGCAGATGACCTTCTACTTTTTATATCAAATCCAATCTCCTCCCTGCCACCTGTACTGTCATTGCTCAATGAATTTAGCTCTTTTTCAGCATATAAGCTGAATTTGATCAAAAGTGAACTAATGATATATTATTAGTTCATAACAACGGTTCTGCACAATTTTCCATTCAACTTAGTGAAAAATCAGTTTATCTATCTCTGTATTACAATTACAAGGAAACATAAACACCTTTTTAAAGAAAATTTCATTAGGTTGTTGAGCCAAACCAAAAGTACTTGGGACAATGGTCACCACTGTCCATGTCCCTGGTGGGACGCATTCATGCCATTAATATGAGTATTTTTCCTAAATTTTTATATCTTTTCCAGTCTGTACCTGTTTTTATTCCCAAATTTTACTTTGGTGCTTTAGATTCAATTATATCTTTTTACCTTTGGAAAGGTAAACATCCACGATTGAATAAGTCCTTACTTCAAAGATCTCAAAGACAAGGCGGCTCAGCTTGGCTCTGCCTAGTTTTCGTTTTTACTACTGAGCAGCAAACATTTGATCTGTCATCTTTTGGACATATTTTCATAATCAACCTAATCGACCTGCCTGGGTGGAAATGGAGGTAAAGTCTGTAAAAAATCTCTGTCTCTGCTAGGGCTGCAACAACGAATCGATTAAATCGATAAAAATTGATTACTAAAAGAGTTGGCAACGAATTTCCTAATCGATTCGTTATGTCGCGCGACATGGAGACGTTTGATTATTTAAAAAAACTTTATTTGAGCGTGGCGCGGCGTGAACACACTCAGTCTCTCTCATGCACAGATGCTAGCAGAGTTTGGCGCCTCATAGACAGCGCGGAGAAAAAAAACAAAAAAAACGAGCGGAGGTAGAGGACAGATACATGGCGGAGGCAGAGAAATCTGCGCGAAAGTCACTACAGAATCCTACTTTTGTTCCGTTTTGAAGTGAGGAACGTAATGTCCCTGGTGCTGGTGTTTAACTCGCCATGGAGGAGAACTAGACGGGGACTTACAGCGCCACCTACAGGTGTGGAGGGGGGATGAAACAGCGTTCGGACTGTTCTCTGCGTCTCCGCGTGGACGACTCGCCTATTGTGTCCCTGAGCAAGACACTTAACCCTAAGTTGCTCCAGGGGGGGACTGTCCCTGTAACTACTGATTGTAAGTCGCTCTGGATAAGGGCGTCTGATAAATGCTGTAAATGTAAATGTTTACCCGTCATCCAGCTTGACTGGCATGACAAGTTAGCGTGTTAATAACAGTAGTAAAGCAGGGGTGCTATAGTTACTTTGCATTAAATGTTTTTATTCACTAGCCTTTTTTGGACCATTCATTTTTCAATCTGTTGTCATGTATAGCTACACTGCAAAAAAAGCTTTTCTTACATAGTAATTTTGTCTCGTTTCCAGTCCAAATATCTAAAAAATCTTAAATCAAGATTACTAGACAAGAAAAATGGCATGAGAAAATTAAGTGATGCTTAAAACTTCTGTTTGAGATTATATCTCATTAAGATTAGTTTTCTAACGGAACAAATGTAGGATTCTGTAGCGACTTCCCCTGCTGCTGAACTCCCTTCTTCCTCCTCAAACTCTCCAACATGTTTGCGTTTCAGGTGCTGGATCATTGCCGTGGTGCTCCCATGCCATGTCGCTTTTGCATATTTTCGCGCAGATTTCTCTGCCTCCGCCATGTATCAACCTCCGCTTGTTTTTTTTTATTATTTTGCTCCGCGCTGTCTATGAGGCACCAAACTCTGCTAGTATCTGTGCGCGAGTGTGTTCACGCCGCGCTCAAATAATTTGTTTTTTTTTTAATAATCAAACGTCTCCGAATCGATTAGGAAATTCGTTGCCAACTCTTTTAGTAATCGATTTTTATCGATTCGTTTGTGCAGCCCTAAAGCTTAAGCATCATGGGAACTTTGTGAAGAGCAACAAGTGTCTACGACCACAGACAATAAATAAAGTGAAGTTATTGTCACATGTGATGCACACAGTGAAACTTGTCCTCCACATTCGGTGAGCAGTGGGCAGCCATGACAGTTATGCACTACTTGTGCACTGAATGCATTTAGAATGTATGTAGCTTGTTTGAAAAAGCAAAAACAGTTGCCAAAATCGCAATCGGAATATTTGTTCAAAAAATCGATTAATTATGATTTATTATCAGCCCTAGTTCTCAACTTTCTCAACTTCAAATGAGAGACACTTTCTTGCAGGTGCGTACAAACACTTGACATACACTTTTTAATGTTTGAATGAGTTACCAACAGTTTACTTTGAATCGGATTGAAAAGGAAATCGGTGGTATTGCATATCTCCAGTGGAAACTGCCCCTGAACAAATTCAACTGCAGTGTAAAGATTCGGCAAGGCAACTGAAGCACTGCATGATGGGATCTGTAGTTTGTGTGTTTTCAGCGCTTCATATCGCCGGGCCATAAAAATAGATGTATATAAAATGATCTTGCATGATGTGGCTGTAGCGCTGCGAGTTTGACACCCCAGAAACAGTCTATAACTCACAGCAACATTTGCATGACTTTTACCCTGATCACAGTAAAATGTGATTGTGGCACCCCCCTCATAAATGCCTGTCTAGAACTGCCCCGTGTGCTGTGGGGATATTTTCTGTGGCAGGAACTGGGTGACAAGTCTTCATACAGTAGAATACCCAGATATAGTTTTATCTGGTATACGGTTATGCTATGTTAATGTATCTGTAAAATGTTTGATATACAATTTCCTGCCGTAGCGCCTTTGCTATGGACACGTTACACTTACATTTACAGTTTCATTTAAATTTACTAATCAAATTATATACTGCAATATATACCATTTACCGTCTATGGTTAAATTGATATTGCAATATATTTTTATACCATATTGCACAGCCCTAGTTCATAACAAGAAGTTCTGTTTTGGCTTCATCAAACAACTGGATTTTTTTTGTCTTGCACTCTGAGAATCCTTAATGTACTTTTTTGGCAAACTCCAAGCAGGCTGCTGTCTGCATTTTATTTGGGAGTGGCCACTCTACTTTAAAGCAAAAAGCTCATTTCTGCTTTTATATCGGTCTTGTTGGTCCCCTAAAACTGTATCTGAAGCCTCTTTCTGCAATTCAGCCTTGGTGCAGAATTAAAGCCACTTTTAGCCAGTCCCACAATGAGATTTCCCAGGACGCGCCGATTCTGTGTGTGTGTAGCTTTAAATGCTGTGAGATGGGAAGTCGCAGGTCCATGACATTCTGCAGTTTTGCAGCAAGAGGTGTGAAAGGCCAGCCATTTGTTTGGGACCACCCGCTTTGTCTTTGCGACACCCCCCGAAACAGGACACGGCAAGGGCGTGACAGGGCAGAAACAACTAATTCTGATTGGTCTGTGGCAACTTCCTGGGAGTCAAATGTATAAAATAATTTTCTCTTGTGGTCTCTGGGCACTTGCCTTTCCTTTCCATCGGGAACTGAGGGATTTTCCCTCCAGTTTCTGGGCCTTTCTTCTCTTCCTGTTTCTTCGGACTTTTTCTTTCTATTCCTCTATCTCTTTCTCCTTTTTTTACATTTTTTTTCTGTAACATTGGTACCTTTTTTACAGACAATATTTACATATAACTGCAATAGTAATCTACTGGTCAACTGGTCTTAGACCAATCAGAATTTGTTGTTTCTGCCATGTCATTTCCCTGTCGGGGGGTGTCGCAGCCCGACAAAGAAAAAGCCCTGGGTGCCAAACAAATGGCTGGACTTTCACACCTCTTGCTCGGGGGAAGGCCATTTGACAAAGATATGGAGAATGAAGGTGATGACGCAAGACAAAACTGGACCTGCAACTTCCCATCTTACAATACTGATGAGGAGGAGAGTGGCCTATAGAAGTTGAGGGGGCATTCGTGGAATTTGTGAAAATCATCAAAACCATTCACCAATCACAATGTTTGCCGCAAACAGGAAGTTTTTTTTTACTCACTGGTTCTTCAGAGTCTCATGTGACTGACCTAAAAATATATATTTGTGCTCATCTTTACATTCAATCACTGAGCAACTGACATGCCTCACATGTTTTCAAGCAATTGCGATTCCATATTACCATTTCTAGACACTGCAGGACCATAGACAGGGTATGGGAACTTGTATTAATGTTAATAATACTAAGAAATAATAATAAGAAAGTGACATTTTCATAAAAGGGAGCCTGATTGGTGGAGTCTATTAGCTGTGGTTGATGTTTTGAATGGTTCTCCCATCACTGGGTTCCTTGTCCCCTTTCTTCCTAGATCACTCCGTTTGATTGAGTGGTCAGATCTTGGGAGGGTCCTGGTGGTTCTAAACATCTTCCATTTCCGAATAATGGACCTATGACCTTGTTGAATACTTATGCACCAATTGTGTTTAAATGTTTTAATTTTTTTGTCACTTTGCCATTATGGACCATTTTGTAAAAGAGAACTATACTCAGATCCATTTTAGAATAAGGGCAGTGGTAGCCGAGCAGGTAAGGATACGGACCCATAATTGGAATCCTGAAGAGCCAATGTACCATAGAGGTGCCACTGAGCAAAAGTACCATCCCTGGGCAGTGGCTGCCCACTGCTCACCAAGGGTGATTGTTAAATGAAGAGGACTCATTTCGTTGTGTCACTGTGTGCTGTTATTGCTGTGTTTCACAATGACAATCACTTGACTGAAGTGAAGGGGTTGAATATGCTCTGGTGGCACAGTATGTTGTATGTAGGCAAGTCAGTTCAAATAAGACTGATGCATGTTGGGAACTCAAAGCATTTGGTTATATATAGCAATAGCTGTTGAGGGCATAATCCTGTGTTTATGTCCATTTGTGTTTCCAAATAAAGCCAGTCTATTTCACAGTTGTATCCTCCATCTCATCTGTGCTATATCTTGAGTAGTCTGAATAAATAATTGTTTCGTTCAAGGCTAAGATAACACATCTTGTTCAATTTTGGAAATTGCATATTTGATTTGGTAATTATTTACTTTACTTGTCACTTGCAAAATGAGTAGAATTGCAGTTACATCACAGATAGCTTGTACGAAAATTGCATTTCGCATTGAGGATTGTGATTCTACCACTTCAGACCAGAACACAGAGCCTGTAATTCTATGTCTGAGAAAAAAGTAATTTCCGTTCCATCAGATAAAGGGGGCTCTGATTGCCTTGAATCACAGAGATATGCACCGTGCAAAGTGTATTGGATTTTTCAGGTCAGAAAATGTCCTTTTAAGGATTCTTAGAACTGTCATTATGTTGCCCGTCTGAATGAGAATTACTGGATTGGAAAAGACTTTCTTAGCAGCTTTCTCTGTTTATCACATATTATTTATTGCTTAATGTTTCTCAGAATGCTTAATGATTATGTCTCTTTGTGCTAGAATTAAATACAGATGTTTAGTCCAGGGAGCTGTAAAACAAACTGGAATAGCACCACAGATCATTTTCCAGAGACATTTATTTGGTCTTATTCTGATTTGCATATTTAATCTTATTACATACTCCGTGTTAGCAACATTGTGATCTAATCAATATAAAGCATCATTTGGATCTTGCTAGTATGTGTTTCTGTCAGCTAAACCCCATTGTATCACATAAATGCATTTATTTCTAAAATCATCATTCAGGCCAGGTCAGGGTAGCAGGAAAGTGTGCTTGCAAAGCTAGACATGGTAGAAAGAAGCATACTAATAAAACAACCAAACCCTGTGAATTCTGTGCAACCTTGTAGTTTTTTCCTGGTTTCTTTTTGGAAGCATTCTGCAAATTTGACCAATACTTTTGTGATGGTGTACTGTGATGGTGAATGTTTTATATGTGTTTTAATATATAGCTAATATATAGTTTATATACTATATGAAAGAAAAAGTGAAGTGATTGTCATTGTGATACACTGCAGCACGGCAGACATTTACAGCATTTATCAGATGCCCTTATCCAGAGCGACTTACAATCAGGGACAGTCCCCCTGCAGACACTCAGGGTTAAGTGTCTTGCTCAGGGACACAATAAGTGGGATTTGATCCTGGGTCTTCTGGTTCATAGGCGAGTGTGTTACCCACTAGGCTACTACCACCCTGTATATCGCACACTGTGCACACAACTAAAATGTGACCTCTGCATTTAACCATCAGCCTTGGTAAGCAGTGGGCAGCCATGACAGGCACCCGGGGAGCAGTGTGTGGGGACGGTGCTTTGCTCAGTGGTACCTTGGTGGATCGGGATTCGAACCGGTAAACTTCTGATTATGGGTCCGCTTCCTTAACCGCTAGGCAATACATATAGCAATACATAGCTTTTATATGCATGCACTCGCTAATCAGGCTTATCACAGAACAGGCAGCTACATTTACCAACAATAATTGCTTTATCAGACAATGGTGTTCATACAGTTGCCCTTTAATGAAGTTTAAGTACCATAATCCACCGGTTTGCCCAAATATGCTCAAATAATGGTTACATTTAATTTGAATGTATTTCTTCTAATATTTGTGTCTTTACAGATGACCGATCCAGTTACTTTGAATGTGGGTGGCCACATGTACACAACGTCCTTGTCCACCCTACAGCGCTTCCCTGATTCTATGTTGGGTGCCATGTTCCGAGGAGACTTTCCAACAACTCGAGATGCCCAGGGCAACTACTTCATTGATCGTGATGGGCCACTGTTCCGCTACATTTTGAATTTCCTCCGAACATCAGAAGTGACTTTACCGTATGATTTCACAGAAATGGACCTCTTACGAAAAGAAGCAGACTTTTATCAGATTGAGCCACTGATCCAGTGTCTAAACGACACAAAACCACTTTATCCATTGGACACGTTTGAACAGGTGGTGGAACTCTCCAGTACCCGTAAACTCTCAAAATATTCCAACCCTGTGGCTGTGATCATCACACAGCTAACAATTACCACCAAAGTCCACTCGCTGCTTGAAGGGATCTCCAACAACTTCACAAAATGGAATAAACATATGATGGACACCAGGGACTTTCAGGTCTCCTTCACGTTCGGGCCTTGTGACTACCACCAGGAGGTGTCCCTCAGGGTGCACCTTGTGGAGTATATCTCCAAACAAGGCTTTACCATTAGAAACACACGAGTGCATCACATGAGCGAGCGGGCCAATGAGAATACTGTGGAACACAATTGGACATTTTGCAGACTGGCTCGCAAAGTGGAAGACTGATATGATTGCACTAGTGTTGTTTAGTTGTTGTCATGTAACTGATTGTGATGTTCAGAAAAGTGATGTGTTCACTCAATGCCCCATTGAATAGCATGTATACGTAGCCACACAGTCCTCCAGCAGACTACACTGTAGTATGATCATTAATAGATGTGGCCCATTCCTTGTAAATATCAACTCCCAATTTTAAAGAAATACGGCTTTTGTGTAGAACACCATCATGAGCAGGACAAATGAACTTGGAGAACTAAACAAGAAAATTAATACCCTGAAAATGAACAGATTTAAGAAGAAGGTTACTTTCTAGTTAATTGTTCAACAGACTCTCTGTAATTGTGCCACATATGACTTAAATTGGATTAGCAAAGGAAATAGATATTGGTTGAGCAACTGCAACACTTTAATATAGTAGTTATTCATCTTTTAGTTTAATTTATAATGCAAGTGTGTGTCTGATACAACCTACTTCCTTAAATGGATTATTACTCACACAAAGAAACCAAATGCCATGGTCCTGCTGAGTCTCAATAAAATAGTCACATGTAAAACCTGAATTCCAAAAAGGTTAGGACAATGTGTAAAATGTAAATAAAAGCAGAATACACACATCTCATAACCCATAATTTATTCACAAAAAAAAAACATAAAATCTAACATAATGTTGCAATGTTGCAAAATCGTGTTGAATTTGATGTCAGCAATATGTCTGAAAAATGTTGGAATTGGGCCATGTTCAGCACTGTTTAGCATTTTTTTAAAATGTCAGCATCCTGGAACTGAGGAGACCAGATGCTGGAGTTTTGCTAAGGAATGTTTTCCCATTCTTGTCTGATACCAGATTCTTTTGGTGAAAGGTATGAACTGCAGAACCCAGATTCTTCGAAAACTATTTTTAAAATTGAAAATGTTTACGTTTTCAAATATGATTGTTGCCACAGGACATGAGTATGATTACCATAGTGTAACATCGCTGTTTCAAAACAGTTTGAAGATGTCTAGGCATAGAGTTTATGAGTTTTCGTAGTGGAAATTTGGTCCCATTATTGCTTGAAATAGGTTTCCGACTGTTGAAGAGTTTGTGATCTTTGACGTATTTGACGTAATACATCTTTGACGTATTTTTTGTTTTATAATGTGCAAAATTTTAGGTGAAAGATCTGGGTTATGGCAAGCTAAGTCAGCACCTGAAACCACAAGATCTTCTCTGAAAGAGACGTTTCCTGAAATAGCAGTAATCACATGGCATCACCATGTTTTTCACAAGTCAAGGTCAAACATGGAATACATTTTAAGGAATACTTTGGTAAGCTTTATAATTCTTCCAACAGAAGGTCTCTCTACTTTTTAGTCCAGAGGACATTGTGTCTGTGATTTAATAAGAAGGATGTCAAATTTGGACTTGTCTGACCATAGAACACTTTTTAAATGAGTCTTGGCCCACAGGACACATCACTTCTATGTTTCCTTCTTGCATGATGGTTTTAGATGGCTTCTACGGGTGTTGAAATGAATCTCATTACATTGCAATTCAGACATGGGCGATTCTGCATCGATGCAGTGCAGAAGGTAATCGATTATATCGTAATGATGTTGCTTGGTGATTTTGTGGTGGCGGCATAAGAATTCTAGTCTGAAAGTAGTGACTGTGGCTGCCTGATCTGAGTACAGCTGTGCTCTGGATGTTCGAAATGAGTGCCCTCTGAACATTATATGCTTTTATCTGTTTTATTAGCGTTTCACTGGTGTTTGCTTGACACTTTTTAGCGATCTTCGGGATTTGGCAGAAATCGACGGCAAGAAAATGTTGCATGCAGCAGCTATTAACACAATCATGCTGATGCTGAAAAGTGATTCAATGTCGTCTGAGGGCACAAAGACCATGGCCAGTCACTAGTGCTTTGCATTTTGTGGTTGAGTGAATTGTCAGGGCTTTTAAGCTGCCTAAACATTATTGGCATCCTAGATGCTTATTTACTTCCACACTTGCTAGTGGATTCAATAGATAAGTGTGCATTGGAAGGGGTGGTAGTTGGAGCGAGGAGCAAGTTAGCGAGAAATATGATTCACGCATATTCACTTTTAGTTATTTATGATCCGCCGTGCAACCTGCGTTCGAAGGGTGCGGGGTCACTACTGGTACCCAAAGTACGAAAGGTCATAGCTGGGAGCAGATCCTTCTCTTATAGTTCCAAAGTTGTGGAACGGCTTGTCTGTCAGTGTTCGGGGCTCAGACTCAGTGTTTAAATCTGTTTTCTCTGGCCTTCTGTTAAAATTCCAGACACAGTGTCAATTATTGAGTCCACTTTAATACACAGTGTTGAGTTCACCTTAGTTAGGCTGTCCTAGCTAGGGTACCGGGACACTTTTACACAAATGTACCACTAGAGCCACGTATTTCTGTACCGGTCGTACAATGCCACTGTCTGCTCCTGTTTCTGTATGTTCTCTCCGAGGCACCTGAATCAATCCCACAGATCACTTCCGGAGTCCAATGAAGAGACCACCAGATGGATCCTTGTCCCTAGCAATGAACTGCGAACAAGACGACTTAGCATGAAATGTACTTGTCAAAGTGTGAAAGGTGTCAACTGCAGGGCCTGTCTCATTAAGACATACTGTATGTGAGTATGGGCTATATAAGAAATAAATGTTGTCGTTATTAATCTGTCTGTCAGTTTTTTCAAAATAATCGAAAAAATACATAATTACTGACATATATTGGCCTTATGCACCAAGACATCTCCAGTTTCTCTGAATCTCTTGAGCCTCTGGCCATCTTTAGTTACAAAAGACTCTGCCTCTCTTAGACATCTCTTTTATAGCTTATTTCGCTTTCGGACTCCGGAGGGGGTGCTTGTGTGCCTATTACCCTGAGTGTGTGCAGCTGTGTTAGGCTGTATATGTATGCCGCTTTGTGCCATGTCCTTGTCTGGTTTATCTGTTTACCATTCGATGGACACATTGATGATTGACATCCCTGCTTAGGGTGATAGTAGCCTAGTGGGTAACCTATGAACCAGAAGACCCGGGTTCAAATCCCACTTACTACCATTGTGTCCCTGAGCAAGACACTTAACCATAAATTGCTCCTGGGAGACTGTCCCTGTAACTACTGATTGTAAGTCGCTCTGGATAAGGCCAACTGATAAATACCGTAAATGTAAATGTAAAATGTAAATGCTTTTCAACTTGCCAGACGGCACCGTTCCCCGGTTCAGGAATGGCCTCATGTCCAGCATGGTCCCAACACGTTACCATGTTCACTGGGCAGTCAAGGATGCAGCAGGGATATCCAGATAAGGACATGAGTGGGGCAGACAGCAGAGGATTAACGCCATGCACATGGGGCCAAAGGGGTTTGGCCGGAAGCCAGGATCCGGATGGACCCATCGGCACTCGCCTACAAGCAACCTAGGGGTCAGAGGGGGTTTGTTGTAAAAGTGAAGTGATTGTCATTGTGAAAAACTGCAGCACAACACACGGTGACACAACGAAATGTGTCCACTGCTTTTATCCCATTACCCTTAGTGAGCAGTGGGCAGCCATGACAGATGCCTGGGGAGCAGCGTGTGGGGACGGTACTTTACTCAGTGGCACCGGGGCGGTTCAGGACTCGAACCGGCAATCTTCCAATTACGGGTCCATTTCCTTACCTGCTAGGCCACCCCTGCCACCAAAGGACCCAGTCCCTGTCAAGGAATTGAACCCCAGTCTCCTGCATGACAGGGATATACTGCTATACTCACCACTATTCCAATGAAGAGATGCTGTGCCAAGGTGTCCATCTGTTCTCCAACTCTGTGATAAAATGTTCTTTCATCTCAATCTCAATCTTTCATTGCCCCATTATTTGTTATATTGGGTTTGGACAGTCTTTTAGTTTTTGTTTTATTCAAATTTAAGGAACATCTCAACTTTTTTGGAATTTGGCTTATTCTACGTTATTATGCTAATAACAAGCTTGATTGTCCCTCTGAATAGTCCCAAGTTTTTATTAATCTGACCACAGAATGCATTTGTGGAAGGCAGATGTTCACGTACAATCGTTTCTAAAAAAATTTCTTGACCCACGCTGTGTTTTTAATTTAGTGCCCGAAGATCACCGGCATCCAATATGGATTTCCCTTGCACAGAGATTTCACCAGACTCACTGAATCTTTTGATGCTGTTATGTAGAGTTGATCATTGTTGATAATTTGCCAAACATATTTACACTCTTTGCAATTTTACAATGAACACAGCATAATTTTCTTTTGGCAAATATTGAAATGGATTGCACAGACCCAAACACCACCCAAGCCTCTTTGCCCATCTAATACACAGATTGGTATTAGATGGATAATTAATGGATCAGCAATGAGTGAGTATTTATTTCAGCATTCTAGGAAGATGGAAAGGCCATCTATTTATGTTTTGAATACGATTGAAGGATTGTCCAATTATATTTTCTTTAGGAATAAAAGTGTTTGCTGTTTTCTGTGAATTTTCTCGTGTGTCCTCTGTGCACAGAATAAAATGTGGCTTCATAACACCTGATAAGCCTGAAGATTCAAGTATCCCACTAAACTGACTAAAAACAAAAGTAATAGATAGATAGATAGATAAGAAGACTGATAGATATTATCATTAACATCACAAGCCTCCATTTTGCTCAGCAGACCAAGAAAACCAATCCTCTTGAGGATTGTTGGCTCACATGGGTTTGAAATAACACAGGGCTGTGAGAAGATTCAAAATGGGGGCAGTCTGCTGAGCATGTTCATCAGTCACCAAGGTCAATGTATTTCAATCAAGTCTACCTAGACAAATTAGTAGCAATTCGATCGTTCCTTCGAAACCACGCCCACTTTATCCGACCTTTAGTTGGAAGAGGAAAGGCGTCCGGAATTGGACAAGCTGATATAAGGAGTTATTTTGTAAGTACCGCCGCGCCTGGTACTCCAGAACGCACAGGGACGTCGACGTACGCGCACGTACACGAAGGTACAATTCAAGTTCGTCGCAGGTTTGCGCCGCCGTAGCTCCGCCCCTTCTCCCCGTGTGTCATGTGAATTTGAAAACTCCCCCCCGACTAAAAAGTCGTGGCCATTTTTATTTGGACTTGGTTAGCCCGCCGCCTGGCTCCCCTGCCGTACGACATGTCGGTGGAAACCGGGGTTTGAGGTGAGCTCCCACGTTGCGCTCCTTTCCTCGGTATTAATCGCGCGCCGTGAGCCGCGACGCAGCGTTATTCTTAGACGAGAAGTTGTTTTTTTTTTTTTAGCGGAAAAGGGGGCCGAGAGCTGCGCCGTAGCACCACGATGAGCTTCTACGTCAAGTTAGTTTTTTTCCTGCCTGCCAAGTCGGATTGCGTGTAGTAGACTATTGTTCGCGGTCTGCGGCTGGATAACGCTGTCGCTTCGACAAGAACACAGGCGAACGGGACGTGTTTTCGGCGCCGGCTGTGGCGAAAATGGCTGGTCCCAGCTCTCGCACTCTTTGTTACATCGCCGGCTAGCATAGCATTCGCTGCTGGTGTATGTGGTTCCGGCGCCCACAACGGGGACGAGTGGACGTCGCTACAGGCTTAAATGCAGTTTATCTACGCGCCCCGACGCCGAGCCGACCGATCTCGGCGGAATTTGTGCTTCGGTCGGTGGTCGTTTCTACTGCCTGTCTGTGGAGGCAGTGGAGCAGATTTCCTAAAGTCAGTTTGTCTGCTAGCTAGCTGTAGCTACGTGGTTATGTTCAGGTGTACTTTCCGTTTAGCTGGTTGAAATAAATCACCATGGCATAGAAATGAAACTACACGGTTGTCGGCGATGTTAAGTTTTAATCATGCTTTAAATGCCTTTTAAAAGGCCTGATACGGCGGTTTTTAGGCGAATATACACTGGGCGTGGCGAAAACGTTGGCCACGCCTTTATTGTATATGCATAGTTAGAATTTTAGTTCTTTCGGTTTTTGGTCGGTTGTGTTTTCAGGATTGTTATGTAATTTTTTCATGTATCTAATACTCGACTTCTTAAGAAGGCCGTAGCAGCCCCTTTGGGGAAAAAGTCTTTCACTGGTTTATGCATAACAAATTTGTTTAGTATTGAATCATGTGAAAAGAAAAAAAACACGTAGACACTTGTCTACGCCAGCAGACAGACATTTACAATATTCACAGACTGTACCCAGGAATTATATTTTAAATTAAATTACCAAACGTTAAAAACTCTTCTTGAACTAAACCTTTTAAGCAGAACTCTGCTAACTTATAATAAATTACTCTATAGCTTGAGTTCTGTAAAAAGGTTGCTTTTGTGTCTTCTTTGTCCTTAAACCACATGTTTGGATTGCATGACTTCCTGTGTTCTTGAGTGGTTCCTTTTTGACTCTCATGGAATAAGGTTTTTTAAAAATGAGGAATCATGCTACTGTCAACTAACCTTCAACAAATCCCACTTACGTACCATTGTGTCCCTGGGCAAGACACTTAACCTTGAATTGCTCCAGTGAGACGGTCCCTGTAACTACTGATTGTAATGTTAAATGCCATAAATGTAATTTTTCTGTTTAATACTCACTCTTGCATTCTTTGCAATATTATTGTTATTGGCTGAAGTCTTTTGTGAATTCTGAATATATTAGAGGTATATTAAATTAATATCGGGCAATAAAACTTTATAGGTAGGCACAGTGTCGTACATGAGGTTATGTAATAAACAAAAACCAGCAATCCTTGTGGACCTTGAGTTGGAGAACGGGGATGTTTTTCCAACTGTTCTGAATGGTTATGAACATATCTCTTGCAATGGATTCTCAAAATGGCCTCCACATGAGCTCCAGAGTAGGTGTGTCCATGCTTTTGACTGGTGTAGCTAAACCCCTTTGTGCACTTGCCCAATAATCTCAATTCCCGCCTGTTTTTAACTAGAGATAGGCCTGATCAGATGTCTGAATCAATCAATCAATGAGCTGCATCATTTTACGTATTGGGTATCTGACGCACAGGGCTGGTCTGCTCACCCATCCATTTTTCAGTCCAGAATTTGACAACCACACAGCCAATTTCTGACCAAAAACGGCATGCAGTGCGCTGAGCTCTGAAACTCATTGTTTTGGCAGGTGTGTCTGAGCAAAGGTGGTGCTCTTCAAGCTTTTGCTCACATCACAGTGATTTTAGTTGAATTTTGATCTCTGTACACTGAATTCTTGTTTGTGGTTCTTAATTTTTCTCCATGGCTTCCAGAGGTGTGTAGTAGCAGTAATATTTGCTTCGTTACATCTCCTTGACTTTCTGAAAGAAAAAATATGACTTATTTTTTCCTTGAAGATTTAAGAGTGTACCTACTTGTCGGATTAATAAAAAATCTTATCTTAATTAGAAACTCTACTCTTACTTTGCTACATTTGCTACAATACTTGACTGTACTTTTTAAAAAAAACATTTATTCCATTAGATAGATGTAACACATGACACTGTTCTACCAATCAGACATATTCATATGACCACACAAACCATAGCGGAATGAGCTACTCACAGAGACACAGGAATGAAAAATGGCAGATGCGACGGTCCATAGTGCTGAAACCAAATGTTAGCGAAAGAATACAGGATCCCAGTATTTCATGTAGATCCTTTTAATGTTTGTAAGCAATTTGTTAAATGGTGCCATAAGCTAAGTTGACCTCTATACTTTATCTATAGAGGACAGTTTTGCTGTGTTATTATATATATATATATATATAAATGAGTGCTGCACGATTAATCTAATCGTAATCGCGATGTCAGCCTGTGCAATTACAAGAACGCAAAAAGCTGCAATTTAAATGTTTAGTACATGGATAGAATCGGCAACATATCACTCATTCTCTCAAAGTTTGCGAGCTGACTGAAGTCTCACTTCAGTCGAATGTGACTTGTTTGGTCACATGATTTTCGATTCGGTTCAATCGAGACCTCAGATTCGTAACTCACATAGACATATGGGTAGACGTACGTCAACGTTGCCACCATATTGCGATAGTCTCTGCTGTGGAGTGAATCATATACATGTCTATGGAGAGAAGTGCATAAAAATGCCTCACTCTTGTGCTGCTTGGGGCTGTACAAACCGCTGTACGCTCCAAACACAGGATTACATTTCATAGGTAAGGCTGGACAATTGTTTTTAATATATTTGGCCATTATAAAATCCCCGTTTTATAAGTCTTAACCTTAGCTAAGATAGGCTAAGCTAGCGAAGCTATGCATTCCTGTGTTCAAGTCAGCCTCCAAACAACGATTTGGCTAAACGTAGGCATTAACTATTTAGACTGTTCTTAGCTGTTTAGTTAACTTTTCTCAAACTTTGAAGGTTTCCTAAAGAAATTCACCTCTGTTTACAAATCTTAACCTTAGCTAAGCTAGCAAAGCTATGCATCCCTGTGTTCAAGTCAGCCTCCAAACAACATTTTGGTTAAACGTAAGAACTATAATACTGGATTTTATAATGGCCAAATATAATCAAAACAGTTGTTTAGCCTTACCAGGGTTTGTCGTTCGACAGTAATGTAAAAGAGTTTTTTGTGATTTATTTAATTTTGTAGAATATTGTATTTTGAAAGCACTGGGCATTTCAATTTATAAGTAGTTTGTATGTTTATCATATCGCATATCGCAATATTGATCTCAATAATCGCAATATGTCTTTTTCCCCAAATCGTGCAGCCATAGCTGGCATTACTCTGAATTACTGCTTGGCTTTTTAGAAACCGCTGTTATTATAGTGGACATCTCAACACGTGAAAATAAACCATGTGAAATTCTCTGGTAACAATATTTATGGGTGTTACCCACTAGGCTACTACCACCACCATTCACCTCGCCTCACACTCAAAAAATGACCGAATTGGTCTGTGCATTTTATTAGACATGATTTGTGCCTCTATTGTTTGGTCGAAACCAAATTACTGAAAGTGGACTTTGTATGATGAGATTACATAAAAATTTGAGGTTTTCGGTATTCTGCAGTAGAGTTTAAAGGATTTAAGATTTTAAAAATCATAGACTTTTTCTTTTTTGCACAGTGCTATTTATATAGCATACCTAATGTGCTCCTTCATTGCTGAGCATAACCTGTCATTTACTGTCCTTGTCCATTCGTCACTTTCTGCAAAATGCTGTCAGTTTAAAAAACATCTGTCTGAGAAGCTACAATAAAGTAATTTTTTTTTTAGTATCGACATTCTATAATTTATTTAAAGGTCCCCTATCATGAGATTATTTAACATTTCATTTTAATATAGTCCTGCAGTGGCTAGAAATAGCTGTGTGTGTGTGAAGAGTGCTTTGGCCATTCTTTTTTGCCATTCAGAGAGCGGCAGCTCAGATCTGGAATTACTCCAATTATGTCGTCATAAGGGGAAAAGTTACCTCCCATTTTTCATGCTTTTTCTGCCCAGCAATATTGGTTTGGCTTTTAGTTCAGTCACATGACTCAGAAAAAAACTATGGGTAACTTAATTTTTCTTCTGGAAAAATGCCGACCCTACTGAGCTAAATATTGCGGTTGGTGAATGTGTTGTTGACGTCATTTCTGCTCAATGAAAGTCAGCACAATTTTTATTATATTCTGTATTTAACCCAGTCTAAATGCACCTAGTACAGCAGGCAGAAGTAACATTTTCTTTTAGTCAAACCCATTTCATAATTATAACAAGGTTGTATTATTATTCAGAGCTGGCTAAGGCTACACAGAAAGCATAGACTGAGCAGCACCTACAAGAAGGTGACCCTCAATTGGGTTTGAAAAAGCTGGCAATCCTAATAGATATATGCACCATAGATACATACACACTAGATGTCAGCCTATCAGTATGCATCAATACCAGTTATATTTGGAAGGGGTTCCAAGCTCATTCAATCATGCTTCACTGACTGGACTTTTGCGCCAAGTGTGGCTTTAGTAACGAGCAAACGAAGAATCCATGCATAACATTTCATAAGTAAAATTTTATTTTATCAACTAAAAAGTTATTCATGCTAGAGCATCTGTCTTTCCACCCCATATGTTAGGCACAGCTTCTGTTCTGATGTCTGTATATATTTAAGCCTGCAAAGTGGAAAAGCAGACAATTGTGGAATCCAACAAATAAAATGGAGTCTGCTATAATGGTGTACAAATGCAAAGACTAAAAGCCCAAGCACTTTGAATAATGATTACATTTGATTTGTTCTATTGCAGGTTTAAATTAAATCATTTTTAGGACAATAAATAATAAAAAAAAAAAAAAAGCATAAATGTTCAACCCTTTAATTCAAAAACAGAACTAAAATCTTTAGAAAGTACACACATGTTGCTCCTTGAGCTGTTATAATAAAATTGACTAACACAAAAAACCTATGCATGTATACTTTACATCTGCCTAATATATAGACTTTTAAAATAAAGTGCCACCTGAGTTGCCAGAACAGAATGTCAGAACTCATTCGCAGACACACACACTTACTCTCTCTCACTCTGTTTGCTCAGACACTTTTCATTGCAACACAAAAATGTGAGCATGTCAACATACTCCTGGCTCAGGCTCATTCTTTTCTTTGAGGCTATGTTGCCTGCTGCAGAAAACAGCCGCTCAGATGGTGTTGATGTGGCAGGGATGCGAGGATGAGAAGTGAACTGATAGTCATTGTGAAACACAGCACAGCATGACGGTGACACTACGACACAACAGCGATATGGCTGAAATTACAGATTTTTTTTTTATGACCCATTTAAAATAAGGACCAGGAGAAACATTTTTATTTTAAACAACCTTCCAGAGATCAGAATCTCCTCAGTTAAGACGGAAATACCAACAACCGTAGAAAACTCAAATAATTTAAATGTAAACATAATTCTAAAGTCAAGGAACACATTTAAGATGCAAAATGGGGAAAAAAAAAGAAATGCATAATAAAGGGCCTGCCTCAAAATACACGTCCTTGAAATACACAGAAGAAAACCGGAACTCGAAAAGCCTCACGCATGTGTGGGGAAATGGGAAAAGTCAGCCACTGAAGCTTTGGTAGCCTGAGGGGCTAAAGCTACATGAGCTGTAGCCACTGTCCTTAGCAGGTCCTGCTGCTGCCACTTTGAGAAGCCCTAAGTAGCTCTCCACTGCCACTTGGAGAAGCTCCGGTGGCTGAAACACCCTCCTGCCACGTTCTCTCGCTCAGCACTTTCCATCAAAACACACAAGGAGGTTAAGTAAGAATTTAAGCACACATATGAACCTGCATGCGAATAGGCGCTACTACTCTGTTAGCTGACTGTTGGGGTCACCACACACAGAACTGCGGGTCTATGTCCCTTTTCTACCCGCACACACACAGAGACAGCCAATCACTTAACTGGAATAAGACACACATGGACTTTCTATCAGTAGCCTAGCAACCCAGCTAATAAGTTAAATGCTGCCAGCTGGGCTGCTCTGCTTCGATAGCCACTCTACAACACGTCATCACTGCGTGTTAAGGGCTGCACACGGTTAAAACTCAGGCGACATGCTTGGGAGGGGGTGTGACCAAGGCGGACCAGAAATAACATTGACGAAGAATAAAAACTAGAGCGTTTTATCAAATAGCATTTTTTTTTTTTTTTTTTTAATTGATATTTTTTGTGTATATTGCGATTACATATCGTTTTATTGCCCAGCCCAAGTGTCCTCTGCTTTTAACAATCACAGTGTGAAATTGGAGCTCAGACCAGGCATCACTTAGTACTCCTTTAAATGCACACTGGACTAGGCTCTGGGCGGAGTTAGCTTTTTCATCGTGCAGAGGAACCGATCAGACTGGCCCAAGCTCCCGTGGTCCCTTTTATTATCTCCTGTACATATAAATACTGACATTTTGGTGTGTGTACTGTCCCCATCTCAAGTAAGAGCGGTTACATCCATTTTACCCGGGTATAGTGGAACTGAGGTGCTGTGAGTGTAATAAAGAGAGTGTGATGGAGACCCCAGCAGTGGTGTGAGCTCCTTCCAGATGGATCTTCCTTCTCTGTAAGCTTCACCAGTTTCCTCCAAGACACAGACCAAACACGTTACAAGCATAAAAAAAAAAAAGGCCACCTAACGCGTGGTCGTTAAAAGTGCTGCATTGAACAGCATTTATTTAATAAAAAAGGGATTGTGTAAAACCATGTGTTAAAGTGTAGGCAAATTATGGCCCGTATGGCCCTGAATTCTTCCTCTACCCCTGCTAAGTTTTGCCCCGCCCTGTCCATGAGGTGGTGAACTCTGCTAGAATCAGTGTGTAAAAGAGACAGTGTTTTCACTGTGATCAGTGCTCAACTAAAAATTATTATATTTTAATATAATCAAATGTCTCTGCGTTGCGTGACGCAACAAATCGATTCTGAAATTCGTTGCTGACTATTTCTGTAATCAATTTTTATCGATTTAAACAATGCCTTGTGGCAGCCCTATTAAGAAGAATTAAAAGGAAAAAAATGTAATTTAATAAAAAGAAATTTTCCATAGTGACCTCTTAAAACAATGTTGACAATCTGGTTTTTATCACCAAATCTGAAAACATTGTTTAGTTACTGTTTGTTTAAAATAGAGAGTGCAATAAAAATGTTTTACATAAAATAATCATGATTTAATAATCATAATTGCAATATTGATTAAAAAAAAATGGATTATCATTTAAGCCATAATTGTGCAGCCTTGGAGCCAGCCCCAACAAATTTGGAGCCCTAGGCAAGATTTTAGGTGGTGCGCCCTTGCATTGCAGTAAATTCCAATGCTAGGGTACAGTAGAGTGAGTGTGGACTGAACAAATTGTAGCAAATCTAAAGACCAAACTCAGACCAAACTCGCTGTCCACGATGCGGGACTCAGTGCAGAAAGTATGTGGGTTTTCTAAACTCCTGGTAAGACGGTAATGTCATGTTGTAGATCTCTGGACACTCAGAGAAAGATCAGCCTTTTCTCCATTCCCACTTTGTGTGTGTGTTTTGAAGTGCCAGAAAGCCTGCTTGGGTCTCGAGAAAATGTGTCACGGTGAGCATCAGTCAAAATTCAATGAATGACCGGGGTGTAAGATGCATTGATTATACGACTGAACAACCCTAGTGTACAGTTGTTGCCAAAGGTTTTGAGTGACATACTGTGTCTCACAAAGTTTGCAGCTTCTGTGTTTTTCAATCTTTTTGTCAGTTGTTCCTGTGGTGTATTGAAGTATAATTACAAGCATATTTTAAGTTTCAAAGGCTTAATTGACAATTACATCACGTTTATGCAATATTTTTAGTATTGTTGGCCATTTTTAAGACCTTTGCAATTCGCCAATCAACTTCTGAAAGTGAAGTGATTGTAATTGTGAAATACTTCAGCACAGCACATGGTGACGATGAAACCTGTCCTCTGCTTTTAACAATCACCCTTGTTGAACAGTTGGGAGACATGACTGGCAAATCAAACAGACAACCTTCAGATTACAGGGCTGCTTCCTTAACCACTAGGCCACCACTGCCTCGATTTGTGGGCCAAGTCCTGCTCACAGCAACTGATTCTTTGATGATCAGTGCTTGGGAGCTTGGTAGAATTTGTGGGTTTTTGTTTGTCCACCCACCTCTTGGAGATTGACACAATTTTCAAATGAATTAAGCTCCGGGGAGTTTCCAGGCCATTGACCCATAATTTTAATGTTTTGTTCCCCAAATCACTTAGTTATCATTTTGGCCTTATGGCACGGTGCTTCTTGCTGGAAAAGACATTGTTCTTCACCAAACTGTTCTTGGATGGTTGGGAGAAGTTGCTGTTGGAGGATGTTTTGGTACTGTTATTCATTCATAGGTATGTTCTAGGGCAAATTTGTGAGTGACCCACTCCCTTGGATGAGAAACAGCTCCACACATGAAAGGTTTCAGGATGCTTTACTGTTGGCATGAGACAAGACTGAGGGTAGCATCAGCTTTGATTCTCCAATCATTTATTCAGATTCCCCAAACAATCAGAAAAAGGCTTCATCGGAGAAAATGACTTTACCCCAGTCCTCAGCAGTCCAATCCCTGTTCTTATTGCAGAATATCAGTCTGTTCTTGATTGTTTTTCTTGGAGAGAAGTGCCCTTTTGACACCAGGCCGTCCTCCAAAAGTCTTCACTGTGGATGCAGATGCCCTCACATCTGCATGCAGCCATTCCTGAGCAAGATCTGCACTGGTGGCACCCCGATCCTGCAGCTGAATTATCTTTAGGAGATGGTCCTGACGCTTGCTGGACTTTCTTGGGCACCCTGAACCACTTTTGATAATCTGGTAAATGGTACATTTTATGTGCAGTTTTAGTAGCAGCAATAGCCTTGCCTCTGAAGCCCTTTTTATTCCTTGCAGGTAACCATGGTTAACTAACAGAGGAAGAAAAATGATTTCAAGCATCTGTTATTCCAACTCATCAGCTTGACAGAATGATCTCCATCCTTGTGCTCATCAACACTCTTGCTTGTGTTAATGTGACGGTCACTGAAATGATCTCAGTAGGTTCTTTTGTGGCAGGGCTGATGCAGTGGAAATGTTTTTTGGGATTTAAGGTCATTTTCATGGCAAAGAGGGACTTTGCAATTCATAACATTCTGGAGTATATGCAAATTCTCATAATAAAAGCATCAAACTTTAAAACATTTATAAACCATTATACTTCAGCTTACTGACACATAAAAAATGTCAGTTTTGTGTGCCTTGCAGCTTTTCCTGCTGCAAATGTTGGTATCCACTCGTTCACGAGACTTTACATGTACCTAATGTCTTTGCTTTTATTTAATACAAAAGGAAATAAGGGTCCACAGGAGTCTGGACTAGTTTCCTCAGTTCCTTTGCTCTCTTCCTTCTCTAAAGGTGTACAAGACCTTAACTGTTGTATTTGAAAACATCATGTGACAATATAGACATTTTATGAGATGCATCATTCAGTTGTCATTGTTTCAAACATGTGAATATGTAGTAACAGTCTATGCTTGACTGTGTGCTTGTAGTGCCTATGGAGTGAGTCAAAGAAAATTTTCAGAAGGTTTTGTTACAAGAAGTAGAATAACGTGAACAATTTCAGGATGCCTTTTCAGTGAGTGTTTCATTTTTCCCCACATACAATATTTCTGTTTTCAGATTTGGCTTTCTGGCTGATTGGCTGATGAGTGACTGGCTTTGTTGACTAAAACGACACATGTCATTTTTATAAATGGTTAATATTAGGAAATACTAGGCTGAATGTTTTTCTAAAAAATAAAGGATATTGCAAGCCAACAGTTAGTACTTCAGTAGTCTTACACGTTCCTGTCTAGGGTTAGAGAATGTGAATGGCAATACTGGACTGGAACCCACACAAACACAACCAGATGTGGTGCTTTTATTTACAGTGCAGGCAAGTGAATCAAACCAACAAACCAAAGACCAGTACTAAACAACTAACAGGAGGAACACTGCACGCGCACACACAAAAGGGACATTATTTAGGCAACAAATCTACTACAGCACTAAACATAACTCTCCACAACAATGCAATAATCTCTCCTCCATGAGCACTAGACCTTGTGAAGATGGCATCCTTAAATAAATCCTGTGGATGTCACATGATTGTATGGGCGGAGTCTTTAACCACGTGCTGAAGAGGCTTGGAATTCAGGGCTCAGCATGGCAGTGGTTTGCTTTCTACCTTGATGAGCGATCTTACCAAGTGACTTGGAAAGGATCCCCCTCTGCCTCACATAGACTCTCCACTGGTTTCCCTTAAGGCTCAGTACTAGGTCCTCTCCTTTTCTCCCTCTACACAAGATCACTTGGTGAGGTCATTTCCTCACATGGATTATCCTACCACTGCTATGCTGACGACACAGAACTCATCTTCTCTAGTCTTCCCTCAGATCTACATGCTGCTCACAAAATCTCTGCTTGTCTAACTGACATCTTGAATGGCAGCCCATCACCTCAAACTCAATCCCACAAAAACTGAACTAATATTCATTCCAGTATATTCTTTACCACATCAGGATCTTGCTATTTATCTGGACAACTCACAGCTCTCTCCTACAACAGCCCACAACCTTGGAGTAACAATAGACAACCAACTCTCTTTCTTGACTCATACAAAATGTAGCAGCACGACTGATGTTCAACCTTCCCAAGTTCTCCCACACCACACCACGGCTACGTTCCCTTCACTGGCTCCCAGTAGCTGCACACATCAAGTTCAAAATACTGATGCTGGCCTACAAAACCAAACATGGAGCAGCACCATCCTACCTCACAGCTCTTATTACACCTCGCACTGCACCTCGTATCCTCCAGTACTGCTTGCCTGGTCCCTCCAGCGCTGAAGGTAAAAGGAAGACATTCATCTAGACTCTTCTCCGTCTTGGCCCCTCAGTGGTGGAATGAACTTCCCCTTGAGGTCAGAACAGCTCAGTCACTGAGCACCTTCAAACGGCAGCTCAAGACCTTCCTCTTTAGACAATATTTAGATTAACTTATAACCTTCTTGTTGTCTGACTTCTGTATAGAAACTACAACAGAGTGAATAAAAAGATTGTATCCGTAGTTGGAAGTCCTAGTTAGGCAGAATTGATCACTTCATCGATGATAACATGGAAGCATGTTGTAAGGCATCTGCCAAATGCCTTAAATGTAATGTAAATGTCTCCCATCACCAAGCTTGACCTTCAAGTACCTAAAAGGGAAACATACACATGCACAGCAGAAACCTGTTTTCTACTACTATTAAAACCAAAACTACTAAAGAAATACTCACACAACCTCATAATGACATTGCTGAAATTATTATTCGAATAACTTGAATTATTCAATTACAAAAAATATTCGAGAAATTCTTTGCCTCGAGGCTTTGTTTTTATTAGTCACCAAAGTCCATCTATTATCGTATCATGCACGTGGAGCTACGCAGTGCGGAGCTGTGCAGCACCAGCATCATTGTTCTACATGGACTGTTTTAACTGCCGCGCATTTCAAAGATTAAAGGAGGCACGATTTATTGCCGGAAAATAAAGATAAAGATGTGCATAAAAGGCATAAAATGTCTGAAGTGTGGGACCATTTTAAGCTGCGTGGGCAACGTAGTAGCACATACACTGTAAAATGGGCCTAGCTGAACCGAAAGAATCTCTAAACGGGGACTGAGCTTCTACAAGGTATCGTATTTTTATGATTGCTAACTAACATTAGTGCTTCTTAGACCGTACATTATTTGTGTTAGGAGTTGTTAGTGACCTAGGCATGATAAGGCATGAGATCTCACTCATCCCTCCTCATCTCTCCCTCCCGCGCGCCACACACACAGATAGGTAACATCTCAAAACACGCCTTCCCATGCATTATGTACACATTGTCAGTGTGACATGGGCTGCAGCAGAAGCTCAAGCCCCACAGAATCCCACCTGATGCGTACGGCTTTTAAAAGCCCAGATTCTGTGCTTGCGCTAGAAGCGCTGGACCAAGAGGGGAAAATAAAGGTGCCACATTTTACAAGCTGTGAAATCATGTGGAAAGCTAAAGTAGTATAGTTTGTGTTTACTAACTGTTCATTTATCGTGAGCGTGAGCCAACGCAGCCAACTTTATGGCCCTAATAGATGACTCTGGAATATTTAGTAGCATAGAAGATATAGTGAATAGTTTTGTAATCGATTATTCTGTCGATTTATTAATCGATTAATCTGACAACTCATACTTTTTGCATTTTTAAAACAAATTAGTGAAAATCCTCTTAAAATGAGCAAGCAATTGGCAGTTATTACTCACAAAAAAGTTTTTATTCAAACTCAATACTCAATACTATTGAATCAAAGCTTAACTTTGGGTTACTGGCGCCAGAACTAAGAACTATGTGCAATGTTATGTGCAAAATGCACAGAGGGAGAGAGAATTAGTGCATGTATATGCAATGCATGTGCAAGCCTTTAAAAGAGCAAGTGGTGGTTGCAATGCAAAAAGATCAGCATATTAACATGCTCTGAAGGAAGGCTTGCTCTTCACCTTGAAGCAATGTTCCCAGCAGCAGAGATCAAACTCTCTGAGGGCATTGAGGTGTCTGGAATACTCAGAAATGTATCCAAAGCTGGCAATCTTGATGCATTGCTCTCTTCATCATTCCTATTGGAGTCTGATGATCCGAGAACAGTCTGATGATCCTTTGCTTTCTTGCCTTTTGACAGCTAGTGCCATTGTTTGAATTGTGGACCTTAAGTTCTTGCCTTCTGAAGAATCATTTAAGTTTTCTGAACCAGGGGTCCAAGGCAGCAAGTAAGTAGGACAGAATTAGGGTCCTCAGGTTTAAATACAAACCGGTCTTCCCACCTGTCAGCGATCTGTTCAGCTGCAAGTCCCTGAAATGCCCTCACTGGTGCAGTTTCAAATGCTGAACTCAGGGTGGATTTCTTGAGGGTCTGTACCAGCTGTGGAAGCACAGACAGGGTCACATATTGTTCCCCACTCAGGAACACTGTAGCCCCCTCGAAAGGTTCAAGGATCTGAGTCCGCTCTTCAGTCATGATCCACTGCTCTGGCTTCAGATCCAGATAGTGATGCTTTCCCCATGGGTTGACTGCAGGATCGGAAAGAGCTGCAGTCACTGGCCATCTCTGTTCAAGGAGCCTGGATAGCATATGAAGTGTACTGTTCCACCAAGTACTGACATCCTGTACCAACATGTGCTGTTGCACTCCCATTTGCTGCTGCTTTTTATGCAGGCTGTATGTCTCCTCCAGAGGCATTGTAGTAAGGGAGAGGGACTTCATTTCATAATCATCTCCCAAAAAATGACATGTGACCCCCAGATAAGCCTCTGCGACCACACTCGTCCAAATGTCTGTTGTTAGTGCAACACAGTCTGTCTCCTTAAGAACACTCTTTAATTTCTCTGTTACTTCTGAGTACTTTTGCTCCATCATATTTGTGAAATGTGTTCTTGAGGGAATGGCGTATTTGGGATTGAAAGCTTTAATCATATTCATAAATCCTGTGTCCTCCACCATGGAGAGTGGGCGCATGTCTTTTGTGAGCATATTCTAAATGCTCTTGGTAAAAACTGCTGCTTCTTCCACAGTGCATAAGGGTCCTGTCCGGACGAAGCTGTCCATGCGCTGCTGTGATGTACTGTGGGGAAGACAAAAAAAAAAACATTGATTTGTGCAACAAATGCTATAAACTCACCCAAAAGTACTTCAAATTTTTTTTGTCACATACATAGTCATAGACTGTATGATATGCAGTGAAATGCTTTAATAGAAACAAGTCTACACTGTACTTAATGCGCTCAATGGTTGTGGATTTGTCGGTGAAGGGTTGAAAATACAACAATTTGTTTAAAAAAACAAAGTAAACTGCTTCAGAGCAGTCGTGACTGCGGCATCTTGGGTAAATCTATATGCTAATGAATGTAGATTTGTCCATCTGTTGCATTTATTATTACTACCTTATGTATAGGGAAGGCGTGTTTTTGTAACTTATCAGTGTGTGTGTGTGTGGTGTGGGAGAATTACATAAGAGAGATCTTTTGGATTTGCTCTCTTGCTACTTATCATGCCTCGTCACTATCGACTCATAACACAGGCTACAATAATTACAAATAATGTACGTTCTAAGAAGCGCTAATGTTCATATCAGTTAGCAATCATAAAAATACAATACCTTGTAGAAGCTCCGAGTTCACTTGGAGAACTGCAGTTCACGTGAGGATATTTTCGGTTCAGGTTCTGTACGTACTTTTATAGTAGGACAGGTCCGTTTTACAGTGTGTACACTGCACTACGTTGTCCACCTTATGCAGCATAAAATGGTCCCACATTTTAGAACTTTTTTTGCCTTTTATGCACACCGGTATCATTTTCTGCCATCTTTGAAATGTGCTTCAGGTAAAACAAGCTGCACCTGGCTGCAACTGGTGTGGACCTCCACAGTAGGCGGAAACGCTTAAACAACTTTGGTGAATTAAACAAAGCCTCGAGGCAAAGATATTTCTCCTCGAACATTTTTTGTAATTGAATTATTCGAATAATCATTTCAGACCTACTTCAAAACATTATGAATGACTTAAAACCCTCCGCAGTTATTCAGATTTCTGGTTTGCTGTTACCGTAGACCTGCCAACACAATATGAATTTCTTTCAAAGATTACTTTTTATTTACATGTAACCATACTCAAGAGTGTCTTAAGTGTCAACAAAATATTTCCTTGCCTATATATATATATAAAAAATATTATTTAACAAAAATAAAATAAGAAAATACTGTTAGTGTACAGGCCTTAAATAAATTGGTATGTAGTGGAAACACTAGCATATTGTCAACATTCACATAAATAAAAATTTAATATTAACATGTAACAATGCTTGGCACATAAATTAATTTTACGAATACCTTGAATTCGGACATACTACTCGCCTCGCATACTGTTTTTCATATACAATATAGTGTGGCGGCGGAGGTCGGCCATGAGTTGGGACCAGCATGCCTTGCAGGTGAGATACGCGGCATGTTACGGGTAAATGTGTTCTGTTTGGCTTTGGGATGTGTGTGTTACGGGGATTTAATGTAGCGTCTGCAAGGGGAGAAACTTTACACTGTGAAGTCGAGGTGTAGGGCTGAAGGAGAAGAAGAGACACCTCCCTGTTGTGTGGAAGCCAGAGGAGAAGGTATTGGCTGTTGCCGCCACCTACTGGCTACCGTTCAATAAAAAGCGTTATTTTGAAACTCTCATGACTGAGCTGCTTTCTCTTTTCCTGGCCTCGCGGCGACAGCTCGTCACAATAGTATATAGTATGCGATTTCGAACTCTGCATAAATTTCATTTATCACGACTCTTTGCGATACAGATATCACGTATACTATTATCGTGATAATGATCATTTTTCCGATATATCGTGCAGCCCTAGTTTAAAGTGCAACGGGACAGTAGTCATAGAGACTCATCACTGAAGACTTGTTCTGCACAAGCACAATGGTGGTGGCCTTGAGACACGTTGGAACTATGGCGGTGCTCGGTGAGATGTGAATATGTCAGTGAGAAGATCTGCCAGCTGGTCTGCACATTCTTCCAGGGATGTCTGGTCCAGCAGCCTTTCATGAGTTAACTCCGCTGTGGTTGGACACAGCACCCGATCACTGGAAGGGGGGTCTGATTTCCTCGCAGTCACGTAGTTTTGTGTGTCTAATCGTGCGTCATACATTTTTTTTAGTTTTTGCTTTTTCATTTTTGCTTGTGAGACCTTCAGTTATGCTGTTCGTTTCACTTCTGGCTTTTCAGTTGCTCTCCCCCACTTTACGCTAACGATGCCTGAGGATTCGGTTGACCTTCTGGCACAGTTTTCTCATGTGGGTGGGACTTCGCATCATTGGTCAGCAGGTATTTCAGTGACAGCTAGGATGACGGCTAGTTTTGTGTCAAAATTTTGGCACAAATTTAATTCTGTACTGATTTAGCTGTTCACTGATCTAGAGTACTCCTTTAAATTGATTGTTGTTGCTGTTGGTTGCAGCCTCCTTAGACGTTAACCAGTTAGTGCACTCAAAGCGTAGAAATGGCTCCTGCTGGCCAGGTTCTTGCCTCCTTCAGAACCGGTTTTGTGCGTCCGACAAGCAGTCTGTGTGTTGGAATTAGCATAACAGTGATGTGGTCTGATGAGGGGACGGGATTCTGCCCGGTATGCTTCCGCAATGTTTGTGTAGACGAGATTCAGTGCGTGTTTCCCCTGTTGTCGCGAAGTCCACATGTTGATGGAATTTAGGGAGAACTCACTTGAGATTCGCATGGTTGAAATCTCCGGTGTCAGCGAGCTGTCTGGGTGCACATTCTGCAGATTGCTAATATAGGGCCTATGATTTAAATGATGTGGATAACGTGGATGAAATCGCGCGAGCCAGTCACGCCAACAAACAAATCAGCTGATTCACTCATGTGGTTTTTATCATGTTTTCAGTTCTTTATGCAAGTGCACAGTAAATGCCCAAGCATTCTGTTGAACAGAGAATAAATGTGATTTGTCATCTTGCGGGTTTTTTTTTTTTTTTTTTTTTTCTCCCCCCTGCTTTTTCCACCCACTCCATAATCACATAGCTTTTACGTGAATAAATGGTTATAAAATGGAAAAAACATGGAATTTAGAAAAAGAACTAATTTCATAGGGCCCTACTAATAGCTTTGTATGGCACACAGAGTGCCTCCTCGTATTAGCGTTGGGTGGAATGTACACTCCAATTATGAAAACTGAGGTGAATTCCCATGGTAAATACTCAGTTACAAACTCAGTGGTGAACAGTAGCTAGAGACTAGCACCGAGTTCTGGCACCCTTCCGTGTTGATATAAACACACAAGCCACCGCCTCAGGTCTTACCACACAGCGCTGCATTCCCGTCGGCAGGACATTCACCCAGTTTCAATTATTTATTTATTTTTCTGCTATTTCGCTCAACCCATGAAAAATCAATTGTGATATAATGAGCTTGGCTTGACTAATATGAATGAAATGTGCTTTATTTGAAGAATCCCACCTCCCTCACCATTCCACAAAAGGTGTGAGACTTCAGCCCAGCAGCAGTAAGCAGGCACACAGAGGACCTTGCGTTCCTGTCCCATGTATATGGATGTAAATTTAGAGTACACAAAGATGCTGAAGTTAGCTCATTATTCACAGCTCCTTAATCGAATTGTCTGTTCCTCCTCAAATACTGCAGGCTGCAATACTAGTTATTTCACATTGAAATGTTCATATTAATCATAAATCTAGGTGAGAGGTTCCCAGGTCGATTTTACAGCGAAAACAGTATTTGGCCGGATGGGTAAAACTTGATACCATTTCTAGGGTGCTCCGTAGGTTAATCCTGTTACCCCAATATAACAATGAACAAAACCAGTTGTTTGACTCTTCTCACACTTTTTTTTTTCTTCTTCCCCACCCACAGGGACTTGGAAGACATCCCAACTATTGAATTGGTTTGTGCCATGAATTATGAAGAACAAGCTGTGGAGCGGGCAGTTTGGTCCTGGGCCCGATTTGGCTCAGCAGGACAAACTGCCCTAAAGGAGGCGCTGAGAGTCTTCAACCCTATATCAAAGGATCTATCAGACACTGAAAGACAGATGGTGTCCTTTCTGCAGGAGCTTAAACAAGAAGGCCACAGACCCACTGTGCTAAAGAGTAAAGATGTGTATGGGTATAGATCTTGCACAACAGAGCCTCTTTCCGTAGAGACACTCATCAAAGTTCAGAATAAGGTGCCAAAGGTTGCAAAAAAGAGAGCTCGCAAATCTCTGGTCAAGAAAAAGGATTGTTCATTACTAAGCTCAGCAGCGGAAGTTATCCTAAAGAATCAGCCCAAGATCTTGCTGACCAACCTTTCAGTAGATACATTCAAGCCAACATCTCCTTCAAAATCAGCAGTCCTTTCTGGCAGACCAAAGCAAGAATGCCTGAAGTTAACAAATATAAAGGGTTTGTCTGGAGGCCACACTGCAAGACTGCAGATTCATTTTGGCTTGAACTCTCAAGATTTGGCTAGAGGAAGCTCTCACCATCCCACAACTTTATCAGGCATTCCATTTCACCATTTCAGCAGTGAAAGTCAAGCTGCAAGAGTGATAGCTTTGAACAGCAGGCAAGTGCAGTCCCGTCCATTGAGGGCGGATTTGGCTCTTGTTGGAGACTCCGCCCCCTTTATAGTTCAAAATGGCGTTCATATTAAAGACAGCAACAGCTACAAGATGGTCCCATTTAGGAACACTGAAATGGTGGCAGATGGTCTGGATTGGAGAACCCTGGCTGATTCGCCGGTTTTAGCTGGAACCCATCCTGTGTTGATGAATGGGCAGGAAAAGTCGAGACTGAATGGTAATAACCTACTCTGGAAGGTTATAAAGGTGGATGATTCTTACACAGATGAAGAAGTGAGGAGAAAGGCCCAAAAGATTTTGCAAGTTAATTTGTCACCTGTGATACAGATTCAACCACTCATTGTCCATCCTGTATAGAAGCTTCTTTTTTCTAACGATGACTTTTGTACATCTGTATGTTTTTTTTGTAAAGCATTTATGGGCTTTTTTGGAATTTTTTTTCTTTTCTTTTTTTTTTTTTTGCTGTGCACATGACTTACTGCTATGATGCAAAAAGGGATTTAACATTTCCTTAAAAATTGTATGGTTCCAGGTTGGATGTGATTTTTCTTCTCCACTGACACCTTTTGGGGATCAAACTTTCAAACCTGTAGATTCAAAACCTCTTATATTTTGTCTACAAGCAGTTGACCCTAAATATGACATTCTTTCCAAGGGTTGAAAATGTACTACTGTCGGCAAGTCATACCCTATTCAGGGCGGATTCTCCTGAGATGCCTATTACTGTCCATTCTATGCCACCTGGTTGCCATATTGGCTATCCCTATTTTATGTAGTCTTGGGTTATTAAAGTATAGATGGCATTATTTTCCTTTTTGCGGGTTGAAAACACTTTTTATATTTTAAAACGTTCATTTTACAGCAACATTTGAAATGCCTTACTTATTTTCATAGTGCTTTCATCAGTTGATTTTGAGATCCCTATGGGGAAATTTGTTACTCTAGAAGGACAATATAATAACTATTTTCTTATGTGTGAAGGACTTGAACACTCTAGATCATTTAAGATCATTAAGATCTGAAGATTACTAGTGTGCAAAATGCCCTTTACATGACCTTTTCTCTCCCACCTTTCCCATTTATGCCTCTTGTTTGTGTCATGACCCCCTCCCCCTACAATATGATCATGTAAAAACCTTTTAAAGAATGTTGCAGGAGAGAATGTTCAAATCCGTTTCTCATGTTTGGTTTATTTGCTTATTCAAACAAATTAGCATTGTTATTAGTATGAAATGAAATATTACAGCATAACAGGTCTTTAGGAACATACTTTGATAGCCAGCTCTATCAAAATAATTAGTTCTTAAATAATTTAGCTCCCAATGTACATTGTTGCTTTCAATTAAAGTTTTCATTATTATTACTACTTGGACACAAATCTGAGACCTGAGAAATGCTTATATTTATTTTCAAAGGGCAAGACTTGATTTTCACTCAGTGTCGAGTGGTGCTGGCAATTTGTCTGGTTTTTAACATGAATTGTTTTCCCCAAAATATTTTTGCACCTTCCCCTTCATGCAATTCAATCGGTGAGGATCTAACAACATGTCCTGTCAGTGTTGTACTTTTGTGTTGAAATTGTAAATTAAACTTTATTTGAAGAAAAAATAATAAATTCATCTTCCTACATTGTGGTTGTTGCTCTTTTATTTGAATTTTTTTTTTTTTTTTTTTTACATTCAGCAGTACCATGTTTTTAATTTGCCAGTTAGAATGACACTGGACTGTTAGCCTTTTGTTTTTCTCTTAGTTTTGTATAGATTTGTCCCAACATTTTGGAAACACAACGTTCCTAATTTCAAACAAAAATATGATGTTTAAATGTAAATTTAGGAACATTTGGTTGGAATTTTGACCATACATTTTGCTTACATCTAGTACTTTTGCATTTATTTCATTTTTCATTACGTTGCCTCAATATTCGATTGGACTGTTCTCTTATATGGGCTGGGCTTCGCGTCATTGGCCAGCAGGTATTTGAGCGACAGCTCTGTTTCCTGGAACTATTGATGGGCTCTTGTGGCATGGCTCTTAATTTAATATCCATAAACTCATATTTTGACCTTACTTGTCAAATATGGATGCTTTGTGTGTTGAAAAATCATATTTGCCAAGTAAGGCTAAAATATGAGGCACTCTGTAAAGAGCCAAACTTCCAATCACATCTCTGAACCCTATCACTGCAAGTTGTGTGTGCAGAGCAGTAACCGCCATTTGTGTTCATATATGGAATGCGACAATGAAATGTGTCCTCTGTATTTAAACATCGCCCTTGGTGAGCAGTGGGCAGCCATGACCGGCGCCCGGGGAGCAGTGTGTGGGGACGGTGCTTTGCTCAGTGGCACCTTGGCAGCTCGGGATTCGAACCTGCAACCTGATTATGGGGCTTCCTTAATCGCTAGGCCACCACTGGGTAGACACACACTAAAAAAGGTGTTCTGTTTCGTCTGCACACTTTCTGCAGAAGGCCAGGAGGTTCAAAATCACCCACAGAAAGTTTGAATATTTGTTCAGAGGAGCGTTACAGCCTCCTTTCAGGCAAAACTGGGGGCCGATTGGACTATTCACTACCGCCTCTTGAGGTATGCGGTAGTATTGCAAAACTGCTATGGGCTGCAGCTAGCTGAGTAGCTAACTTAAGCGGTATTCACCATACCGCTTTAGAGCTGTTATTTTCTCTCGTTCTGTTTTTCTGTCAAGCAAAACCTGACCCTGCAAGTTTGAAGAGGTAAAACACACTACAGTAATTGCTACGATATCACTGACGGGATTTAAAGTGATTGGCGTGATCCAGGCATATGACCTGGCAAATGTCTAAAAATGCTTTTTTTTTTTTTTTTGGTTTTGGGTGCATGCTTGATAGTCTTGCATTTTCTAATCTCAGTCCAGCATCCAGATTGCTGGGGCTTTGTTGTAAAGCAGATACTGGCAACAGTTTTCTGTGGTTTCAGGCAGTCGATTCAGTGGGGGTTGGGCGTGTTGGCGGCATGGGGGAGGGTGGCAGTATTTCTGTGGGGGCTGGGTGTAGCGCTCCGAGAAATGGCAGAGCGAATTCAGGGAGCTAGGTTACAGCTAGGTTGTGGATTCACAACTGGTCTTCGTCTACAGTTGTTGCCAGAAAGTGTGGCTTCTATGTTGATGTGGAATGGTGGAACTCATCTGCGTCTGAATATTTTTAATGCACACATTGTCCTTTATGGTAACAAATTACTGGCCACCGCCCTTGGTTGGCTTCTGTCTATGCATTAAGATGCAAATGTAAGCATTCTCCTGTTTATGTAACCCACAAAATGCCACAATGAGGCCTAATGTGTTATACTTTGTTACACTTTATAACCGACATTTTGGCTGACCTATTACGTGGGTATTTTTTTTTTTTTTTGTAATTCCACCAAATGCTGTGCCCTCATAATATACTCTCTTGTTCTTGGAATTCATTTGCACAGCATGATAAGATTGAATCTTCTAAATGCTCTTACTACTACAAATGGAACTCATGGTTGAGGTTAGGAAACAATGTTCTACCGGACACACAAGAACTGAAGACCAACAATGATAAGAAGAACAAAAGGCACTGAAACCTTTGGGTTTCTATGAGAAATGTAATCTTAATTTAATGACATGGCACATGCCAAGGTTTTGCATGTGTTTGCATTAATATTGTTTCACTGTGCTGTTCATGGTTTCAGACTGTTGAAGAGCCTCTAGAAAGGCTTATTTAAGCTCTGTGTGGAGTCTAGACAATATGCCACATTTTTTTCAGTTCAAGATATGTCCTTAATCACCCCAGAATTATTACTTCTGTCAGTCTGACCAATCAAAGTAAGTGGATGTGACTAACACTGATCTAGCCTGACTTAAGACTGTTGATTTGGTCTGAATCTCTCTTTTCAAACAAAAGGTGTGCATTCATGGCTGGTTTTCCAGCAGACCTTGTAAAATGACATTATAGTCTGCTAATCATACATCAAAGTAGGGGATGCTGAATGTATGTGAAAGTAAAGTGGAGGTGTTGTTTCAGCACTTTCTGACCACTGCCTTGAATGGTTCAACTATGTTGTTCAGGCTAGACGCAGGAACAATAACAACAACATTTATTTCTTATATAGACCCAAATCACATATAGTATGTCTCAATGGGCTTTGACATGCCCTACAGTTGACACCCCCCACACTTGACCCTTCTGCACACAAGGAAAAACTCCACACAAAAAACTCTAGGAGAGAGAAAAAAAGAAAGGAAGAAACGTTGGGAAGAAGTGATACAGAGAGGGACCCCCTTCCAGGGTAGAGTGAGCCTGCAAATGCAGGGCTGGCAGTGCAGGGCTGGTGATGATTTGTACAATATAATAATGAGTCCTACAGTTGAATGTAGTCCCAAGTGTCATGGTCTAGATTACGTGTCCATAATGATGTTACTGGTCCACTTGAAGATCCCTGAAGCTGTAGTTGTAACGGTGGTGGTGGCTGTGGTGACCCTCTGGTTCGTTTCATGCTATGTCCTCGTTTAGCAGTTGTCAGGAACCAGGATTTATCTGCTTGTCTCTTCCTTGGAGTCTGCCAGTAGTCTGGGCGCCTGATTCCATGTCTCGGAGAAAAACAAACAGAAGCAGCGGCAGACGGTGGCATCCTACGACCGATACTGAAATATGTGGTTATAGTGGTATATTGGTGCTACAGTGGCCCGGTACCCTAACTAAGACAGCCTAACTAGGGTGAATTTAACTTTGTGTCTAACAGGGGGACTCTGTGATAAACTGGACTTTATAATTGACACTGTGTCAAAGTGAAATGAGGGTCTAGGACTTTAACAAAAAGCCAGAGAAAACAGAAAGTTTTTGAGATTGGATTTAAACACTGAGACTTTCTCTGAGTCCCAGACACTGACGGGCAAGCCGCTCCACAACTGCGGAGCTCTATAGGAGAAGGATCTGCTCCCAGCTGTGACCTTCTGTACATTTGGTACCAGTAGTGACCCTGCACCCATTGATCGAAGGGGGCATGGTGGGTCGTAAAGAACTAAAAGTTCACTCAGGTATTGCGGGGCGAGAGCATTTAGAGCTTTATAGGTCAAAAGTAGGATTTTGTAGTCAATCCTAAATTTGATGGGTAAACAGTGCAGTGATTGTAAGACTGGGGTGATGTGGTCAAATTTCCTGGTTCTGGTTAGAACTCTGGCTGCAGCATTCTATACTAGCTGGAGTTTACCTACTAGAGCATCCAGACAGTAATGCATTGCAGTAATCTAACCTTGATGTAATAAATGCATGGACCAACTTTTCTGCATCATGCATTGAAATGATATTTCTTATTTTCAATATGTCTAAGGTGAAAGAATGCTATTCTAGTGACATTATCTACGTGCGAATTGAATGAGAGACCTGCATCAATGATGACACTGTAACGAATTAGCTCAAGAGGAAATATCTATAATTAATTATAACTGGTTATAATTAATAATAAACATTTAGATTAGATTTTGGGATAAACTGTAGCAGAATTAATGTTACAATTACTTGGTCTGTCCGTCCACGGAGCAGATAATATAATTATTTATCAATTCTGGGAATGATTATCCCCCCTCTTGCCAGGAAAGGTAGCTTTCCCACTCTGCGTGCTAGCAGTAATTTAGCATGTAGCTTAAAAGGTCAACGTTCAGTGACTCAGCTGTGAGCAGCACACAGAAACAAACGATTGTGAATTTAAAGAATTTAATAAACACGGCTATAGCTAACATACAACAATTAGACTAACATATACATACAGGGTAAAGAAAAGTGATGAAAAGAGAATGGCAGTATTACACATCAATTTACCACAGCCTAATGAGAATCGTCAGAGAATTCTTAAGTTCACCTTAAAAAGGGGTTTAAACGTGCATCTAAATAGTTACTTGCATTGGTCCTTATTTCATGCAAAAGAGTCCTGATGCGGTAGGGTCACGATCTTCGATCCTTAGGCCTGGCGCTGGAGGTCCTCCTTGAAGGTAAACTTTCCAAAGAGTCAAAGTGTTGAAAGAGGTGTCTCGGAAGGAAGAAGAGAAGTTCTGAGCAATCGTGCCTGTGTGACGCTCTTTTTGAATGCTTTCTGGCACGCCCATCATGTGGCCTGAATAGCCAATCACAAGTGTGACATTTTGGCGGGAGAAGTTCCCTTTGTCTGGGTTTACGACTGACCGGAATTTTTATGGCTGGCCCAGAGAGAAACTGTAGTTCGTTGCAGTTACAATTTCTACCTTATAGAAATTGTATGATGTATTTTGTGATCACATGGTATGCATCACTGTTCCAGTAGTAAAGAGAAGTTCCTTCTGACACCAAGAAAGGGACCTTTAGGAAGTAGGAAAGTGGAAATACACTTATACACTTAATTATAGGTAATTAGAGTTTACCTAATGTAAAATAGAAAGTTGTAACTAGTATAATTCATACAAGGGAACGTACACACAACGCGTGCATATACGGGATCCACTTATAATCACATATTCCTAGCACAAGATACAGACAATGCGTTTAAGTGTGTGCGTGATTGTGTATTGCAAAGGTGGGGCCAGGCAGGAGGTCTTTGTGGAATGCTTTGAAGCTTGGAACCCCCATGAGCAGTTTGCAGACCCAGTCTGTTTAGCATCTTGTTTGTGACAGTGGGGGAAGACGGGACGCTCAGGCTGAGGGTCCAGGTTTGTAATTTGTATGTAAATGTCAAAGGTTAAAAGGTTCTTTGAAGATCAACCATCTGTGATCCTACGCAGACGCTACATTTGTGACAGTGGGGGAAGACGGGACGATCAGGTTGAGGGTCCAGGTTTGTAATTGGTATGTAAATGTCAAAGGTTAAAAGGTTCTTTGAAGATCAACCATCTGTGATCCTACGCAGACGCTACAACACCTAGACAAAGAAAGGCTATCCAGGGTTATGATGTAGTCAGCCAGCTTTTGTCTGGCTGCTTGAGACCCAAGTACAAGAGCTTCTGTCTTGTCAGGGTTTAACAGGAGAAAGTTGGTGAGCATCCACTGTCTAATGTCCTTCAGACAATTCTCTTATTTTGTTCAGCCTCCTGCCTTTCATCTGGCATTGCTGACAGATACAACAATGAAAGCTAATATCATGTTTGCGGATGATGTCACCTAAAGGTAACATGTATAGGAAAAAAAGTAACGGACCTAGGACAGAACCTTCTGGAACACCAAACTCTATTTTACTATGTGAAGACGAAACACCATTGATATCCACAAACTGATGTTGGTTAGTCAGATATGATCTGAACCATTCAAGGGCTGTTCCCTTAATCCCAATAACATTCTCTAACCTGGCAAGTAGAATAGCGTTATCGATAGTGTCAAACGCTGCACTCAGATCAAGCAGGACAAGCTGCGAGATGCGTCCCTGATCAGAGGCCAACAGCAGGTCATTAACCACTTTAACCAGCACTGTCTCAGTGCTATTGTGCCGGAGTTAAATGGTTACACTAGATTTATAAATGTATTTCTTCTTTTCTTGTGTCTTTTATTTTCTTATTTTCTAAAGACTTTTATTTTGTTTACCTGTATTCTGATGTGGGTAAGGGAATTATAATGATAATCCGGGTGTTTGTTCAATTGTAGAATGTTAAAATGTGTTAATGTTTCTGGTTATGTTAAATATGTTTCTGTATTTTTGTTTGTTCAATTTATGATTATTATAAAAAGTTATGTGGGTTCTAAAACTTTGATCACCCCCCGAAAAGTGGTTGGATCCGGCCGTGCCCTTGGGTAAGTGGGTTGGAGACCCGGTTTAGTCCTCTTAGACACATGGCATGAGCTGTGAGAGGTGCGTGGGGTTTGTGTGTAAAAAGTTATTTTTTCTTCTATTTTAATTTATGTACATATTTGTGAATATTTTTTTATGTTCTGTTATTACTGTATATTGTAGAGAGACGCGGTTTGTGACGCGATAATGTGACCTCGCTTTTGTACAGGTATGCAACGTTTTAAATTGTAAATGCTTTATGTTATGTTCAGTCCTCTTAGACATGGCATGAGCTGTGAGAGAGAGAGGTGCAGAGAGATGCGATTTGTGACGCGATGTTCTGATGTGACCTCGCTTTTGTACAGAATACAGTTTGCACGGAAAATCTCGTGGGTGTCGGCTTGTCATTACGGTTCAAGAAAAGAAATAAAAAAATTACACAACGCAGAAGAAGAACCGCTACACTATGATGAGGTCTAAATCCCAATTGATATACTTCGTGGATATTGTTGCTGTATCGGTACACGGTCAGCTGCTGGGCTACGACTTTTTCAAAGATTTTTGATATAAACGGAAGGTTTGATATCGGTCCATAATTTGAAAGCTGACTGCGATCAAGATCAGGATTTTAATCAGGGGTCTAATGACTGCTACCTTGAACAAAGTGGTTGACGTAATGGATAAGGAAACAGACCCATAATTGGGAGGTTGCTGGCTAAAATCCCAAACCGCTGAGGTGCCACTGAGGGAAAATACCATCACACACACTGCTCCCCGGGCGCCCACTGTCACCAAGGGGGATAGATAAAAGCAGAGGACACGTTTCACTCTGCACTGCATTTTTTTGGTGGCCTGCCTTAATTTTAGTTTTAGTCTAATCTTTGTGTTAAAGTGTCATTTTAGTTTTTATAAGTCTCTGTCAGTTCCCCATTCATCTTAGTCTAGTCAAGTTGGTTGACTAAAACTCTGAATATTTTAGTCGGAAAAGAGCAGCAAAGAATGGGATACAGCCTGGTGAGCAGAGGAGATACAAACCATACCTCTCATCTGTTGGCAAAGTGAGGTCACTGGACAATAAGATGGAAGAGCTTTCTGCACTGGTTTGGCACGAGAGAGATTATTGTGAGTGCAGTTGGATGTGATTGACCAACATGGCCGCATGAGCACATTCATGACTCTGCTGGGGACGTTGCTTTTTGTGCAGACAAATGTCAGAGTAAGAGGGGAAGGAACAGGGGTGATCGCTGTATGCTTATGTCAAATAAGAATATCTGTGCAGTCAGATCAGACCACAACCTGGCGCACCTTGAACCCACCTTACGAGCCACTTGATGGGGACACTGACAACTTCACAGACAATCACTGGGTTCATCCTCTGTGTGGATAGCTCTGTACCAGTGAAAATGAAGTGAATGTCATTGTGATGCAAAGCACACAATTATGATGTCCTGTGCTTTTAAACATCACTCTTGGTGAGCAGTGGGCAGCCATGACAGGCGCCCGGGGAGCAGTGTGTGGCTCAGTGGCACCTTGTCAGATCGGGATTCAAAAAGGCAACCTTCCAATTATAAGGCCGTTTCCTTAACCGCTAGACCACCCCACTGCCCTTCAAAAAATATCAGGACAAGAGCGCGAACGCAGTCCCTCACTATCAGTAATTATGCAGTCGAGATCCCCATATTTGGGGAATTTGCAGGGATCAGCACAGCCCGAGTTCAATGCTGAGCCTCGCCCTGGGTGAACCCAACAACAATTGGCTGCGTCAGCCCTCATTGCCCCCAGTGCACCAGCTCCCTCTGTGTCATGACAAACTGCAGCACCTCATCTTCTTCATTCCTTCTTCCAGCCAGCTGATTCTGATACCCATAAACCATCCATCACCATCACTGAGGACCAAGTGAGGAGAGAACTATGCAGACTCCAACCTACCAAGGTGCTGGGCCCAGATGGCTTAAGCTCACAAGCACTTAATCTGTGTGCCTCTCAGCTATGTGGAGTGCCACTGAGGATCTTCAACATGAGCCTCAGAACCAAGAAGGTAGACCATCCCCAGTGCCCCATCCGACTACAGGTCAGTAGCACTCTCTTCACACACCATGAAGGTCTTCAAGAGACAGGTTCTGGACAACCCTTTCCACTTTGCTCCAATTTGTGTACTAGGCCAAGAATTGGGTGGATGTGCCACCAACTACCTTCTACTTCGTCATCTTGTCAAACTGAGAGCATCCCTGAAAATTACTTTCTTGACTTCTCCAGGGCCTTCAACACCACTCAGCCTGACTGGGGAGCAGACTGTCTGCTGTGTGGGTTCATGCTGCCCACAGTACGGACGACTACAGGGATCTAAGTCTGAGCACCTCAGGGAACCATTCTGTCACTGCTTTCCAATACAACATGGAGGAGTGCCATCTGCAGACATTCTCAGATGACTCCACAATAGTCGAATGCAGCAAGGGTGGGTTTGTTGAGGGGTGTGAGCTGAATCAGCTGAAGCTTGATATCCAAAAGGCTGGTGGGGGACTTGCAACAATCAAGCCTGAGACATCTTCTATGCTGGGATGGTACCATGAAAGTGGCAGACAGGAAGAGACTTAACAAACTGTTCAGGAAAGCTAATTCTGTGGTGGGTGAGGAACTGGAAGCTGTGGCTGAGAGAAGAACCACAATTTAGGAGAGGTCCACAATTCAGTCTACCATGGACAATGTACAGTAGATCATCCACCCCTCAATATTGTGAATTAAAGGAAAAGAACTTTTTTTCCACAGAATGACCAAGTGCTCACCACCATTAGACTGCAACGCCTCAGTCACACAACTACATAATAATCTGTGCAATAGCCTGCTGCTTCTATTGTATATTTTTTCATTTGACATGATGTGCAACAGTCTTCGAAGCACAATCCTGGGCGATGCTCTAACCAGGTGCGATTCTACAGATTTTATTTAGACATCTCGTGATTAGTTTATTTTATATTGTTCTTGAGTCTTGTGTTGTGCCAATCATAACACGAGCAATTTCCTCCAGAATTAATAGATTTTTCTAATTCTGATTAATTTGATTTGTCAGACTGACAAGTAATTCATGATTGCTGAACATTCCAAAATCGAAATGGACAGTTAATTAATCATATTTATAATTTTGGTCATACTGAATTAATCCATGATGTGCCATTGTAAATAATCTGTCAGATTTTTTAAATTAATTTATGTATTTATCTCTTGTTTTGGCTACTGTAGCTATAAACCAGAATTTTTGAATATATGCTCTTTCATACTTTCAGTCTTTTCTTCTTATTAATTTTCTTTGGGGCAAAGTAGGAGAGCCAAGCAATCTTGCAATTTCAGAACTGGTCACTGTGTCTAGGCCAGTGGTGTCAGGGAAAGTGAATGAGCCTCAAGGGACTCTAGACACAAATTAGAAAGGTTTTAGGACTCATAAATCTTTGTGGAGGATATTGGTTATCTTCTAAAATCTCAATTGAAAATAGTGTTTAAGAAAAAAACACAGGGATAGATTCTATTGAATAAAATGGTAAAGCATAACAATGTCAATTCAATAAACTGTTCTTTAAATCTTTTACTAGCCCTAGATATACCTCTCGTAACCAATGTTCAGCTCACCTAGTATGAAGACCTTTCATGGTGAAGGATGCTTTATAGTTGGGTCAAATTATAGCTTGTTTTAAGCAAATGAAGTTAAGACAGTGTATAATTAAAATCAGGAAGGGACATGGAGAACTATAATCTCAGAGCCATCTGGAATGGCTAATGAAAGTTTACAAATTCTGGTGGTCAAATTGTAGGCAATGGAAATGTACCATGTGATCTGATGAGTCCAGATTGACCATGGACCAGAGTGATGTGGAAATAAAATGAAGTCAGCTGTATGTACACACCACATCAATGGATTTTTCCCCCCAATGGCATGGTGTAACAGAACTGAGCACTCCGGACAGCAATAGATTGGTGGTAAATTTTATTTATGTGTGGCTCTTGCCATATCCAGGAAGCAATATTTCTATAAAATAATAAACATTCTGTTAGTCTTGTGACTGGACCCACCGGCTGAAGTTTTATGACTTACTGGAGGGGGAGGAGGAAACCAGAACAAGTGGAGCTGAGCCTATTTTTGGACGTTGGGGAAGGGGTGGAGCTAGATTAAAACAGATGGCTGAATCAGAGGGGGAATTATTGTGCAAAATGGATTCATATAAAATAATAGAAATATGTATATAGCAACTGGTTAATATATAAAATGTATAATTATATACATCATTATTATTATATAATTATTATGAATTGTTTGAACATTTGTTCGGAATTAAATGGTGTGGGGTTTGGTTGGAGTGTCATGACTTTTGTGTCATCTTCCTTGCCACTCTCACCGCTCAGCTGTCCTGCACAGGGGGTTCTCCATTCCTCCATTACACATGGGCATGTTTTAAGATGAGAAAAATGGTTCAGAGAGCATGAGATATTTTGGACATCACAGGGTTTTGACCTTAGCCCCATTGAGAATCTTTGGCATGTGCTGGAGAATATTTTACTCAGTGGTTCGTCTCATCCATCCTCAACACAAAATCCTGGTGAAAATTTGAAGCAACTTTGAACTGTTTAACATATCCATTCCATAAAGTGCTGCATTGTGCCTAGATTAGCATTTTAAAGTGTGTGTTTTAAAGTTGATGTTTAAAATTTCAGATAGAAGTCCATCTGAGCTTTAAGCAGGAAAATAAGCAAAAGCCAAGTAAACTATTCAATGGTCAATTTTCTGACAATTGACAGATTGAAAGAAGGTCTGGTCTGCTATGGGGAATAATTCAGGGCTAGAGATAACATTCCACCATAAAGGCAGATCCTTACCAAGAAACAACAAGGTGAGCAGGTTTTCACAACACATATGCATGTCTGTGTGGTTGCATAGGAAACCATTATATTATCAGTCCACAAGGACGAGGAACTTCAAAGACCAGGAGGTGTCAGTCCTGCCCAACCAAAAGCTGGTGATTGCACACCTTACATGGACTGACCTTGGGGAATCTCCTGTAGAACCTAGTCTTTTTGTTGAATATGCATGATGCAAAAGAAAATCTTCTTCTACCCCCAGTGCCTGCATTAGCCATAGAAAGAATATTGATGTTAAAATGAGCAAGTCAGAAAAAGACCTTCAAGCTCATATTACTTAAAATATTGGAAGTCATGGCCTCGCCCGCAATGGCTTGCGCCCACCCACGGGAAGACAGTTTTGATTTTGCAGCCAGGAGAGAGCAGAGCCATCTCAGTAGGTAGAAGCTAATCATTAAGAGTAGAGGAGTCCAAGCCATAACTAGGATTGTACTGTAGAGCATCTACCAAAACCTCACAATTGTCATGAATGTTTACGAGTAAGAGCCCATATCCTGTCATTCTCCCCCCACCCACTCCTCCACAGAACCTGAACAGTTTTAAACAAGAGAACCAGAGCATTTCCCCCTCGCAGGGCATTCATTCATACTTAAGACCACTACAAAATGAATAACAATGCAATTTAAACTGAACATTAAACTGAAACGTGTTCTGGAAGTGTCAACTGTCGGCCCTGTTAAAACCCATTGAGACGTGATTTTGAACTATATATTGTATATATATAGTTCAATATATATAGTTATATATTGTATGGCTTATGCATTTGGAAATTAAATAAAATTGAACTGTGTGGTGCTTTCACAATGACAACTAATAATCACTTTCATGTCCTTAAGGCTTGACAGCACGCATTTTTATATACAAGGTGCAGACAACATACTCCTTGGTGGCATGAATATTTGCGCAAATAAGTAACCTTCCTTTTGCAAGCCACCAAGGTTCTCTCTACATTATCCTCTGTGGAGGACCTCCACGTTGGCTTACCTGCAATAGCTAAAGAGGACTGTCTGTGCCTCTCTGCCAGTGGAACTACTGATGCAAAAGCACTGTCCCCACACACTGCTCCCCGGGTGCCTGTCATGGCTGCCCACTGCTCACTCAGGGTGATGGGTTAAATGCAGAGGACAAATTTCACTGTGTGCACCGTGTGCTGTGCTGCTGTGTATCACAAGTGACACTTCACTTTTATCACTTTATATTTTGTCCTGCACCCCTGGGTATGTTACCTATGTGGGTTGTTATTATAGAAGCAGATTTGCCATGTAATAGAACAGAAAGCTTCTTTGTGGTAGAGCAACTGGATCAGTTTGTGTATCCAGTGCAAGGGTGAAAAAATGTAATTTATGCTGATAAATATATTTTTTATGTACACACAGTGAGTAGCATTCACATTTTAACAATTGGGTTGTGTGCTGCCACTGCACCAGGCAACACCTTATTTCAAAAGTGATTCACCCAAGATGGCAACACCACATTGATATGAAATAAAATAACCACAGTGCAATAGCCAGAAACAAACAGAAAATGGACCAAACACACAGAGCACAAAGGAACAGGGATAATTCACAACAGTACAGTTTTCAACCGTGGCCCTGGTCAAAGCACTGGCAGACCTGGGCACTCAGGCCAGGTTAGATGCGGCCGGGAAGGGATGCTCGACCTGCAAAAGGATCTATACAATGCAAAAAAAATAAAAAATACATGAAAAAGATGAGTGGCTTTCCAATTGGACCGTTTGAATTGGGGCTTTAATTGGAAAAAAAGCTCTAAAAATGGTGTCCACAAACACACATCTACTAACACAGGGTGTTAGTAACCGAGTACAGGGTGTTAGTAGCCTAGTGGGTTTCACACTCGGCCATGAACCAGAAGACTACAAAGTTACAGGTTCGAACCCCACTCACTACCATTGTGTCCCTGAGCAAGACACTTAACCCTGAGTGTCTCCAGGGGGGACTGTCCCTGTAACTACTGATTGTAAGTCGCTCTGGATAAGGGCGTCTGGTAAACGTTGTAAATGTAAATCCCGCACATCAGAGCCATGTCTGCCTGGCAATAGTATCTGCATAGATATATAGTTCTAAATTTGCTCACTGCCAAGCCCACTGACACCCAGGCATCACAAGGCTAGCATAAAGTGCTAGCATAAATATTTTTAAATGGTTTAAATGTAACATTTTAACCCTTTCTTTGACATTCACACTCAAAACAGTCCCAGATATTGATTAATGGTGGTGAATGGTAGTCTTACATTGTGATAAAGCAAAGTGTTGCTTTAGCATAGATTCTCCATCGCTGAACTGTCAGAACAAGCATTACTGAGGGGGATAAAAACAATTTTTATTTGGGATTTTGACATCTCCCCTAGTGCAAAGTCTTACAGTCCTTTTCTTGTAATTCATTCAGTCAGTCTGATTTTATGGATCTTTCACTCAATTTCTTTAATTTGGCAAAGTTGGTTGTGCTTTCTCTAGTCAATGAGGTTTGGCTGGGCTTCTGTTTCGGTGACTGGCGTATCCTGAAAAAATATTTTTAAAAATTAGTTTGTACCCAAATGAAAAAAAATATTGTAAAAAAATCTTCTAGACAACTGCGACATTGGGTACTTACTCCAAAAGGTTCAGCAAAAGCTCTGAAACCGGTGTAGAGAGGATTTGGTATGGACACCAAAGCAGGGCTTGTACCCTCTTTGTTGGGGTTGTTATCTTCATCATCATTCTGTAATTTGACAAAGGATGCATCTTAAAGTAAAACCCAGAACAATTGTGCTGTCTTCAACTCCTCATATTAATAGTGCGCATTCACCTTGAAATACTGAAACCGGAAAGCATCATTCTTGTGTTTGAACAAGTAGTATGCAATCCCACCACCCAGCAGAATGATGAAACCTAGGACTAATAAGGAAGAGGCGATCGTGCTGGTGGATGACCGATGTCGCACATGTTCAGGTGGTTTCACCTGGAGACATCAAATGAAAACATAAGAACATGCTGTGGGTGCAGAGCCACATTTTTTCCAGTGCACACTATCCACATGGACAACACAACACTCAAAATGATGAGGTTTCAACTACAGTACAACCAAGAGGAATGAAGCCCGTTTGCAATTTTTGGTGAAATGTTTACTTACGATTTGGGGTGGAGCTTTAAGCGGACCCTCAATTATATGCAAAATGCCATTGGTGGCAGGAATGTTCCAGTCAAGAATTTTTCTTTTATTGATTAGTTTGTGAGGTTTTGAGGTCTGAATGAGAAGAAAACAATCCCATGAGCCTAACCAGTTTCAACTTTCACTATAAAATTAAATGAAGCATAAAATCTGGAATATGGGATGGCAAGACACTATAAATATTGTTGGAGCAACGCACATCACGTTGGGAATTGCTGATTGGAGGTACCAGTATTGTGAGATTATATCCCAGTCGTGACTGAATGATAAAATTATGCGTCATGTTCTCAAAGAAGTGAACACTGTTATTAGTGGAGATGTGATATTCCATATCCCTCCATGACAAAGTCTGGAAACAAAAGAAAAACACACCAAATGTTATCAACAATATACACAGATATATAAGTAGAACAAACATCTGTAAGTCATTTAAAGCAGCTACATTCAAAATGATTTTTAAAATACCAAGGATCTTGTAATGAATAGAGTCTTAATTAGCATGCTGATTTACTATGACAAAAGGATGCAAAAGTATTCGGTCAATATTTAATTGTTACCATCAAGATATGAAGGTGTATTTGTAGGTGTTTGCAATCAATATGATCTTGCATCACTGTCATTGCCGGAATCTAGTCTCTAAATACTAAATAAATGCCTATGCACATTAATATGAAAATACTTTGTGCAGTTTAAAGTCATTTTTAACAATGACTGCAGTGAATTAGACACTGCATCTTACTGAACAGCGACAAGAAAGCCATCTGAGCAGCTAACTCATCATTCCTGGCTATCAGTAAGCCACTCCGTGCACATGTAGAGGACGTTCTATAAACTCTGTGGTTTGCAATTCTGACATGCTTTAGGTTCTATAAACAAAGCCATTGTATTCATGCTAATATAATAATAAAACAATTATGATATTTTTTTATGTGTTTAATGACAAAAGTCTTAATTAAAGCACAAAATAACAAAAAAGTTTTGACCTGTATTGATTTTAACTAGGGTTAGAGGGGAAATGAATACAGACCATGAAGTGTCTTAAATCTGTGGATGTAAGGAATTGTGGAAATTCTTCATGAAATGTATGATGCAACATATGATGTGTGATGGGGCAGTGGGGGCTTAGTGGGTAAGGAATCAGACCCGTAATCAGACCACTTTCTTTTTTTCACAAAAATTACCTCGTTTGACAAGAATCCATCATTATGAGGGACAAAGAGGGTTGCAAAGGATGAACTAGTAGACATGAAGTTCAGCAGATTTGCTCCTTCCACAGCTGTGTTTGAATAATCCAGCAATGCCTGTGTAAAAATACAGCAAATAAATACTGGCCATGCAGATCAGAGAGAATATCAGAGATGAAATTGTTCTTACTTTGTAAAATTTTGAGAGTTTTGCATTAGTGGCAAGAACGCTAGCCAGATTTCCATTACAGAAATCCCCATTTCCAACATACATCGGTTGACACACACATTCGACATCTGCATAGAGAAACAAACATACATTACATCTGGAGCAGGTATAAATGTAAAACAAATGTACATAAAAAGTGTTGTATTAATACCTCGCATTCTGTAACAATAAGCATCATATGTTGTGCTTAAATCCACTGGTTCTTTGTAGAGAATAATCCCAACTCTGTTATCACCACATTTAACAGAAGGGAATCTTATTGGATAGCCAACCTTCTTTTCATCCATCCACCCTGCCACACACAAATGCATTCCCAGCTAGAGGGGAAAAAGGACAAAAATTGCTCGTCATTTGAGAGTCTAATATAAATGATAATCTATAGACACCTTTAAATGTAAATATTATAATAACTTGGCTAACGTTAACGTTGTTCCTGGGACAAAAAATGACATATAAAAAGACTTTTGCAATAAAGGAAAATATCAAATGGATGCACTACACATAGATGCATACAAAGTAAACAGCCATTAAGTTTTATTTCATGTTAACATGAAGCCATTTAAGGATATTTGCTTTGTACCAAATTGGAGCATACATTTCTTTATACTCGTCATATTGATTCATTAATCTAGAATATGTAACATCGCGGAATCAGAAGGTTGCCGGTTCAATCCCGATCCGCCAAGCAAAGCACTGTCCCCACACGCTGCTTCCCAGGCGCCTGTCATGGCTGCCCACTGCTCACCAAGGGTGATGGTTAAAAGCAGAGGACACATTTCGTTGTGTCACTGTGTGTTGTGCTGCAGTGTTTCACAATGACAATCACTTCACTTTCATTTTCAAAGTATTATCATGGCAGCTAATTGGAGTCACGTGTTGGCATACCTGGAGGCTTTTTTAGAAATTTCCTTTAAGATGTTGGACCATAGCTCTTTTTCAGTTTAATTAGAGTTAATGAGTTCAGATGCCCTTACAGGGACAGTCCCCCCCCTGGAGACACCTGGGTCTTCTGGTTCATAGGCGGGTGTGTTACGCACGCAAGGATTGTCTCTGGCTAGGATGAATTTCATATCCATGTCATAGGTCAGACCCACACAACTAAACAAAGCTGCGGTAATCGCTTTAATCTAACACGTTACATATTTATTAATAAATAGTTTAACCCATTAATTATGATGGTCATACGTCACAACATAACATGACAAGCCACAGCAAACTCATCAAATGGAGTACTGAAATGTGTATTATGAGTAATCAAATGGTATAGCACAACCTTGAGTTAATCAGTTAATTAATTAATATTGCCATTTCATCATTCCAAGGCACATTGTTTCAAGGCACATGTGACACTGGAGCTTGTTTAACCAGTAAGGAGCTGTTCGTCACCTGCTGGGCATCAGACATCTGGCTAAACGTAGCGAGGGTGGCGCCCTCAGCCTGGCAAGCCGCCTCTGCGGTGGTGAAGTTCATCTTGTATCTTCCTGCCGGAGGCCTCAAGTGAAAAACACCCGCCGTGTTTGCTGGAATAATCACACAGATGGACAGTTAAAAAAAAGCCCTTGAGAATCTGGCAACTATCGTACTATTGTAATGACTGTAAAACTGAAAACCACGTCCTTCCTATGCTTGTTAAAATATAAGGTACTCCTTCCTGTAGCATTAGTACCTTACTACCTTCCTTAAGTTCCTGTAGGTGGAGGAGGGAATTCCAGAGGGAAGGGATGGAATTTCGGGGAGTGTCCATGAAGGATTTAAAAATGATAAGATGCAGCCATATTATGGAGAGCTGACGAGGAGCAGCTACAACGGAACCCACTGGAACGAGAAGCCAGTGAAGGGGGTGGGGGTGTGATGTGATCCATGGTCAAAATTCTGCACACATCGAAGTCTATTGATTGCTTTTGGAGGAAGGCCACGGAGGATGCTATTTCAGCAATCTGACCTGGAGGCTTAAAATTCATGGGGAAGAATGGACAGATGAGATTGATGTTACTGGGGTGGACATATTCATTTTGTAGATGCATTATGATTCTTTTTTTTATCGGTCAGCCAAAACTAGATGACAGGTGACAGTGGCAGCTGGCACTGGGTGGGATATATTATGCAGCAATTGAACATTTTGTCTTGATTCTTTTTGTCACAGCGTCAGGTCCAACAACCGCTGCCGGCCACCCGGAAGCAGATGCAGACAGGGACGGCGAGGTCTATAAACAACCGGCCGCCATCTTGAACCCTTGCTCGCTCATCAGTGTAGTCTGACTCTCCGTTGCTTTTTTCCCTGGTTGATAACGCCTCACGACCGGTTCTCCTGGATGAACATTGACCGTTTCTGATTGGTCTCAATGCTGCTGTCTGGCCGCCTGAACTCCGTCCTCTCTTCTGAACGCCCCTTTTGTATCTTGACGCCCGCCAGACTTGACCCTTGCCTGAAGTTGCCCCTTCCGCCAGCCGCCTTCCACTGCCAGCAAGACAGGGTGACAACAAAGCCTCTCACGCGAAATCCGTCCATCTGCGTGATGGCGCACATCCTGGTGTGTGTGCCTCCTACCTAAATATTGTTGCGGACCACGTACACTACTACATGGTTATTCCCTGAGAGCACCCTGCCATAAACGGTTCCAGAAAGGTGTGAGGAACAGAACAACCAGTTGCCTTGCTTTCCAAATTCTCCAGATCTCAACCCAATCGAGGCTCTGAGGGATGTGCTGACTGATCCAGACTGATCCATGCAGCAGAACGGGGAACTGGTTCAATATTAGGCAAAATGTTATGCCTTTTTATAATGAATATTAAATTGCATGTGTATGAATGACCAATTCATTAAAATATGAATTACAAGTCATTCTCATTCACAGACTGTGTGATTTTAAGCGAGCTGCAGACTGACTTACTGTGAAAGTGCAGGTCTTTGCAAGTTGCTTGTGCATCACATCCTCCATTGTTATCCAGACAGCGATCAACAGGGGGAACAACCTTCTGCAGGCACTGAATCCCATCTCCAACATATTCTGGGAGGCACTGGCAGTCCCTTTCATTCTTTTTTATAGGTAAAAAAAAAATTATATGACAGTGCACCCCTTCTCTCAGTCAATGGAAATGCAATTCAGAGGCTATAAGTTCCAGTTCCAGCTTTTTTGCTCCACCACTTACCGGGCCTTTGAAAATGCATGAGGCAAAATCACTGCAGCCACCATTCTGTTCCATCATGCATCTGTCAATGGGGGAGCAGTCAGTGCCATCGCCGCTGTGGCCTTGTTGGCATGTGCAGGTGACATTTATGCCAGCTTGAGTGCAGTCTGCATGTTGATGGCAGCCACCATTAGACTCACTGCAGAAATCAGGAGCTATGAAAATAGAGACAAATATAAAATAATCACAAAAGCCATATAATGGCCAACTGTGCTATCAAATGCATATTTCCATTGGTGGTTCTTACTGCTGTCAATATGAAAGGCCAAAATGGACTGTCGGTATTGTTGCACGCTTACCTGTGCAATTCACCCCTTCGCCTACATACGGAGGCTGGCACTCGCATTGGTTGTCAGGGAGGCACACAGCATTAGAATGGCACACAGGGAAGCAGACCGGCTTACTTCCTACTCATAAGAAGAAAAGCATAACATGCCATACATCTTTATACCAATACAACCAGGACTGTGTGTAAGAATGACGGTATATCAGGGCCTGGAATGCTGCCATTACCAAGTTTTGTCTCACATAGCCCTCCAGTCCATCCCTCAGAACAGAAGCAGCTGCCACTACCATCAATACCATCGTCACACTGGCCGTTTACAGTGCAGTTACATGCTGCAAAAGGACAAAAAATCGGAACAGATCAGAATCACACTGTAAATTCATCCATCAGCAATGGATGCACACACAGTTCAGAAGGTTTTTTCATGACTGGTTATCTCTAATTCACCACATTTCACACGTACACAACCTAAGGGAATGTGAATAGTAATGTCTTGTTCGGGTTTATGGTGAGGTACCTGTGCAGTTTGCACCGTAGTGGTTACGCATACAAAGCTCACAGGCAGACCCTTTGAATCCATTGTGGCAGCGGCACAGGCCAGTGCCAGCGGTACCATCATCACAGTCGCCATGTAAACCACAAGGAGCCTCCAGACCTCCATGACACACTGTAACCCAGGAACGAGCAAATTCATCTTCAGTTCTTAATAATATTATGTAATTAGTACTGAATAATGAATAATTGTCCACAACTGTGAATGTGTTCATTTGTGTAACAGAGATGCACAGACCCCCCTAACTTCTGTTACATCTCAATATTGGTCAACAACAAATCTTTTGTTGTTGACCAAATGACTGATGATAACACAAAATGTGGAAGTGATGACTACTATTTTTGCATGAAAAAAATATTTCACTGTTCAAACCCATATTGTCTTATACATGCAGCATGAGGTTAAAAAACAGTGATAAAATTGCCATCAAACCCATTATTCTTGATAGTCTCACCTTGGCAACTTCCTCCATAATGATTTTTACAGCACTGAAACGTCCACTCTGTTTTATTGCATTGCCTGCTGCAGCCCATCTTTAATCTGTTGTACACGCTCAAGGACCTGAACGGATTATGGTAATTGCTATATGGAGAGTATCTTAAGATGTAAGGAGACATGAAACACTCAGATGTTGTTCCCTGCATATAATACAAACCACACTGGAATTAGTGCACAGCTGAAACTTCATATGACACCTTATCTAAATATCTTCCTTGCTATTATATGAATATTTTGTTGCTTATTTGTAATATACAAGCCCAACCTGTTTTATCTTTAATGTAGGTGTTACTATTTGATAGATATTTATTAATTTATTTTAGAACATAATAGCTTTCTTGAGAAAATAACTCTTACCAGGTCTACTGTTGATAGCGGACAATCAGGTGGGCGGAGACAGCTTCCGCAACGCCCCTAGCAAAAAAAAAAAAAAACAGAGAAGGTCTCTGGGTCGCTCTGGACAAAAGCGCCTGCCAAATACGGTAAATGTGAAATTAAAGGTCTTACACTTATTGTCCTTTGCTGAAAGCCATCACAGCGAGCTCCCAAATTTGGTGGCTCTAGAAACTGATCGATCCCATAAGCAATGCCAACATCGAACCGTAAATGCCTTTCAATGATTTTAGCATTGTTGTTATCAATCAGAATTCCGCCCTGTTGAGAAAATTGATAAATGTCAGCAGTTGTTTTGAATGATTACATTTAAAAAAGCCTTTTTGAACAGTTCAGAAAACTGAAAAATTTTATAATCTCAGTTCACACTTACAATTTCATTTTTGTCACAGTTGAAAGACAAGGATGTCCCATACATGGTTCTCAAAAATAATGAACTGGGCAGATTAACTGCAACCACCTAGGGAGGAAACATCAGAGGGATTGGCTAAAATGCTCTACAGGTAGACACAGAAAAGGCGCGGGACCCCGAGTTGCACTTACACTGAAGTCTCGGATCATGTGGGCTTTGAGGTAGGCCTGCAGCTTGTCCTGATGGTCTGGGCTGTACAGCCAAGTCTTCCTCTCCTCGGGAAGTTGGTTAAATGCTGCATCAGTGGGCCAGAACATGGTGAAAGGTTGGAACAGGGAATTTTCCACCAGGGTCATCAGGTTTGTGTCCTTCAATCAAGCACATTAAGGAACTTTCAAACATAAATTGATAAACGAGATCAACTAATCAAATATCCCTAATAGCTTATCGCACATAAACACTTTAAATTTCCCTTCACTTATGAGCTTTAAAAGAAGAAGAAAATGATACAGACCATTTCATACACACTTGTATGCATGCACAAGTGAACAAACCTGCAACAGCTGGCTGAATTTTGTATATCCATATGCATTTGCAGCAGCAGTTGCATTCAGCTGGAAAAAAAAGGAGAGGATTTTTTTTTTTATTTCGCCCATCACATTAACATCGGAATACTGATAATTGAAACATTACATACACTTTGTGGAACTGAAGTCTTCTTTTTCATGTCGTATGGGATTAAAATTTTGTCAATGTAATGGATGACCCCATTTGCTGCAAGCTGGTCGCTGGCAACTATTTTTGCATCATCATTAATGTAGAGAACCCCCTTTAAAAAAGATATAAAGATGGAATTTATTACATGCACAAACATTTAACTGATATGCAGCAGAATAAACCTCTTCATGAGCATAACATGCAACTGAATAAATATAACCTGTAATGTTACGTTTACGTTTATTCTTACATATTAAAAATTTTAAAGTTGTTTGAAATCTGGAGTGAGATAATATCTGTTAGTGCCACTCAGAGGACGGCAGCAGCTCCCTATAAATTTAAAACCAGGGCCATGTTTCCAGACAGTAATGAGCCATAGAAGTTATAAGCAATTTCATTAACGTTTGTAGTGTTTTCAGCTTCCCTCCCCAAAACTAGTATGTAACATTCGCACACATCAGTGTCTCTTAAGATCATTCTAACATGCACAATGTTCATTTCCTGTCTGAATAGGATGTGGTGCTTCTAAATTAACAGTGACAGTAAGTTTGTAACTGATTGCACACAAATATGTATCCCTGTGATAATTCATTGCCTTTTTATGAAAGTCTGTTTCCACCAATTTAACAAAAAGCAAAACAAAAAACATATTAATCAATATTTTTTTTCTGTATCTAATTATGAGAGGTACAGCTAATATCTCAAAATTATGGCTTAGCATCTCAACATTTAGACTTACTATCTCAGAATAAAAGCCTGAACACAATATATTCGCGCAATGACCCTCTTGTTCTTATGTTTGTGCTGCAGACAGTCACTGTTAAAGTACAGCCCATGGAAAATGGAACGAATGATTCTGAAATGTAACGTCACCTCTTTAACACTGAACTTCAGCACATGTCCAGATGTAGCCACCACCCTGTCTATAGACTTAAGATCTGACAAAAGCAACTCTTCGCATCCAACTATATGGTATCTAAGAAGGTGTGTGATATGACTGGTATTTTTCCATGGCTCTATCTGCAAGACAAAAGACAACATATTTTATAAAAGTCAAGACTTTTCTTTATTACACCGGAATATTCCCATACATCTCATACACAAACCTCTCAACTTAGACATCAATTTGAAACATCTATAAATTCAAGTGTTAAGAAGAACACTCACCGTGTTATTGTTCACATAGTCAGAGTGGGGAACAAATAAAGTTACAGTCCCTCTTGCATACAGATCTCGGAGTTTTGCTTCCTGTGGAAGCGAACATTTGGGAACATCATGTCAAATAAATGCAGTATACCGGTAAGCTGTCATGGTCTCGTATTCTGTTTATTTAGACATCACTCACATGCATCATAGTACGAAACCACTTGGCATTTGGAGAGCGAAGAAGCTCCTGCAATAAACATCTGAGTGTGAATAAAAAAAATGCACCACACTAGAGTGGTAACTATGGCACTGGAGTTGGAGCTGCAAGTGAGATACTTACACGAGAAACAGATCCTGCACAGTTGAAACCATCTCCCCTGTAGCTGAAGAAACATGTGCAGTTTCGTTCGCCAGGGCTGATGTATTTGCACATGGCATGGATGCTGCACCCTCCATTGCTCTGAAAAAAAGTTGGGGTTCAACACATCTGAAAAACTGAAAAATCTGTATTATTCTATAAAACATTTCCTATACAATACAAGTCAGAGGTTTGAGCCCACTGAAAATATGGATCTGAGCAAATTAAAGCAACATGCATTTACATTTGAGGCATTTATGCACTTGCTTTTACAAAATGTTTTGCAAATGAGAACATACACCTCAGGCAGAATTATGAGAAAACCAAGACCCCTTTTCTTGATTAATCTTGATTAATCAGTACTTTTTGATAAATATTTTCAGTCTTATAATTAGAACTCTATTTTGGAAATTTATTAGCCCATCAAAAGTCAATAGTATCTAATTAATCAAAAGGAGAAAAAGAACAGCAAGATTGATCTCCAAGGTTGCATGCAGTTGCAGAAGGAGAGATCTGTGAGTTGTCCAGGTAGATAGCAAGATCCTGATACTTGCCTAGTAATTTAATCACATAGTGTATGGATGACCTGCAATAAACAAAGGCTGCCTTAACAAGATTTAAAAGTCTCACCACGAAGCATGGGTTTACTGAATTGCACACATGTCCGTCACCTCTATAGCCATCTTTGCAAATACATGAAGCCTGCAGGGTTGGAACACACCATGATGTTTCAAGTTTAATAGAGTTTAGTGTATTAAATAAAATAAAATGCATGGACATGGTCCTTACCAATGTGTTTAGTGAATGTTGAAACATTGTAATAATTATATTCATGTACTCATGCATAAAATACTCATGCTTACTGTGTTGGGTCCGGTTTTAATGCAGAGAGCATTTCGATCGCAGCCACCATTGTTGTTCACACAGGGGTCTATTTCTGCACAGGAATACATGAGTAATGCATATTTATTTGTTTTGAAGGATTTTTGAAGGACCTTTTGGATTGCACCCTGTTGTCATCCAACAATTTATTAGACTTCAGATGGGACGATCAGTATCACCGTGCAGATCTTAAAATGATTTCACACTTACCCAGACAGTAAACTCCATCTCCAGCGTAACCTTGGTGACAAGTACATGTCCTTTCCCCAGGTGAAATTTTTGTGCACTTTGCATTGATGGAGCAACCGCCATTGTTGTTTTCACACAGGTTAATTTCTATTAAGAATATTAGCAAAATACAATTATTTCACATTATATATGCAATATGCAAACATTTATTATATTGAAACTGTTAGAAACAGTGTGAATCTGTATTTCATTTGGTATTTCATTTGTATCCATAAGATGAAACATTTACATGATCATGCCAAGAATTATAATTTTCTCTGTAATAAATATCTGATCTATTGAGGTCCTGCATCCAATTTTGTGGCTTTGAGAAAAATTCAATATATTAATTTGTCAATGCTACCTTTGCAGTATGTTCCATTCCCACGGTAACCAGCTACACATGAACAGACTGACGTTCCCCCTGCTTCTTCAACACAACTGAAAATTAATACAATTGTTAATGATAAAGCTATAGAGTACAGTCAAAACTGCAGTCACAATTCAATTAAAATGAATGCAGAGGTCATTTTAAAGAGAACATGAACTGATCATCATAAAATTTGGGGCCCTTAAAAGTTACTGTGATGGAGCTAATTAATGGCACGTTAATGGTAAGCAGATTACTGACATATGAAACATGTATATAAATATTATGCCACTAAATGTGTCAAACTGCATGTATATATTTGGCAAATACTACAAGGGTTACTGGTAAATGTTAAATAAATACAAATATTAAATGAAATATATTGATCAAATACATTTTGAAAATACATTTTTGCAATCATGCAATTTGTAACCTTCTATGAAATGTTATCGACATTTTTTTAATCAATGATGCACAGTTTCCAAAATGCAAGCATGTTTATAGATTTACATTTAAATATATAATATAATTTATAAATATATATTTTAAAATATGTCCTGCTTAACTTAACAAAGACATTTACATAAACCTGGACCACTTTCTTAGAAATTGTGTGTGAAAGTGGCAGTTTTTTACCATATATTTAAAACCATAGTAAGAATTGTTATCTACTTACTTGGCATTTTCATCACACACTCCTCCACATTTGTCTGCAACAATTTCTGAAAAGAAAAAAAAACACACACCACGGCAGACAAATGAAATGAACAGTTTGGTAAATACAGCAGATAATGTCACCATGAATTCAAGACTGGTAGAGGAGTCAGATGCATTCAAATCAAATGAATTTTGTCTCATCTAATCCCCGAGCATCCCCACCTGTACATACCTGCAGAACAGTTAACTCCTTTCCAGCCTTTATAACAGATGCACTTCCCATTGCCATCTATGCCATCCAGACACCTCCCATTCCCCTGGACGCAGTGGCACTCTGAATAACGAAAGTTTCATTCGCTTTATGTCTATTTGTCACACTGCAGAACAAAACTTTTGTTTAGTTTTTTACATCTCATGAAAATGCTTATGATGATGCCAAGAATGAAAGAAAATGAAGTTCCAGAAATGAAGTCTTGGAGAATTTGATTCATTATTTACTTAGTAATCATGAAATATCATGAATAAAAATGAATAAAGTGTCCTCTATTTAAAATAGCATATCTAATCTAAAATACTTTTCTGAGAGTTCTGAGATTATTTTGGCAGTTACATCATTTGTAAATGACCTTCGTACTCTGCATGAAAATCAAATGAGGCATATATTGCAAAAATATCACATATTACCGGACTTGCAGTCTCTTCCGTATCTGCCTGGCTGGCACGTCTCACATGCGGTACCATGGAAACCTTCATTACACAAGCACTCCCCATTACCAAGTACACCATCCTGGCACTTTCCGTTGTTGGAACACCAGTTGTCAGTTTTCCCAGGGCATTTAAAACATTCATGCCCGTAGTATCCAGGGCAACAAGAATGGTCCTGTAAGTCAGAAGTGACTGCCTTAGACAGCAAGGATTTTATGTTGCTTATCGAGTGAATGAAATGTTTTATCAGTACACCCCTCACAGTTTTGTAGATATTTTATTATATCTTTCTGTGGGACAACACTGTATCAAAGTGTATAATTTTCAGTGTCAAGTAGTCAGTCCACAGCTTGTGTAACAGGGTCCCTTCAAAATAACTAAACACACAGCCATCAATATATTTTCCGCTGGCAACAAAGGTGAGTACACCGCAAACTGAAAATGTCCAAATTGTGCCTAAAGTGTCAAAAAACAAAAAACATTAAAGAGCTGGTGTATGTTAGAGACCTTGCAGTCCCCCACCTTCCGTTTGAGGATGCCCCACAGATGGCCAGTCCAGCATCTTGACCCTCAGTTTGGGGGTCACAATCATGTTGGAATACTGCACTGCAAGATTGTGCTCTACTTCAGTGTGTCACAGTTCATGTTGGCATTCATGTGCCGCCCCAACCCAGTACACTCCCACCACCATGATTGAATGTAGGCAAGACACACTTGACTCACACTTGTTCTCCTCTCCTGGTTGCTGCCACATATGGTTGAACCCTCTGAACCAAATAAGTTTATCTTGGTCTCATCAGACCACAGGACATGGTTGCTGGGATAACACCAATATGCTGGTACAAACCACAGCAAAACAAAAAAAGGTTTTTGCTCAGATCTACCCTAGCACTTCAGATAAACCTAAGAAAATAACCTACAACCTACAGACATGTACCGAAAATCAAAGCAAAACCGTGGCCCAAACACCGAGGTACAGACAGTAACCATAAGACACTGGTATCATCACATCCCTGGAGTGGAACCTGTCCTGTTTAATCGCTATACAGTCTTGGTTGCCATGCTGCAGCTCAGTTTCAGGGTGTTGGCAATTTTCTTATAGCCTAAGCCATCTTTATGTAGAGCAATACCTTTTTTCAGATGCTCAGAGATTCTTTTGCCATGTTGAACTTCCAGTTACCAGTATGAGAGAGTGTGAGAGCAATGACACACCTGAGACCTTCTAAAACTAATCAGTCACATGACACCAGGGATGCAAAATGGCTAATAGGGCACAATTTGGACATTGTCTCTTACGGCTTTACCCAATTTTGGTTCCAGCACTTTAGACATTATACTGAGGGCACAGCAAATATTCACTGTTTTACAACTTTACATTGTATCAGTGTCCAGGTATTTATTCAGTGTTGTCCCAAGGAACGATATAATAAAATATTCGCAAAAATGTAAGTAGTGAACTCCCTTTTGTGAGATACTGTAGAACTGTTTAGATGCACTTACACTTGTTATCTTCAAGCAGTCCATTACACAACCATTTACTGTTTTCCGTTTGTTTCCTACTTTTTTCCTGTACTTGCAGTTTGATCTCTTGTTGGGTGGAAAGCTGGGAGATAACTGACAAAGGTAGAGACAGAATTATAAAAAATAAAATATATCATGGTGACTAGCAGATAATTGTTTTGGACAATAAGTAAATGCAAAATAATTATTTATATGATTGCATATGTATTAATATATGTTATTCAATTACATATGCAACCCATTAGCGAATGTGTTGCACACAAATAATAGAGAATTATTACCGGTTTGGAGTTGAAGACACATTTGGGCGGTGAATCACAGGCCCCACACCTCCCCTTAAAATAAAATGAAACAAGTTAAACGAAAGCAAAACAAAAGTAAAACAGAATAGAAAATGGGCCAGCAGGAATGAAGATAAGTATTCGTTTATTTAACCTTTCTGTTATCACATCCTTATATGTGATCAACATTTATGCAAAACTGAAAACTAAAGTACAAAACTACTAATCTAAAGTACTCTTAAATACATAAATAGGACCCAATTGAAAACAAACAAATATATTAGGCAAATATATCATCCTACAGCTTACTGTAACTTTTAGAATGATATCTTGACTGCAGCGGTTTTTGTGGATCTCCAAAACTTGAGGTATACCCATAACAACTCCTCGTCTTGTTTCGTTAAATTTACCATCTATAAGGACTTCATTGGCCAGCATCTACAACATTTGAACAAAAAGGGAACAAGACACAACATACATGAGATACAAACTAGATATACACAAGTCTTCTCATTAAGAGAGGAATAAATCAAATCTTACTACGGCTGTCCATCGATGAACAAATTTTGCTATTTTTAATAACTGTGATTAATTCGTGAGACTCAAAAACTCTATAAAGTTTGTGTCAGATGGTACTGCGTGTGTTTAAATATTTTCATCTGATCTTGCCTGATTTTCTCCTTATTGTACCTATCTCTGCAGAGACACATTGCTGCTATGTTTGAGGACCTCCCTAACCATGTGTCCCAAATAATGTAAATGTGCATGTAAAAGATGCGTCATTGAAATCAGCCCTAAAACTACAGTCCATCTTTATCTCTCTTTATAGTGTTTAGTAGTTGCAGCCATATTGTGAGTGGCTGTGGAAAAGTCAAATAAAGAAGATAAGTAGAGATGATCAAGATGAATAATTATTATGTAGCTTGGGGCTGTACTAACTACTGTACACTCCAGATCCATTATCTGAACCATTGTTTGAATGTATTTGGTCATTATATTATCACATTGACTGTTAAGATTAATGTATTTATTGTATGTGTCTACCCTACCAGGCAAAAGTCTGGATGCACCTAATCTGTGGCAATTATGGTGAATAGGATGGAGCCATTTAGAAGAATCCAAGAAACATATTTAGGCTGAAAGTGTTCAGCATAAACATTCAGGACTGTTGGAAACCATCACTGTTATCTAACTTACAGTGGTGGAGTGAAGCCAAGAGAGTGAAACGCTGCCATCACAGCAAAAGCTCCCATATTTTAGAGACGCACAAAACTTTTTGCCTTGTTTGCTATTTTTTTTTCATTACATAACCTCAAATATTATTTCATAGTCCACACTATTTCATAGTATTTCATACCAGTTTTTTTCAATAATTTGTGCAGCTGTGCAGTAATCATTGGTGCCAAAAGGGTAAACGTGCATTGTAGGTACAGTACCTGATGATCACTATTCATGTGGAACATAATGTGGTAAGAAGTCCCAAGCAAGGTGCTCTTCAACATTCCGTCACTAAGATCGTTAGGGAAAATTTGCTCGTTTGGTATGACATGATACTTGAAGGTGTCTTCATCCTGTTGACACAAACATGGCTTCAATACCTATTAAACATTCAGATAGTTCATAGTTGTTCAGAATGTGTGAACTGCCCACCAGCTCTGTAGAATTAGCCTTTTTCAGGTACTCCTCAATGGCACTGTTGAAAGGAACAAGGATGGTGTGCACTTTTGTTGGAAGATGATCTGTCAAGTTGAAGCGCTACAAAACATAAACAGGCACTTTTTAATTGGCACATCTTTTCTTTTTCTTGAATGAGTACTTCACTTTGCAACTGCAGTTTACCAGAGCGGCATCTCGGAAGAGGCTGAATTCAGGGGTCATGTTGAGAAATGTCATTATGTTAGGTGGCACTGGAGGTAGACTGGATGGACTGGGTCTTAAGACCTACATGAAAATAAAGACAAACACAACATACAGAACAAATAACTGTGATATATCAAAGGTATTGCAGAAACTATTAGCTATTAACTGACTGTTGAATCTAATTTAAGGTAAGTCAAGTGAGAAGCAAGAAGAATACCGTGCTGATAACATGAATATATCCATTCACAGCTTGGATGTTGGGTACAAGAATAGTTGCATTGTCTATCATAAGATCCTAGAACAAAATAAAGTGTACAATTAAGACTAATAATTGTTACTGAATTATTGTTACTGTTTGTGTGGTGAACTTACCCCAGTTATATTTTTGATCTCCCATTTAGTTTGATACTGCAGAGTTTGTATTTGATTATTGACTTGCTGCTGTAGGTCTTCATAGGTGAATACGCCAGCTAAAAAGTGGGCTCTTGTGAAGAACAGACAAAATGTTTTTCAGATTTTCACTGTTTGCTGAAACAGTGACCTGAATGTGGTATGAATCTAATGCATTTCAAAGTGGATTCAGGCTTGGTAGCTTACTTCACAAGGTGTGGGAGTCTGTAATAGTCATACCAGAATGTCTCTTCATCATAGCTTAAATTTTTGAAAGCACTCCTGGATGGTACCAAGGCGGTGAAATTGCCTTCAAGGTTTAACAGGCTTGCTTTCTGCAAAAAAACTAATGAAAATTTAATTCATGGCAAGAAGACTCTGGACAAATTAATAATTGTAGTAAGAAGAATAAATACTTTAATTAGAATGACAAAAATGTGTGTAAAATGTGCAAACCTGAATTAGGCGATAGAAACTGTAGAAATCTGAATTCCCATCAAGTTCCTAAAAACACATTTGGGTTTCAAATATAGAATATTTAGAGAGATTGTTATTTACCACCAAAAATACTACCGAATGTATACAATCAACTTTTCTTATACCCTCAATATGTCGCTGTAGCATATGAACCCATTTCCGGTGAAGTCCTCAGGACAAATGCATTCACGTGACCCGTTTGCAGTTCGCCTGCATGTAGCCTAAACATTGTTTGAACAACCAGAAATTAATTTTTTCAACCCTGCCTTAAATTTCACACTTAAACCCTAGAGGCCATCCACAGATTTAGGTCTAAACTATCTAGGTCTGTTTTTTCCATGCAGATAACACAATGATAACATGTAGTTAAGGCCGTAGCCAGGATAAAAAAAAATACTATGGTATTTGCACCAGCAGCATTATTGCATGGATTATTATCTTTTCATGAATTAATGAAACTAAACTTGAAGAAATTCAGAGTACACGATCTATGTGTCCTCAATGGTAGCTACAGGCATGAATAACAAAGAGGAGTGTTAAAGGGTCATGATGACAACAAAGATATAGCTTTTTGGAAATTTCACATACCAAATCATGGCAGCCTCCATTATTAGTTAAGCAAGGGTTTACAAGATCACACACTTTGCCATCTCCCATGAAACCTTTCTTGCAGATACATTCAATCTGAAGACAAAAGCAAAACAAACAAGAAAAACTTTTATTTCTGTTATATAATATGAAGTGTCCAAAAGCTACATTTCCCCATACGATCATCAGTACCTGTCCCGGGCCTATAGACAAACACTCAGCGTTCGTGTGGCAACCCCCTCGACTCTCAAGCAGGCAGTTATTCATTTCAATACAAGCCATCCCATCACCAGTCCAGCCTTCATTGCAGACACATGACACAGTGCCGGGTCCCGCTGATACACAATGGGCCTGCAAATGAAGTGGCACAAAATGTCTGTTCCACTACAACAGAGAATACATGCTCTTTAACAACAATTTTACCAAAAAGTTCATTCATTCATATCAGAGGAATTTTTTGAAACAGAGCAGTTTAAACAACTTACAGCCTAAAACTTCATGTAATACATGTAAAATTTTCAATTTCCAGACTAGACAACAATAAATGAGCTAAAACACTTCCCTATGAAGGAAATTTTTTTTTAGCAGTATAATAGTTTTTTTTTATATTGCCCACTTGTGGTACAGATCTCCCCAGCTCTCGAACGGCCTTCCTGAACATTAGTTCAAAACTAGGAAATAGTGTTAATATTTAAAGTAGAGGTGGGCATAGATTAATTTTCTTAATCTAGATTAATCTCACTGTAATCTTGGAATTAATCTAGATGAATCTAGAGTAATCTAAATTAATCTAGATTAATCGCTCATTTGAATTCTGCCGAAGGCATTCAGAATATGTGTGCTACCCAAATAATTACTAAAAGTAAGTCTTTGAGAACGGGTTTCTCAAACCAGGTGGCGCATTAGACCAGGGGCTCATCTCCTGTTTCCAAAATGCATCACAAACTGCTTGAGAAAGCTGTTCTACTATGATAATTGGTGATGAAAATAAATTATGTTCAATAAGATGTACTTGTGTTTACCAACTGTTTATTCAGTTAAATAGCTGCATCCATGTTACCACGTCACGTTTGATGTGGTAATTTCACAGTTCGAAGAGTCGTTCTCGCCCCCTACAGTGCAATTCGGCTAGGTATACATCCGCGCTAAAATATCAAGGTGAAAGTCATCATAGTGTAGCTGTTCTTCTTCTGCGTTGTGTAACTTTTTGATTTCGTTTCTTGAACCACAAATGATAAACTGACACCCAAGAGATTTTCTGTGCAAAGTGTATTCTGTACAAAAAGCAAGGTCGCGTCAGAACATCGCGTCACACATCGCGTCTTTCTGCACCTCTCTCTACAATATACAGTATTAAAAGAACATAAAAAAAAATATTCACAAAATATCACACATGCAAAATATTCCTAATATGTACATAAATTAAAATGAAAGAAATAACTTTTTGCACACAAACCCCACGCACCTCTCACAACTCACGCCATGTGTCCAAGAGAACTAAACCGGGTCTCAAAAACAAAATAAAAGTCTTTAGAAAATAAGAAAATAAAAGACACAAGAAAGAAGAAATATACTTATAAATCTAGTATAACCATTTAACTCAATAGCTTGCGTAGTATAGACCCAGCTCCCAACCCAACTTTGTGAATAGATTAACGGCGATATATTTTTTATTGCCCGATAAGAGTCTCATGTTAACGCAGCATGTTAACGCCGGTAACGGCCCACCACTAATTTAAAGACATTACTTTTAAGACAAGTATTCCAAAACACACATACACTACGATGATCAGATCACACCAAGGCTGTTCTAGATAGACACCGGGGCCAATTTTTGCACTTGACATGTAACCAAGCATTCTACCATAACCAGCCACCTGAGCGGAATTCTCTTAGCTACTCTAGATCCTGGTTCCTGACCTTGAGCTGCTGCCAAGATCGACCAGCATGAAATATAAAAGAGAAAGTGAAGTGATTAATTGTCACGTGACACAGTGATTTTGTGTCCTCTGCATTTAACCCTTAGTGAGCAGTGGGCAGCCATGACAGTACCTTGACCAAGGTGACCTCAGTGGTTTGAGATTTGTATCTGCAACCATTCAATTCTGGGTCAGCTTCTTTAGCCGTTAGGTCACCACTGGCCCTCAAGGGCCACGATGGATATACACTGTGGACAATGGCACTGGTCTAGTGGAAACATACTCTGTACCATTTAATACCAACTGCGCTATTACATTTACTGGATTGTTTTCCTGGACAAATGAATAGCAACCCTGTTCTGACACCAACTGCATGCTCTCCTTGGATGGGGGTCCCTTTCTGACCTACTCCTTCCCAAGTTTTCTCCATGACTTTTTAAAGCATTTCTTTGCATTGTTTTTGGAGTTTTTCAAATTTGTGCAGAGTGGGAAGTGTCGACTCATTTTAATCAGTTAACCATTCTGATTATTTCTGAATAATTTTGTGATTTTTTTTAGCTGGTAGTATTTTCTGTTTGGCTTAATAAAAAATTCTGAGCACGTTTAAGGCTCAACCATTATTACGTTTGAGTGTGAAAAAATCAGTATCACGTCTGAACTCACATTGGAGTCACATCCTCCTCGGCTTGGTTTCAGGCAGAGGTTGATTGGTGTGCAGGAGTGTCCATCGCCCTCATAGCCTGGCTTACACACACAACTGCAGAACCCAACAAAGGTTTGACTCATTCCATGAGCAGATTTAGGTTATTTCCCCCAATACAAAGAAACAGACTCACATGGTGTTGGTGCCACTGTAGCTGCAGTATGCATTAATATGGCAGTGCTCAAACACTCCATCTGAATTGCAGGGCGTCGCCATCTTGTCACAGAGATCTCCTGTGTAGCCCTTCAGGCATGATCCCCTCCTGCAGACCCCCATGCTCCCCGGTCTGTTATCACAGACGCCGTGCACGCAGCGGCACTCTGCAGGCACAGTTCAAGGCATCAGTTCCTGAACAGAGAATTTCACAGCTGCTGAAGAAAGAACTTCACCTTCGTCACAGTTGTCTCCGTGTTTCTTAGGATCTGAGCAAATGTGACAGGCTATGCCCTCAAAGCCATGTGAGCATTGACAGGTGCCATTCCCCTGGATACCATCAACGCACTGCAGGAAGAAATTCAGCTCAGAGTGTTACAGGCGAATGTCACTGTGAAAATGTACAACAAGGTTATCTGGTGGAAATGTGTGTTGGGGTTTATATGTATGCATTTATATGTGACTCAAGATTTTATTTGTCACATGCATCCTGAACCATTCTGTGTTGAATGTGTTAAAGTAATAGTTATAAAAATAAATAAAACATAAAATAGAATAAAATAAGAATAAGGCTAGGTCAACAAGCTATATAATGCAAGCAAAAATATTAACGCTCAAGGAGAAAATAAGACACAGACATCACAGATATAAAAAATATATGTATATGTGCTTGAAACGTTATTACCAATGATTCTCAATTCTGTTGCCCAAACAATACATCTGTGTACAGTTTGTATTCTCGACCAATGTTTGAATGTACTTACAGTCCCTTTGTCATAACATGGGTGTTTGAATCCTCCGAGACATGGTTTACAGTCTGGCCCATAAAACCCCTTACAGCACTCGGCTCTCTGCAGCACAAGATCATGTAAGCGATGACCATAACAGTCCATAACCATAACATGAGCATAACATTGATGGTTCACTCTTGGACAGTTGGAAAGAACATATGGGGCACGACTCACTGCTTTAGTGGCATTGCAGTTTTTTGCACAACCCATCACCTTCAAAAGAAATGGTGGAATAACTGCAGTCTCGCACCCCCTCAGATGTGTGCTCTGTAACCACAAGACAAGTCATTTCCATTCAGCCGCTGTGAGGAAGAGGTGATTTGGCTGTGGATTTTATTGCTTTTCTTACAAGTTCGGTGCTATCAGGTGGGCACCGGGCCGTGTGGAGGTAGCTGCATCGCACGCATGGACTCTGCCATCCAAACACAGACAGATGCTTGACTTTGTGCACTACACTTGTTTAATGTTTACGCTGTATGCAACTATTCATTGGGAACATTTAGGGCACTAATTCACTAATAAATCGATAAAACAAGAAAGAAACACAATTTTAATGGTGATTGCACAAGATATATTGATGGCACATGCTCCTCCCATCAGGCTCCTTCCATTTTTTTTTACAGATAACTACCCAGCAGGTTTAGCTTGTTTTAGATATTTATTACAAATCCCGAGGTCTTTGATCGTACACTGCCAAACAAGCCCCACATAGTGTGTAGCTGTGTGCCAGTTTGAAAAAAGTTTATTTTGCACTCGATGCAATATTCTCACAAGAATCCAGCTCTTAAAACTTACTTGAATAATCGTGCTTTCATGTAAATCACATCGATGAGGTAATATGGGGACAATCGATGGTGGGATGAGAATACCATCAATCAGATGGATGATACCATTGGATGCTATTATGTCTTTAACCTCGAGGGGTGCTCCCTGTTCACCCAAGAAAATTCTTCCCTGTAAAAAAAAAACAGAAATCATTTGTTCATACATTCATATAAATAAATAAACATTGAGGTTCTACAAATGTGGCCATTATTGAGCTTATGGAATGATGAATAGGAAAGACTTACATCACTTGTAATGTTGATTCTTATTACTTGTTTGGCCATGGTAGTAATTTCAGACATGCTGGCAATCTGATCCACAGTAAGCTAAAGGGAAATTTGCTTTCAGAGTTATGATGCAGTAAATGTATAAATAAATACATAAATACGTATTGAGCTATGCAGTATCATGAAGCATAATATGGTTTCAGTTGTAACTTTTTAGGACATCATTTACCAATTAAAATATCAAACATTGTTGAATTATAAGCTAAAACCACATGTTGACTTCAATTTAAGTGTTATCATACAGGTCTATCAAAAGCTGAGAACTGGAAGAAGCTGTGCACTACAGTGATTTTACACTGGTTGCCAAGCAACATGCTCTACTTTTATAAAACGAACTAGTTCAATGCACTTACCATTGCCTCAGAGAACATGTGGTGTTTTAGAAGTTCTTGAAGTTTGTGCCTGGCCTTGAGGAAAAAAAAATTAATAACCAGCAACAAAAAGTTCTCACAATGATTTAACACTGACTGTAATCAATTCAACATGCACAATGACTCTACATGCCGACTGAAGAACCACTGAACCCAGATGCATTTAAAGCCTCATAATTAAGTGAAAATATAAAAATACATGAAGCACTCACATCAGTCAGCATATAGAGGACACTGCCATCTCGGAAACGGTCCACAGCTTTGTTTGTGGGAACAAAAACTGTTAAAGGCCCTGCACCTCTCAGTGGCATGGGTGCACCACAGTTCTGACGGGGAAATGGTGGTGTGTGTTAATTTTGATACATGATTGTATTTCTTTTATTTATTGTGTGTGTCCCATGGGTTTGAAAATGCTTACATCAACAAGCGACAGAAAACGGTTGAATCTTGCATCCTTACTCAATATATCTCCAATGGTTTGGCTAGAGTACTATACAAGAAGAAAATACTTTGGTCAACAAAAAATATTTTATAGGTCTATCATGAATTCTCATTCAGTGTGTTTTTTTTATTTTCATGAACATTTACATTGGTAGATTCTCACTGATGGCATCAAAACAATGAATGAACACATGTGGAGTTATGTACTTAACAAAAAAAGGTGAAATAACTGAAAACATGTTTTATATTCTAGTTTCTTCCAAATAGCCACCCTTTGATCTGATTACTGCTTTTTTACACTCTTGGCATTCTCTCGATGAGCTTCAAGAGGTCGTCACCTGAAATGGTTTTCCAACAGTTCCCAGAGGTGTTTAGCACTTGTTGGCCCCTTTGCCTTCACTCTGTGGTCCAGCTCACCCCAAACCATATCGATTGGGTTCAGGTCCGGTGACTGTGGAGGTCAGGTCTCCAATTTTTGTTAAGTACATAACTCCATATGTGTTCATTCATAGTTTTGACTCCTCCAACCAATGTAAATGGTCATGAAGATAAAGATAAAACACATTGAATGAGAAGGTGTGTCCAAAAATTTTTGGCCTGCACTGTATATATATGCAAGCATAAATAATTTTTATTATTATTCATGTTATTATTATTATTATTATTATTGATGTTGTTGTTGTTGCACAATTTCATTCATTTGGCCCAAAGCTGTTGAAATAACTTTGGAGACCAAGTAATATTAAAGATTCCAATCGGCAAAGCTGTCAGTATTTATAACATCATACTTCATTTTGGTATAAAATGTCCAAATAAAACCCACATGTTCAGAATTCAACTTCTTTTTATTACCTGAGTATCGACTGCTGCATCAGAAGGGAGATTTGTGATAGGCTTGTCAATGATGTGGATGATTCCATTTGATGCAGCTATATCACTCTGGGTGATGTTGAAGGATGTGTCTGGGTCTTTCATGAAAATAAAGTGCTGTAAAAGAGTAAAGGCGAAAGCTGAAGCATTCTAATGAAAAAAAAGTAATGGAGATGAAACAGTGAAACACAGTACCTTGTTCTTTTTAAATCTTATTGTTTCACCACTGCTTGTCCAGATGTCATTTCCCTCCAAATCCTTATAGAGATGTTGACCATGAATTAGGTGATGTTTGCAGAGGGATTCAGTCACTCCCTTAGGTAAAGAAAGATCAAATAAAGAAGGATTCAGAATGTGAATTTAAGTACAGTATTTAATACAGAGTAAAAAAAAATATATTTTTACTCACAGGCAATGGTGTCTGCAGAAGTGGTACAAGAGCTGTATAAGGTCCATGCTGACTTAAACTGAGCTCACACCCACTTTCTGAAAACAAATCATCAAAATCATGAAAACATTTTTTTGCATAAACTGTTGTCCAAGCTAAAGATCAAATAGATCTTTTCAGTAGTCTTTTTTTGCAGTGATGTATCAAGGATACTTTCAGCATAACAAGAGTCTTTAAATCTAAAGTCTTTAAATCTTTTTTCAATGAAATGTTGTATGTGTACAGAAAGTAGATATTTGGAACTAATTGGCACAAGAAAGTAAATTTGAATCCTCTAGTCAGATATGCTAACTATTTATTTATTTATTTGTATCAAGCACTAGTCTATTCGCTGACACCCCTGTATTAAATTGAAAACCCAGTTGGTATCTGACCAGCCTACTCCATTCAAATCCTCCATATCCTATAGCAAAACCAGAGCAAATGTGGCACATTTGCCAACAGGTGAGTAATAACAACAACAAAACCAACAACAACAATAATAATAATATTAATATGTGTTAAATATCTCACAATCCTGGTTACGAAATAGAAATTATTGTACCAAATAATGAGATTGCTCCGGTAAGACGTCCTTTCAGATTGCCACTTTGGTCTAGTTCCAGAATCCTTTCCATGATGGGGCCATAACAACGATGCCCATTACTAACTTCTTGGGGACCACAAAGGCACCTGAAAAAGTGAAAGTGAAGTGATTGTCATTGTGAAACACTGCAGCACAGCACACCGTGACACAACAAAATGTGTCCTCTGCATTTAACCATCACCCTTGGTGAGCAGTGTGTCAGGACGGTACCTCGATCAAGGGGACCTCAGTGAACTCTTACGGTTCAGAATTTGAACCTGCAACTTACCCGCTAGGCCACCACTGCCCCATCAACAAACCACCACCATTTAGAATCTCATTAAACCATTATTAAATACTGCATAATACTGTACAAGGTTGTGCTAAATGTTTGAATGCTGAATACATGCATGTGGATGCACAGTTTACAGAATGAAATTTTATAACTGAAATTAATATTGTCACAACTGAAATGCATTCTGGCTCATACAAGGGCTGGATGGTTTCAAGACAAAATCTAATTGCAATTTATCGGACTGATATCTTGATTGCGATTTGATTTCCCACAGTCCCCTGTGCACAACTGGGAGATGCTTCACGATAAGAGTGGTCACTGGTGGTTATCGACGAGCTAAAATATTAGTTTTGTCTGCAGTAAAAGGGGAAGTAGAATGTGTGTTTACATTGCAAATAATTTCACTTAGTAGTTCTAAGTGTGTCTTATTGTGCACTTAACAATTGAATGAAACAACATTGATTGGTGAGTGTGAGGGAAATTATACTGTTTGCTGAGCATGACTGGCTGAGTTCAGGTCTGGTTAACACTGTGCATCTCTCACGATCCCGTCCCATAATGTGTTTTGTAACTATTCCTCATTATTCAGTTAACAAACTGAACAGTAGGTCTATACTTCGCACTGGCTTCACAGGGACACCATCCCAATGTGATTAACTTACAGGTCAGCCTGTCAGGGGATGCAAGAATAACCGCAGTTGTTGCGATTGTCAAATCACATTCATGCCAATCACGATTTCCATTAACATTTTTGATAAATCGGTCAGCCCTGGCTCATATAAAAACAAATATGCTTGAGGTTTTTTTTTTTTTTTATTCAATGCATTGCTATAACATTCTGTCACATTCCAATCTTGTTTACAATTTCACTGATCATCAGTCAACTGAAGTGATACAAACCTAGGAATCCCGTCCAGGCCGGTCTCACAGCGTGCACTGCTGTGACAGGTGCTTGGGGTACAGGCTGACTTCAGGGTGCAACCTGCAGAGACATCTGAGCTCTCCATTCCACTCAAACAGACACATTTAACCTGCGGAGAAAAGGCAGTGTGTGACTTGGCTTCAAATGTTCATTTTACGTACTGGATGTGACCCACAAACCACTTCTGAGGCCTACAGATTGAATACTAAAATACAGGCATCTCAAATTTCTACTTGGTAAATGTTTCCACCGCGGTTGAACACTGCGTGTTTGCCCTCCTCAACTGGGACTGAGGGCTTCTGAGGATTCTTTTAATTCTCTGTCGATGCCAATTTCGGAAGTCTGCGGCCTCTCAGCCTCGTTAAATGAGATGGTGTCACCACGCACAATTACAGCCTCTCCGGCAACACCGTAAAAGTTCTTGTTTCATGGACTTTCTTACACCCACTTACACGTACAACACATTAGGTACGCTTGATGAGTGAAATTCTCACCTTGCCTGGGCCTCCATATTCACAGACAGTGGAATTGATGGGACAGCCACCATTGTCTTTGGCACAGGGATCGACTGTGACGCACACTTTGCCATTTCCTTCATAACCCACTTTGCACTTGCAATGAAACTGCCCATCTTTATATGAGCATTCTGCGTTCACATCACAAGTGGTGGGAGAGCATATGCCTGTGAAAAGAAACATGTATGTTCAGTTTTGAGTGGTACTACAGGGTGGGAATTCTGACATTACATAATATTAAATATTCAACATTAAAGATTGATCATCATTCACAACTATGTTCAGATTCAGAATATTTCAGATTCAGAGGGCCTTGGTGATTTTGAGGGCCAGTGGTGGCCTAGCGGTTAAGGAAGCGGCCTAGTAATCAGTAGGTTGTCGGTTCGACTACCGAGTGGCCAAGGTACCACCCTGTCATGGCTCATTTTGTGGGTCTGTAAGTTGTGCTGTTTTGGTTGAAAAAAAATTCTATCCAGTCTGGCCTGGTGTCCACACAGAGACGCAGTTTCAGGGGACCCAGAACGGTTATTAAAAATGGGTTCCAGAGTGAATTTCTTTTTTCCACGTATCCATGTGGAGCGCAAGTGCTTCAGTTGCCTTGCTGAACGCAGCTGAATCTGTACAAGGCAGCAAAAGTTTATGAACATCTAAATAAAAAGTGTACTGTGGCGAAGGGATTTTCTGGTGATAGGGGGTGTCAGATGTTCTGCTCATGCACCTGCAAGAAAGTGTTTGGGGTTGACAAATTTAGCAACCCTAGTATTAGCCCAACCTTCAACCCCAAACAGGTCATACATACAGCAGCGCCAGACCCGCATAAGGCAACTAGAAGAAATTCTCTCTATGGTGCACATTTCTAATGAAAACACAAGACTGGGGATTATCGACATGTTCCGGCTTTTAAAAATACGTGGAGAACTAGACACTGAACAAGTAGAGCACGTCTGGTGCGGGCCGGGATTTACAGCACCACTTACAGGTGTGGAGGGAGGTTAAAACAGCATTCTCAGTGTCTCTGTGTGGATGACAACATTTCAGATAAATCCAATTCAGAGAAAAACATTCTCGCGTGCATGGGGCCTAAGTCTAATCTTGTCATTTTCTGCACACCAGAAGTCTGGTCTCACAGACATACCTAAAACACTGACTGGTTTTCAATATTCCACAGTCTGTGTTAGGTCCTGGTTTTTGTGGTGTGTCTCTTTTCTGTGTTTTGTGTTGTGTTTGAAGGATGCCTGGTGAATGTAAATTGAGCCCACCTGTTCCTGCTGGGCCTCAGTTTCCTTTTTCGTGGCTGCGCTTGCCGTGCCATCCACCCCGCCCGTCTCCCTACCATTTCCCAATTGCATCACTTCTGGTTTCCCCTGCATTTCCCCTAGGAGGCGACGCAACTTGTTGTGTCTGCCTGCTTTTCTGTGTTTGTTTGGTTTTCTTAGTTTTCCTGTTTGTCGATATTTGTTGTAATATGTTTCGTAATAAAAAAGAATTTGCTAATGTGTTTGCAATAATTTGTTAATAAAAAACTGGTTAAATTTCTCCATTTCGTCTTAGTAGGTTTTTGTCTTTGTCTTTTCTTTTGTTATGGACCGGCAACCCTAGACTGGCTCGTAACAGTCTGTAGAAGCACACTGATAAGGTGGGTGCTTAGTGTATTAACATTCACATTACATGCTTGGAAAAAGGTCTTGGCATGTTGGATACAAGTTATTTTAAAATTTTAATCTGTGTTGCTGGGAGAAATTTGTGGAGAGTCACTTTGGTAAAACATATATAAGCTTTCCAGAGATGGTGAAGTAACAAAGTACAAATACTTTGTTACTGTACTTAAGTAGAATTTTCTGCTATCTATAGCATTGTCCTGCTGGTTTGACATGGTGAGGCACTAGATCTGGAACAATGGCTGGACATGGAGAGGAAGAAGGACATCACGTCATGTATAATACACAGTGGACAGGAGAGACATCAAGAATCAACAACCCGACAGCGAACAGACATGAACAGAGCAGCTTTATACAATCAGACACAGGTGAACACAATCAGGAAACATAATAGCACAGGACCAACACGAAGCTCCGGTCCGGAAGGGGAGTTTGGACCGGAGTTTCGTGTTGGTCCTGTGCTATTATCCTGACTACTTCGCTATTTGTCTGAGAATACATTTTAGCCTCGGTAAATGTACTTTCTACTTCCTGCATTTTCAAATCAGGATTGTTAATCTTTTTAAGCGCACAAGATGATGATGGTAAATCGAGTAAGAGAAGAAAATCTAAAACCAGGTAGCATTTATTGTGGTAGTTAATGTTGTGCATACTTGTGTTTTTGAAGCAATGCACATTGATTGATTGATAAGTACTACTGAAAAATCTGGCCATCGACCCAACCATACATACAGTCCCTCACAAAAGTCTCGTCGCTTGTGTAAAAATTGACCTCAAGTGCCGCTGAAATATATTTCTAATCAATATTTTTTTTTTTTTACAAGAAATGTCTCATTTTATTCCCAGCAGCTTTTGTAATAATGTTTCAGTGCAAATGAAACAGAAAGTATTCTAATATTCAAAGCTTGGTAAAGCCCATTGAGTCCATAAGACATAAGTGTTGTCGCCTTGTCATATGAACTTCACCTGTGACTAATAATGGATCTATTAGGTGTCAGGTGTGTATAAAAAGACCCCCAGTACACTAGACCTTCACATCAACTGCAACTAGACCTCTGCAAACATGTCTAAGATTCACCCTGAGACTAAAGTGTTGAGGCTGAAGACCAGATCCACTGCTGATGTGGCAGACACCTTCAGTGTGTCTCAGCATGAAGTACTGAGGATAAAAAAAAGATTTGAAGAGACTGGAGACGTTTTTGACAAGCCCAGGTCAGACCACCACAAGACAACTGCTCGAGAGGGCCTTTTTTTTGGCTCAAAAATCCAAGTCCAGCCCATTTTTCACTTCAGCAGAGCTCCACGAGACCTGGTCACCTGAAGTCCCTGTGTCTCGAAATGGCTTAATGGCCTCGAAATGGCTTAATGGCCTCCATGGTCGAATCAGTGCTCAGAAGCCAGCACTAAACAAAAGACAATTGAAGAAAATGTGTGGCATTTGCCAAGACCCACAGCCTGCTAAAAGGATGGATGCTGGAAAAGTGGCAGAAGGTGGATTTTTCAGATGAATCTTCTGTTGAATTACACCACAGTCACCGCAAATATTGCAGGAGACCTACTGGAGCCACATGGATCTGAGATTCACCCAGAAAACAGTGAAGTTTGGTGGCGAAAAAATCATGGTCTGGCGGTACATCCAGTATGGGGGTGTGTGAGAGATCTGCAGGTGGAAGGAAACATCAATAGTCTGAAATACCAAGAAATCTTAGCTACCTTTTATATTCCCAACATGAAAGAGGCCAAATTCTGCAGCAGGATGGTGCTCCATCACATACTTCCATCTCCACATCAAAGTTCCTCAAGGCGAAGAAGATCAAGATGCTCCAGGATTGGCCAGCCCAGTCACCAGACATGAACATCATTGAGCATGTGTGGGGTAGGATGAAAGAGGAAGTATGGAAGACGAAACCAAAGAATACTGATGAACTCTGGGATTCATGCAAGACTGCTTCTTTGCTATTCCTGATGACTTCATCAATAAATTACATGAATCCTTGCCAGAGCGCATGGATGAGGTCCTTCAAGCTCATGGTAGTCATACAAGATATTAAATTTGGATCTCAGAGCACCGCTACTTCATTTGCTGATATATTTTTGTATTTGCAATAAATTTGTTCAATTTCTGTACAGGTGACAAAACATTTGTCTTGCCAAAATTTGACCTGTCTGTCTTTATTAAAATATAAATCTTTTTTCAGTGAAACTAATCCATTTCAATGCATTAAACATCATTTGGTAGGGATTGAACTTTTCATATGAGCTATTTCTAACACCAATTGATTAATTAAAAGTCAGGTTAATAGCAGGTGTTTCCACAAAATAGATAAAAGACAAGACTTTTGTCAGGGACTGTATACACAACACAGTATTACATTGGGGGCTGGACAGGTCAGGGAGATAGGGGACAAGATCAGAAAAGCAGGTGTGGGTTACATTAGGATAGAGGAGGAGAACAATAAAAACAATCCCCAGATTGTACACTTGTACATTGTGAGAACGGAAAAAAAAAAAAAAAACCTTCAGCAGCATGAGCACAGACTCTACTCAACATCACACAGGCCCACCAGTTCCCGCCGGAGGGTACGAAGTGGACGGACTTATGGGGGGGGGGGGGGGGGAGTGCATATCAGTGTGTGTGTGTGTGTAATTAAGTGTCCTTGAGTCAATGAGAGAGTGGAGACTTTCTTTTCATACAATTTTCACTCCATGTTTTATACATGCGGTTCTGGTGGTTGTTTAGTTATTTACCTCTTTCTTAGAGGGATGCAGAATTTTGAATGATGAAATGACCAAATACATACTTAAATATCACATCATTGGTAGTGATGTGGTTCTCCCCCAGTTTGTGTTTAGGAAAGATTTTTGAATCCATTTCACTAAATTTTTCTCTATTTGCAATTTTTGCAAAATTACTCTATACTTTCATATACTATACGTTTATTCTTTAACTGGAGTTAAAAAGTTCACCAATACTTTGACTTTTACTAGAGTTTTTTTACTTGAGTAAAGAATGTGTGTACTTTTGACACCTCTGAAGCTTTCACATCCATTAAATTACACTTAGGCCCCTTATTTAATATTTAGGTAAGACTAAGTCCTCAGTATTTTTAAAAGTACTTTGGGAAGTGACAACTGAATGGCTAGAATCAAGAGACAATCTGTCAACGTAAAAAGGCAGAATAGGCATCTAGACAAATTGGGCTCCATTACCTGTGCAGATGCGGCCAATCTTCTTAAAGCCAGGCTGGCACTCACACACAGCACTCCCACCCAGTCCTTTACAGTAGGAGTAGGCCGGGCACTTTGAACATGTTTGTGAGACTGTCCAGACACACATAAAAAAAAAGCTGAATTATAGTAAAATATAAAAAAATCCATTCTTTGGAAACTTGTAACTTTGAATTGTATTTAAACTCAGAACAAATTACAAGAAATGACTTAGACTATTACACTTTCTGTTGAGTGCTTTTGATAAAAAATAAAAATAAAAAAACATTCACTGACAAGAAAAACCTTTTACTTGTCAGTGAATGGGTATAATTTATATAGCACGTATCACATTGTTTTACCTTGGTCACATTTGGGACCTGAATAAGGTGGCTGACAATAGCACTCTCCATCACCATCAGGCCCTGAATTACACTTCCCGTTCACACAATTACACTCTGCATGAGGACAACGTGTGTTAAAGCACGTAGAAATTTCACATGGATTTACTTCCAGCAAGAAGATTTCATGTTCTAAACAATCTGAAGCAGTCTGAATCATGCCTACAGGGTGGTGTTCTGGGGAGCGGTACCTGATGTGCAGTGTTCTCCATAAGCCTTTTTGTTTGTACATTCCTCACATGCCAAACCTGCGAATCCCTCCTAAACATAGAATTTGGAGACGAGAAGGAATTTTAAACTCCCCCTCAGGGTTGAGTAGAAGCCATGAATATCCTATAAAACTGTAGTACTTATCACACAGTAAAAACACGAGCTTAGAGCTGCAAGGTTGAAATAAATCACAATCACGACTAGATTATTTTTTGTAAATAGTAATCATGCATTATTAAGTGTAAATAGATGTAAAGCATCATGTTTCTTCATTTGATTTATGTTGCAATTCTCATATACGTAAAACATTTTCATGCAAAGTACAAGACAATGTGACTACAGTCTGAAAAGTTCCTACCTTACAGACACATGTACCATTCCCTGCGGTGCCATCCAAGCAGGTACCATGCCAGTTACATGACCGGCCAGAAAAACGGGGGCAAGCTGAAAAATGCCCACACACACACACACACACACACACACACACACACACACGCACACACACAAACACACACTTTTATAAGTTTCAATAAGCTTTTATTGACAATTACATCAAGTTCATGCAAAGAGTCAATATTTGCAGTGTTGGCCCATTTTTTCGAGACCTCTGCAATGGATACCAGCAGGAAACACATGTGGTCATCACTGCATTGCATAAAAAGGGCTTCACAGGCAAGCATATTGCTGCTACTAAGATTGCACATAATCAAATATTTATCAGATTATCAAAACCTCAAGGAGAGAGGTTCAAGTGGTTCAGGGTGCCCAAGAAAGTCCAGCAAGAGCCAGGACCATCTCCTAAAGATGATTCAGCTGCTGGATCGGGGTGTCGCTGGTGCAGAGCTTGCTCAGGAATGAATTGAACTGCTGAGGACTGGGGTAAAACCATTTTCTCTGATGAAGCCCTTTTTGGGGCATCTGGAAAAATGCTTGTCCGGAGAAGAAAAGGTGACGCTACCATCAGTCCTGTCTCGTGCCAACAGTAAAGCATCCTGAGACCATTCATGTGTGGAGCTGCTTCTCATCCAAGGGAGTGGGCCACTCACAATTTTGCCCTAGAACACACCTATGAATAAAGAACGGTACCAAAACATCCTCCAACAGCAACTTCTCCCAACCATCCAAGAACAGTTTGGTGGAGAACAATGTCGTTATAAGGCCAAAGTGAGAACTAAGTGGCTTGGGGAACAGAACATTTAAATTCAGAACCTTGTGGTCAATACTGAAGAGGCAGGTGGACAAGCAAGAAACCACAAATTCGGACAAACTCCAGGCACTGATTATGTAGGAATTTGGCCCAGAAGTTGACTGACAGCTTGTCAGGGCGAATTGCAGAGGTCTTGAAAAAAAGAGCCGACTCTGCAAATATTGACTCTTTGCATAAACTTATAAAATGCATGTAATTATACTTCAATACACCACAGCAACAACTGACAAAAAAGTATTTGTGTCATTCTCTAAACTTTTGCCCACGATTTGCTATCAAAGTATATGTAAATATGCATATACTTTGATAGCAAATCTTTGCAAACATTGCAGAAGAGAAATTGAAAAGATGGAGAATTGGTTCGGTTTCAATTTCTTTTTTTCATGTCACGTGCAACGTGATACTGCTGATCACAGATGACCAGACGTACCACAAAGGCTGACACAGACAAACCGCGTCATGCATTTCCTTAATCATGCAGTTGTGTAAGGCCTGATCAATTGTGAACAGGCATTTATTTTGAAACTATTATATCATTCATCATATGTATAATCTTATATTCTAGTATAATACTGTATGGACACATCTTAAGAAAGCAGCTATACATGTCACAGGCAGCATTGATTTAAATACCCTACATGACTGTCAAACGCTTACACAATCATAAAGATACTCACCCAAACAAAGAGGTCCCCAGAAGTTTGGGCAACACCGACGTTCCTTCACAACCTTCTCGCATGTGTGGGTGCAGCCAGGCAGGTCAAACTCTCGCTGTCCAATGCTCACAGTGTAACTGTGTCAAAAAAAACAGAAAAACGAAACAGGATGCTCCTTAAGTGCTTTACAAAAGCGCAACTTTGCAAGGCATGCAAAAAAAGAAGCCCATAATACTGAAATAAAGACAAGAGAAAAAAAGGAAAGTTCTTTTTCAGTGAAGTAGTAAAATTGTAATCAGTTTCTGAAAAAAAGGTGATTATACCTGCAGTTTGCAATCCCAGTGTCTCCTGTAATCCTCCTAAAACTCCTGGCACAAGTTACTGTTGATGCTGCAGCACATGATGTGCATGGGGTGGTATACTGGATGGTGCGCAGTTCATCGCAGCGATTTGAAGTGCTCTATAAAGGAAAAAAAAAACAATTTACGTTCCGAATCTCATCAAATGTTCATTTGGCTTCATCGTAAAGACAAAGTTTAGTAAAATGGGGGAGATGCATGCACAGACCTTTAATTTCTGACTTTGCACTAGTCTGTAATCTATTATAATTCATATTGTAAGAATGCAATGGAGTTTAGAAGCTTACCTCTTGCTGGTAACTATGTGATACCATTAATCCCAGAATGAGGAAAAGCATGTCTGTTTGCTTTGACTACCCGGTGCTGGTACTCCGGAGATAAGATCGAGGCTCAACACCCTCCCTCACGACTGCAGCGTTGGGTCTCCAGAGGTGCCGAAGAGTCCAAGTTCCCAAAAAAGTCTCCCTCCTACGTTTTCATCCTATTTTGCTCGATTGGAACCACCCGGCCCGTCCTCTTTCAAACTCACCGGTGTGGAGCCCTTCGACGTTGCCACACGAGAGCCAGGAGACAAACATGAGCTTGAGGAAAATGTCTTTTCCTGACAGGAAAATCTACGGATTTCCTCCTTTGAACCGTCTCCATCATTGGGCGGATATCCTGTTTGTCAGCTGACTAGATTTTCAGATTCAGCATAATTTGAGAGAAAACAAACCATCAAGCCACAAATGGTCCATTTCTTTTTGTGGCTGTTGTTTAGGGACACCGGCTCTTTCAAGGGCTGATTTATTTATTATTATTTTTCAACGAGGCCATTGTCCCTTGTCAAAGTCTAAAAATTGGTATGCTGGTATGCTGGACATTCTCAAAAAATCCGCTCCTCGTTCAATTTAAAATTTTGCAAAAGTGCCCAGAAAAAAAGCCTTAAATGCACCCAGTTTCATGGATGCAGGGAATAAAAAGGAATGATTTCAACCTGCTGTGACCCCGTGTCTGCTGTGGAACTCCGCTGTCTCATCAGTACAACCATCTTCCTTCCATTGTGTTCCTCCCAGCAGTACTGGCCAAAGGTGTTGAAGGAAAGTTATACTTCCTGACATGGGGTGGCGGGGTCACTTATCTTTGTGTCTCAGGGTGCTAAGCCAGCACATTTGAATGGCAGGGAATGTTGGGTACCGTAGTAAAAGGTTTCGTTTTTGGCATTTGAAAGCTAACAGGATGTCAGTCCGAGCGCTTGATGGCATCTTTCCCCCCTTTCCCCTTTTCTCGGATTTCCAGCACAGTCATTGTATGGGTGAAACTGCAATGTGAACATTCCGTTTTTATACACCAATTTTGCTATTAGTATCACTACTAATAATTATCTTATAATTATTACGTAAAAAATTGGGCAAAAATGACCTGTTTACCTGATCAATGGGGAAGCGATGGCAGCTGGAACCTCTGTGGGAAGAAAGCAAACTTGTTATGCTCTGGACATTGGACCGCGGCGTCCATATACATGTTACTTAGACACCCGCTGCTGGAACAGTAATCTGATGGTAGTGACCTCTTTCAACAGGACAATATGCCTCAACACAGAAGAAAAGGTTACTGAGGCACCACCTCACAACTTAAAGGGTCTTATATACGACAGCGAACCTTCAGAAGTCAACAGTTCACGTTCACCAGCTCCAAAGCTACATCAAGCATGCTGTTCCAATCCATACACACCAGGGGGTGTGTGTACACTGTGTGTTACACTACACTGTGGCTGATCTCAGGTCAGGGTTTGCTGTAATTGCACTTTTCCTAGGGTGACCTTTTAGTGCTGTAAAGATTACTGGATTCTCACTAGTAAATTCTGCCTCTTCTGGATAACAGGCTGCTGCAGACCACAGCTCTCCACAGCACAGTGTTGCATTCATTCATTTTATAATAAAATAATACATGGTTTTGTCTAGACTGTTCCAGACCAAATTTTAAATGTTTATGAAAAGGTGGGTTTAGACAGGAAACTCTTTTTGCTGAACGACGAAGGGACAAATGTGAGGCACTGCTGACTGTGACCTTATCTCTTCCTGTTTTTCCACTGAGCCTGGTTTGTTCCAGGGTCTCAAGGGAATTCTCCAGCATTAAACCTTTTCTCTCACAATGTCCTGTGTCAAACATGTAATGAGTATCATTCTCATTAAGCTTCAAATCTAACCGTGTGTCTCTTTATATTTACAAATAAAAAATGGACAAAGTGGACACTTTAAAATAAAACGTATCAGCAGATTTTAAGATGAGACATTTATTAGCATTTTTTTTTCTGTTGCCAGTAGAATTAGATTGACGCAAGGTGGATGTTGTCAAACAGGAAAACTAGGGGTGATGGTGCTTTCATTTTGCTCTGTATCTGAATTTGATTGTGACATACACAAGTCACAGCATTAGTGGAAGTGTTAGAATTAGTCCAATACACTAAAGCCAGCCCTTTTCTAGTTCATTGGACGTTGTCGCTCTCACTGAACTCCAGGGGGAGACATTCACCGGTCAAAATATGGTTGGAGTGGGCAGTTAAAAAAAGAAAAGCTGAGAATGTGACTTCTGATATAGAAATGATAAATAATTGTAGGAGAGTACACTATTTAAAGCAGTCAGCAGGCTGGGGTTCTTTAGCTGGAGGCTCAGGTGACTTGCACTCTGAAGGGGCCTGAGTCTGGACTAGAATCGTGAATTATCTGTAGTTAGTCACCATTTTGGAAACCTGAGTTTCATTTCACTAGCCACACCCAGGCCAGACTTAAATATGATCCATCAGAAAAAGTGAAGAAGGCCAAAGGATCCCAAAAAGGAAGCAATTCAGGTATTTATTACAAAAGTATTTAGTGATAAAACTACTCGAGTACTGAGAAACTGTTTGATTGTTTGATTTCAATTTATTCAGACAGAAAAAATGTGCTGCTTCTAGTATGTCCTAATAATATTAATAAGTACAATACATTATTAATAATATGTATTAATAAAGTATTAATAAAGTACAATTTGTAGTAGTTAATGGACTAATTCTGAGCGTACCAGCTATAGCACATATGCAAATTATTTGTGGGTGGTAGTAGCCTAGTGGGTAACACACTCGCCTATGAACCAGAAGACCCAGGTTCAAATCCCGCTTACTACCATTGTGTCCCTGAGTAAGATACTTAACCCTAAATTGCTCCGGGGGGGACTGTCCCTGTAAATACTGATTGTAAGTCGCTCTGGATAAGGGCGTCTGATAAATGCCTTAAATGTAAATGTAATGTAAATTTGTGTTAGCACTGATATGAAATAAATAGCAATGCTACTTAGTTTATGGCACCATTTAACAAATTGCTTACAAATGTTCAAAGGGTTTGTATGAAAGTCTTTGACTTGGTATTCTTTCTGTAACCTGTGGTTTTAGCACTTCTGCTATTTTTCATTCCCCGTCTGATGCGTGAGGAGTTTATGCCGCTCTGCTGCCCCAGTTTGTGTGCGGTCATGTGTCTGGATGGTGAACCGTAGTCATGTGTTAGATCTACTGCCGGAATCTTATTCTGTTTCTTATTTATAAATGCACTTAAGCAAAAGTAAAAAGTATTGCGTTGTAAACCTAATCTTAAAAGTATTATATATATGTGTGTGTGTGTGTGTGCTACTCAAGTAAATGTAACACATTACTACTGCTCCAATCCAACTACTGCTCTAAAGTCAGTCCTTCAATACACTGTGGTGTTGCAGGGGCCGTCATACCTAGGATACAGGTGAAGGCAGACAGAGCTGAGGGCGGGACAAAAGGTGAGGACCGGTGAACTGAGGCATGACCAGGGCAGCCACAACTTTAACCTTTTGGAAGGGGAGTATCAAGTTCCATCTGGGGGGTATTCCAGACAGCAGGTTGAGTGACATTCCCCGTTTAATGGTCAGTTAGTGAAGCTCAATTTTTGGTTCCAAAAACAGCGGTGACTTTCTGGGCATGTATGTAACCATAGCAACTTACTCTCTGAAGATAACCTGCTCGGTAGCAAGTTATTTTCCAGGGTCAGTTTGTTTCAGAAGGTTACTGAGTATGGCATGCCCTTTTTCGCTGGGAGAGTTATAAGGCCGCGTATTGATGTCTTTTCATTTCCTAATGATTCTACGTACAGCACTTGGTTTTTCTGTAGTAATATCTATCACTCATATTTAATATGAAGTCACACTATTTATATCTACAGTGGTTTGCAAAAGTATTCGACCCCCTTGAACTTTTCCACATTTGGTCACATTACAGCCACAAACATTAATTTATTTTATTGGAATTCCACGTGAAAGACCAATACAAAGTGGTGTACACTTGAGAAGTGGAACGGAAATCATACATGATTCCAAAATTTTTTACAAATAAATAACTGAAAAGTGGGGTGTGCATATTTATTCAGCCCCCTTTGGTCTGAGTGCAGTCAGTAACCCATAGACAATGCCTGATAAGTGCTAATGACTAAATAGAGTGCACCTGTGTGTAATCTAATGTCAGTACAAATACAGCTGCTCTGTGACGGCCTCAGAGGTTGTTTAAGAGAATATTGGGAGCAACAAAACAATATCCAAAGAACACACCAGACAGGTCAGGGATAACCTTCTTGGAGTCTGCAAAAGACTTGAGACTGGGGCGGAGGTTCACCTTCCAGCAGGACAATGACCCTAAACATAAAGGCAGGGCAACAATGGAATGGCCCAGTCAAAGTCCAGATCTAAATCCAATCGAGAATCTGTGGCAGGATCTGAAAACTGCTGTTCACAAATGCTGTCCATCTAATCTGACTGAGCTGTTTTGCAAAGAAGAATGGGCAATAATTCCAGTCTCTAGATGTGCAAAGCTGGTAGAGACATACCCTAAAAGACTGGCAGCTGTAATTGCAGCAAAAGGTGGTTCTACAAAGTATTGACTCAAGGGGCTGAATAAATACGCACACCCCACTTTTCAGTTATTTATTTGTAAAAAATGTTTGGAATCATGTATGATTTTCTCAAGTGTATACTACATTGTATTGGTCTTTCACGTGTGGCTGGAATGTGACAATCTGAAAAAGGTTCAAGGGGGCCGAATACTTTTGCAACCCACTGCATACATGTATTCATCCTGCACACTTACACACATGACTTTTTATTTCTGGGTTTCCTATTAAGGCTGCTTCAATAAATGAGGGAGACTATGTTAATAGGAGACCTATTCATAGTATCAATGTGCAGGTAACAGCCTGATGTCCTTAATATATTTGCCTGTACTTGCTGTGGTGGCTCAGGTCTGAAGACCTTTTATGACTACATGGTAGCCTCATCCATCTGTTTTCGTGTGGTCTGCTGGGCAGGTAGCATCTCCGCTGGGGACAGAAAGAGACTGAACAGGCTGATCTGGAGGGCCAGCTCTGTTCTAGGATGCCCCCTGACCCAGTGGAGGTGGTGAGTGGCTAAACAGTCATCCCTGCTGGACAACATCTCCCACCATATACAGGAGACCCTCACAGCACTGAGTAGTTTGTGTTGTGCTTCACAACATTGCCACTATAAGAGGAGAGAGCCAACCTCCTTGTATTGAAGAAGATGGCCCAGAGGAACTCCTACAGACTTTTGCACACACCAGAGATGGAAGATCTTTGAGAGACAGGATTTGACAAAATTGCTTTTATTAAATTGCTGGCGCTGGTCTGCTGTGCAGTTCATTTCTTTATTTCCTGACAAACAATGAAAGCAAAAATAAATAAAATATGTTTTTTATTACATTGCTCTATGTACACAACACTTCTATCATGCAACAGATTAATATTCACACGAGATCTCACCTTAACGTGATGCTCCAGTAATTACATTTCTAGTATTGCTTTTTTAATGCATAGCATTTTCTACTCCATTTGAAGCTGTATAATGTCCATCTCCATGTCACTTTTTCTTATTTGTTTATGAAGATGGACCTTATACATCTCCTTTGCTGGCAGCTAGGAAGGCAAAATAATTTAATAAATGAGATTCCGTCAGACAATAAAATTGAAATTTGGACAACCGCACACAAATTCTTACACTGCTTAGATTGTGCATTGAGGTTGAAGGACCTTCATCTGTAGGCAAATCTCCAGCTATGTACTAAATGCAACTAAAGGTACCTGACAACAAAACAACCATGACAGACTTCGTTCTTTCCATGGGGTCCAATAATACAATCCCTCTATCAGTATCTATAAGAAAATACAACCCATAAAATTCTCAATTATGTCAAAAAGCAACAGAGATTGTAATTTATTAAATCATATCAGGAAAACAAATCATAGTGGTAAACTTACATTTCACATTTACAGCATTTATCAGACGCCCTTATCCAGACCAGGTGGTCGGGGTGAAGGCAGCAGCGGGCAGCTCCTCCCGCACCCTTGTAGATGGTGGGAGGCGGGTGCTTGGAGCTGGTACCGGTGGCTGCCTGGGATATTGGCCATTCTCTGCAGCTGGCGGGGGCGCCTGGGCAGAGGGCTGTGGCGTCCAGGACCGGAACTGGTGGGATGACTTCCCAGTGAGGCAGGCTTGGCAGCGCAGTCGCCATCTTGCTCCTCCTTGCTGCTCACCTCTTCACAGACAAGTGGTGGGGAAGTGGTCGGTAAGTGGCCCACCACGGCCACCAGTCAGCCTTAGGGATGCACCGATACTTGCATTTCAGTACTCGCTGATACCGAGTACTTAATAAAACATGATTTAAATTTACAGGTAACCGCTTTAGTCATATAATTTAACAACAAAACAAGGGACTCGGCGCCAGTGGTTAACCCCTTACACGCCGCTCGACCAGACATTTCCCAGACTGGTATCTGCTATCAGTCCCCGGTATCGGGGGACTTTTAACGAGTACTTAAGAAAAAGTGGTATCGAGGCCGATACCAGATACCGGTATCGGAATCGGTGCATCCCTAGTCAGCCTCGTCTTCACTGAAGGGTCTGCGTTCTCCCGGTCCACTTGGGTGTTGGCTAGGATCCTGCAGAGGTCCATGCTGGCCAGCGCGTGTGCAGTGGTGTCTCCCTCGCAGCTGACCGTGTCCTCCTGGCTGTCCCTCCAACCCCTCACCCACAGCGGACCTCACTTCCAGGTGTCTGGGATCACCGTGGGGTCAGAAGGATGGCCTTGCTCTGTCTGGTCCCGCACATCACGCCTGACCCCATGGGCGGTCTTCCAGCACTCTTCTGCATTTTAGTTCTGTGCTCCTTGTTTGAGCTGCGCCATTCTGTCACGTCCGGGAGTTATTACTAACAAACACAAAGGAGACCAACAAAAACAAACTTGCCAGGAACTGAAAAACATACATAAAGTACGTAACAGACTCCACTAGAATGTTGCAGCCGTGGTCCACTGGCTGCATTCCGGTTTTATGGGAGTCCCAATCCATTAAGCCCAATTGGTGCCAAGGACTCCCTAATCGGGTGCCTGGGCATTACTCCCCATGGCCCAGGGGTGTCACAAAAGGATGCGGAAGGGGTGTTTAATTCATTCGCAATATAACAAAAGTGGAGGCGATATCAAATTTGCAATTTAAGACACTCATGTATTTACTCTGTTTGTTATCTTTTGCCAAGACAGCCAATTCAGCCGTATTATTTTTTTCATTTTATTATTCGCTTGTATTCTTCATATGCTCCAACTCCACCTCTGTGAAGTATGCCACTCTCTTTTTTTCCACTTTGATTTTCCATTTTGGCTTGTAAAATTGGCGATCCATTGAAATGGTCTTAGTGTATGCACCGTGCATGGGCATTAACTCTGAGTAACCAATAGGAGGTTGACTAAAATTACTCTTCTCAGGTGTCTTGGAGCCGACATACTCAACCCAGGTTATGATTTACCAAATGGTAAGTTAACCAATCTTTTTGGAATACTACTAAAAAAGTTACAAAGCATTTCAGAAAAAGGATGGTCATACCAACCAAAAACACCAGCGAGTCCACCTCTGAAGTTAGTGCTTCAAATCAGAAATTCATTCAATACATATTTGCTCCTGGACAGATCTTTTGCCAACACTGACTCCAATTGCTCTGAGATGCTGATGACACCATCACATCCACCACCCACTCCAGCCACACAGCTTGCTTCAGTGACATTAAATTATGGATGTAAGAGAAGTTCCTTCAACTCAATTGCAATAAATCTGAAATACTCATCATTGGTCCAGACTCCTCAGACATTGCATCTAGAACACCTTATTTACTACGGATGGCTCGTCACTTCCTCCAAAGCCACCCGCAAACTTTGAATCATATTTGACCCCACCTTTTCCTTTATACCACCTGTGTGTCACATCGATAAAACAACCTTTTTCACCTCTGCCCCCTCTGTGCTTCACCACAACCTAAAGACTCATCCATGCCCTCATTAACTCCAGTGTCGATTATGTAAATTGAAACATGTCCAAAACATACCCACTCCACCCACTGACACCACCCTCAAAACCTGAGTGACTGCTGCTGACACCTCCTTTATCCACTCTTGTATAATGTATCTATATGTTTTACCTCATGGCATCTGTATGTCTTCCCTCCATGTATTTTGTGATCTGTAAATATGGAATTGTAAAGTGTCTGGGTATTTAAAAAAGTACCATACAAAACCAATGTATTGTTATGATGATAATTTACATTTACAGCATTTATCAGACGCCCTTATCCAGAGCGACTTACAATCAGTATTTACAGGGACAGTCCCCCCCTGGAGCAACTTAAGGTTAAGTGTCTTGCTCAGGGACACAATGGTAGTAAGTGGGATTTGAACCCGGGTCTTCTGGTTCACAGGCGAGTGTCTTACCCACTAGGATACTACCACCTGTATAATGAAGATAATACAACCAAAGTTTCCCAATCAGAGTGAAAAGTTGTAAATGAACAGGGCTGATTGTAGTCTATGATAACACCGTATTCCCCTTCATGGTCTATTGTAAACAACAAACTTTGTTTGTCATTGGGGACACATGTGTGTTGGTCCCCAGCCCGGGTAAATGGGGAGGGTTGGGTCAGGAAGGGCATCCAGCATAAAACTATTGCCAGGTCAATTGTGTGCACAACCAGACCGGCTGATCCACTGTGGAGACCCGTAACGGGAGCTGTCGATATAAGCAGAAGAAGAGTCTTTTTGTGTACAATGGACTGTAATCTATTATCAACTTAAAAAAAGAAAAACTACATGGACATGCTAATGCATATTTATGAACTCTGGAGAAACCTGTAAACATACAGTACCTACAGTTCATCAAAATACCCAGATCATTTAATATAATAATAAGTGAAGTGATTGTCACATGTGATACACAGCAGCACAGCACACGGTGCACACAGTGAAATTTGTCCTCTGCATTTAACCCATCACCCTGAGTGAACAGTGGGCAGCCATGACAGGCGCCCGGCACTGCTTACACGCTTCCCGACGTGGCGTCCATACATGTCGATTTGGATGTGTTGTTTCAGCTCGTTGTAGACGCTGTACCTTCTGTATCTATTTCTCCAGTTGCTTACAATCCAACAGACCAGTTTATCCTTCTTAGGAATCTCAAAGTCTTCACCTTGATTGTCCACTTGAAGGAGCTTTCCATAAGGCATGAAAATGTCCGCATCCCGGCGATAATTTGCTGTCAGATTGAAGAGGTTGTTCAGAGCTGCTATTTTTAATGAATGGCTTGGTGACTCATGATTCCACCAAATCCATTTTTGGTGTGCAGGACGTGGCATATTTGGCATCCCTGAGAGATTTTTTTGCATATCTCTGTGATGAAACATTACACCGTTTGCTTTACTGTACAGATTTCTGTCCATAGTTATTTGACACCCCTGAATGTTGTACAGGGCATCACAAGTGAAAGAAAGGGAGCGTTTACCAAACGGTGGAAACCACAGCAGAATTATGGTATCTGGCCCAGTTGTTTTGAGATATCCTTCATTCTTGTCTTTGTTGGTGATACAGTGTGACAGGGATGTAAAAAATGAAGGGTTTTGGGTGATGAATATAGTCACTATCACGGAAATGGCGATCAGAAGTAGCCATAGTTGTCTCGAGATGCTTGACAATGACATGATTTACCTTTTGAAAAAGAGAGTACAAGATAATCAAATTGTATTTGGAGTTATGAATTAATAAAATAATTACAATAACAACATTAGTGCCTGCTGTTTGCTTTAATATGGCATCATTAAGTCATTCAATGTACAAGTGAAATATGACAGCTATTTATTGTTTATATAAGAATTGATTGCAACATGATAAAACAATTTGCTTTCAAAATACAGCATTTTAAATGTACATTTACGGCATTTTTCAGATGCCATTTTTCAGACACCATTTTCCAGAGCGACGTACAGCCAGTAAGGGTGTTAGTAGCCTAGGGGTAACACACTCACCTATGTCCCTGTAACTACTGATTGTAAGTCGCTCTGGATAAGGGCGTCTGATAAATGCTGTAAATGTAAATGTCAGTAGTTACAGGGACAGTCCCCCTGGAGACACTCAGGGTTAAATGTCACTGCTCAAGGACACAATGGTAGTATAAGTGGGGTTTGAAAAGGTTCATAGGCAAGTGTGTTAACCAGTTGAATATCTTTAAAAATTCTGTCTAATAATGATTTGTCTAATCGTATTTAATACAATTTTTTTTGACTCATTGGACCAGAGTTGAGAAAGCATTTATTCTTGTACTATGAGACAAGTCAGCACAGCAGTACAGGATTGTCTGTTCCTTTTATTCAGTAGATATTAGAAGGCAGTTTTCGTACAGAGAGAGAACTTTCCGACATGTGTCAGCATTTCTTCAAGGTATTAGTGTTTGCCAGCCAGTTCAGTTTTATCTACAAGCGACCTTCAGAAATCCTCATAAGTTCTGCCGGAAACATATCATTAATGTGACACTAATATATGGAAATGATTAAACATCTGGCTGTATGCTGGTTAAAGAAATATAGTTAGATATAGTTGTATAAAGGACATCAGTTAATTGAAATGAATAAAAGCTAACAGAAAAGTATCAACTGGTTAGATGGATATAAATGAATAAAGGATAACATAAATTAAAATTCCCTTACACCAACTTACCTGTAATGTGTCAAAAAACAATTTGAGGAGCAGCCAAGGTTCATCAATGAACGTTTTCACCAGAATGACAGCTTTATAACAAGCTGCAGTTATGTGGTCAAACAAGCCTCACGGGTCACGAGATATGGAAATTTGAAATGACTAAAGGCAGGGACCCTGCAAGCTAAATAACTTTCCTAATGCTAAATGGCAAGAGGCATTCATTGTCTCATTCTGAACAATCCATTTGAGGGAAACATCATTCCTATGACATTAAGTTAGCTGCTGATTAAGTTAGAACTGACTGAACAAAATTTCAGTTCACGTGCAAGTTCTTTTTCAAGCTATTTACTATGTTTTTTGGACTTTCCCATTGTCCTGATCGCTGACCAAACGAAACATTATATTCTGAACCCGAGAAGCCACAAATCTGTAGTCAATCATTATCACAAATATGCCTTTAACAGGCTGTGGCCTTGTCCTGTTAACATACATTGTATAAGCTAAAGCACTTATTTAATACTTTGAAAATAATTTGCAACAAACCATTTATATTTCAAATCATTTTGTATGTACTGCAGATAGGCCTCATATGGTTTAGGATTCAAAGGGCAGCAAGTGAATCCACCCACATGAGACACATATTTTAGCCACTTGTAACCAGGGTGGTGATACAAAAAAGTAAAAGTTACAATTCAGAAATAAAGCATATGTATTGAAATGAAAATATATATGTATATTGAGTAATTATTATATATTATAATGTTCTTAATGGTATCCATGCAACGGCAACATCAAACTCTGCAATAGCAGCAAAACCAGCAGCAGCAACAACACCAAGCATGGCAGCAGCAGCAACAGGAATTACAACAACAGAACTGCTGCAACTCGGACCGCTGTCACCAACTTAACAGCCCAGGTTCAAGCGTATCACCAGCTCCCCCGGTGACATCTCGCAGCAGCATTCCTCGTTGGGCACCTCGCTGCGATTTCTTGCCTAGATGTCATTGTGGATATATTTTTTCTTAGCAATAGGATAGAACAAGGGATGTAAAGGGTACAAATACAAGACCAAGTAGAGTGTCACACTGCATGAAGAGAAGGGACAGAATGTAATCGCAATGGGATAGTGTCCGGGACTCAGACACAGTGTCAGTGTTTAGATCTAAATTGAAAACACATCTGTTTTCTCTGGCCTTCTGTTAAAGTCCCAGACACATTATCAGTTATTGGGTCCACTTTAATACACAGCCACCTAGTCAAGCACAGACAGTGTTAAATTCACCTTAGTTAGGCTGTCCTAGTTAGGGTACCAGGCCACTGTAGCACCAATATACCACTATAAACACATATTTCAGTCGTACAGTCTGCCGCTGCATCTGTTTGTTCTCTCCGAGACACTGAATCAAGCGCACAGACTACTGGCAGACTCCAATGAAGAGACCAGCAAATAAATCCTGGTTCCTGACAACTGCTAAAGAAGGACTTAGCATGAACTGAACCAGAGGGTCACCACAGCCACCACCACCATTACAACTACAGCTTCACATTAGCAGACATGACAGCAAGTGAGAAAGAGGCAGCAGGTTTAATGTTACAGGAGAAACGGTTCCAGTGGCCATGGGAGTACAGGAGGGGTGTTCAGAAGCCGCGCCGTCAAACCGGCAACATCGAGGTCAAACAACACGAAGGTGGGGATAATGAAGAAAAACAGTCGTATGAAAAGGGTTCGACATTAGACATGATCAATTAGTAAGAATCTAGCAGCAACACAGGGACAAAACCACAAAACCACACTCATGTAGAACATATACTGGGACACAACAGGTGGAAACAAGAGGCAAGAGGTGTGGCTAATTAGGCAGACACGCAGGCTTGGCAACCGGTGACACCGGTATTACGCCATGACAGAGCAACAGAAAGAAAAATGTCCTGTAGAGCAAGACAGTCTATAGTTGTGGCACATCAAAGAATTGCAATTAGTGCTTATGAGGCCGATCCCAACCCACAGCCATGATGGAATAACAGTTGTGAATGATTACCACCCACTCTGTGTAATGCCATCCTATCCCATCCCAGTCTCGTAAGAAAAGTAACATTATTCGTTAAATGAACTTTAGTTTTTTCGCTCATGCATCATTTATTATTCTGTGAAATTGACTTCTAGAACACTGTTACCCCAGAATCTTGGTTGACTATTACACAGAGGTGCCGCTAGAAAATATTGGCCCTTAGAAGAAAATACTATTAGGCCACACCCATAAACATTCCAAACTTTGAGTTGCCAGAGAGGATGAATTGGTCAAATGCATTTCTCTTCATATATCTACCTACTAAAGAAGTAAAGGAAAATACTGTCTTCTTCCTGCTTCAAATGTTACAGGCTGCATAAATTTGATTTCAAAAGCGTTTTTTCATGATGCAGAGAGACCAAACTTGAATCGTGAACCGTAACAGGTACTCAAAGATTCTTTTGAAACTCCCCGGCATCAAACAGCATATAGCTTTACATATAGTACATTTAAGAACAATTATTATACACTTAATAAAAAATGTAATCTACCTGGATGTGTGTTCATGAGCATGACAACTGGTGAAAAGGTCTCATGCATTATGGAACAGTTACGAAAATGTGCGAGCATAAGAATCTGAGCAACTTGCCAGGTCCTTTATGTACAAAACAACTATTTTTGGGGGTTGTTCCCAGTACCTTTCAAAAGAGGTCCAAGGACAGTTGGTGACACAGGCAATGATGTTTAGTTTCCTCTGATTTACAGAAGAACAAGTAGCACAACCCTTAATGTTGGTTATTTCAGAAAAGTGCCACAGCTCCCAATCCATTATAGTTTGCTCTGTGTTGTATTGTATGCCTATATTATATGACCCATGCCCACTGCCCAAGTGGCTTATATGGGCATATGTGTGTCAAAACTGGATCTTAAAACAACACAAGAAGGAGTGTTGCAATATCAGTTTAATTGCACGATTTACAGGATTGAAAGGATTTGCTTAATTAGGGTAAGTCTCAGTTTAGCTCAAAGCTGCCTTCATTGCTGCCCCTCCCAGTTTAAATTCATAAAAAAAATAACATCATTAAATAGTTTTGTCGTGTTCTATAAATTTGCCAAAAGAATATATATATTTTTGCTTTTCATAGAGACTATGAAAACCTGATGATCACACATCTTGCATCCATCTGATGATACATAAATCATGCATGATATACACGATGTATAGAGCAACAAAAAAGGGTTTCAAGATTATACAAGACAGCAACCATTTTGTAACCCTTCTTAGTGCAGGAGAAAAAGGAGATAAAGCTTAGCATGTCTAGCGAGACCTACATGCACAGCAAGCCCCGCCCTCTGAGATTAGATATGATTCTTGACTTTATACAAACAGCAGTTTTTATTTTATTCAATAGTCACTGATTAAAGAAAGATCTCTCATATTAAACCAAAAACAGAACATTAGAATTGTAATAAATGACTGTACTTTTAGTACCTAAGTACATTTGAAGACTAATACTTTTGTAATTTTTTTTAAAGTGGTATTTTAAAAGGGAAGACCTAACATTCATGTTTATCTCTACTTTAACTCACGGCTTGCGTACTTCATTTACCACAATGATGTGCAAAATTTCCCTTCTCTAGTTTCCTGAATGCAAAGTAGCAAAACCTGCTCAGCAAGTTATGCAGGCATTTAGTCTTGTTTGTAATTGTCTCACTTGCCTCAGACCAGGATTGTACCAGGAGTAAAACATCACCTAATGCCTTTGGATAAACTGGTTGAAAGAAGTGCACGGTAAAGTTTTTTTTTTAAACACAAGCATTGGGATTATTTGGCTAAATGCATATTTATTCTTGTTTTTATTTATTATTGTACATGATTTAATCATACATCACTTTAAATAATCACAATGATTAATAATTACTCTCTTGTTTTTAAGGTCAGCCATGACATTGTCAAACCTGTTACGAGGTTCCTTGATTGCGGTTGTTCTGGTTACCGTGTTGCTTGTGGTGTTCTTTGCATACTCTTCATCTCCATTTGATCTGCTGCCGTGTTCTGCCACAAGAATGGAACCACAGGAAAATTTCACCTGCCCTGATGTGTGTTCTGGAAACATATCGACTTTTCACTTAAGGACAGAGGAGCAAAACGGACCAGTCGTACCTAAAACCCCAGCTGGAACAAAAGAGCCAGACACCCTTCTACTGATGTGGTTCTGGCCATTTGGTGTGGCATTTGAGTTTCCCTCATGCAGCGAGCTGTATAACATTCAGGGCTGTCAGTTTACAGCGGACAGAAATTTGTATGGCAAAGCTGATGGAGTATTAATTCATCATAGAGACATCGGCGGTGATTTGTCCAACATGCCTCAGACGCCACGTCCTGTTCACCAGAAATGGATCTGGTGGAATCACGAGTCACCAACCTACTCTACAAACCTACCAGCTCTGAACAACTTGTTCAATCTAACGGCGAATTATCGCCGAGATGCAGACATCTTTCTACCTTATGGGACGCTTGAAGAATACAATGAAAATGGAACATTTGAGATCCCTAAGAAAGACAAATTGGTATGCTGGATTGTTAGTCACTGGAACCCAAATCACCAACGGCGGCATTATTACGAAGAACTGAAAAACCACATCAACATAGACATTTATGGACGTCCTTTTGAGAAATATGTCACAGATTCGGATTTTCCGAACCTAATAAGCAGCTGTAAGTTTTACCTCTCATTTGAGAACTCAGTCCACGTAGACTACCTCTCGGGAAAAGTGTATGACCCACTGCAGTTTGGCACAGTTCCGGTAGTTCTGGGTCCGCCTAGAGATAACTATGAAGAGCATGCACCTGGAGATTCGTTCATTCACGTTGAAGACTTTCCGACTCCTAAAGATCTGGCAAACAGGCTGCTTTTGCTTGATAAAAATGAGACAATGTATAGAGAGTACTTCAACTGGCGTAAGGCCTATAAAGTCAAACAGCACAGTTTTACACTAAGAACTGTTTGTTATGCTTGTGACCATGTCAGACGGTTCAAGGGATACAAAGTGTTCAAAAATTTTAACAAATGGTTTTGGGGTTAAGTTACCATAGAAGAGCAAGTGTTTTTTTCTGTTATGACATTTTGATAATATATAAAAATAATTTATTGCAGCGTATGAATGTATTTATGCAACTGAGAAAAAAGACGACCCACACAAGCAAGCACAAAGTACCTGTTGTCTACATGCTGCCTTAATAAATGCCCTACTTTTATAATGTCTGTCTAATTATTTGTTAACGCTAGAGTTTTGGTAATTATTTATAATTTTTATATTTACATATTCAAGATGACCTCAGACAGAATAGGACTGAATGTTTATATTTTGCTTCATCTAGGTAATAATCCATATATTGCAGATTTGGTCGACATGAGAAAGTATTTAATAGACTCATTGTTATTAAATTAAGTGGTCTGAATAATGTAAATGGTAGAACAACATTTAGAGTCCAATGTCTGGACTTTTCAGAAATGAATAAGACTGGCTTGCGAACTATCTGTATTTTTTGAGTATAAGAACTAACTACAATCAATTTGAATGAAGAGTAGACGTTCTGCACTCTGAATTCTCTGCTCAGTCTAATTCATTGCAAAATATCCAGCCGTACAATGCATGAAGATGTTTTTTTGTATAGTAAGAAAAGGACTTTAAACAGGACTTTAAAAGGTGAACAACTTCATTGGGTTGCCCTAACGTGGCAACGAGCCACAAATGCAGGACATCATGGTATTCATGAAACCAAAAAACACACAATGAAACAAAATGCTTGAAACACTGATAATTTATTCGGACAAGGTCTGAATTGAAAAGGTTGGAGCTTAGAGATGAACATACAGGGCACACAAGTACACAAGAAAACAAGCAACAATGGAGCAAGAAAATGTAAAGGTTTAAATAAAGAAGTTGTCACGGTGGCTGGACTCATACGGAAGTGGACGCATACGCGTGACATCACAACACATGGGTTTATTACATGGGTTTATTACCCATATAGTGGAGTCTAATACGTTTTTTTCTACCTCCGTTTATTGTGCTCCCTGAATGGATGGCACCCTTAGCATTTGCATTTGGCCCACGGGTCAGCCCTGTTCTTGATAAGTGGTGCCTGGTATCTTCCAGACATGATGTTTGGCATTCAGGCCAAAGAGTTCTTTGTCTTTGTTGCAGAAATGCTTGTCCATCTTGTAGGTTCCCTTTCTCTACAGAGCAGTGCTGAAGCTCTGTCAAAATGACCATCCAGCTCTGGTGGTTCCAAACTTCTTCCTTTTACTAATGATGCAGGTTGTTGTTCCCTCTCATACCACACTGTTTGGTGTATATAGGTCATTGGAACCTGTACTGATTTAACAGTCCAAATAGTTTTGTCGTGCAGTGGCAATACACTAACACAGCACATATTGGTCCTTCCTCTGCTTCCACTGGGCCTCCAATCCATTTGTCCTGCTACACTACCTACACCTTACGTCCTACAACAGGTCAGAGTGAAACTCCAGAATAGGTTTCTCCTAAAATGTAAAGCAATCCCTTCACGACAAGAACAGGTGAGACAAAGTTGCAGTGCAAGCTCTATTAGCAAAGTGACACTGGTGGATTTGGATTGTGCCACTCCCACGCTTCTTTGTGTCATCTGCCTGCCACAGGGCTGTTTGTAATCTGTAACTATGGGAAACATCATTCTCCTTTTCCCAGTGTATATCTTACAATAAGCACAAAGCAATCTGAGTTAGTTGGAGTCACAAATACATGAAACATTTTTGCTGCACTTCATTTCTACATTTAATTTAGTCAGCACTTAGTTTTTACGTTATGCCAAGAGAATTTCTTGAACATTATATTCCTGTAATTCTATGGCTTACATTTTGTTGACATTTCATGACATTTCAAATGAAACATGATGGATTTTCTTTAACCAGCAGTCAAAGCACCCAAACAAGCTTTGGAGGCTAAAGCAACACTGACACACATTAGATTAAATTTAATTAAACACTAAACCTTCTTTACCTGCGCTGACTAGTATTTTCCTTTTTAGTTTCCCTAATACAACAATTAATTTGTTAGAAGTAATCATAATGTGAAAAATTCAGATTATTTAAAATTATTGAACACTGCCACGTCTGTGGGTCCAAGGGGGGAGGACTTATAAATGACAAAAGAAACCAAACCTGGCTCAAGGGTTGACTAAAGGAAACATAAAAAGAGCTGAAACAGACCCATAGGCGTGCATTTTGGAGACAGGAACATAAACACAAATGTCCATATTAATGCTGCAGGCACATCCTGTTTTCTGCTGTGTTTATTAGGTCCTAACTGCTTCATCTCAAGTGGCCTCAACTGGGAGCAATTAGGACCTGTTCATCTGGTAAAGGAGTGCCTGCTGTAGACAGGAAAAAAAAAAAAGATTTAAAAAGAAATTTCCCAACTTGTGCTTTTACAGAATAAGGAAACTACCAAATACATAAATCCTGAATTAATGATGCCAGAATTCTGGTTTCTACTGTAAACCCAGTAAACATTATTTTAATAGCAAATTAAAAAGAAACCATAGGTAAAGGTCCAAGGGCAATATAGTTACAACATGAGGTTCTTTAAAGAATGGAATTATTGCATTGTTATGCATTTTCCCCTAGGTGTGAGGTGTGACAAAAAAAACATGTTTACTGCTGTGTCACAGTCAAGTTGAGTTTGGGCCCAAAAGAACTGCATAAGTGCATTGGGATAAAAAGAAGTGCATGTTTAGTTAACATTTGGCAAGCCTTCATTAATAATTCACCTCGTCTCCCTGGTACATGGCTGTAAAATCTGTTTGACTACTGTAATTGTTTGCAGAAAGCTCTAGGTTCCTGGTAAGACCCAGGTTCAGATCCCACATATTAGTCTCTGTAACTACTGTTTGTAAGTCACTCTGGATAGGAGCATTTGATAAATGTCATAAATGTAAATGGGTCAGCAACTTTTAACCCTCAGAGCCATTTTGTCCTGGTTTGCACAAAAGAGAAAGCGTTAAGTTTCCGTACAAGCTGAGAGAACGGTGGAGAAGTCTAGCCTGTGATATTCTTGACAAACAACACCGTAGAGCTAAGTTTAGTGACCTTGTGACGGTTTTTTAACAAACAAGCCAGAGAAACGTTGCATCTGGTAACAGAAGTTACCAAGGATCCAGCTAAAGCTCATTATGAGAACTCATTCAAAAGGAGCAGCAATCAGAGAAACCCCACGACCACCACAACAATCATGAAGAGTCAAGTGGAAGAGGACTCAGCAAAGTTGAGTTTAGTCTGTACCTTTTCTAAGCCATGTCTTTTATGCCAAGGGGAACACACTATGGAGTTTTGTAAGAAGATAAAACGATCACTTCACAAAGAGAAAATCAATATTATGTCCTTGCTTCAGTTGTTTGAAACAGGGACATATGAACAGATAATGTAAAGAGAATATAAGGTGTCAAGATTGTCAACAGCCACACCCAACAATTTTGCACATTACATTTACAGCATTTACCAGACGCCCTTATCCAGAGCGACTTACAATCAGTAGTTACAGAGACAGTCCCTCTGGAGTAATTTAGGGTGTCTTGCTCAGGGACACAATGGTAGTAAGTGGGATTTGAACCTGGGTCTTCTGGTTAATAGGCGATTGTGTTACCCACTAGGCTACTACCACCCACACATGAGCATGAAAGATGCATCTAACAAAGTGAAACACAGCAACAAGCCACCGAACGATTGTGGAGGTTAACCAGTAGTCAGTGGATTCACTGGAGAGGAGAAAGCTCAAAAGGGCGACCGAATTGTGACAATTTATGCATTCCTTCATCCAGGCATTTAATGATTGCACTCAACCTCTGAGGAAGGAAACACCAGAATCTTGCTAAAGACCATGGGTGGAGAGAAGGTTATCAATATTCAACCCTCCTACCGGTTCGCATCATGGAGACATGGGAATGGTTGATTCAGTGACAGTGTTTTGAATTGCAAGTGCTAGATGAGGCAGGTGTTCTTTGGATGCAACTCAGCATTCTTTCTCCTCCAAAGACGACAAGTAGAGTTTTTACCAAAAAGTTCTATTTTGGTTTCATCAGACCATATGACATTCTCCCAAACCTCTTCTGGATCATCCAGATGCTCTCTAGCAAACTTCAGACGGGCCCGGACATGTACTGGCTTAAGCCAAGGTTATTATAGTTAACGAAAACGAACGAAAAAACTAAAACTAGAATTGAAAAAGCATTTTCATTAACTGAAATAAAAAAAAACAGCGAGAGTTTAAAAAAACAAAAACTAACTGAAACTGTCTTTATGTATACAAAATGAACTTAAACGAACTAATATTATAGCAAAAACGTCCTTCGTGTACGTCTTTGTAATAAGCCGTTTAAAATCTATTTAGTTCGCGCTGCCAGTTTTAAGCCAGGTGTTTGACCAGTATGGCAACATGTAGTCTGTGATATCACGTGTCCATAGTCTGTCCGTGACGCCGCCGGCAAGCGTGATGGATGCAGCGAAAGTTGGAAGAAAGCGGTAGAGTCCTATTTGGGATTTCTTTGATTATGACAGTGTCAAAAATAAAAGTAAGTGCCTTGTTGTAGAAGCAGGTGATACAATATGTGGAATACCTCTCAAGGGGGAAAAAAACCCCACGAAGAGTACCTGGACAAGCTAGCCTCTCGCCCGCCCTCCCCAGAAAGAGAAGCGATAGCCAGGCCAGGTAACATGGGAAAGGAATGTGATACGACAGCATCCATAATGGACTGCTTCCACCGTCGACCAAATAGCTGCCGGCTAGTAAATACGCAGGAACACCACAAACGAGGAGAAGTGGTAAGAAAAAGATTGAGCTCCCTGGGACTCCTGGTTGCCATGCATGTTTGTCTTTATGTTCATGTGTGTCTAGTCTGTTGGCTATGTTAATTTGTACTCAGCACACTGTGTATCTAACCTCAGAAGCAACATTGCACAAATATTGTACTTAGGGCTGTTATTTTGTGGGCTGTTGTATTTCAGTTTGAGGATGGGTGTTCATGTGCCAATACATGTTTCAAAACGTATCTTTGGTTGAGTTTTTATTATACAATACTTTTTCTGGTGATTTTGATTCATGCACCTGACAAATATCCTAATTTACAAAAAAAAACTAACACTGTAACTAATAAAAACTAAACTAAAACTAAGCAATTTCAAAATATCAAAACATTTACATTTACATTTACATTTACAGCATTTATCAGACGCCCTTATCCAGAGCGACTTACAATCAGTAGTTACAGGGACAGTCTCCCTGGAGCAACTTAGGGTTAAGTGTCTTGCTCAGGGACACAATGGTAGTTAGTGGGATTCGAACCCGGGTCTTCTGGTTCATAGGCGAGTGTGTTACCCACTAGGCTACTACCACCCAAAACTAATAAGAACTTGTAAATCTGCCTCTAAAAAGTAATTAAAACTAACTGAATTTGAAAACAAAAAATCTAAACAAAATAAAAACTAAAACTAATGAAAAATCCAAAACTATTAGAACTGTGGCTTAAGCAGGAGAACACGTCTGGCACTGCAGGATTTGAGTCCCTGGCGGCATAATGTGTTACTGGTAACCTTTGTTACTTTGGTCCCAGCTCTCTGCAGGTCATTAACTAGGTCCCCCCGTGAGGTTCTGGGATTTTTGATCACCGTTCTTGTAATCCCTACAGGGTCAGATCTTGTGTGGAGCCCCAGACTGAGGGAGATTAACAGTGGTCTTGTATGTCTTCCATTTTCTAATAATTGCTCCCACAGTTGATTTCTTCATACCAAGCTTCTTACCTATTGCAGATTCAGTCTTCTCAGCCTTGTGCAGGTCTACATTTTGTTTCTGGTGTGCTTACACAGCTCTTTGGTCTTGGTCATAGTGGAGTTTCGAGTTTGACTGTTTGAGGTTGTGGACGGGAGTCTTTTATACTGATAATGAGTTCAAACAGGTGCCATTAAAACAGGTAATGATTGCAGGACAGAGGAGCCTTTTACAGAAGAAGTTATAGGTCTGTGATAGTCAGAAATCTTGCTTGTTTGTTAGTGACCAAATACTAATTTTGCTGATGATGAATTTGATGATTGTGTTGCCATCTGCAATGTCATTAATGAATGAACTGTTGTAGATCTTGATGTTGTGATGGAAGGAATTGAATGCTGTAAGGTGAAGCAGGTGAGAACTTTGGGGACACTGCTGCTCCTCCTGGGTGCACGAAAGAACGGTTAGTGGAGTTTCAGCGGAGTGATGCTGTTTTGAGGGAGTTAAGGCATTTTTGGGATTGACAAGAAAAGGTCAGTCACAGAGAACGTCAAATCCTGCATGAAGTATCCTTAAACACTGGTTATTGTACTGTGTGCTTGAGGATCCCAGATTGGGTGAGGTTTGGCAGTTACTGGTGCCTACTTGTCTGAAGGAACAGGTCTTAGACAGCGTTCATAACGGATTGGGACATCAAGGGGTCGAGCGCACCGTAAATCTGTTGAGACAGAGGGTGAAAAGGCGCCAGCACTGTGTACTTACTACGATGCCTCAGCCCAAAATTTGTGCTTCTGTTAAAGCTTTTTTAGCTTTTAGGCCCCAAGTAATTACTGATGTTTTCACGACTTACTCCGTACACTTCTACACAAAAAGAGAAGTAGGTGGCCTGACTACCTAGCTGAGATGGTTTATGCCTACAATGTTACCCAACATTCCACCACTGGGTTCACTCTATACTATTTACTTTTAGGTGTACATCCCCATTTTCCAGTGGATGCTCTACTGGGGGTGGATCAGGATTTGGGTCAGAAATCGGCAGAGGTGTGGACTCGAGTTACATGACGTGGACTCAAGTCAGACTCGAGTCATGAATTTGACTTGTTGCTTCCCAGAAAACCCAAAGATTAAAACGTATGTTATTACCGAACGCTCTGTATCTTTCAATGTCTGTGCGTCTGTGCGCGGATTTGCTGTCAGCAAGACATCCAATTAAATTAGATCCACGTTGTTTTGATCCAACAGCATCCATCCAATCAAATTACAGGATAACCAATGCAGTGGAACTCTCAAACAACGCGCCAGTTAGACAAAATTATACCAAAGATAGTTTCGTTCGGATATAAAAACTACGAGGTGGTCAACAAAAAACTAATAGCAGTATGCAAAACATGCGGGTCGAAGATTACAGACGGACATGCAACATCTTCCAACTTCGTTCGACGTTTGAAGTTGCACAAAGAACGGTAAGTTCTGAGTGAATGCTAACGCTTATTTGCTAACTTTTCTTTGCTGTGTAGATAAATCAATGAGGCTGTAAACTCACTGTTAACGTCGCAAACTGGTAATCTGTTTACTGCAAGTTCACTCCCTTAATTCGTACACTTATTAAAGTGATTTTTTTTAAACCTGGTTGGACGAGGTACTTATACATAACATTAGTCAATGTACAGTATCGCACACAGTAGACGGCAGTCAGCAGCAACGTGTATTTTAGCCACCTACAAAGACATACAATACATACACATACAAGTCATAACACAATGTTAAGATTGATATTAGTAAAATTAATAAAAACTAGTTTGAATACAATTCATTTGTGGCTATATGGGATTTTCTGACATCTGTTTAAAATGCTTACCTCTTACAGATTTGAAGAATACCAGTTGAACAAAAGCATCACAAATGAACCACAATAGCCTTCAATCTCACAATTCCTGGACAGTCGTGTCGGGCATTACAGCATGAGTCATCCACAGCAGAAAGCTCTCACCAATGCAATACTCTCCGACCTGATTATTGATTGCAACTTGCCCCTGTCTATTGTGGAAAACAAAAGTCTTAGACACTTTCTGACAGTACTTGACAGCAAGTACAACCCAGTGTGTCGCAGAACACTGACATCAAAAACACAGAACCTTGCTGATTGAGCAACACTGACCATGTTTCAGTCACTGTGGACATTTGGTCTGACCGAAAGATGAGGGGATTCCTGGGTGTCACTGTGCACTGGATAGAGAAAGAGGCAGAGAGGATACAGCTAAAGTCCAATCTCTTGGCCTGTGAGCGCTTCAAAGGCTCACACACAGCTGAAAGAATCTGTGAACAATTTGAGTCGATATGTGATGAATACAATATTAAAGATAAACTGGACTACATTATTAGCGATAATGCTGCTAACATGCAAAAAGCATTTACTGTGTGCTTCCCCAGTGAACAAGATGATGACGATGATGATGGAGATCATCTTGATGACCCTGAGCTCTGGTGTGACTTAACCCTGGAAGATCAGCAAACAGTAGATGTTGCTATGGCAAAGAAACTGCGCTTGCAGTGTTTTGCACACACTCTTCAGCTGGTGGTGGGAGATGGTTTGAAAGAAACAAAAATGGTATCTTCTTCTCTTTCAAAGTTATCAAAACTCAGCTCACTGCTGCACACAAGCACAAGATTCAAAGATGTGTTTGATGCAGAACAGAAAAGCATCCCTGCTGCAGTCAACACAAGATGGAACTCAACACTGAGGCAAGTGAAGGCGGTTCTCCAGTGCAATCATCTAAAGCTCTGTGCTATTCTAGAAAAGGCTGGGCACAGGGAGTTGTCATTCACAGCAAGGGAGTGGAATCTGTTGAAGGAGTTGGTGGACAGCTTGAAGCCATTTGGAGAAGCAACTGATTTGACACAGGGAGAGAAGGTCATCACAATCAGTGCTGTTGTTCCACCTGTCTTGTCCCTCAACCACCACCTTGAGAAGCTGAAGCCCCAAGTCTGTTTCCTGAGCAGTCTGGTCAGAAGTCTCCAGGCATCCCTGAACAGAAGATTTCTTGGAATCTTCATCAACGTGAAAATGGCCAGGACACAAGATGGGGTCACTGCTCCCTTTTCAGATCCACTCTACCTCAAAGCAGCTGCCTTGGATCCAGCCTTTTCTCTGTTGTGGGTGGAGCCCCATGTCCTGGTCAATCATGATGTCAAGGCAGAGGTGGCACAACGAGTTAAAGGTAAATGTTACAGAGTCTAATGTAACTTTTTCCCTCATAATCTGATCTAATTGAACAATACGTGTTCTGTAGTATTTAAGTCTAAGGACTCTATTGTTTCTGCTATTGTTTTTGCATTTTTTGCCAGAATTGATCCTGCAAGATGCTGCAGAGACTGAGCAGTCTGTGCCTTTTGTTGATGAAGAAGAGCAAGAGGACCTCAGAGAAGGAGAAGGGCTGTTTGCGGCATACCATAAGAGGCAGAAGAAGGATCTTGGGACTACTCCATAACTGCAGCTAAATCACTACCTTGACATTGCTGAGGGACAGAACGCCCTTTTGTTCTGAGCATTGAACATGAAGACTCTTCCTTCACTGTTCCAAGTGGCCATCAGAGTTTTGGCAGTGCCTGCATCCAGTGCTCCAGTGGAGCGAGTTTTCAGCCATGGTGGCATCATACTACGTCCCCATCATGCACAAATGACTGACAGACTTTCGGCCAATTTGGTCTTTTGCAAATGCAATGCGGCAAAGGGCTCTGACATATAAAAAGCACATCCTTGTTCATTGTTATGTTTCTCACATGTAAACACATGTGTGCACATAACCACACAGACAATATGAGATAAGTACAGGACAGGACAAACTACTGTGGAACTAATTGAAATGCAATATGTCATGGAAATACAATGTTAGCACTTTTTGTTCAAATAATTACAGTTGCACATGTTTTTTCAGATGCGTTTATTCTGTAAAGCAGTGGTTTAAAATGAAGAATATTCTTACAAAATATGAGTTAAATGTTAAAAATGAAGTTAATAGTGCAATGTCAGCACTATTTATTTCTGCAGTTTCAATTGCACTTGTTTTAATAAATACAGATTTTAAAAGCATACACGATCGGTGAAAATATATTATTATTCTTGACTTGACTTGAAAGGACTCGAAACTCAAACTGCATGACTTAGGACTTGACTTGAGACTTATCAGTCTTGACTTTGGACTTGACTCGACACTTGCCTGTCTTGACTTGGCACTTGACTTAGGACTTGAGACTTACTTGCAATGACTTTGTCCCACTTCTGGAAATCGGACTGCTGATTTGTTCACCAGGAAAGACTTAGGAAGGCACATGAATGAACTAGGGAGTATCCAGAGCGTAAAGCAATACAGGTTTTCTGTCCACCTGTAGAAGTAGGACAGCATGTTTACTTATGTCACATTTACAGTGCACAAAAATTGGATTGGGAGTATTTCAGAACACGTTTAAACATTCGCACACTCTTAAAACAAAACCCTCTGACAACTGTAACAACAACAACATTTATTTCTTATATAGCCCATAATCACATACAGTATGTCTTTGACAGGCCTTACAGTTGACACATTCCACACTTGACCCTTCTGCACACAAGGAAAAACTCCACACAAAAAAATTGGTCAAAACGAACATCATTTGTACAGACTTACATTTACATTTACGGCATTTGGCAGACGCCCTTATCCAGAGCGACTTACAACGTGTTTAAGTTGCCATCGATGAAGAGATCAGTTCCGGTTCACTAGGACACCAAATATGAATACATCTATTTTGTTCACTCTGTTGTAGATTCTGTACACAAGTTCGACAACAAGAAAATTACAATTTAATCTAAATATTCTCTAAAGAGGAAGGTCTTGAGCTGCCGTTTGAGCTGTTCATTCCACCACCGAGGGGCCAAGACAGAGAAGAGTCTAGATGAATGTTTTCCTTTTACCTTCAGAGATGGAGGGACCAGGCGAGCAGTACTGGAGGCTCGGAGTATACGAGGTGCAGTGCGAGGTGTAATAAGGGCGGACTTCCACCAGAACTTCCACCAATCACCATGTAGTTTCGGGTCCATTCATTGTTTTCATCAAAACAATTAAGGGAATGACCTTTACATGAAAGTCAAATTGTGAAATGGTTGTAGGGTCATGTGCTCCTGTTACTCAGTAGCTGGATCCCATTGTGTTCCATCACGCCCTGGGTGGAGGTGGAGCCGTGGACGTATTTAAGCCTTTCATTTTCACTGGGCTTGGCTGCTGGGATCCATTGTAGGACTGTAGGTAACACGTTGTGTTGTGTTTTTTTATGACGCTGATGCTAAATTCATTCATCTGTTGTTATGACTCAAATTTGTTTTCGGGTGAATGGGTAAGGAACAGAAATGTCAACTGCCACTCCTAATTCCTTTTGAAAACTGGTTACTTAACTTCAGAGAATGTGATGCTTTTTTTATTGGCTTAAAGTATTATGCGAACACAAGTTATTTCTCCTAATGAAATTGCAAATTTGAAACCTGTGCTTGGCCTACAACCACTGTAATAATTTTTGTTTTCTTGTACTGTTCTGCTTTTGTCTTGTATTTAGCGTGTGTGTGGAAGCACGCAATTCAGTGTTCCTGCGCCTAATGCATCACATGTCATTTTGGACCATTACAACTTATTGAAGCCATAAGCTACATTATACTTATTATTATTTTTTAAATCCTGCGGGTTGTCTGTTCACAAAGAAGATCCTTGAACGCATTGCAGTCAGATGAACCAGGTCTGGCAGCTGAGTTGGACTTGTTTCAGGAAAGGACAGAAGAGTCTTTAACTACCTCCTGTGTTAATATGAATTTAATGTTAACCACCAAAAGCATGGAACAACTTGACCAGTGCTGAGCTGTGGCAGATGGGATCTTCTGTTCACTGTAGTGGAGTATCACTCGATGCTCCGGGTCAAGGGGTCAGATGCTCCACACACCATGGTGGAGCGAGATAGGTACCTATAATATTTAATGTAGTTTGACTGGGATCTGAGCTTATTACAGCTTACATTACATTTCCATTACAGCTTTCCCACTTGCCTGCCCACTGTGGTTTTTCCATTAAGAGGTCTCGTTGGGATGTTCCTTGCCCCATATGATGGCTGTCGTGTTTACCAGCAGGTAGTGTTAAAGTGATAAAGTGACCTTGTATCATTAAGCTAAATACCATTGTCTCTTGGCTGGGCGTGTTGTGCTTCTTCTCCAGATATGGGGAACCCCTTTTAAAATGTCCTGTCCTATTGAATATCAACCAGTTTATTGCCTTCCTTCTGGAATGGTGGTTAAAATGTGGGAGGATCACAGCAGCTGATTTGTGTCTGTTTATCCTAAACTGATTCCTGAGAGTAAATGTGACTGTTAATCTAATCCACAAATATTATTGTACCTCACTTTCATATGACCACTGTTCCCCACCACATTTAAATATTTGCAGTAAATGGTGAATTGAAGCCCTTGACTGGGCCTGGTCTTTGTGGCTTTTCATCTGAGACCCAGCCAGATGGCTTTGTCATCATTGTGCCATACACTGCATCGTCCTTTGTAGGCTTATAGGTGCACTAAAATGAAACTACTAGCTGGAACTGGGAACTGTGAAGGCCAAACAATCAAATGACATAACTAGCTTTGCAGTACCAGAACCCTACGTTCTGAGAGGTTTCATTCATTATTTAAATTGTTTCCATAATCCAAATAGGATTCATATAGTTTGCTTTTTATTTTTTTTAATATGCACACTACTTTGAATTAATACTAATTTAATCACAAGTTAGTGAAAGCGAAGTAATTGTGAAACTGCAGCACAGCACAAGGTGACACAACGAAATGCGTCCTCTGCTTTTAACCATCACCCTTGGTGAGCAGTGGAGCGCCCGGGGAGCAGTGTGTGGGGACGTTGCTTTGCTCAGTGGTACCCCAGTGGCACCTTTTTTTCCCCATGCTTTTGTTCTTATATAAGATTTAACCTCTTCTTTTTTGGGTAGGTGTGACATGTATTGCTTGCATATTATTACCAGTAATTAAACCAGTAATTGAGGCTAAAATAAAATTGTTTAGCAATAAAGATATTTGTGGAAAAAACAGATATTTTGTTCATGTGGTTAATTGTTGCAGCTGAAAACGCACCTTTGAACTGATTCACACATTTTTCATGACATTCCTGAAGACTGTTCATCAACCATATTACCAAATACCATATTATGTGCTGTATGGTGTTGGAGTTGCAGATATGAGACTTTATTCTTTGTTTTTTTTGTGACTGGAACTGAACCGTCCTACAAATCCCTTCATGTCTAATGCTTTTGCTCATTGGGACTCACACTCTTACAGTAAGATGAAATCACAATGGCTATTATTTCTGAGCCTAACCAGTTAATGAAACACCTCCCTGAATGGTTCTAGGAATCCTACAAATTCTAGAAGTGTAGTAAACTTCAGTGTTGTAGCGACCTCGTTGGTAACACGCCTGCCTATGATTGTCACTTACCACCAATTGTGAAGGAGTTTTTCAGGGATCATGAGATCATTTACATACCGACTCCACTACTTCACACTTATGAGAATCTTTGTGATGTGCTGGGAGAAGAATTTGCGCAGTGGTCCAACTTGTAGGTCTAGCGGCTATGGAAGTGAACAGAATGGGGTCTTAATTCACCAACTTCACATTGAGATAGTCTTGTCCCAGTTTATGGCTAAAATACAGATCTGTGTCACAAACTCCAAGCATGTATCCAGCTGAAACCATATTGTCTGTAAGACCACATGATTAATTATTTAATTGAAACTGAAGGTGAGACTAGGAAGCTTGAAAGATAAAAGTGAGTTGTGGTGAATGTCACCATAAGATGGACGAATTCACTGAATTTTTGTACCATTTTCTGTTGTTGCTCTTCTGGTGAGGAGGGACTGGACTTTCTTATTGTTGACCAGCCTCTGATCTGCTGACTTCTTCTGCTCTCTCCCTGTTCATTTTCAACAGCTTAATTCCCACCTGAGACTGACCACTTCTTTTCATATTCTCTATTACTGCCACACATTATAGTTAATATGAACACACAAAAGCAAATTTATTATAGGACTGCTAATATTCATGTATAAACACAAATATGTATAAACACAAATTACTGTATTTATGACAGCTTTGAGTAAATAGGAATTTATGACAATGTTAGCAGGTCCTCTGAGTCCTCTGTATTGCCAATTGGTGTATGAATTATAATCACCTGTTTAAATAGAGAAAACAGACAGAAAGTCATTAGTCCTGTTCGCTTGTGCTGACATTTCTTTATCTGCAGAAAATACCATGAAAAATTAACACCAATGATCCCCTTTAGTGATAGCTTTTCCCTGGCTGCATTCAAAAAAGACAGAAAGAACTCAAAATACAGTGGGTACGGAAAGTATTCAGACCTGCTTAAATTTTGCACTCTTCTTTTATTGCAGCCATTAAAAAAAAAGTCTTAATACTTTCTGTACCCACTGTACATACACAATAATTATGAACAAACTTTTGGGACTTGTATCGTCCCTGACTGTGATGTGTCAAAAGTGCACCGAGAAAGGAAAAGTTTACATAAACACACACAGACAAGCAAATTTATCATATGTCTATCAAACTGCTCTTTATGAATATTCAAAATAAATACTTTAACTTATGTAATGTACTGCTGCAAGATTGCTGGCTTTTATTTAATGTCAAACAATATTTACGTATCGAATTTTATGTTTATAGTTTTTGTTATACTACATTTACCACAAATCATGTACCAAAGGCAACTCTATGGCCTTGTCACAGGCAGCTTCTGGTTGGTGGGTTGCTTCACACCCTAATATACAAATAATAATGATAGATTAGGATCTCTTTAATGTACATGTACATTTATATGGAATTCCTCTTTGAAAAAAAAGGGAACTAGTGAAATACAAATGACCGCTTCACATCTGAACCTGCTGTGCAATATTCATGTGCAATATCAATATTCATATTTACATTTACAGAGGAACTTACAATCTTAACAATACAAAGTAGATACAGGGACAGACAACTTAGTGTTAAGTGTCTTGCTCAGGGACACAATGGTAGTGAGATTTGAACCTGGGTCTTCTGGTTCATAGGTGAGTGTGTTGCCGTCTAGGCTACTATCACCCGTTATTAGAATTGTTGAATTGAATATTGTGCAATATCTGTATACTGTTCAATAACATTATTCTCACTGTCCAACATTCACTATTCACCACATGTTCACCATTATTGTGAATACTTGGAAACATTGTGAAATAAATGTGCAATAACATGTAACTCACACTGTATATAAAACCATACTCACTTATTTACGTATATAGCGCTGCTCTATTTTCTACATACATGTCTGCACTGAAGGAGCTGCATTTAATCTCATTGTACATGCATGAAGTGACAATAAAAGGCATTCTATTTACATTTTACATCTGCTATTTCATTATGGGAACTGATGCATTAACAACGCTGTTCAGTTTCAACATCAATTTCTGACAAATCTTGTTTTGTAATTTGTTTTATTTAGTAATTTATCTAATTTTTTTCAGCCATCAGGCAAAAACACTGAACCCTGTGTGATTGGGGCAGGACAGGTTTAGCGGCAGCGCCACTTACAGGGATTTATTTACACATATAACTAATAAACGTAAAGAAATGATTACGCTGAAGTTAGCTCCTTATTCGCAGCTCCTTATTTGATTTGTCCATTCCACCTTAAATGCTGCACTACCCGTATTTCAGCAAGACAAACAGTCAGGAAATCTGTTTCAGAAATTAACATAAAGCTGTACGTGGTAATGATTCTGAAAATTCTGAACTATTAGAAACAGTACCAATCGTTACCTGCCTGACCCAACACCGTTTTAACTGTAGAACTCACCTGGGAACATTGCTCATATACACAGATATATGATGAATTTGGACATTTCCAGGTAATATAAATAAGAAGAATACATTCAAATTTGTCACATACACAGTCATACACGGTATGACATGCAGTGAAATGGTTTAGCGACTGCTATAGACCACAGTTTTGCAAATATTGCAAGTATACAGTGAACCAGTATGCAAATATTGCAAACATAACCAAATATTACACTTTTATGTTTTTAACATATGTGTAATAGGTAGGGTAAAGATGTGCAAATTAGTTAAGTGAAAGAAAAAAGTAAAAAAAATTTGCAACAGTAAAAAGTATTCTAGGGGGATTGAGTTCAGAAATGATTGAAAGTGAAAGTGTATTAGAGTTCTGAAGTGAAGTGATTGTCATTGTGATACACAGCACACAGTGCACACAGTGAAATTTGTCCTCTGCATTTAACCCATCACCCTTGGTTAGCAGTGGGCAGCCATGACAGGCGCCCGGGGAGCAGTGTGTGGGGACGGTGCTTTGCTCAGTGGCACCTCAGTGGCACCTTGGCGGATCGGGATTCGAACCGAACCGGGATTCAAACCGAATTCGCATCGTCTATCCCATCATCTCTGTAAGAAAATGAATCTTGTGACATTGCAGAAGCACATCAAAAAATATATATATAATATGCACATGATGGCTCTCAGCACACAGGCTGATAACACACACCTTCCATTTTTTCATTTTTTTTTTGCAGTTGTTTATGAGAATGAAATAATTCACATTCCCCAGTCGTGCAGGCCTATGCGGTAATGGAGCATTGTCTCTTCCAATCTCAAGCCTGGTTGAGGAGTACAAATGCTCCAAGAAAAGGCCTGAAATGACCCTCTCAGAATCCCTTTGGTCAGAGGTGCCACTCCCAACTTGGCAACAAGAGGTTGAGGGTATCAGAAGAGTATGTCTAGACGCATGCCTGCTGAATGCAGCCCGGGACAGGGAGATGCGGGTGGATTTAAACCAGAGGCTCACATTTCCACCTGATTTTGCAGTACCTGAGACCAGACCTGGTTCTGTGGTCCAAAAACCACTGAACCAGAATCAGTTCAAGGTTTATTCTACTTTTTTTCCTGTGACAAACTTGTTTCTGTTTCAAGTGAATTGTGTTGGTGACTGGTCAGGTTAATAGGAAGAGGAAATGAAGGTCTTATAAAGTGAAGCATACTAAAAGGCCTTAATGCAAAGTAGCATGTCTGTTCAACAAACATGGAAATAAGTTTAAGCCAAACCAACAGGACAGGTGTGTTCAGCCCAGTGCAGGGTGCACACACACACACACCCACCCACACACACTCACCTACACCTACGTACAGAGTCACCAATTCACCTACTGTACATACAGTGTACATTTCTATGGAGGGATTCAAAAGGATTTAAAGTATTAAAAATTAATACAGTGAAGCTTGTTAAATACTGCAGTGTATGCAGTGACATACAAATAAATATAAATGTATATGCTTTTGTGTAGGCTTTTATGTCTGCCTCTAGAGGACACTCTTTCACCATGGTGTCAAGCTGATCACCACATTAGTTTTTAAAAATGCTGATTTTCTTCACTAACTAAATAATAAGGGAATGTTCACAATCCAACCTGACGTACACAATAAATACACAATAAATAGCATGAAATTAATGTTAAATTTACCATACAGCTCCCTGGAGCAGCACATTGCGGATTTTGTGGTAGTTGTAAAATATAAATATATGCCATTTTTATATACAAGCTAATGATTGCAGTTATCTATCATGAATTTTAATCTGCATCAAAATTAAACAGATAAATTCGTCAATATTGTATTATTGCAATCGTATTATTCTTATGTAGTATATTATGTAGCCTTGTTTGTGATAATAAAGTGCACAGTAAGTAATAGATCAAAAGGTTTTACAGAAACCTACAGTGATTGTCATTGTGACCCTGCTGCACAGCACAATGTGACACAACGAAATGTGTCCTCTGCTTTTAACTCATCACCCTTAGTGAGCAGTGGGCAGCCATGGATGGTTGTGTTTCGGATTTGAACTGGCAACCTTCCAATCACGGGTCTTGACCCGCTAGACCAGTTAACAACAGTCCATGTGCTGGGTTTGTGTTATCTTCAATGATCTTGATGGATCTGCTCTGGCAACGTGAATAGTGTTTCTATTATTTTTTCTGCCGGCTTCACCACTCTTTGTGGTGTCTTTTATTCAGCGACAGTGCAGATACTGTAACAGACTGAGAAGCTGCTGGTCAGCATATAGTGCACCTGTACAAAGGTTACTCTTTTCAGCCTTCTGAGAAAATTAAGTGGCTGTTGTCCCCTTTTGACAACCAGACTACATCAAAGCAGGGGATGCTGAACATGAATATGTAGTGGACGAATGTATTGAGATATTTCAGAACTTTTTTACAAGTATCTTCAATGAGAGCACCCATGAATGGTAGTGCCATGTTAGAAAGGACACTGGCTGTATCAGCGATAGTCCCGCCCACTTACTGCGATGGGTCAGATTGACATATAGAAGTTATTCATGTAGCGCTGAATGTGACCAAATGATAAAAAGTTAATTACAAAAATGTAATTAACTTAATATTTCAATAAGACACATTTAATAAATTAATAATAAACTTTAAATAATTCATGAAATATTGTATTAGTTAATTATTGATGTATTTTGCCTCTAAATTTTGGCACTCAGACCACTCTATATTTATAACACTATTTTGCAGACACAAAATGTTTGCTAAAAAAGAAGTTATTTTAGGGATAATAATAAAAATAAATATTTAGTGCCACTTCCCAACATTAAGAACAAACAATGACACTTTAATTTAATATTTGGTAAATAATGCTCACTTTTATATTTTTCAATGTTAGTCATTTTCTTAGCCTGTTGACATTAGTGACACGTGTCTATTCCCCAGCGAATTTTTTTAATGGATCTTGGGACTAAAGAAGCTAATGACTCTTAAGCTGAGACTCAATTCTCCAAGTAGTTCCCACACTTTTTCCAATGACAGAGCTCCCCTGCAACAATAGAAGTGTGCCTTTTGAAATGCTAATTCATCTAACCAGCACTTCCCGGTATCCCCCAATGTCTGTGAAAATTGTATTCGTTCAAATGAATGCAATTTAACCACGCTTGGAAGAAAAGAGTGACATGATGGAACCATCATAATATTTGATGAAGCATATGCATATGATGGATTATTAATTGTTATATTCGAGTCAGCTGCGAACAGTCAATGAAACTTTCTAAGACTTGAAATCAAACAGTCTGTTCTCATTGTCATCCTACCAAATTGCTTGCAACACAAAAATTCTTTAGGTTTTGTCTATATATTTTGAGCTTAGTATTCCATATAAGCTATGCCCATTTGTAACCTCATTAGTTCATGTAACCCCATGTAAACGCCATATGTACATCAGTTTAATGTTCCAGAATAAGGTTTGCAAAAGGGGTGCAAAAAGGGAATGATTCTTCCTGTTTTTATACAATGTACTAATGAAAGATAATTTTTAAGGAAATATCTAACTAATGAATTATTACAAAGCCTCCAGAGGCTTTGTTGAGTACTGTTTGTTTCTGCTGTCTATCTCATTTTATTTTCAGTGCTTAGATATTCAGGGAGATTTGAGGATTAATGGGCATAATTTGAAGTGACAAATACATTATGTGGTGGAAGTGATTGCTCTGTCTCAGTGGCACTATACGTGCATTGCGGAGCTCTCTGGTGGGCTTCTGTCCTGGGTTGGCTTCATGTCTCTTATTCATATTGCCACATCTCCATATGAATGTGTGGGTCCTTGGCTGGTTAGAGTTTCTCACAGATTGTGCTCAGGCCTCGGTGCATAATAATCAGAATGAAGACACACCACATGCTGGAGGGTGGGGGCAACTCTTATATCTCAAGGGAACGCATGGGGTGGGGGGTTGCGCTGGGGAAGAGAAATTTTTTTTTTTTTTTTACTACTCCATTAAATGATAAATATGATAATACCAGAAATGAATAGTATTGAGTGGCTGGTGCTTCATTCCACACAAACACACACAAACACACAGAGAACTGAAACTCTGCTTCCCACACTTCTTCATTCAAAATATTCAGAATTGATGACAACAGAAATGCGTTTGTTCTCTCAGGCCAATTGCTGATTCTGTGAGAAAACTGTATAATATTTTCTTGATGTTGGATAACATCATGGATAATAATCCATGATGTAAACATGCCAAGGGAAATTTTCCCACAGGAAACTGGCTGACCTTTCTGACAGATGGCTGAAAGGACAACCTCCCACCTGTCCAGCCTGGCAGAGTCCATTATGTCTCCACTGACAAAAGATAATCATGTGCAAATTTCAGTGCATGATATCAGGAGTCTTATTGGCCGAGAGGACTAAGGAGGAGTATAAATAAGGCAGCAGTTCTCCGAGACTACAGATGATCCAGCAGAAAGGACAACCTCCTCCAGCAAGATCGACAGCCTGATATACCACTAGTCAAGATGCCCGCCTACGTAGAGATCGCCCTCCAGGACAGCTACAAGCTCCAGGATCCACGGTTAGTTAAAGAAGAAATCTGTGTTAACCCTTTTGTAATGTAATTCAGATAATAGTTGGGTCTTGGAGGATGAAGTGGCTTAAAGTGGTTGTCGTTGTGTTTAGGTATAAACTGCAGACTATGGAGAGAAAATGCTGGAGAACTTTGGAGAAGCTGAAGTCCACACTGAAAGAACACCTCAGGAATGGCATTGTGACTTCGGACATTTCATTTCTCACGCTGAGGAAAGTTCTCCTGTTCCACAACGGCTACAGCAAGTGTTCACGTGACGTTCTGCGACTCTTTCCCTGTCCGGAAGAGGATGTGGCGCCACTCTTGTGACAGCACTGAGAAACCCTGAGACCCAGGGTCTAGTTGACCATTCACAGACTGCTACGCTTTGGGTGCCCTCCTGCAGTTTTCAGGATCGTCTGCAGCCCAGAAACTCGCACACAAGTACATAAGTGGGATAGCTGATAAACGGAACATTTGCATGGGAACGCCTCCTATGCACACCTGTAAATATAGTTGCAACCTGTGGGGTCGCGAAGAATTTCTGAAATGCATTGTTTGCATTTGCATCGGCAGAATATCTGCTGCTCTCTGCCCAAGGAGGCAAAAGTGTGACACATTTTCAAACCAGCCATTTAGCTGGAGTGTCACCTCTGACTCTACTGATGTCCTATAGGGTCCAGTGGATTGCTGGCATTCCACTGAAAACCAGCATTTAAGTATGTATGTTTGTGTTACTGTTTTAATGCTGAGAATAAACGTGCAATCATGTAAAACATCTTATTTTTGAATTTGTGCATTTCATCAAATCTAAAGATTTGACGTCGGGTTGTGAGGCTGTGATTTGCAATAAAACCACATAACATTTTAGCAATTATGGACGAAAGAAAAAAACGAAACCTCATATACCAGCACAAACATATCACAGTGGCTGTGGTCTCCATTTCAGGTCTAGGTTTATTGGGTTGCTCATAATTCGCAAATTAGTATAAATAGTTAAATTTAATTAGTTACATATTATTGCATTTGAGCAATTGTAAGAAAGTATCTGACACTGTAAATAATAATCATACCAGGCATTGTTGCCTGGTCTGTTGTAGGAGAGGCATAGATCAAATTCCTTATCAGTGGCTTTACTATCTCATGTGATCAAATGGTATCTCCAGTCTCTGTTCATTACCCCCCTCCAGTCAACATCCACCTGCTCCCCGTGGACTTTAGCATTGTCCCCCCACCATAAGCAGCTCCACATTCCACATTGTCCTCCCAGGCTCAGTGATTGGCTGCAAGCTGTGAGAAAGTCCAGCCAGATCAGGACCCACACATTCATATGGAGATGTGGGACTGTAAGTAGGACTGATAAAGCCAAGCCAGATCAGACTGACACAGAACCATCCATGGTACGACTGTCACTTCACAGCGAGCTACACCAGAAAGCAGATGGGTAATTTATATTTTAATTTAAGTTTTAGTAGACCATGTATGTATTCACACGTGCACTGCAGTTGAGAAAGTCATTGGGTAAGGACACCACAAACCTCTCCTAATAATAACTTCCCAGTCTGAAGCTGGACTCCAAGCGGTGGAGATGACCATCTTCTTGCAGTCAAAGCCGGTCATCATCAGTCTCGAGCAGCAAAAAGATGGATGTTATGAGCCATAATGTACATACATTCTAGGTGATAACGATTTACAATTGTTTGCCTTTTAAAATTGATTTTTATAAAAAATTCTCTCTGAAATAGAGAATAATGACATGGTGAAACACTTGACATCATGTGCTTGTCAGCTACCTACACTGAAACCTTAAATACTATGTCTTGCAAAATAACTTCAGAACGTAGTTGAATACCACCACATTTAATGTAATAACATAAAAAAAGTGTATATTGAAAATAATAAAATTGAAAACTACGCATACAAGTATGCATATGCCACTATTCTGGCTCTAGACATGTGCGATCAAATCGGTCTGCGATTATATTGGGAGAAATCATAAACCATAAATCTACTGTATTTCATGAGAATCTTACCCCTAATGGGGAAGTGGTGGCCCATGGTGGGGCAGTGGTGGCCTAGCAGTTAAGGAAGCAGTCCCGTAATCAGAAGATTTTTTAGCAGAACATACCACATAAACAGCCAAAAAAGACCCATAAAGACCCTCTGGACCTCGCTGGCAGACACAATGAGTGCAACGACAGGTGACGGAGGGTCTCTCCACCCGAGCCATCCGGGCTGCGCCCGGAAGCGGGCCACCTTCCTCGGCAGTCTGGCTGTCTCCAAAATCACAGATCGAAGCTGAAAACAAAAAGAAAGTTGTTTGTAGTGTGATTCATAGCTCACCTGGGTTAATCACTCTGATCCATGAAATAACTCATGAGTCACGAGTCTCCATTCAACCGAATCTTGAGTCATAATTACAACGTGTCTAAATTGCAAACTCCATCACATAAATACATCTTATAAACATTAAAACATCAATTACCAGTACAAAAGTTGCAAAATAGTTTTTTGCAGCATCTGAATCGCTCACAGACGAATTAGCACTCCTAACCCATGTTCAGTTTCTCTGGTCCGTCTGGAATAATAGAAATTAAAGGCTACATTAAGACTATTATGAAAAATAATTATTAGACTCATAATATCTTGTTGGTCTAATATTATCCTAAATCATGCCTTTGGGCTTTAGGCTTGACTGTCTTGGTCATTTGTCTCTCTAACTTGTGTGAGTGGGTGGCTAGGCCAGGTTGTCGTGGTCGTTTGACCGGACCCACACCTTTAACCCAGATAATAAACCAATTTTACGGCGTTGAAAGTGATTCGTTCTCATCACAAGACGTTTTATCTTCCCTTAAAAAACGATTCAAACACTTCAGTTGACTCACAGCTGCCGATTTGCCAATACTGACTCAAGTGACTCACTCACCCGGATCAGTTTAGTGAGTGACTCAGAGGGAACCGGATCCTAAAAATGATCCGAACATTACAGCGCCATTTCAATGCTGATTCAAAATTTAAAATAAAATCGGTAAAATCAATTTGGCCTGTTGAACTGTTGTCTATGACGGAATAATGTTATAAGGCAAAATATATCAACAATTTTGCTATTGTGGCGGATTAACAACACCGTGCACATCAGTAACGTGAACTTCCTTTCGACTCGGCACACTGTTCTGTTCGGATCTCCGTCTGATTTTACAGCCCAACACCCGCGGCGCCATAAACTCGGCCGCCCGCCTCCTCCGGCACGGGCCGCACGAGTGTCCCCGACGGCCCGGGCGCGTCCCCGCGAGGTGCTAACGTGGCGCGCCCACGCTTCAGGAAGCCTTTGATGTCGCGGCGCTGTAAACCGTGGCGGGAAACGTGGGCCGGGGCGTCTGTTCGGAGATGAAAGGCCCGGCGCGTTTCCACGTGCCGCCCCACGGGTGGGATCGAACGCGTGTGTAAGCGCTGGAACAAGACCGGGCGCCTTCAGGTGTTAATGTCCAAGAAAAATGAACTTTCCTTTCCTTCATCAACCATCCTCGTTTTGTGCTAATTATGCATATTATATAACGTGGTGACACATGGTGACACATGTCCAGGATTTTTCTACCTATCCACATAAATAAATAAAATCTGAATTTAGAAACAATGCAGAATCGAAATGTGTTGCTATAGTTGCAGTTATATGAAAACAGGCATTATAATGTCGGGCAGCCTGGACCAGAGCTTCACACCGTAACTGCTTTCAAACTGTCTTTATTGAAATATCTTCGCTGCCTTGTTGATCTTGACATGGAACGTTCGGATTTCCTTCTTTATTTGACTGTAGGCACCTCACCCGCTGGCCTGGCAGTGTGGGAGACCGAATCCTGGACGGGGCTCCCGGCTTTGTAATGCAAACGAGCTCCTATAAATAGGGGAGCGGGACCCTCAGCCAGATCACAGCTCTCCTGCCTTCCTCAGAGAAGCAGACTCTTCAGCAATGGCTCCTACCTTCACCGCAGACTTTGCCAGCTCGAACATCTCCAAGGACATTCACAAAGTAAGTTATATTAGTAAATGAGGCGAAAATGTGCGTTTTTGCTATTTGAATCCGGAGTACAAAACTAATGCAACGTTCCTTTTCCTTCAATAGTTGAGAAAGCCAGTTGTGGAGAAGATGCGCCGAGATCGCATCAACACCTGCATCGAGCAGCTCAAGACCATGCTGGAGAAAGAGTTCCACAAGCAAGACCCCAACACCAAGCTGGAGAAGGCCGACATCCTGGAGATGACGGTCATTTACCTGAAGCAGCAGCTGCAGTCCCAGCTCCCCGGTGGCGGCTCCTCTCAGAGCTGGAGGAGTCCCCTTTCTGCAGAGTCCTCGCTCCAACACCGCCGCTCCGTCCAGACCGCCTCCAGAGACGCCTTCCCGCCGTCTCCAGCCAAACAGAGCCAGCTGCCCGTGAAGCAAGGGCTGCAGAAGCCTGTGTGGAGACCCTGGTAGACTGGGGCCGCTTGCTGGACACTGTTGTTAACATGATGGACGCGTACCCATCACGCAGTAGGAACTTTGTGTTTCCAAATGAATCGTCTTTCATTTTTTATGGAAGAACTTACTACTGTTTAATTTCTGAATTCTCAGAATCTTGTGCTACCTGGATGATCTGTTGAAGCTTGACTCCCAGGGAGTTGACTAGACTTACGCAATGTGCAGTACTTACCTGAAATTATTTGTATGATGTTTTATCTCAACGCAGATAAAAGTTTCCTTTTGTAAAGGATGATGTTTCAAACAATTTGTCATTGTAACGTCAATTGCCATGTTATAAAGGCAACCAAGTGCCATTTTAAAATAAAATGATTATTTTTTTACACAAGTTCTTTCATTTTGTCACACTGCTTATCAAGCCATTAAAGCGCAATGACATTTTATACACTTTACAAAATGAAATAGCTGTCCTTTAAAATGCAATATTATATTCCTTTTGTGAAAATCATCAGTGTTTGTTTACTGATAGTGTTAATAATAATAATAATATTTACCCAAGCAATATAATATTTACATTTACATAAACAATTTGACTAGATGCAAATGAGGCCTTCCTTCAGGGCCACGGCGCACTACACCAAAATAACAAGGTAACACAACGGCTGGCAGGACTACATAAAGTGCAGTAGACAGAACAGACCAGAAGTGGGCAGGACAGCATCTGACAGGCTTAGTTGAAGCAACTTTGGTCCTAATTTAAGTACAAACGTTTTTTTGTGCACTCATGCGGTGATTAAGGGCTGAAAAACAGTAAATCACAGATCATTGCTGCAGGTAGTGTCTCTTCTGTGTGAGTGTGTGTGTGTGAGTGCGTGTGTGTGTGGTGTGAGAAAGAGAACGCGAAAGAAACCATGTTTGGACACCATTCCCACAAAATAATAGTCCCTGCGCGCTGTCAGGTCTGGTTTCATCAAACAGCTGGTGAGCCTGGCGGGATAAAGGGCTGTGTTGACTGTCACATGTGTGGGGGCAGCCTCTCTCAGGATTTCCCACACTCCCGACTCAGGCTCCCCTTTCATTGCGCTCACAAAGGAAGTGTGCCGCACTAAATTATCCATTAGGCACGGTGGTGTGAATTCTGACCCTTCCCTTCATTTGGTTCCTCTTTAATCTATCCCTTGGGAAAAAAGGTTGCTTGTCCTTGTAGTTATCCAAATTGATTCAGGAATGCAGAATTATTAATGAGGCCCAGTAACATAGGGACACAAGATGCAACTTAGTCTTTTTTTAAATAATGGAAAAGGAGCCATTGCAGTTCATTTGCATACATACTGAATATTTTACACAAGACACATTTCCATTCAAAATAGCATTACATTGGACAAATTCAGACTAAAAATGGACAAATATCTGATGCATGATTCTTATTCATCAACAGGATACTTTTCAAAAGATAACATGGAATAATACGATCATGTGTCAAAAAAAAAAAGATTATAAACATATAAAATGGACTGAATAGTAAAATGAATAAAGTAGGAAATGTATGTAGATTCATCCCCACCAACATTCTTATTGACTTAGGTGTATGAATACATAGTAAATATAGAAAGTAAATATACATTCACCAAGATAATCTTACTCCTTCTTGGCACACTTGGCGAATTTTCCTCAGCATGTAGCGCTGCTGTGTTAACACTGCTGTGTTGCAGAATGAGTCTGCGGCTGTGAGATAATGATTTTATTGCTGTGGGAGACCTGTAGTCTTGCAGCATGTCTGTAGAAGGCACTCACCAGCAACACCACCCTTCCCCGCTCCCACCATGCACACACTCTAGACACACTCTTCCTCCCATCCCCCTGCCAGAAAGGTCTTAGCCACAACCTCAAAGCCATTGATGTTATCAGTTTTTATGAGTCGGCCTGTGATTGGCCGAGGACTGTGGGAAATCGGCAAGAGCTGGAGACCCATGCCATCAGATAAAGGCAGCGCTTGAAAGGAACAGGCTCATGTGCCATAAATGGCTATTTTACAACCCGCTTTATTACCACTTTACCTTGTTCCAGTGGGCAAATGTTCCTCTCCTTAAAATAAATGCACTACTGTCAGCGGTTTTTACAACATATTACATTTGACTGCAACTCTCAGCCAATACATAAAATAATACAATGATACAGATCACACAGTTTCATCTGTTCACAAGACATGCGTTTATTAAAAAAAGTCCATACTGAATCTGAATGTAATGTTCAGCATTAACGTCAGGGTGATAAGGAGTGGCGCAGAGTGCAACAATTCCTTGTGTAATATTCAGCGTCCCGTTTGCATTAATTCTGTTCTCAAACTGACAGACTCTTAATATTAAGAACTTTTATAGCGTATCTAATAATCTGTAATAAGAAACGTGAAAGTGAAGTGGTTGTGGAACATCGCAGCACGCGGTGAAACGTGTCCTCTGCTTTTAACCGTCACCCTTGGTGAGCAGTGGGCAGCCATGACAGGCGCCCGGGGAGCAGTGTGTGGGGACGGTGCTTTGCTCAGTGGCACCTTGGCGGCTTTGAACCAGCAACCTTCCAATGATGAGTCCACTTCTTTACTTGCTAGACCACCACTCAGTTGTCGAAATGACCAACTCATGTGTTCTAATACGTTACGATTTTTTGAGTCAAAGGGAAGAAATAAAAATAGAGGCACACAACAAATATATATTCATCTCTGTTGCACTTTATTAAGCAACGCATACAGACACACAGTGTCTAGATCGCAGTTCAGAGCACCACTGTGCTTAAATGACATATTTATAATCTTTACAAAAGACACAATCAAAGCAACAAGTAGTCAAAATAACTACATATTCAAGCAGACAGGGCAGTTCAGAGAACTAGTCATGCAGCTCTTACACAGGAACTGCATTGTAACAGTTTCAATATGAAATGGACAATAAAGCCCCAAATGGGACAAACTGCTCAAGCACAAACTGTACTTAGACAAGCAAAACTTTTAGAACAAATTCTTCAATATGAAGCATTACAGCCATCCTTAGATTCTTTTTGAGAGAAATTTCATCCTACAGGTTCCTTTAACGTTCATTACGAACGGAACACATGACATTAAACATTGGAAACAAAAATCTCCTACACCATGATGGACCAATAAAATCCATCAGGTTCACATCAGGCTCCTGTCAGTATCTCTACCACGGTCTCCACACGGGCTTCTGAAGGCCGCTGCCTGGTTTCAGGGACACCTGGTCCTGCTCGGGGACGAAATCCCTGGCAGCCTGCTGGCCACCGGCAACGTGGCCGAGGTGCCGGAGCGCCGTGTCCGCCTTGGAGCTGGCTGACAGGAAGTGCAGCGTCTCCCTCCAGCAGTGAGAGTAGCCGTCGCTGTGCGCCTGCCGGGGGCCCGAGATCTGGCACTGCAGCTGCTGCTTCAGGAAGACCACCGTCATCTCCAGGATGTCGGCCTTCTCCAGCTTGGTGTTGGGGTCTTGCTTGTGGAACTCTTTCTCCAGCATGGTCTTGAGCTGCTCGATGCAGGTGTTGATGCGATCTCGGCGCATCTTCTCCACAACTGGCTTTCTCAACTATTACAATAAAAAGAAGGTTTCATTAATTTCCTGTTCAAAGTATGTCCCAGATCTACAAATCCAAAAGATTTCCTAGTCAAGTAAATTAGAAGTCGAACTTACTTTGTGCTTCTCCTTGTTGGAGAGCTTTGAGTTGGTGACGCTGAAGGCGGGAGCCATTCTTGTTCTTCTGGAGAGAGTCTGCTTTTCAGAGGAAGGCAGGAGAGCTGTGAGCAGACCGTGGGGCTGGCGGCCCTATTTATAGGAGCTCATTTGCATTACAAAGCCATGAGCCTCGGCCGGGATTCAGTTTCCCACACTCCCAGGCCAGTGGGTGAGGTGTCCACAACAATGGGAGAGGCATCAATTATTTCATGCTTATCTGGCCTTATGGCCCAAAACAGTGAGAATGGTCATTTTGCAATTTAAAAAAAAGCAGGTTGTTACAATTTTATTACCTGGGAACCTTCTCCGGATCTGATAAAGTGTGCGCAGGTGGACAGTGGAGATTCCTTATTAGGGGCAATTCAGACATCGAGATAAGACGCAGCGTGCGCTGCATGTATTTACATGAATGTCTTTTAATCCCAGTGTACTCTGACATGGTTAAATACAAGAATATCTGTACATAAGCCTTTAGACAAATGTATATTAAATCTGAAATAATATAACATTATATCAATTCTTTATTATTTAAAAAAATTTCCAGGTAGGTCCAAACACACACACACACACACACACACGCACAAACATTCTCTTTGTGAATGTCAATTAAGCACAATTATCCCATCCCCTCGAGGAAGGCACACTTTCATTGTTCAGACCTCACTCCCACCCCTGGAGGGTCCTGGGTAATAAATGGACGGATAGTGTGGGAAACCCAGGCAGGATCCTGCTCACACGTCTTCCAGTCAATAGGCTCCCCCCTCACCATCCACCCACCCAGCCTCTAGCCCCCTTCACACACACACACACACACACACACACCCTTTGAACCTTAGCCCGAGATCAGAGGCAGCTCCGGGGACGCGTGTGTGTTCCCGCCACATCGCTCTCATATCACCTGCTAATCTGCCGCGCACTAGATAACCCCGCCCCGCCCCCCGATTTTCATTATGTGCACATGTGCCCCAACATCTGCAGCTGGTGGGCTGCACCACACACTATATAGTAACCTTTTATTCCTGAACCCTACCTCCTTTCTAACCACAGGAGCCATTTAAGGATATTTTCAGCATAATTCATATATCATAATTCATTATATATATAAATGGACTAATGTCCATTCAAATGTCCATGCAAATTGCCCTCCTATGAAACCAGCTGCCAGAGGTTTTTGGAGGGAAACCCTCACTTCGCGTTCCTTTGTTTTGCTTTTTTGTTGCGCTCGCATGTCCCTCGAAGACGCTCATTCCTCATCAGCACCACAGTTGGGGTGGGCGGTGGGCGCTCGGTAAAAGTAAAAGAAGAAAAAGGCGTCTTTGGAGGCGGCCGCATTCCAGCACGCACATTCTCTTCGCATAATAAGGCTCGCGCATGCCAGCAGCAGTCCCTATAGTGCGCAGGAGCCAGCTGCCCGAGTGCCTCGCCCGCCGCCAAAGAGCTCCTCTCCGTCGAGGAATGTGTGAGAGCGCGGACCTGCGCCTCTTTCCCACACTTCGGCCCCATTGAGCGGCGGCTCCACCCTGCTGCCACTCATCCAGCGCCGCTCATTATGCCGCGGCCTCAATGGACCATCTGGACCTCGGCTTGCGCACACAAAACTTCCCACAAAGCCGCGGCACACACCTCCCAACGGCCTCAGGTAGATAACATCACCGGCCTACGGCGGCAATAAACACAGGCCGCGGACGGAAGAGGCGGGTTCTCGTCGCCGTCCGCCGCGTGAGGAGTCTTTCGAACATTTCACGATTAAAAAAAAAAAAACGTTCAAAGCGGGGTTCAAACGAGGCGGAATGTATGCCACAATGGCGCGGTTTCCCGCCCAGGGTGGGTTTTCAGGGACCACCCCCCCAGCACACACACCTCCCCTTGTGAACAGCACATCGTGTGATGGGGGAATGCCATTGAGCCCGGGCCGCATTGAGGGGGGAGAGTTCTATCTGAGTGGAGGTCAGGCCATTCCCAGGTCCGGCGCCGTTGGAGCCGCCGGGCCACTTCACACTGTGTGCGGCGCCCAGCATCTGCCTCTCTGTGTGAGACTACTGGGCTTGGGGGGGGGGGTTCTCGCAAAGTCAAAGCCTGTTTTGCAGAGCCGCTTGGAGTTCATTGTGCCCTTTACAAGCCGGGACGGTGGAAAGTACGTGGGAAATGGTGCACCACAGCTCCTGCAAATGTGGAGATAATACATCCAATCTGGCTGATTCAAAAACTAGTACAATCAGCAACAATCCCGTTTAATGTACTAAAACTCCGATTAAGTGCATGTGTGCTACTTTCTGTATGTGAGCAAATGAAAATGGAGAAATCCTTTTGTTTTATGCCCAGTCAACACACTGCCATTCATAGTTTTCATTGTGTGCATTGAATATTAAAATTTGACATTACACTGAACATGCAAAGTAAATTAGATCAGATTTAGTATGGCGTTGTGTAACAGTTACAATTGAACATAAGTGCAGAAGACTAGTTAGAAGACTAATAGTTGCAAGTCACATTCAGATTATAAAGGGGAAATAAAGCAGCGTCGTTGGAAGAGATAAGTGCATGAAAGTGAGCTGGACAATCTTGCGCACAGTGTGTAAGAACAGCAGCTCGGCAGTGCTGTATAAATGCCAGATGTATCAGTAAGAAACCTGCACAGATTGAATTCCTACTAAATATGATTAGATAGTAACACATTTTTTATAAATACATGACATGTGACAGTGTCCACGGTCAGGTAATTGGGGAAGAGAAGTACATTACGCACTACAATAGATTATAGCGCATAATAAAAGTTTTTTTTTCCCCAGCCTGCTTTGGGTTCCATTGATAGGAATTTCCCGCGCGCTGCGGCCAGCTGCTCTTCTGAGGTGACGGGCGACGTCTTGAAAGGCTGATCCTGGGGACGGGCGACGCCTTGAAAGGCTGATCCTGGGGACGGGCGACGTCTTGAAAGGCTGATCCTGGGGCCTGCGCGGCCCAAACTTTCCCACAGCAGCGGCTCAGTGGCGGGACAAAAGAAGTGTGCCGTCGTCAGCATCACATTAGTAGCGCCCCCTGCAAAGCAGATACGTGAGCTGCACGTCAGCCTCACATACAAAGAGACTGAGAGAGAGAGAGAGAGAGAGAGAGAGAGAAATTAATGATATACTGTATGACAAACATAATCATTTTTATGAATTTACCAATAGTATTATGAGGAGCAATATTAACAAGAGAGCTTGTCTGTTTCATTTCTCTATTAATAGCATAATAATAATAATAATAAAACACCCGTTGAAGATTTAGGCGGGAAACGCAGGCTGCCCGGAATGACCCCTCTGTTAATGATCTGGCAGACTTCATTCATACATTGTCAGGGCTCTTTCCCGCCATTCTTCAACCTGAATAGGTTGAATGAAGGTCCTAAAACGGGTCACGGCGGGGCTCTTTGCCATGCTCCCCACCTGTCTGTCACCGTGCCCCACTGGTTGCCAGGTCTAAGCCACATTTCCAGGCCACGCACTTCCCAGAAAGAGTTGCAGACAAAGATGCAACAGCATTGGTCACCACTGGAACATGTTGGTCTCAGAGTGAGTGATAGGAATTGAGTAAAATATTTAAACAATTAGTGTGGATAAATAAGTAGAAGTAAATTCTAATTCTAAAATTCTAAACATAGAAATATAGAACATAGAAATATATTAACATAGAAAGGGAAAAAAAGAGAAAAATATCACATCAGATAAAAAGAAATTTTATCACAAGGTCTGTTTAAACTAAAATCCCAGCAAAATTTCAGATCCGGAAAAATGTAATCACAAGATCACTTGAATTTCACCTTGTAGTATAAAGGCTGGACATTTCTCCATTCCTGCAGACATGGAGGAGCTGCAGGTACAGTTTCCAGCTTACAGAGGTGACAATGACACAAGCAAAGCTGAGTAAGAGTCAGTCAAGATGGAACAATCGCCGGTGACAGCCACCTGTGAACCCTGACCTTGCTGTCACTGTTGTCTTCACCTGTCCTTTCATTTGCACCAAAGCATGTGATGTTCATTCACAAATACATCTGTTTCCTAATGGAACCTTCCTGACTATTCTTGAAGTTTGAAACTTAAGAGTCATTTTGAAACGTCTTATTTTTGGATAGAAAACCATTGTTTAGTCCATTAAAAATAGATGGGGGAAAACTGTAGTTGTAAATGACTGCAAATGTCCGTTAATGATGGAAGAAAAATCTCTCGCTTTCAAAGCTTCATTGATTATTAGGAAACAGTTTCTGTTACATTAGCACAGCAGAAAAAAGGTGACTGGTTAAAGAAGCAACAAAACTGGTCGAATTTACACTACTGTACACAGTATCTAGTGCAGATGTGGATGTCAGATATCATATACATACGTGTGTGTGTGTGTTTTATGTAGTGTTTGAACAGATAGTGTGTGGGGAGGTTACAATAGAATATTTTACTAAAAAAAAAGAAAATTGTGGACTCTTGTTGGTAATTTGCAATTGGCTATTGTTGAAATGTGTCTTATTATAATCACTTCAGTATCTTCCTCTTATTTCATAGTCCCTTTCACACCAGGTACTTTGTATTTTTGTGTTTTCCTGGTGGGGCATTTTGAGAGCTTTTTGAGTTACATGAAAACCACCAACCTGGCAACTAAAGGTCGGAGGGAGAGCTTCTGATTGGCCAGCAGAGGCGCAGCCAGGGTATAAATACAGACGGAGTAGCATCACGCCGAGTGCAGGGCTTCCAGATTTATTCTCCACGATGGCATCTGCTAATTCTTATAACCTGCCCCTCTCATCGAAACAGAAAACCAATGTAAGTAAAAACAAGTCATTAAATAGTTAATAATAATAAGCTGAGGAAGCCAGTTATGGGGAACAGGACAAGGGACCGCATGAACACCTGCATCGAGCAACTGAAAGTCCTTCTGAAAGCCCAGCTGAAATGCCACCACCTGAACCGAGAACCGAGCCTGGCGCGGGGAACGCCGCGGTTCTTCTCGGCGACGAGCGCGTCGCGCCCCCTTCTGGTGAAGCGCCGCGGCACAGCGCCGCCTGCTGGACGCTCGGGGGGAAAGCGGGGCGTCGAACTTATGATTACAGGTCAATTTCCTTACCCGCTGGCCACCGACCCCTAAAGGGCGTTTGCACTGGCCGGGAATCGAACCCGGGTCAACTGCTTGGGAAGCAGCTATGCTCCCCACTATACCACCAATTATGCTGGCCTACAAAGCCAAACATGGAGCAGCACCATCCTACCTCACAGCCCTTATTACACCTCACACTGCACCTCGTTTACTCCGAGCCTCCAGTACTGCTCGCCTGGTCCCTCCATCTAGACTCTTCTCCGTCTTGGCCCCTCGGTGGTGGAATGAACTTCCCCTTGAGGTCAGAACAGCTCAGTCACTGAGCACCTTCACACGGCAGCTCAAGACCTTCCTCTTTAGAGAATATTTAGATTAACTTGTAACCTTCTTCTTGTCTTATGCATAGAAACTACAATATATCGAATAAAAAGATTGTATTCATAGTTGGGGTCCTAGTGAACCAGAATTGATCACTTCATTGATTGTAACATGGAAGCACGTTGTAAGTCGCTCTGGATAAAGACGTCTTAATGCCTTAAATGTAAATGTAATTTTAGTGTGTGTGGATTTGGCACAAATCACGAGTATAGACATTACATAAGCAGAGATCAGTGCTAGATTGTAACATATACGACACGAAAGTGTGTCTGCGGTTGCTGCATTACAGCCTCATCGTGCCTTGTATCATATTGATATTTTCTTGACTCACCTGCTCAAAACAAACTGGTTTACTGGTTTGACTTCAGCTTTTCAGTGCTTTTTCTGTGTTTGGGGGCCTTGCTTAAAAGTTAAAACTGGCCAGATTTCTGTTTTTATTGGTTGTGCGTGTTTCGTACGATGACATTCACGCTGCATGCTTGAAAAGGGGCCAGAATGGTTTGGACGAGAGCAGCTGGAAAGGATGCGTGAACCTGCTGTGATAAAGGCATGGGATACTGATTTAGTTAAAACGCGTACATTAACGTTCACAATACAGTGTATTTTGTATCATTACAATCCAACAACCAGCAATTTACATTTGCGTACGGTTTAAGTACTCAAGGTGATCACTGTTACGCTTTAAATACTGTGTAAACCAAGGCTAAAGCATACTTCCTAAGTGCACAGTATGTACAGTAAAGGTCAAAAGTTTGGACACACCTTCTCATTCAATGTGTTTTCTTTATTTTCATGACCATTTACGTTGGTAGATTCTCACTGAAGGCATCAAAACTATGAATGAACACATGTGGGGTTATGTACTTAACAAAAAAAGGTGAAATAACTGAAAACATGTTTTATATTCTAGTTTCTTCAAAATAGCCGCTCTGATTACTGCTTTGCACACTCTTGGCATTCTCTCGATGAGCTTCAAGAGGTCGTCACCTGAAATGGTTTTCCAACAGTCTTGAAGGAGTTCCCAGAGGTGTTCAGCACTTGTTGGCCCCTTTGCCTTCACTCTGCGGTCCAGCTCACCCCAAACCATCTCGATTGTGTTCAGGTCCGGTGACTGTGGAGACCAGGTCTCCACTTTTTGATAAGTACATAACTCCACATATGTTCATTCATAGTTTTGATGCCTTCAGTGAAAATCTACCAACGTAAATGGTCATGAAAATAAAGAAAACACATTGAATGAGAAGGTGTGTCCAAACTTTTGGCCTCTACTGTACATAATGACATAAGGATCTGTGAAACCACATGTTCATTCGCTCCGACACCGCACACAAATATATAAATATAAAAAAAGAACATTTTAACGTATTTCAAGTAATAAGAACATCCCCAGGCATATTGTGAAGAGTAAAAGGGTTTTTTCCGTTCGATAACTAGCGACCACGTGACTCTAAACACGCCCCTTCCCCGACGTCATGTGACCTGCCCCGACTTCGCATCGTTAGCATGATTAGCACATCCTGAGCGGGGTTCGGAGGGTCGAGTAATGTTGCTGCGCGCCGTGTTTTGTGTGTATTTGTGTTGGGTTTGGTCCGCGCGGCCGGAACTCGGTCCGGAGACGCAGGCAGGGACGGGCGGCGCAGCTCCAACCGGCTGCGGCTGCGGCGCAGCGAACAGGGCCGGTGCGGGTAACGAAGGAGAAGGAGACCTGGCAGGGAATTCCGAGCATCCCGCCGATAAATACTCCAAAGATGCAAACGAGGAAGCAGCCGCACAGGAGATGGACCTCCGCAGTAAGGTACATAGTTCCTGAAGGACATGGTGCAGGATGCTGGACTAACTTACGCTGGCCAGTCCGTCCCACTCCCTGCGTTACAGACAGACACACCCACTCCCACACATACGCCTACACCCACCCACCCATTCTTACACATACACACACACTCCTACACACTCACACTCCTACAGGGGCAGTGGTGGCCTAGCGGTTTAGGAAGTTGCCCCGTAATCAGAAGGTTGCCGGTTTGAATCCCGATCTGCCAAGGTGCCACTGAGGTGCCACTGAGCAAAGCACCGTCCCTGTCACGGCTGCCCACTACTTACTCAGGGTTATGGGTTAAATGCAGAGGACTACACCTACACACACTCACGCTCCTACATCTACACACAGACACATACACACCCACACTCCATCACACATACCCATACACATCTATTCTCTCACACACACACACACTCACACATTTTAACAGAAACGTTTTCTGACAGGCTGACTGTGAACTTCATTTCAGTGGGACACCACCAGTGGGCCACACTTGTGTCTTCATTTTCTAGCCATTTACATACACAGCAGAAGTATCAACACAAAAGAAGGGACGATAGACTCGCCTGTTGAACTGTTGAGGGTTTGTCTTTGTAAATTGGTCCCTGAGATTTCTGTGTGTTTGATTCTGTTTAGATGGTTCTGATTCAGTCCAACTGGTTCCTGATGGGAACGGATGAACCAGCCATCCCACAGGATGGAGAAGGCCCCCAGAGAAAGGTGTGGGTTGACTCTTTTAACATGGAGCAACACGAAGTCACCAATAAGCAGTTCCAGCAATTTGTCACCCAAACTGGCTACATTACTGAGGTAACGCATTTTACCCGTTCCCTCCTTTAACATGTTGAACGTGCTTGCAAGCTGACTTTTTCTCTTCTGTGAAGGCAGAACGTTTTGGAGACTCTTTTGTGTTTGAGGAAATGCTGAATAAAGAAGTTAAGAGCACAATATCACAAATGGTGAGAGAAAACTCTGTGGTATTAATTGTCATTTCTTTCAATTGATTTTATTTCTTACAACATATTAACCTTCAGGCAGATAAAACATGGTGCCGTTTAATACTAGCACCTGCATAATGTGCATGGAACTGTGGAATTATTACATATTTGTTTAGTTTAAACATGGAGGCAGACGGCACATGTAATGCATTAACATGATTGTGATCAGTAGATGTGCCGCTGATAATAGTTATTTCTGGACTTAAATATTTGCTGAGTGTGTACGGGGTGGTAGTAACCTAGTGGGTAACACACTCGCCTATGAACCAGAAGACCCAGGTTCAAATCCCACTTACTACCATTGTGTCCCTGAGCAAGACCCTGAGTGTCTCCAGGGGGGGGACTGTCCCTGTAACTACTGATTGTAAGTCGCTTTGGATAAGGGCGTCTGATAAAAGCTGTAAATGTAAACGCACGGCCCAATTTGTACTGCGTCTAGGTCGCTGCCGCCCCCTGGTGGTTGCCAGTGAAAGGAGCTAACTGGAAACATCCCGAAGGGCCAGGTTCCTCCATTCTTCAGAGGTTTAACATAAACGACCTTCGTACCCAAAGCATCAATCGTAATACTTGATGAATAAAATTGTGTGAGATAAACATAAACCCTGTTTGTAGATTGGATCATCCTGTTCTTCATGTGTCTTGGAACGACGCCCAGGCCTATTGCAAATGGGCCCAGCGTAGATTACCTACAGAGGCGGAGTGGGAATATGCCTGCAGAGGAGGGTTACAGGACAGGTGTGTGTGTGTTTTGTCTCCAAACATGTGTTTTGTTAGTATCTTTCTGTGCATTAAGTCTTATGACAGGGTTGTGATTGCAGACTGTATCCCTGGGGGAACAAACTGCTCCCCAAAGGACAGCATTATGCTAACCTGTGGCAGGGAGAGTTCCCTTCGCACAACACCGCAGAGGACGGTTACATCACCACGTCCCCGGTGAGAGGGGGGGGGGCCATAAGATGGATGGATCACTGTCAGTGTTTATCTTTGTTTTAGGACAATCAGCCTTCTTTCTTTTCGCAGGTGATGTCATTTCCTGCGAATGGATTCGGTCTGTATGACATAGTGGGAAATGCCTGGGAATGGACAGCAGATTGGTGGAATATACATCACACACCACAGGAGGCACGCAATCCGGTGAGCACACACACTCCTGGCGGTTCACGTGCTTTTATGTTTCCTGTGGCAAGCAGTGATTATGTTTTTTAATGAAATATTAATTTGAATTGCACTTGTTGCCCACCATGATACTCTTATTTTCATGTCATTCTGCAGAGGGGGCCAAAGTCTGGAACAGACAGAGTGAAGAAGGGAGGCTCCTACATGTGCCACAAGGTATCTGTCTGCTTCCATTTTTCCATGCCTTATCATTTTCATCATATTTTCTATTGACTAGCGGGCAAGGAAACGGACCCATAATCTTGGAAGGTTGCCGGTTCGAATCCCGGTCCGCTGAAGTGCCACTGATCAAGGCACCGTCCCCACACACTCCCCGGGCACCTGTCATGGCTGCCCACTGCTCACCAAGGGTGATGGTTAAAAGCAGAGGACACATTTCCTGGTCACCCTGTGCTGTGCTGCAGCGTATCACAATGACAGTCAAAATTCGGATGTACCTTCTCATGTATGGGTCTTGCATTTTCTACGTTATATAACAAAACTGAAGACGCACGACTATGAAAATGGTTTCCAACGGTCCTGAAGGACTTGGATGTAAAAAGAGGCGACTCTGAAAAACCAGATCCATCAAACATGCCTCTTTAGGAAAATTGCTTGAAACATATTGTGTTAAAAATAACACCGTTTTATTGGGTCCTTTTCTGACGTGATTGCTGCTGTCCAGCGCGAGATTTTCTCGTGGTTTGTGTGCGCTGCGGTTGATCCATCTACTTGTAAACGGTTAAAGATTTATTCTGGTGTATCTGTCCTTCTGACTTCTCCTTCTTTCTCTGCCTCGCTGTCTCTTTGTTTCCCTCTCTTTCTATCTCTCCGCCTTTTCTTGTTTTAGTCATATTGTTACAGGTACAGATGCGCTGCTCGCAGTCAGAACACGCCGGACAGCTCGGCTTCGAACCTGGGTTTCCGCTGTGCCGCAGACCCTGAGCTCAGGGTGTAACCTGCAGTATTTCCCAACAAAATCAGACTTTTCTGCTATTTACAAGACTCCATTCGGAAGATCGGTGTGAGTCTGCTTCAGCTTGTGTCTGTGACGTTTTAGGACGCACACGCTGAAGCCTGCTGTGAACGGAGCGAATAAGGATGAGGGAAATAAACTGAACAACATGTTCCATTATGCGGAACATCTTCAGAGACCTTCTCTAACTTTGCTGTTGTAAAAATTAAATGAGTTTTAAATGAAATTTTTACAAAAAAAAAGACATTTTGTTATTTGATACTTGAATGTTATTTTATGAAGAAATAATAATAAAAGAACTATTAACTGACAAAAGCATTTCTGTGAGAATATTCTTAAACAATATTGTTTTCTTCTGCTTATATTTACTATTGTGGACTCCACAATTAACCCTTTAGCCTCATTGATTTATTACTGATCTTCTATCCTCATAGAAAATATGTTGACGTACTTCCCTTTAATCACATTATACATCTCTCTTCAAACATGTATGTCCCCTCAAATGGATTGATGTGACTATTCTGTCCATATTATAACAAAAACGACATGACAACTGAGAAGGTAAAATCCATCTTGTGTTCAACTCATTTTTATGATCAAGCCTTATTGCAAACAATATCAAGAGAAGTACATTTTTCAAAAAGCCTGCAGGTTCAAACATAGACAGCGTGTGTTGATTATTAGTGTTTATGATAATTGTGCATGAGGGTTTTAATGAATATCCATGGCCTGATTCAGGGTTGTAGACTCTTTTCATGTGTAGACTTTTGTGGACTTTTCATGTGTGTGTTCTTTTCATCATTCTTCTGGCAGCTTCTGGCAGGCTTCAAGATGCTCTGAGTAAAGTGCAGCGATTTCTGTAGCAGTGTTCAGTTGCTGCTCACACCAGCTGACCAGGGCAGTCCGCAACAGAGCAACTCTGGACTGATGGAAGCGCCCGACCTGAAGCCAAACCAGAGTGAAAGGAAAGGTTTTACCATACTTGACTTGAATGGAGTTGGAATAGAAAGAACAACAAAGTTGTTCTGCACGGTTGGCGACGTGGCCTCACACCTAGATTACGTTGGGCTCTTACACACACGTATACATTTTAAATTGCTTTCTGAATTATTAAACTATTAGTATAATAGTTTAATAAGATCAAAATTGTTGCAGATAGAATTCTACTCTACATGCAGATATTCCATCATTAACAGAGTTTTCCAGCCACCAGAGTAATTTACAACACGATCAGTGTCTGGACTGGTGCTTTTTAATGGACAAAATAATAGTTTTCTATCAGAAGGAAGGCCATTTCTAAATGACTCTGATCTGTTATACAGTTGTGTAGGTGGTAAATTAATCTCACCTCTTGTCTTGCCATGGAGGACATGCCATCAAACTGCTTTTCAAGAACATTTCTGACCTCCTCCATCTTCAAAGAGACCAAAAACAAAACTAGGTACATTAGAAACATAGAAAACACACATTGTAACTACATTTTAATTCAATAACTGTAGCCTTGGTTCCATTCAGAAAAAACATTCTTACACCCTAAGAGACACAGCATATTTACGTTCCATCCGTACAACCAGATAATCTGTAACTATCCTGGACATCTATAACAATATGGTAGGCCCACCTTGTGCATCCAATTCTGTCATATTTAAAATTTTATTAACTCAAATTAAACCTCATTTCCTCTGGTAGATTCCTCCAACTGGAAAAGAACACGTTCAAGAGCACTCTGTAACACTGTAGTCCAAGTAAACCTTCATTTAAAGCCTGAAGATGCTGTCTAGTGTTGCTACTTTGGTGTGGTCAACTCACAATGCCTTTCTTGTTGGCTTTCGCTCTTTCCGTGTTCTTGTTGGCTGCCTCCAGCTCCACTAGCTTGCATGTTCTCCTGAAGAGCATCTCCTTTACCATATACAGAGGTCATTGCAAATAAAATTAAACTGCTGATTGCAGCAAAAGATTCAGATAAATACAAAAAAACTTGAACCTTCTCTGCTTCTTGGTAACGAGATTGCAAGTCCAGTCCCAAACCCAGTGTGGAAATATTATTTTCAGCTGTTTTCTCAAAATTTCTCTGAAAACACAACACCGATAAAAGCAAAATGTCATGTATTGACCTAAGTAAGACTCATTTCTGAGAAGACAGCTTTCTGTAGGACAAATCTTCATTCAGGTAAAAAAATAAAATAAATAATCGATCATTTCTACCAATCTGGCAACACTGCTAAAAGGCTTAGACCATCATTTTTTGTCACTTTTTGTCTAGACCCCAGTTGTAAGACAATACCAGTTTTCCAGCCTTATTTGAGGCTCTTATGCACATTACTAATCAGAGTATGAAGCTTTTCGTCATTGTCATTATAAGCAAAACTCTTACCTTGATGGTTTCAAAGACTTTAGATGTCTTTAGGCAGATCCTGAAAAGACAGTGAAGTTGTCAGGAATGTCATACATGTTCTAGGTAACGCACCTTCATGTTCCACTCACTTGGAAAACGCTGCATTAGCCGAATCCTCTTGGTTCACCCAAAGTTGAATAGAAGAGGACAAATGCTTGCTGGCAACAGACAACCCTGTTGATATACACACACACACACACACACACACACACACTAAGTGAAATAAACAGTAATGTACTCATTCTGTACTCATGTTGTATAGCCACTAAGACAGTTACATACTTTGTTCTGCCAGCACGACATCAAGAAACCGCTGCAAGAAACGTATACAGAGCTCAAATATGAGAGCAAACACAGTACAACTGGGCAATAGAACTGATTTGAAATTACGGCATGTACCTCAGTGGTCACTTTGGTCAGCGCTGTCATATTTGAGTTATTGTCTCTTTCATTCTGAAAAAAATCGTCTACATCCTGGGGAAGAAAAGACAAGCACATGGATAAAGACTTGATCTTTAGAGGTGATGTGTTGTATTTTGTATATTTAAAATACAAAGCACCAAAATTGTCACATACTGTTCATTGAACGTATGGAAAATTAGCTGCTCTAATATGGAAGTTTTAAATATAAATATGTTTTACATGCATTTTCATGCACATGTTTTGTGCATGTTTGTTACATAGGCCTCCGTTTTTTGTTCCATAGGCCTCTTTGCTAGTCTGTTCCACCGTGACTACCTTATGACTCTCTTTCCTCTTCTCTTCCATAACCTGACTGAGCCGGTTGAAGATTCCCTTCTTTGCCCGCTGTTTGCCTGGGGACTGAAAACACCAGTGGCAGAAGTGTCTAATTACATTAAGGATGTGTTTAGGAAGAGGTTATGCACTAAAGTACACGTTTATTTATGTGACTCTTACTCATGCATCTCTTTCATTTTCCAGATCAATAAGTACCTCTGTGTTTGTAAGAAGGGTTTCTAGTGCCTTGTTTTTGCTGAGAATGGGGTGCAGCGCCACTTGCTGAAGATAAAGCTCCAGAGCTTCACAGTACGTCCGACAGCAGTCTCCCAGGGCTAGAAAACCTTTTGATTGCATGAGTTATAGCACAAAGCTGTTGAATTAATTTGGACTGCTAGACCTTATGATCTTAAAGGACACCCGAAATAACAGCCTTTTCTGAGAAGGAAGTCGTCTTCTCTCATTAAGCTTCAGCCCATGAAGAGTTTACAGTCACATCATTGCATCTTACAAATTTTGCATAAAATCTTTGATCAAAATATACTTTTACTGTTGTAAATGTTTTGTTAAAGGTTAAATTATGCATTTTCAGGGAGATTTTATGAACTCTTTATGAACAGCATATTTGTCTCAATGCATGGACAATCAGAATTCTTACCTAATTGTTTCAGTGTTTTGTTGTTTATCTGAGACTGAGGAGACATAATAAGCTTTGCTGGAAGAGGAGGAAACTAGGGCATAAAAATACAAATCAGAGTTATATAGACTTCATGTTACAGTATTATATGCATGTATTAAATATGCATGTCAGTTAGCAGAAATAGCAGAAAGCTACAGGTGAAACCTGCTCTTGCATAGCATGTTTTCCGTCATTCAGGCTGGTTGGATGCATTTTAAAACACACACTTTGCATTTTAATGACATGAACCATTTGGGAGAGAATGCCAGCCTGCCAGCAACAACCTGGCCCCTGTTGGATTTACCAATAATTCTGCAGCAGCAACCATGCACACATCACAAAGCTAAGTATATTCAGGCCTTTAGAGAGGTTAGAAGGGGGAAGTGATGGCTACTCACAATGACACCATGCAGGTCAGGCTCATCGGGAGCGAACAGACTCTGCTGCAGCCATTCGAAATCTTCATACGTCCGGCAAACGCAGACACCCATGCCATTGCTCAGCTGACACAGAAACAGACATCAGCCGCAACGTTTGCGGTGCCGAGCGTCAACCAGAGTATTTAGGTGACTGACCTTCTGAGAGGTGATGCTGAAGACGAGTGTATCTTCATCCAAAGTGGCCTCGTTAACCTTGATGCTGCTGGCACTGATAGTCAACCCTGAACCTTCCTAAAATCATTAAAACAGATCTCTTCACAGGATAGGAGAATAAAATGATCACCCCCCCCCAAAAAAAACAAACAAATCAACTTAATATATCAGATATGTCAACTTCCCTATGCATCAAGGTTTTGATTACATTATTTCATCCTTTTTTGCCATGTCACGTGAGTACTTCCCTGAACTCTTACCATGGTGTCTGCTGTCTTCCCACTTCTATTCATTTAGTTGTGTCTGTTTTTAATCCGTCCAAATCCTCCAAGCACTCATGCGCTCTTGAAATATTCCAAAAACGGTGCACTGCAATGAGCTTTTCGTGCTGACAAGAGTTTTTTCCCCCAATGGGTCAAAGGTCAGTGCAGGCTTATAAATGTGTGTTTCGGGGTTATAAAGTAAATCTTGTTACTAAGTAACACCAAGAGGGTGCAAAGTCTTGAAAGATGATGACGTGCAGTTCAAACTCACTGAAATCTTGTGGCTTGTGTAGAAATTGCCGCTGAAATTTATTTTTATATATAAGATTCTTTTTTACAAGAAATGGCTCATTTTATTACCAACAGCTTTTGCAATAATGTTTCAGTGCAAAACTGTCAAAATGAAGGATGAAAGGAAGTATGGAAGACGAAACCAAAGAATACTGATGAACTCTGGGATTGATGCAAGACTGCTTCTTTGCTATTCCTGATGACTTCATCAATAAATTGCATGAATCCTTGCCAGAGCGCATGAATGAGGTCCTTCAAGCTCATGGTAGTCATACAAGATATTAAATTTGGATCTCACAGCACCACTACTTAATTTGCTGACATATTTTTGTATTTGCAGTAAATTTGTTCAATTTCTGTCGAGGAAAAAAACTTTTGTCTTGACAAAATTTGACCTTTCTGTCTTGATTAAATTATAAATATTTTTTCAGTGAAACTAATCCATTTCAATGCATTAAACATCATTTGGTAGGGATTTAACTTTTCATATGAGATATTTGTAACACCAATTTGTTAATTAAAAGTCAGGTTAATAGCAGGTGTTTCTACAAAATAGATAAGAGACAAGACTTAGGGACTGTATTCACAGGGATGGGCACAGTATGTGATTGCACAGCACATTGGCATAAATGTATTTAACAATGTAATGTGTTACAGTAATGGGTTCAGAAATCTTTTAAAATATGTACAATATCCATTCTGGAAATGTGTTCCACAGCTATGCTGTGGCGGTGAATTTGTCAGTTGCGTTTTGCATATCAACATCAATAAATGAATAAAATGTTAACATCTGCTACATTTGTATTGGTCCAGATTCTAAATTCTACATTGTGAAATGAAGATATGCTTGCTCTTTATAAGGTTTGTTCATGCTAAATATATTAATCAGCTATTAAAGGACGTTTCTATTCCTTTCTATTCTTTTAACTGTATAGACATGGTGGAAAGCCCATATAGTGTTGTCCAAAAATGTTTATTCTGTTAGAATGTTCCAGAACCCATATTGTTTCACTTTAACTTCATCGTTCATCAGGATTTATGCTTCTACATGAATGAAGAACATCTAGAAGGCCCACTTCTTACGAAAGCACCTTCGAAATCCTCCTATACTTCCTGGATTTGAACACTTGGTGTTTTAGTGTGATGAGAGCATCTTGTGTTACATCAGACAATATAGCGTCACCCCTGAAATCCTCCTTCAGCTGAAGTCTATTTCAGAATTTTGTTACACAAACACGTGTGAAACTGACAAGCATGCATTTACACTACTGAAAACTCGCACACACACACATATGAAACACTCCCACAGATACAGGTGAAATAGACTCTTATGTAACAAACAACTATTTAACTTGAACAGTTTGTTAAACGGGCATATAGGATTAGTAAAGCTTTTCACATGTTCGTAAGAGTGAAAACTTTTCAGTATATCCGGATGGCATATCAGTATAACTGGAAGGCTTTTCAGTATATCCGGAAGGCAGTTCAGTATGTCCGGAAGGCGGTTGAGTGTTTCCGGAAGGCGGTTCAGTATATCCGGATGGCGGTTCAGTATGTCTGGAAGGCAGTTCAGTATATCCGGAAGGCAGTTCAGTATGTCCAGAAGGCGGTTGAGTGTTTCCGGAAGGCGGTTCAGTATATCCGGAAGGCGGTTCAGTATATCCGGATGGCGGTTCAGTATATCCGGAAGGCAGTTCAGTATATCCGGTGGGCAGTTTAGTATATCCGGATGCCGGTTCAGTATGTCTGGAAGGCAGTTCAGTATATCCGGTGGGCGGTTTAGTATATCCGGATGGTGGTTCAGTATGTCCGGAAGGCGGTTCAGTATATTCGGAAGGCAGTTCAGTATATCCGGTGGGCGGTTTAGTATATCCGGATGGCAGTTCAGTATGTCCGGAAGGCGGTTCAGTATATCCGGTGGGTGGTTTAGTATGTCCGGAAGGCAGTTCAGTATATCCGGAAGGCGGTTCAGTATATCCGGATGGCGGTTCAGTATATCCGGAAGGCAGTTCAGTATATCCGGTGGGCAGTTTAGTATATCCGGATGCCGGTTCAGTATGTCTGGAAGGCAGTTCAGTATATCCGGTGGGCGGTTTAGTATATACGGATGGTGGTTCAATATGTCCGGAAGGCAGTTCAGTATATCCGGTGGGCGGTTTAGTATATCCGGTGGGTGGTTTAGTATATCCGGATGGTGGTTCAATATGTCCGGAAGGCAGTTCAGTATATCCGGTGGGCGGTTTAGTATATCCGGTGGGTGGTTTAGTATATCCAGATGGTGGTTCAGTATGTCTGGAAGGCGGTTCAGTATATCCGGTGGGTGGTTTAGTATATCCAGATGGTGGTTCAGTATGTCCGGAAGGCGGTTCAGTATATCCGGTGGGTGGTTTAGTATATCCAGATGGTGGTTCAGTATGTCCGGAAGGCGGTTCAGTATATCCGGTGGGTGGTTTAGTATATCCGGATGGTGGTTCAGTATGTCCAGAAGGCAGTTCAGTATAGCCGGTGGGCGGTTTAGTATATCCGGTGGGCGGTTTAGTATATCCGGATGGCGGTTCAGTATGTCCGGAAGACGGTTCAGTATATTCGGAAGGCGGTTCAGTATATCCGGTGGGCGGTTTAGTATATCCGGATGGCAGTTCAGTATGTCCGGAAGGCGGTTCAGTATATCCGGTGGGTGGTTTAGTATGTCCGGAAGGCAGTTCAGTATATCCGGAAGGCGGTTCAGTATATCCGGATGGCGGTTCAGTATATCCGGAAGGCAGTTCAGTATATCCGGTGGGCAGTTTAGTATATCCGGATGCCGGTTCAGTATGTCTGGAAGGCAGTTCAGTATATCCGGTGGGCGGTTTAGTATATACGGATGGTGGTTCAATATGTCCGGAAGGCAGTTCAGTATATCCGGTGGGCGGTTTAGTATATCCGGTGGGTGGTTTAGTATATCCGGATGGTGGTTCAATATGTCCGGAAGGCAGTTCAGTATATCCGGTGGGCGGTTTAGTATATCCGGTGGGTGGTTTAGTATATCCAGATGGTGGTTCAGTATGTCTGGAAGGCGGTTCAGTATATCCGGTGGGTGGTTTAGTATATCCAGATGGTGGTTCAGTATGTCCGGAAGGCGGTTCAGTATATCCGGTGGGTGGTTTAGTATATCCAGATGGTGGTTCAGTATGTCCGGAAGGCGGTTCAGTATATCCGGTGGGTGGTTTAGTATGTCCGGATGGTGGTTCAGTATGTCCAGAAGGCAGTTCAGTATAGCCGGTGGGCGGTTTAGTATATCCGGTGGGCGGTTTAGTATATCCGGATGGCGGTTCAGTATGTCCGGAAGACGGTTCAGTATATTCGGAAGGCGGTTCAGTATATCCGGATGGCGGTTCAGTATGTCCGGAAGGCAGTTCAGTATATCCGGTGGGCGGTTTAGTATATCCGGATGGTGGTTCAGTATGTCCGGAAGGCGGTTCAGTATATCCAGAAGGCGGTTCAGTGTTTCCGGAAGGTGGTTCAGTATATCCGTAAGGCGGTTCTGTGGATTCTTGTGTGGCATCCCGATTGAAAGCGGTAAAGTCCAACCAGGTAGCGACGCTGTCTGTATCATTTCAATACGTCGCAGTGTATCCGTGAAGAACTGTATTATGTCTTCATTGGCCCAAACTCCCAGGAATGAGCTAAGTAAGAAACAAAATTTAAAAAATTGAATACTCATAGTAGGCGCACCGTGGCCGGTAGTGCAGCGGCGCTCGGGAGACAGAGAGTCTTCCGTCAGGAAGGGAGAGCGGCGTCACTACTCGACACACAAGAATCCATAGAACCGCCTTTCGGTCATACTGAAAAGTTTTCACTTAAACAAACATGTGAAAAGCTTCACTAATGCTATATGGGTGTTTAACACACCGTTTAAAGTTAATTGTTGTTTGTTACATAAGAGTCTATTTGTGAGCGTGTGAGCGTTTCATATGTGTGAGCGTTTCATATGTGTGTGAGTGAGTTTTCAGTAGTATAAATGCATGCTTGTCTCTGTCACATGTGTTTGAAATATTTCCTAAACGGTCTGAAATATTTCCTAAATGGTCCCTCATAGCTTTCACTCATTGCAAAAGATGCTCAACTGGCTTAACTGGTCTGACCTTCATGTAGACAACCTGTTTTTTATTGTTGTGTCCTAAGTCTCAAGAATTCTGGTCTATTTTACAGATCATTTACATCTACATTTACAGCATTACCAGACACCCTTATGCAGAGTGACTTACAGGGACAGACCCTCTGGAGACACTTAGAATTCAGTGTCTTGCTCAAGGACACAATGATAGTAAGTGTGAACCTGTATGGGTGTATGTCCGTGTGTATGTGCACACACACTGTATGGACTTAATGACTATCACAGCAGCAGGGACTTCAATGACCTTTCATTAAATACAGGGGGAGTTGTTCCTCACTTTGCAGCCATAACAGGTTCCAATCTTTTTGGAAGGCTATTTAAAAGATCATTGTGTTGCTGACAAGGCCAAGATGTGACAGCATGTGCAATAAAAATATCCGATTGTGAACTGGTATCAAAACATCAAAGCAATCTCCAAGATTTCTACTCCAACATTTGTCTGTTTGAGGATTGATAATCGTTAAATGAGGTAAAAAGCCGTTCCTCAAGGACAAAGGAGGAAAAAAGCCGTTCCTCAAGCACAGGTTATTGTACAATAGGTTCAGCAACGGGTCCTGCCTGTTCTTCAAGATTGCACGCCTAATCCTCCCCACTGATTCTAAAATGGGCATTTTAAAGCTCCAGACAAGACTGAAGTTACTTAAAAAAAAATTAATTGAAGGAATGCCTGCTAGTCACATTCCAAGAACATCTTGGACTTGACCAAAGAGCATGTGTCCTTTACAAATGTTAAGAGTGGACATTTTTTGAATGTTTGCTCCATTGTGATTGTAAAACCACTCGTGCCTGTGACATGTGAATCTAGCCATTATTAGTATAGAAGTTAATTTTATTTATATATTTATATACGTGATTTTGGGGAAAACAATGTTCATTTAATATTGATGGAGAGCTTGAAGTCCTTAAGTGGTAAGAACAGAATGCATGCATCATACTTGCACACATTTTGAGATTTGACCACATAAATCTAATGTTATAGCATATAAACCACAAACTGAGGTCAATGCTGTACGTGTAAGGTTGCAGAATGTAGCTGTGTTCATGACACCCTGCTGGTGTCTGCATTGTGACACCAGCACGCTATAATGTGGAAATCAATGAAAAAAAAATAATAGAAGGCATTTATTGATGGAATCCTCAAAGGGCATGGTGTAAACATAGTCACAGCAATTCACAAGAGTAAAAAAAAGTCAGAAATCAGTCCTGGTACATTGTGTGCAGTGGAGGGAGGGTGGTAATAGTCTAGTGGGTAAGACACTCGCCTATAAACCAGAACACCCAGGTTCGAACCCCACTTACTACCATTGTGTCCCTGAGCAAGACACCCTAAGTGTCTCCAGGGGGACTGTGCCTGTAACTACTGATAACTACTGTGCCTGTTACTCTGGATAAGGACGTCTGGTAAATGCTGTAAAGTGTCACAACAACAAATTGTGTTGGAAGTAAGCTTATTTCTATAATATCTAATCATTTTTTATGACTGCAGTAACTACACCAATGTCATTTAACAAAAAAGTTAAAACTGAGAATGACCTGGCTATTATCTCCCCCAAGGATCCACACACTTCATTGAAACATAATGAAAATACCAATAATGACAAAAAGACGGGCATAAGAAGACAACAGGGTTTTACAGATGCACAGTGTGTCTTGCGAAAACATTTGAGTTGACTAGGATGAGAAAGCCAGGAGGAGGACACGATGCCTTTGGACATGTTAATGAGATGCGGCCCTAGTGTTCCCCCACCCAGATATATTCAGTCAGCAGCTGACAACTTATTAAGTGCCTCAGGAACTGGGTTGTAACTAATCGAGAAGTCAAATGAGATTTGGTAAATTCAAAAAATGCACAGGCCAAGTGCTCCAAGACTATTGTTGGAGACACCTGGGCCCAGTATCCAGACTTTGGACAAAATAAACAGGTGTGCAAACTGGTGGAATATTCAATATGGGGAGAGTCAAACTGTATTATTTATTTAAAGGTATTAAATAACAGAAACACCCTGTTTCCATTTTAGACAGCCAGCCTTCAGTTTACACACAAAAAAATGAACATACAAAACATACAAATACAGATTACAATTAAATGAATTGTCAATCGAAAACATTTTTTCTGGATGTATTTCAGTAGTGCACCTTACTATACTGACCCAGGGACGGATTACCGGGCCAGCGGGGCCACTGCCCAGGGGCCCTTGGGATGCAGGGGGCCCATGGGGCCCCTAGCCCAAAACAATTTGCAACGCAAGCAGTTTTTTTCACATTGGAGAACTTGCAATGCGTAAATCATGGGTAGAGACCTATCTTTTCCCGTGGTAATAACCAGGCTGCTGAATAGAAATGGGATGATTAGCAAAAGTGCTTTGATTGAGAGCATGAATTGTATGACATTCAAATAATGTTTGTTATGGTACGATCTGGTCGTGCTATGTTGCTCCCTGTCTCTACAAAAAGAGATGGGTAACCTGGTGCTAACATTAACGTGAGGTAATGGCATTAGGCTGTACTGATTATAATTTGAGATCCAACTTACTGTATCAACTTAAGCCACCTTCTTTTCACTTTTTCCGAGGTAAAAAGTGGCAAAAGATTTTGTCAACATTTTGCCCAGGGGCCCACACGACCCATAACCCGTCCCTGTACTGACCGGTGAAAATAAGGTGGTATCTACTCTATGCCTGGATAAAAATAATCACGTTTTTTGTTATCCTAATCCTACTAAAACGTTTTAAGCAAAAAAAAAATGATAACAGAATCCAACAGCTAATTTTCAAGATTTATCCAATTGTTTATTCGAAATCCAATCTAGCCTTGGTTTAGAAGATGCATTTACAGGGATGGGCTTTCTAATGTTAGCCATGGTAGTCTATATATATTTTTTGCACATTCATTTTTTTTAACATTCCATAACAACATAACAAATGTCCTCTTAGCCCCAGAACCATTTATTAAGGTTTTTAATAACCTTGTAGGTCCGTTGCATTCTGAGGAGAAGACAAGTATGACACGCGCTCTCTAGCGGGGAGCCCACTTGGATCTGGTAAGACTTGTGCCAGTTGAAATACTGCTCATACAAGGCAGGATTCTTATCAAGCAGTCTGAGTTTGTCTGCCAGCTCTTTTAGAGATGGAAAATCGTCCACGTGGATGAAGGAATCTCCTGGCACATGCTCCTCATAATTCTCTCTGGGTGGACCCAAAACCACGGGCACGGTGCCAAACAGCAAGGGGTTGAACAGTTTTTCTGTTACGTAGTCCACGTGGATCGAGTTCTCGAAGGACAGGTAGAATTTGCAGCTGCTCATGATCTTCGGAAAGCTCTCGCTGTCCACGGGCTTCCCGACAGATGTTCCAAACATGCTGATGTTGATGTGTTCCTTCAGCTCTTCATAGTACCGGTGTCTCTTGAGGTTACGGTCCCAGTGGCTAATAATCCAGCAGACCACTTTGTCCTTCTTTGGGATTTTAAAATTGGCTGAGGGTTGATTAATGAGTTTACCATAGGGCATGAAGATGTCCGAATCTTGCCGGTAACTTGTTGTCAGGTTGAAAAGGCTGCTGAGAGCTGGATTTTTGGACGTGAATGATGGAGACTCGTCGTTCCACCAGATCCATTTCTGGTGTGTAGGACGCGGCAGCTGGGGCAAGTTGGACAGGTCAGGAGCGATGTCTCTGTGATGAATTATTACCCCATCAGCCTTGCTAAACAGGGTTCTGTCGTCTGTCAGATGGCAGCCCTGGATGTTGTACATCTCGCTGCATGGGATGAGGTCAAACTTCTGGCCGAATGGCCAGAACCAGATCAGAACAGTGGTGTCTGGTTCAGTCTTCAGAGCTTTGGGCAAAGTCGGTTCCTTAACTGGCTCCACATCCTCCTTCTTCAGCATTTCCAAGCAGATCTCAGAACAGTCAGACGGGTCAGAGCAGGACTGCAAACCTGGCCTGTACGCGTAGTAGATCAATGCTGCTAATAAGCTCATCAGAACAATTACAGTAGTAAAGTGTCGCTGCAGGGCTCTCACTAAAGATTGGGTCGCCATGCTTTAGCTGTAAAAGAAATAAATTAGAGGTCAATTACTTCTTGGAATCAAAAAATAACATTACATTACATGAATCTTCTCTTTATAAATGCATTTCAGAGAGACATGAGACTCTCGGATGCCCTGCCCTGCCCAGAGTCTGGAGGAAGTACGTTTGTGTATACCTGCAACATTATTTCCTTATTTCCATTTCAGCTCAGAAAGTCCCTCCGTAGAACAACTTTCTATGTCACACATCAACTTTTACAGTCAACAGCCATGGCACTTCAGACACAATCCCGGAAAATGTCTTAGAGACACGGTAAAAGCTGTTTACAGATGTCCATCTGACACACATTCAGTGAGTCCATGTCAATACATACTTTTTTAGCCATTTATTGAATCCAGTATTTACAGTGACATAGAAAGGACGACCATACGTACCCTCGGTTGGTTCGAGTGTTGCAGACTGAAATCGCGCTCCACCGAAGCGCTGGGCTGATCATGTACTTCTGGTATTCTGGTGAAAAGGTAACAGGTAAGACCTGTTTTTCAGGAAAGGCAGCAGTAGTGCACCATTGTGGGATCTCTGCAGGTAAGACTGCTGTTTGCTACACCCATTGTGAAATATAAGAAACGACCGAGGAACAATTGTCTGAAATCTGTAAAAGCCTGTCTCTAGCCCTAATCAGTGCCACGCTCAGATAGTGCCAGATGGGTTTACATCTTTTTGGCAATAAAATTTCAACTTATGTAACTCAGTCACTAGAATGAACATTAGAGTGAAAGGTGATTCTGACATCAGACAGGGAGGTACCAGAGGCCAGTAATACTGAGGTTGTTGCATGATAACATACAGTCTACCTATAGCTATGTACCAGTAATTGTGTTCATCTTTACCTCACTATCAAATCATTAATTCACATGTTTATTTTGACTTTATGAAATCCACACAGGGACAAAATAATATATAGTGGCTTGCATGCGTCCAAATTAGTATTTGGTTGAATACAACACGTTGCATATCGACGGAAAATCGACGGTATATTGTTGAATATTTGACCTCACTTCTTGGCTTAATTAGTAAAGTTTATTTAAGATTGATGGCTTCCTGGCACAGACTGAGCTTTTAATGGGGTTTTCAATACTGGCACAAATCTCTGCCCATATTGAAAGGCCATACCTAATGTTAGTCTATTCCTCAATTGGATCATTGTCCTGTATTTATTTTACTTGTTTGTTTTCCAATTAAATTGTACAGGTTATAGGTGACATTAAAGGTGTGACAATTTTTGGTATTGTTTTACATTTACATTTACATTTACATTTACATTTACATTTACATTTATGGCATTTATCAGACACCCAGAGCGACTTCAGTAGTTACAGGGGACAGTCCCCCTGGAGCAACTTAGGGTTAAGTGTCTTGCTCTGGGACACAATGGTAGTAAGCGGGATTTGAACCTGGGTCTTCTGGTTCACTAGGCTACTACCGCCCTGGCAAAGAAAATGGCTTTTTAACAGGGTTGTGTTCACCTTGTCTTCTCTCTACAGTGCTGGGAAGATTACTTAAATCAGTTTATAAAATGTAATGTAGTTAATTTAAAGTTTATTTAAAACTTAAGAGTTCAATTACTATATGAAAGTAATTGAACTGATGACATTTGGTTATAATTCAACCAAATGGTTATGTAAAGTATGAATGAATTGTTCAACAATATGTGTCTCTGACTGCGGTTTGTCCATATTTATGGCGTACTAGGATAATAGCTATGGCTTCTTATTTCAACTGGTAGAACTGTGTTGGCATTCAACTTGCAATGTAGATCTTGACGTCAGCTTCTGCCATTATAAAGTAAAGACTCACTAGTGCAGCTAACCATTGCTGGAGCGCCATCGGTTGTGATGAAAATTGGCTTAGAGAGCAATCGGCTCTTATTAACAAATTCCATGAAAGTGTGGAAAATATAGATGGATTCTAGCAGGGTTTTTTTCCCCATATCATTGTAACAGTTGATAGGCCATCAGCAAGCCTGGGACTGTAAGTCTCAGACATTTACATTGGAGGGATGATCACAGCACAATATCTGTTGTTTTTGGCCAAACTGGGTACATCGGATCAGATCAGTGGAGATGCTCCATTGCGAATTTCCATCTTACCAAAAGAGTGTGTGTTCAAGGTAGATCCATCTTTGTCTTCAATAAATCTTTAAAAGACCTCTCATTGCCTCATTGCCTGACTTTCGACCCTCTGTAAAATCCAAAGATTGTCTTGAGGAAAAATTTATCTCAACATCTGCAGTGGATTAACATTTGGAGCCGACCCTGACGACGCAGTTTACCAAACACACAAAAAAAGAGAAGTGCACACTTCTGGTGGAGGTAAGCTACTGGTAATATCCCTCCACTTTGAATCCATCTGATACGAGTTGGTGGTGAAGATTTAATTATCCTTTACAGCAAATAATATATAAAAACTTTCCTGTACCAACTGTAAGTTCAAGAGAAAAGAAAGTATGCAGATATCTGAATAAAACCACGGTTATACAGATGCCAACGTTTCTGTAAGTGAAACAGGAGCCCTGGAAAAACAGGAATGAAAGAAAGGGATCAAGTAGTTGGATAAATATTGTAGTTCCTGGTCTGGGTGAATGGCAGAAGGACCACTGAAGCCCACAACTGAGAAAAAAGGAATGGAAGCAACTATTGTTGAAAAAAGTGTCCCGCTGCCCCGCCACCAGAGCGTGGCCGTCCACGGGGCCGCCTACCTGGAAGCAGACGTGGACGGCGTCAGCGGGGCCTATAAACGTTAAAACTGGAGCAGAAACTACAATGTGCTCTCTACCGCGCCATCTCAGAAGCCATGTGCAGAGTCCTCTGGGGAAAAAAGAGAGACACAGCAAGAAATTGGCTCTGAGTGAGAGGGACACCACCAATGACAGCGAAGATGACAAGTCCCGCGTCGCTCCCATTAAGGAAAAAGAGGTGAGGTAAAAAAAACACGGAAAGAACTGCAACGCCTGCGACAGATTTATCGGCTCCATCCAGAAGAGGCCTTTCAAATTCTGTCAGCAGAGGTTCCTGGCCCAGGAGTGAAGAAGACACAAGAACAGCTTCAGGCTCTTCTATGTGTGGACAGGCAACAACTGGAAGCTGGATGGGAAGCCATAAAAAATGGGCTTAAAGAAATTAGACCAGTGTAAAATTGTGGCATGCAGGCAAGATGCCAAGGAATCCGTTGCTGCATTTGCTGCACAGTTTCAACAAGCCTTCCTTGAATACTCGGCTCTTGCAGAAGTCACGGAATTAAATTGTAAGCAATTAAAGACAACGTTCATGGATGGACTGGATTTACAGATTTCCAAACTGCTGAAAGCTACACACCCCGATTGTGCAATGGATGTGACAACAACAGCCTGACAGTGAACGTTCGAGCTGGAGGGAAAGGCAACTGCCACATCTGCAGGAAACCAGGTCACTGAGCGAAGAGTTGCTGGCCCTGGAATCCGAGGTCACGAGATGATCACAGGGGTTACATTAGCGGGTGACAACCACAGTGATGGTTTTTGAGTCAAAAGGTTCCTCCTGCTGACATGAACCTTCTCTACAGCCAATGCTGGCACTGGTAGAGCAGATGAACTGTAGCTACTGGACCTGAAGTTACCAGTTGCCTTTGTACAGAGCCCTTGCAATAACCATTACTATTTAGTAATAATAGTAATAGTAATTAACCATTACTATTATTATTGTTATTATTATTATTTGACTGTATCCATTAGGATATACTATAAAGTTTTATAGAAACCTATAAAATCCACAAATCCTAAACGGTTCAGACTCTATTCAGACTCCATATTATATACTTACCGGTCACAACATCCAAGTCAAGTCTCAAGTCAAAGTGAAGTGATTGTCACATGTGATACACAGCAGCACAGCACACGGTGCACATTTACTTTACTTTACTTTATTTAGCAGACGCTTTTATCCAAAGCGACTTACAAGAGGAAGACACCAGCAATTCTCGTTCGATTTCTATAGAATATTGAGTTTACAAACTAAGGGCCCTGATAAGGCTCAGACTTGTCAGTGAAGAGCATGCTCAGAGATTGTTAGGTGCTAGACGAAGAAAAATTATGTATTATAATGTATTATATATAAATGTATTATGAATAAATGTATTTATACATTTTTGTATTGTTTGTGCAATGTGTACGCATGTGCGTGTGTAAGTGTTAGATTTGTCTGTAATATTTTTTGAACAAGAGGGTTTTCACCTGCTTCTTAAAAGTGGTGATAGTCTCGGCTAGTCGTGTGGAGGAGGGCAGGTTGTTCCACCAGCCAGGGACAACAACGGAGAACAGAGATGATTGGAATCGGAGACCCCGTGAAGAAGGAATTTTTAGTCTCCTTTCCTTTGCAGATCTGAGAGAGTGTGCAGCGGTGTAGCTAGGTAGTAGTGTGTTGATGTAGGAGGGCCCCGCACACAGTGAAATGTGTCCTCTGCATTTAACCCATCACCCTGAGTGAGCAGTGGGCGGCCATGACAGGCGCCCGGGGAGCAGTGTGTGGGGACGGTGCTTTGCTCAGTGGCACCTCAGTGGCACCTTGGCGGATCGGGATTCGAACCGGCAACCTTCTGATTACGGGGCCGCTTCCTTAACCACTAGGCCACCACTACCCCAAGTCGTTGAGGATGAGTTTTAAGTCAAGTCACAAGTCATTGTTTGTTTGACTTAAGTGCGACTTGAGTCCCCATATCTGATACAACACGTATGAAAAAAAAGGTCGTCGCCCCACTCAGATTGAATATGATCATTTTTTTCTCTTTAGGCTTCTGACATGTTGTTAATTGTTTACAGTGCACGATTAGTTGCATGCTCTTGATTCACTTGCCACTCAATTGAAAGGGAATTCTACGATCACCGGCCTTTGATGGCAGGATACAGCACGCCAACAGTCCAGCTCCAACATATCCTCCGACATATCTGCAAAGTTTTGTCATTGCCTTCTGTCGGCTGCTCCCGTTAGGGGTGCCACGCCGTTCGCATCAGAATGCGGGAGAATATAGAACAAACATACATTTGAAGCATAGAATGTTGCTAAGCTTGTGATTTTGAGTCTTCTACAGCATGTTTAGCCAGTTAAATATGCTCAGTGTATGCTTGTCAGTCCTGTTCTCCCTAAGAGCAAAGGATGGGACTTTCCTGGTTGATTTTCATATGGATTTGCTTACATAATCCTGTTCCTGGCCAAGTGGGGTCTTAGTCCTACACTACAAGCCAGAGTCATTTTGCTGTAGCCTATGATCAGTCAGTCACCATCCATAACCGCTTTTCCCAGATCCCAGGTCATGGGTGCCAGAGCCCATTGGGCACAGAGTGCAGACTCATCCATGGCAGGGCACACACACCACACACTCACGCCCACCTATGGCAGATTTAGAGTCACCAGCCCAACTAGTTTGCATGCTTTTGAACAGAAGTCCATGGCAACGTGGGTGTAGACTTAAAAACAACACACACAGAGGTGTGAATCCAAAATTCTAAGCAGCACCCCACGGTGTGGCTGTATCCTATAATAATTAGTTATTTCTAATCCTATAAATACATGTGTATATGTCATGGTGAGGTCTGTACTGTCACTGTGTGCACCACCATGAGTTATGGCAGCCTACATAACTTTTCTGATAATTCCGTTCAAATGCAAGAGCAACTTAGTTATGCATAAAAACATACAAATAAGTAACCCTTCAGTCATAAGTGGAATGCAGCCTAATGCTGCCTAGTAGGTAAGACACTCGACCATGAACCAGAAGACTACAAAGTTACAGGTTCGAACCCCACTCACTACCATTGTGTCCCTGAGCAAGATACTTAACCCTGAGTGTCTCCAGGGGGACTGTCCCTGTCACTACTGATTGTAAGGCACTCTGGATAAGGGTGTCTGGTAAATGCTGTAAATGTGCGCCGAGGATTTTACATTTGTGAACACCAGGTGGCAGTAAAGTGTCAAATGTGAAAATGTGAAGAGTTTCCTGACCTTAAGCAAATGTAAGAGAGTGTGAACGCAGGTGTATGCACACTTTATCTTTCAACCAGCCAGAGCTTCTATTAAAAGCGTGGATTATTCATTAATCTCTTTCTTGCTGTATTGCACTTTTTTTATCACTACTTATACTTCTTATCGTTATATATGCAAGTGTTAGATTGGATTCGAGCCATTCATCTCATTGTCAGACCGTAGTGAGTCAGTGTGTAAAATGACTGTACACTGGAAATTATACCTCAGATGGTTCCCATCTAGTTCAGTGATGCCTCACCCTGTATCCAAAGCCTCCATTATAATAATGGGACCTTGCAAAGGTATGTGCTGTTCCAAAACTTTTTAATGACTGTCCAATGTTTCACAATTCACAAATATTGAATATTGCAAAATGAGGTATAGAGCATGCATTTAGCAAACTAATATTCAAATCAATATGCATTTTTGATGATGAAGAATTTTCATTATTTTCAATTTGAAGCCCTATTGCAATGTGAACGGGTCACCTTCCCAAAACTGACTCACATAACAGCAATTAGTACGTATGTATGCAACCTATGTGACATGGAAGTGAATTCATTAACTTGAGGAATAAAAGACACAAGACACTACAACAAATGTTAATCTAGAGTGGTGGGGAAAAAAATACAAAAGATCAAAGGATCCTTGCAAGAATCATATAGTTTTCACTTGAATTTACCACACTTGAAATCTATGTATAAATTGATGTGACATGCACACAAACAAAAACTAATAGTTGTAAAGATTGCAAAATACCATATAACACCACTTTTTATTGTACAGCTCAGGCTTAAGTGTGTCACTGCTGCTGAGCACATACTCCTGAGCATATGTGAAAACTTCTAAATGTAACTTGGCCTTCTTTAAATTTACGCTTAGACTTATCTTTACTTGCTCTTTGGAAGAAAATGTGTAAATTGGTACATGATCTGTTCTCATTTGAATAACTGCGGATTCTTTTAGCCGTTCATAACTATCTACAGCCTCGTTTGAGCAAGTGCTCGAGCCATTCAAAGCCAAAATGTCACTGCAGTCTTGAGTAACAACAACTGATGAAAGGACATGGCTTCAAGGCTTCTCCCAAAACATCGGTTTGCGCCGAGCTGTTACTTCTCATGGTCCATTTTTTGGCCACAACTATTCGCTGGCCATGACCTGAATGGGCAAAGGAAGAATAACACACAGGACACCGTCGCATGGAATTCACTGAGGTCAGCATTTACAGTTTCCTGTGCAAGACAACGTGGAGCTGAAGAGAGCGATATGACCAGGAGTGGTGGGATTGTGGCATGAGTGGAAGGGCAGATTCCGGTCTGTGATTGTTAGTATTTAATGCAACCCTGAGGAATAAGTGTCTCAATTTTCTGTAGAAACAAAGGAGATCATTTCAGATCCTTAAGGCAAGATCTGAAAAAAGATCTAAAAAAGATTGAATGTTTATTTGGTGGGATGATGTTGGGGATTTGGTATCACAGGCTCAAACACACACACACAACATTTTCCCTGCATGTATATCATAGCATCATATATCATGTTTAGAATAAAGTCTTTTGAGCATAGCTGTATGATGTTTCATGAAAAATTCATTTTGCCAAAAAATTGATCAGTCGCCATTCCCTCAAAATTCCATGTTTGATATTTTATTTGTACACATATTTAAATTAATATCCACGATTCCAACAGCCATGCTACTTTTAAAGTGGCATGAATTCTAATTGAATGCCTCCCATTTGGTATATCCATGGTATATCTAATGCAGTTATAACCAAAAAGAAGCCAAATCTCAATCTCTCTTAAAAAAAATTGTGAATTGATTGTGATGCACAGCACACGGTGACACAACGAAATGTGTCCTCTGCTTTTAACCATCAGCCTTGGTGAGCAGTGGGCGCCCGGGGAGCAGCGTGTGGGGACGGATCGGGATCCTTCTGATTACGGGGCCGCTTCCTTAACCGCTAGGCCACAACTGCCCCACAGGGTCTCTGGACTCTCTGGTAATAGCGAACATGGAAATGAAACTCTTAGCACTCTGAGTTGGTTGTTAAATAAGTCCCAATGGAAAGGCAACTAACACCAAAGGATACAGATGATGACTTTTCGGGTGAAGTTAGATGTAACATATCAGAGCGCAACAGTGAGTTTCCGTGCAACATTTACGGCATTACTGATGGATGCGATTCTGCATGAGCAGATGCAAGTGACTAATAATCCAAGCGACACGTGGCACCTCTGATAAGTAATTAGTTGCAGTTGACATCTTTAACACAGGCCAGACAGCGACACATGAGCTCCTGCCATCAAGTTAGGCTCAGCTCAAGGTTTTCTGCTATTTTTATAAGGGGTCACTGTCCTTGTTACTTTTGATGTCAAGGTTGCTTCCAGTTTTGTGGGAAAGGATCCTTCCAGATAAAACTAAAGTGATTGGTGATGATCCATAATCTATGACCTTGTTTTGTTAAGCATGCATGACAACGTGTCAATTTTATCATCAATTTTCTCACGATTTTCCATCACAAATGATTTTACATCTCAGACATCTCAGAAATGAGCCGATTTGTGATGAGAACAGTCATCTGTTTGGGCAACACTTGTAACTCTCTCCAACTAGTACATTTTTGTTACATCTAATTGAAATAACTATAAAACCATAAATTCCGGACTACAGAAAGCACCTGTATGACGTGTGTCTAAAAATTGCACGTGTCCCTTTTAAAACATGAGATATAAATGGAGCAAGTTTAAAAAAAAACTTTAATTTAAAAAATGCTGGTAATATCCACAACTAAACACATACAACAAATGATTTTTCGGAACAGTGCTTTTAATGGTACTAAAGTTGTCTTCTTCGGTATTGGAATTGAACAGCCCGACGGCATGCCATTTTCAGTTTGCTGAAACAGTTTCATTGGTCCACTGTGACCTGTTTGGTAATTTTATTTTTTTGGTGGCAGGGAGTTAGTTAACCTGTAAAAATCTCTTTGTAAAAATCTGCAGTTCTCAAAGCGTGTGAAAAAAGTAGCAGAGTTTATGAGTATATTCATATCATCTTTAGACCTGCAGTGTAATGTTCTGTTAGTTTGGGCCTCAAAAAAAAGATTTCCAGTAAGTAGCTGGGTGGTGAATAAATACACGTATGCATTATTAGTCAGATGATCTCAATCATGCAATGGAAAGGTTTGTTTTATGTTTTTTACACGGCATTACCTGTAATACCTCTAAGGCCTGTTAGTGTGTACTTGTGTTAGTGTGTACCAGCGTGTGCTTAGCGTTTAGTTTATGTATTTCTCATCTGTAAGTATTTAAACAATCAAATATTATGTCTTCCAGGTCATCGTGAAATAACTCTTAGACTGTCCCCAAACAAAACTACTGTAATGCTAATCCAGCACGTACCACATAATGTCAACTATAACTCTCACAAGTGCCAGCCGGCCTTTGGTGTGGCTTTACAGTCTGATTGCAGATAACAGGTCGACCGTAATGGAGATTTACAAAGAACCTGCTTGACAATGTCACATAAAGTACATCTGGGTGATGCACTCTTTACATGAATAGAAATGAACAAAAAAGGCCTGCCTTGCCACTTATCTGTAGCTGAGCTATGGGTCAACAATGCCAATAAATGCATAACAATAAGCTCTGTGGTACTCTTTCAATTCAAATATTCCATTGGTCAAGATCTTTGAAAATCATTGGTTTGAAGAACCTTTAAAATCATTGTTGCGGCCTTCAACCTGTTGGATCATCTTAACCATCTGCCCAAATTGCGGTCTTACTCAGAATAGGAAGCTTTTCTTTTACTGTGCTTCAGCCCACATTCTGAATTCAAGCCTTTTGTTCCATGCCCACATTGCCAGATGTAGTTGTCCGTGCACGTTTCTCCGGGAAACCCTGTAAGACGATATCAGCCCGCTATCCGAAAGATCTGAGGCATTTCAACAAAGACCAAAAAAACCATCAAACAGTCATACACACACATGGACAAATGCTGTGATCCAGTCCTCATCTAACTTGGCTGTCCTTCAGCCGTTGACGTCAGAACTCAAATACCACCGAAGCCACATCAGACGCCTGTGAACTCACCACCCACAAACAACAGAGCAGCAGAAATGTGATTATAGTGGATGCGCTAAAATGATACACGCCACCTGGCGCAGCAGCAAGCCGGAGGAAAGGTATCAAAAGAAACCCCGAGGTGGAAAGTTCAGTTTCATTCAGGGGGAAGAATGAGAATCGCTTCTGGTTTAAGCGACATGACATGCATACTTGCCAGCAAAGCGAATGTTCAGTAGTAATATACTGATTTTAAATGGACACGATTAGACTGGTTTAGGCTGGATAGTGAATAAAAAACAAAGGCATGTACTTTATGATGATGAAAAACTACAATAACAACACAATAGAAGCTATGAAATTAAAAAAAGTACAATGAAATATACTACAACAGAGTAGTATTTTCAATTTAACGTCTCTCTTGTTTTATTGGAACACCATAGATTTCTTTAAATGATAAAACATTTTTTATTTGTATCATTGTATGTTCCTATTCGGTTGAGCTTTTCAAATTTCATTGACCTTTTATGCCGTTTGTCCACGATGGATTGCATTTAGTTTTTGATTATGCAGATTTTTTTTCTTTCTGTCGTTCTTTCTTCAGATGACAGTTCCTTCTGTGTACAAGACTTCGGTGTACAAGACTTGTACAAGACTGTGAGTGGTATGTGTGTTTACGCCTGAGTGTGTGAGAGTGTGCACCGTGCCCTCAGCTCAGAATTGAGTGTGTGTGTTTGAGAGAGAGGCCGATTCTGAGCAGTAAAGATGGAGAGCGAAAGTTGGTGGGCCTGGAGTCTGGCGTGTGTAAATGGCTCGGCCCAGCTGTCACCGTCACAACCCTGCCCTAAAGCGGGGCTGTCCGAGTTATGCGGGGCGCCAGGGGGGCCATTGTGGCCCACTGCTCCCTCCTAGCCCTCCGCTCATCCTTTCTTCCCGCACACCCCCTGCCTGCCTCCTGTCACCCTGACACTCGGCTTCCTCCCTCCGCCTTTGTTCTGCCCTCAGGACAGGATTCTAGTTAAGCTGAGCATACAAACGAATGCGTGCTGTTGTTTCTGTGCGGCCCCTGACCAACAAGCGTTACAATTACCAGGTACTTTACTCGGAATTACATCTGCCCCATCTGAGAAAGGATTATGCTCGTCCAACTTCACCAGAGTTTAAATGGCTATTAATTGAAGATATTAATTGAAATTTGTAATTCAGTTGGTTGTTATAACATTAACACAAAATCAATTCCATTCATCTTATATTAGGTGGTGTAGATAATATATGCTAATACATGATAAACTTTACTCAAATTCGGGAGAGATATAAAGAACCACTTGTGGTCCAGAGTTAATAATAATTCAGTTCATTCTCTCTGTTTAGATCTCCGTACATTGCTAACCAAAGCTTATTTTACTCTTTAGATTTAATCTTTGACCACATAAGAATAAATGAAATAACGTAATAAAACACAGGTGAACATAGGAAATTTAACCCCATTCAAGGCTAATCTGAGCTGCTTTAGCTCCTTTAGTTTTAAGTTCAGAAGACATCAACTTCTAACAGAAAAAGATCAGAACATTTAAAAGTAAGGGGGCATCATTTCAGAAACTCTTTGATGCTCAGGTCAGGAGCTCTTCGGAGCTTTTAGTTCACACCAACTACACTCTGAACGTTAAAAGTACACACCTTGCCCTCTGAGAGCATGCGAGTCTCAGGCCATCGGCCGGCTTTAACACAGTCAAACACAACCTCCCATCACACTTCTCCGAAACGGGTGAAGCGTCCCTCTGAGCAGTTAACAAAGCCTTTGAGCGGTGGGCAGAATTTGCATGACACACAAAGGCACCCCCTCCCTCCTCTCTGTTTGCTGTTTGACGGCAATAGATGGACGAGAGGGCGACAAGTGGTGCAGAGGGGGTGGGATGAGTTGAATGACCTCTCAGTGTTGCCGATACTGCTGCTTTGTGACCCTTAAATCTGGGGAGCAGCCTCCCGGCGTGAGCACTTTTTTTTGTCCTGATGGGTCTTTCGGAGCAGGATGCCGGCCCTGGGGGAAGAGAAAAGGGGGCTTCTCGCCCCTCGCAGCCTGAGTGTATGGGTGTGTGTGTCTGAATGTGTATTAGGCTTTGAGGGCATGCGGCGTAAAATCGAGTCCGCACCGTGAGATGTGCCCCTCTGATGAGTAGGAGATTTCCATTGTGGCACAGCTCGACACCGCCATGCTCATGTGGAGTGAACCCCCCCCACAGGCCCTCAAAACTCAGTGGGCTTAACCATCCATTTTATTTTAAGCCATCTTCCCACCCCAGTGGAGCCCGAATGTCTGTCATGTCTGCTCCATGATCCTACAAAAGCCCACGTGGAATAAAGCGCTAGGAAGGCTACGTGTACCCCTGTTTCTTGAAGACCCTTAGCTGCCAGTGGAGGCCTCACCCAGCACCTTGGTGTTGAAACTAGCTGGTCTGTCACCTATGCCACAGCTGTTGAGGCTGCTGGTCTGGGCTTGTGACACTTCTTTGGCAGTTTTCCGATGAATATTTATATTTGGTGTCAATGTGCTGGTAGCTCCTCAAGCTCTTGTAAGGATGTCAAGCCGAGTTTGACTCATGGGTCAAGGAATTGAGGGCTTCTTAAGACTATTGCACAATAGGGACTCAACTCAAGAATGCCTTGCGGTTGCTAGGTGACGCCATTGTTGGCGCCTTGTGCCGTCTACATATTCATAGTCCTTGAAGTCATTAGTAGTCATTCATTCATACTGGTACACCCACTTGACCCATTCTGCCTGTTACCGTGGGAAACCTTATAGGAGGCTGGGCTGTGAAACGTTTATAACTTGTTAGGTACACATGACCAGTGCAATCTGTCACGTCTAGTTAAGTGCTATACAGAAACCAAGATTTAATAATGGCATGAATGCCACTTGACTGCAGATATAGACACAGAATTTTTAATTGGTCTGCAATGCTGGTGAGTCCATTGTGAGTTCAGTATCTAAACCAAAGATGCAAATATCATACGCAAAACAGAAATACAAACTCAAATGACCAGGTAATCATGTTTCATTTTATTGTGTTGCAACAGCATAACATATCATTGCTCAAATTTGTGCTGAATTAAGTTAGCAAATTATTGGCCAGTAATAACTGGAATTGGAACATGTGGCTACATGTTTATTGTAACTATTATGTCCATCTTTTCTGATTCTGTACGAACCAACAGCAGCATACTGAATTTCAAAAGTGTTTGAACCGTGCTCATTTATTTTCTTTTATTACAATGAAAAATTTTATTTAAAAAAGAGAGTCGGCCCAATAACAGCGTGTTGAACATTAACAGCCAGGATGTAGACAAGGTCAAAGTAAAAGTAAAACAGAAGAACACACAGCCTCCTGATGCAACTTTATGATATTTGTGAATGGCCCGGGCTCAAACATCCGCTCAGTCACAGGTGCCGCAGCTGGCCCCGCCCCGCCCCGCCCAGCTCCGCCCACATTCCAGAGGGCGGGGCCTCCGGCGCTCCGGTCCCCGCACGAGGCGCGACTCGCCAGCCGAGTTCCAGACGCGCCGAAGAAATTATCCCCAATGGCCACGTTCCGCGCTCTCCGCTTCGCCCCTTCCGCCGCATTATTTATTAACGCCGTATTTATTGTCGTCCGAACGAAAGAACGTAAGTACAACTTCTCAAAACTTCACCCACTCTTAATGTCATATATTGTCGCTTGCTGCGCGCACCGCGTGGCGACAGCCCCGTACATGTCATTAGACACCCAGTCGCTGTCTCACTCGCCGGAAGAGTGTTAAAAAGCGCTTTTAAAGAGCAAACGTCGCACTATGTAAGTGTGTTACTCTGAGTAACTCCGTCAGTGTTACTCTGCGTGTCTCTGTCGGTGTTACTCTGAGTAACTCCGTATCTCCGTCAGTGTTAGTTTGAGTAACTCCGTCAGTGTTTCTCTGCGTGTCTCTGTCGGTGTTACTCTGAGTAACTCCGTATCTCCGTCAGTGTTAGTTTGAGTAACTCCGTCAGTGTTACTCTGAGCGTCTCTGTCTGTGTTACTCGGAGTAACTCATCAGTGTGGGGTGGTAGTAACCTAGTGGGTAACACACTCGCCTATGAACCAGAAGACCCAGGTTCAAATCCCACTTACTACCATCGTGTCCCTGAGCAAGACACTTAACCCTAAATTGCTCCAGGGGGGGACTGTCCCTGTAACTACTGATTGTAAGTTGGTCTGGATAAGGGCGTCTGGTAAATGCTGAAAATGTCGGTGTTGCTCTGCGTGTCTCTTTAAACAGCTTAAAAACGATTACATCACGTTGGTTGGATTTTCGGGAAAGTCTCTGTAATAACGACCCGTGTAGGACCAGTTTGTAACGCTGCTCGCTTCTTTTCTTCCAGATGTACTTTTAGACATGAAGGCCTCCGGAGGAGAGTTGGGATGGCTGCCCTCGCCCAGTGAGGATGGGGTAAGTGTCCCGGTCCCCTCGGATTTCCGTCCGCTTCGCTAGGCCTCACCTTAAACCTGGACTTCCGATTTGCTTCCGTCCTTCTGCAGTGGGAAATTGTCCAGACGGTCATCAACGGGTCCCTGCTGTACACGTACAGCGTTTGCAATGTGGGCGGCGACACCGAACAGGACAACTGGCTGCGCACCACCTTCATCCAGCGGCGGCCCGACGTGTCCCGCATCTCGGTGGAGCTCCGCTTCATAGTGCGAGACTGCGGCACGTTCGGCGGCGCCTCGCCATCGTGCCGAGAGACCTTCGGCCTGTTCCTGGCAGAGACGGACTCCGACGTGGGCACCACCTTCCGAAAAGGCCAGTTCCGCAAGGTGGCCACGGTGGCGCCGGATGAGGTGACAGTGGACCGCAGCGGGGGAAAGGCCGCACTGCGTGTGAACGTGGAGACGCGGACCGTCGGCCCGCTGTCCCGTCGCGGCTTCTATCTGGCTTTCCAAGACTCGGGGGCGTGCGTGGCGCTTATCTCGGTGCGCGTCTTTTACACCACCTGCCCCAGCACCACGAAGAGCCTGGTGACGTTTCCAGAGAAGATCACGGAGGCCTCCCTCACCGAGGTGGTGGGCACGTGCGTGAAGAATGCCGTGGCACCCGACCAGGCGCCCCCTCCTCGTATGTACTGCACCACCGAGGGCGAGTGGGTGGTGCCTGTGGGACAGTGCCAGTGTGGAGCTGGTTACCAGGCCTTTGGAGAGATCTGCCAAGGTGAGTGTGTGTGTGTGTGTGCGCATGTTTTTTTTTAGGAAAGTCTAGTTATTTGAGATGCGCTAGTTCTATTACAAAAAGCAAAGCATGCATGTATTTTATTACGTTTTTAATGGATCCGGCGGAATATATTACAGTTTTTTTGTTTTGTCATCTTACATTCAGGGTCTGGACAAAAAGCAATGCCTGTAGGTGGCGCTAAATACAGCATATATTGTAGCAGGTTTTTTAATTACTCTCGAGTATGTTCAGGTCCGGTTTGGTACGTAATGGGCATGTTCCGTGCACACTGCCTTGCCTTTGATGCAAATTTATTAAGGGTCCAAACAAAAAGAACATAAGTACAACTTTTCAAAAACTTTTATTCTTAATTTTTTGCTTTCTCCTCATACCGCTTGGCGACAGCACTTGGGAACACCCACGGGGTGCATTCACTTTCTCACATTTTGTTCCCTTCAAACGTCCCCGGGTGTAAAAAGAGCTTTTAAAAGCCACACCATCAAGTGTGGTAATAATAGTCTAGTCTGTAAGGAAAGTCCAGTTATTTGAGACGTACACAAGGCATGTTAATGCCGTATTAACCCGGCATCCAGCCACCACGCGCTTTCATTTGAGTTTATTACACACAAACTGTCCCCCCCCCCCCCCCCCCCCCCCCCGTTCACGTTACACTGGGAATCGCCCAGGTGAGCCATGAAACCCAACGCTCCTCTACTGTTGTTAGCGGGCGGTGGTCCGCCAGAGAGGCCGAGCCGTTTACTTGACGCATGAGCAAGCCGAGAAGAATGAGCGAATCACACCGAATTCCACTTCCCTTCACGCCCCGTCACCTGCCAACTCTGTAATTCCGCTCTGTGTCGTATGTGGGGTGTCATGTTCGGCCAAAGGTGGAGGGTGGCGGAAGCTGGGCATGTGAAGTTTGTTATGGGTTCGGTCCCAGGGTCTTCTCAGTTTCATGGGTGTAACAATAAGTTGAAAGAACAAGAGAAAGAGAGAAAGAAAGAAAGAGAAAGAAAGAAAGAAAGCCTTTAAGTTAGTGTTGAACAGAAAGCCCAGTTCCGGCGCTCTCGCTACACAACGCGGCGCAGATCGCACGCCCTTAAAACAAGATGGAAGGTAATGACAGGGGGTGTGGGGCAGCAGGAATGCGAGATGAGGAGCTCTGTAATCTGCGTGGGCAGTTGGAGGCGTTCTGGTGGGATATTTTCACACAGACATCACACGCCGCCTCGACTCCCATGACTAAGACAGCTGTCATGACTCGAGAGTGCAGGAAACCTGTCACCTGGGCATTACCTCTGTTGTCTATTTGCCTGTTGCCATGGTTATGGACCATAAATTACAGGGGAGGGTGGGGGGTGGGGTGGTGGATGGGACACACCTGGCTTCCTGCAACGCGAGTTAGCCATCTTTTAAAGTGCAGGGAGTTTCCAGAGGAGTGTTGGTGGTCCCTTCACGTTCGGAGCGTTAAAACACCACGCACTTTCCCACAGACTAACTTGATCCGTCCGATGCAGATTCCTTGGAGGTTTTTAAAAAAAAATTGTTTCAGCAGGAATTAAGGTCAGGTTTAGGAATCTCATGAACGTTTGGCAGATGAACAGACAGGATCTAACACCTGAAGGGGAAACTGGACACGGGCAGGAAGTTCCGGAAAAAAGACGGCGGATGCCACCTCCCTATTGTGTTCATGAGCAAAAATAAAAAGTATGATCTCATATATTGCTGGCCAGGCGAGATTTTTTATTATTTTTTTTTATATCCTTTTAGTTAGTCCTTTTAGTGTACCAGGAGGTATGAACAAAGTTTTAAAAAGAGCAAACGTGAGTTTCGAGCAACCGTAAGTTAACTTGTAAGGCTCATGTTCCCCCTCACTATGTTATTCAAACTCAAAAACGAGATGTTTTTTTTTCCAGTGACCTCTGATCTCTGGGGGGGTTAAAGCCACCTGGTCCTCTTAGCTGGTGTCATTGTGATCGGCCGGCCAGCGAGAACTGTGGTGGTGGGGTCGGGGTCTTTTCATCACGGTCCGAGCCGGTCTCTGTTACATCAACAGGGCGTGATATACGATTCCCTGGTACTGCGCACCTTTCCATTCAGCACGTTGACCTCTGAGTCATTTAAGTGCTTGTAAAAAAAAAGTCTGAAAGACTTGGTTATGTTGAGTGGTTGGTTTAATGGGATACGTACAAAACTAGACATTAGCTAGTTAAACACGAAACCTGAATAATAAACTTACTGCAATTTCATCTAGAACTAAAAACAAAAGCGAAAATTAAGCATATGACCAGACTGGTTTGAGGTGATCCTTTCAGGAAACACAGTGACATAATAACTTTAGAATGTGTGTTTAAGTATATAACTTTAGAAAGAGGTGTAATTACCAGTAAGTAGCAAATTACCAAATGTAGTGGTAATTAAACTTCTTACTGAGGTATTTTATTATATATATATATATATATATCAGATCACAAAAGACAATGTAAATAAAATACATCTAAAATGCATTTTAGTTGATATATATATATATATATCAACTAAAATGCATTTTAGATGTATTTTATTTACATTGTCTTTTGTGATCTGATGTGTATATTGCACTTAGTCCCACGCAACAAAGCAGATTTATATGATTTTTTTTTTTTAATGAGCGGGAAAAGGTCTGCACAGCTGTCCCTGAAAATAGCCGTGGACAGAATTAGGTCGAAACTGGCATGAATTCATCCCGCTCTCCCACTCGTTCCCGCACATTCCCACCATGACTGTGTCCGCCACCGGCGAAACAGCCCTGGCTGAATTTAGCCACGCCAGCCACAGCTGCTCGCTGGTAAGGCATAAGCGGACCGTCGCCGCAAACGGAGGAACTTCCTCACCACGTTGCCCTTTTATCCCGAGTTTGGAATGGTGGCGATACACACGGCACTTTGCTTTTAAAAGGCTTTAAAAAAATACAGTAAAACCAATGAATTCAGTCGCTAAACTTTTTTTTAATTTTTATTGGCAGTAAGAAATGCTCATAAATTATGAAATCAATAAGGAAAACATTTATATTTGCCATATTCATTACATATAAATAGAAAAATAGTTTGTTGTATAATAATAAATTTGGCTTATGAAAGTCTGAAATCCTCTATCTGTAATTAACAGTGTTATCAGTGATCAGAAAATGATTAACTATACAGAGATTGTCTTGAGCTTGAATGAAACCACTAAAGAAATTACTTTCTTTTCACGACGTTCATAAAAGCTGAAAGCGCTCTACTTTTCTCTCAGGGTGTTTGTTAAGACCAACTGTTGCACCGAAATCTTAGTTAGCATAAGAATCAAGTCTGTTGAGGCCGCCCTTTTAACCGTTCGGGGGACTCCATGCCGACTTGTCCAATCTCGGTCTCAGATGAGTTTAGGGGGTCCGGGGTTTTATTTCCACTCGAACCTACGACAGCCCCCCTGCTGTTTGTTTGTTTGAGGCGAGCTTTCTGTTCCGCTGAAAGAAAGCTGTCCTCTCTGGGCTCTATTTATCCCGCAAATCCCCGTCCCAGGAGAGGGCTTCTGTCGCTGGGGCCTGAGAAGCCCGACCCCCGACCCACCCCCGCCTTTCCGACTTATTCCAGTCTCAAGGGTGCAGCTGAAAAATGACTCCCCGAGGCAAATGCGATTGGCATCGCCTTCGTCAGGATGGTGTAGCTGTCATCACATTACATCTGTAACGATGTCAAAGCAGGACCCCCCATCCACATTCTTTCCTACTTCCTAAATGCACTTCCTCACATCGCCAGCCCTGTTCCTCCTGTTTCCAGTCACTCCTGTCAAGAGGTTGCTGCTGGGCTCTTCCCCTCTCCGGTGGTTTTTTTTTTTTTTTTTTTTAACCCCCCTTCAGTCGACACAGGAAGGAAGGGAGGATGACAGGAAGGTCACACAAATTTGCAGTTCTCACTTCCTGTTTGCACTGAGTTACCTCGCATGTCCAGGCTCGCCCTGTGGGTGTGATGCCTTTTGTTTGCTTTTATATAGATGAATGGGACTGGCGAGAAGTACGATGAAGGGCTCATATCTCAAGGGTGTGTCCGTGCCTGTGGGAATTTGTTTTCACATGTGTACGATTCACCCAGCTTTTCATTCTCAAATTACTGCTGCTTTCTTGGTCATATGACGTGTTTGTGTGCAATTAAAAAGTTAAAGGTTTTATGGCTAATAGTGCTTTATGGGAACAGAAGGTTAAAACTAGTATATACATAATACATTCATATTAAAATATAACTAATATATATTCTAAACATATCATCTAAATATTAATCTTTTTTTTTTTTTTTACTGTACCACATTCCAACACACTTCAGTTATCCAAAAATATTGGAAAATTATTGACAATCAATCCAAAATTCCCAGTACAGAAATGTCCATGTTTTAAAAAACATGGGGCTGAAATGAGTAGGTAGTATGTCATTAGTTATCTTTATTTATTAGACGCATGTAAAGTGTGGATCATGTGTAAAGTGCGTGCATAGTTTCGGGGATTGTTCCATTGTCGCAGCTGTGAAGCTGACCACACACAGCGAAGGGGGGGGTCATTGTCATGTCGGGGTGCCACTGCGGTAATGAATAGCCGAACCGCTGACTAAACCACCGCCCCCGCTCCCTTCTGTCATTCGCAGCGTGCGAAGAGGGCTTCTTCAAGACAGCTGTGTCGAGCGCGCCCTGCCAGCCCTGCCCTGCCAACACCCAGCGCTCCAAGCCCGGCGCCCCCTTCTGCGAGTGCCTGGGGGGCTTCTTCAGGTCGCAAAGCGACTCTCCATCCACCCCCTGCTCTGGTCAGTACAAAACGAATACCTCGTCATTTTCACTTTTCACTGATTCTCTGCATGGAAGTGATCATGTCGTTCTTACTTTCAGCCCCGCCCAGCGCACCTCGTGATCTCATCACCACCCCTCTGTCCACGGCCGGCAGACTGCAGCTGTCATGGCGCCCCCCTCTGTTGACCGGTGGGCGCAGCGACATCACCTACAGCGTTTCCTGCGAGCATTGCAGCGGTGCCGCGTGCGCGCCGTGCGGGGAGAAGGTCCGCTTCGAGCCCGGCGCCGCCGCTCTGCGCGACCCGACAGTCACAGTGAGCGAGCTGGAGCTCCACCTCAACTACACCTTCATGGTGGAAGCCCAAAGTGGAGTCTCCCAGTACAGTTCCCAGAGAGCCTCCAGCAGCATCACCACCACACTGCACAGCGCACGTAAGGCTTGAATCTGACAATGCTAATATATGGACCAGAAAAGTATCTTAAAGTCTTGGAACAATAATTTGGTCCGGTCCCAGGAGTTCTCATATTGCCTTGTCTTGGAAAATGACAAGACTTAATGGGGGCTCGGTGTAGTGATGGCTAAGCGTTTAAGGAAACGGACCAGTAATTGTAAAGTTGCTGTTTTGAATCCTGAATCGCCTGAGGTGCCACTGAGCAAAGCACCGTCCCCACACGCTGCTCCCCGGGCACCTGTCATAGCTGCCCACTGCTCACCAAGGGTGACGGTTAAAAGCAGAGGACACGTTTCACTGTGTGCTGTCCTGTGGTGCGTCACCTGTAACAACTAATCACTTAAACTCTTTCTCCTTAATCTCCTTAATATTGATTAGATGATGCCCCGCCCATTCATACTCACTGAAACTTCTGGAAATATATGGTCCTTTTTTGAATGTAATTTCATATCCTTGAGAGGACAACTCCACTATGGCACATTTGTTTTTGGTTCCTTCTAATGCCATGTAAAAATATATATTTTTAATTATCCTCAGATCCACCTGTGGTGTCGTCCCTTCACGTAGAAGACCGGACTCCTACCAGTCTGTCCCTGACCTGGGCCCTGGATCGCAAAGTTCTTCCGTCTTCCTCTTACCGCTATGAACTCATGTACCGCAGAAAAGTTAGTAGTAAACTACTTGTTATAATCCGTCTATAGTAACGCATGTCTTAGCCCCTCCCACTGGGATGTAACCCCTCCTTCACCCATCTAATTGGCCGTTCTGTTTGTCTCCCTCTACAGGACGATAAAAGTGACCAGGACGTCACCACATACACAGTGCTGGTTTTAGAGAAGAACTCAGTTCAGATAAATGATCTGTCCCCTGGCACCAAGTACCTGTTTCGGGTTCAGACTCTGAACCAGGACGGCCATCCGGGCAGCAACAGCAAGGAATACGTGTTTCAGACCCCGTCTGTGGGTGAGTGGGTGTTCATGTAATTCTTCTACCATTAACTTCTGATCAATGACAAGAGTAATAAAACTTCTCCTTGTGTCCCACAGCTGAATATCAGAGCAGCGGCAGCTCCATGGTGGTGATGGGTGCCGTCGTCGGCGGTGCCATCATGCTGCTCATCGTCGTGGCGGTTTTATTTCTGCACAAAAGGTGCGCAACGGCTCCCGTCCTTCTGTTTGTATCGTCACACCTAACAACGGTCTTCGCTCTCGTCAGTTTTCCCTGATAACCCGGCGCCCTGTGGTGTTAATGCCCTGTTAATGTGTGACTTTGAAAGGAGTTTATCTTATCGTGGGGGACACATGAAACACGAATGACTTTCCTCGCTTTTCCCTTACAGGAAACTCAAATTGCATTCCAGACAGAGCTGCGAGGACAACTACTTCACTTGCTCAGCTTCAGGTAAGAACAAAAAGAAACAAGACACCACGACTAAAGCTACTTTAAAATTCCACCCTGTTCCATGCTGATCCAGCCCCAGCTAACATGTTCCATAAATATTATATATATTTATATACAATTTTAACCAGTACAGAACAGTACAAAAAGAAAAATCAAATTCCCACCCTCCCACCCCTACAACGCTGGAGGAAATTACTTCCCAACAGATCCTCCAACAATATGACACATGACCTCTCTAATCCAGTGGCCAAATGCTGGAGGATGATGGTCCTTCCATCTATAAAGAATCAGCCTTCTAGTCAACAGAGAACAAAAATCAGTCCTTTTAAAACCGTGTCTGCTCAGAATATGTCAGTTGGAGCCACAGTTTCCCAGGTATCAAAAATAGATCTAAGGTACAGCTTAAGGTATCCATATACAGCTTAGGACATGTTCAAAACATATGCAGCAATGTGGCCGGGGCTTGTTTACATCGATCACATGATGGATCCATATCTATATGTTTAGGATTGGCTTTGCATTTCAAGACTGAGTCTGGGGGACGTGAAGTGAACCAGCTGGAGTAAAGATGAAACAAAAAATTTAGACTTATGAATATTGAACTTTTCAGATAGTTGTTCTAAAGTGGCAAATCTTCCAAAACATGTTTTGAACATGAACAGCTAAAACGTTTGAATCTTTTTACAGAGAAGCTTCAGCCCCTGAAGTCCTACGTCGACCCCCATACATATGAAGACCCCAACACGGCTGTCTTGAAGTTCACCAGCGAGATCCATCCTGGTCTCATCACGAAGCAGAAGGTCATTGGAGCAGGTGAGACGTTGGTCTTTGGCCGGTGTACAGTGAGCGCATCATGGCGGAGCGCTGACTTCTTTTTACGCGCAGGTGAATTCGGGGAGGTGTTCCGAGGCGTTCTGAAGAAGACGGGACGGGCAGGAGAGGTGGCGGTGGCGATAAAGTCACTGAAGCCAGGCTACACAGAGAAACAGAGGCAGGACTTCCTGAGCGAAGCCAGCATCATGGGCCAGTTCACCCACCGTAACATCATCCGTCTGGAGGGCGTGGTCACAAAATGTACGAATCATTAAATACTTGTTCGCCATTTTCTAATCATACACTAGATGCCAGGCGTTTGGTCCCAACCTTGGAATTGGAAACTAATTCTAAAATCACAGAAAAACGTAAAGATATGTGAGCGAGTGTTTTTTTTTTGTACTGTAATGCTATTGTGGAGATAATGTTGAGATGTATATTTATCAGTTCCTTCTGATCCCCCTTCAGTCAAACCTGCCATGATTATCACCGAGTACATGGAGAACGGAGCCCTGGACATCTACCTCAGGGTGAGCGCTCCGTCAGGACGTTCGTGTGTCCCCTGAATGTCATCTGAGTGTCTGCATCAGTTCGTCTTGCCAACTGCTAACACTCACACGCCTCCTCCTCATATCTGCTAGGATCATGATGGTGAGCTGTCGTCATACCAGCTGGTGGGCATGCTGAGTGGCATCGCAGCTGGCATGAAGTACCTCTCCGACATGAACTACGTGCACCGGGACCTCGCCGCCCGCAATGTCCTGGTCAACGCCAACTTGGAGTGCAAGGTGTCGGACTTCGGCTTGTCACGTGTTCTGGAGGACTACCCTGAGGGCACCTACACCACCACGGTGAGATTTACTGCCATCCAATAGGCCTTATGAAGTATAATTCCATTTAATATGGAATCTTAATTGAAACAATATTTCTCTATCCGTTGTTTTGGTGTATTGAGGAAAAGGCTAAACTGTCCTCTTTCGGTGCTTTTCTCTCCCAGGGAGGGAAGATTCCCATCCGCTGGACGGCTCCCGAGGCCATTGCCTACAGGAAGTTCACCTCTGCCAGCGACGTGTGGAGCTTTGGCATCGTGATGTGGGAGGTCATGGCGTTTGGAGAGAGGCCGTACTGGGACATGAGCAACCATGAGGTAGGAATGCTTCTCATAAATATTTTTATAATTAGTTTTATATTGCTAGCTTGGTCGCCAGTGATGATTGGGTAGAAATGACCGCCGCCTCTTTTTTTTTTTTTTTTTTTTTTTTTTTTTTTTCCCGTTCTCAGGTCATGAAGGCCATTAATGAGACGTTTCGGCTGCCTGCGCCAATGGACTGTCCTTCTGCCGTCTACCAGTTGATGCTCCAGTGCTGGCAGCACGACCGAACCAAGCGGCCTCGCTTCACCGACATCGTCAACGTGCTGGACAAACTGCTGCGGAATCCGGAGTCCCTGAACACAATCGCCAGCTTTGACCCATGGTGAGAGCTCACGACTGACAGGCAGAACCGAGGAAGTTGTGCGTTTTCTTGGACCTGTTGTGTTTTTGGGGGGCGGGTGTAAATATCCAGGATATTTTCTTGCTGTGTATTTTACAGTTTAGAACGATAATAGGCGTTGAGGAGGAGACCTTCCTTAAATAAAGTAAATAAATTAAAAAGCTGTTTTTGACTTTATCTTTTTTTTCTAGTGTTTCTATTCGACTGCCCAGCACCAGTGGCAGTGATGGTGCCCCCTTCAGATCAGTTGAGGAATGGCTGGGCTCCATGAAGCTGAGCCAGTACAAAGAGACGTTTGCTGTGGCTGGTATTGTGACCATGGAGCAAGTGCTATGCTTAAAGCCAGAGTAAGTGACACTCGTGACACATTAATGTTTAAAATACAAAAGAAAAAAAAAGTTTACAATCCACATCATCTGTGAACGCATTCATTAATTTGTGTCTTTCCTTTCAGGGACTTAAAGAACATTGGGGTGCTGGTACCAGGTCACCTGAAGAGGATTGCATACAGCATCTTGGGGCTCCGGGACCCGAGTGGCCCCTCTGATGTGTTTGCAGTTTGAGCTGAATCGCAATGCCCCAAGCACTGATGGGAAATATTATGGCAGGCCGGCCTGGACCTGCCCGGTCCATTCCAGTTCACCTCAACTGAACCACATTTACCCCAGGAAGGTCACTTACATAGAACCAGAGAGCTTTTCAAGAACACTGTATCTTAAAAAAAAGACATTTTCTCTACAATATCCTGTTTATTTATTTTTAGACCTTTTATTATGCCTATTATATACTTTTTTTTAAAGAAGGGACCAGTCTTGATAAGAGTTTCACTTGTCTGTATGCATATGACTTTACAGGACAGACCTACACGATAGTTTTTTTGTCTTGTTACTACATGAGGCGCAATTAGACATGATGCAGACTGTAGAGGAACTTGGAGAATGAAGCTTTGGTGAGATTTTTCACTAAAGGCCTGAAGGCCTGTTCCTCTGACAGTAACCGGCAGCCTGCGCGGCTGCAGCAGCAGCAGCAGCGAGAGATGAAGCCATAATGTCCGACCTGCACTTTCTTAATCCTCAGAAGACGTTAAGATTGACTACTTCTTCTTCCTCTCGCGGTTAGGGGTCGCCACAGCAGATCAGCTGGCCCGGTCGTCCACACAGTTTACCTGGTTCTACACCAGATGCCCTTTCTGACATAACCCTATCCATTTAGCCGGGCTCGGGACCGTGCGTCCCCAGTGGCTGGGTCTGCTAAGATGAGTAAATATACAGATATTGTAGTCCAGGCTACTGCCGACAAGAAGACAGCGAGACAGGAGTACTTTTTTTATATATGATGTTAACTCGCAGTTCACTTTTCTATGTGGCTTATCGTGATTTATTGAAGAAGAAATGTAGACGTTCACTACAATATGTCTAAATGCTGCTGTTTGAAAATATTTAATATTTATTCTATTTTTATTTATTACTTGATGAAAAACACTTGACTCATGTGAATGCTGTGTATGCTAAATCCTGAATAAAGCGTTTAGTTTTAAACGAATGTCTTCTTATCTGCTCATTCCAGAATTTTTTACAATTAATATCAGTGGTTTGACAGACGTATCCCACCCTGCAGACACACCATTTCTGTTTCACCACCAAATTATCTTTCTTGACCAAAATAATCAATACACATTTAGTATTAGAAAATTTATATTTTATATGCACAATTTAATAATGAATTATTTTGCCATTCAGTGACAACATTCAGTTGTCACTATTAGAAACATGGAGTGAAATAAATGTTCAGTTACTCTAGACAACATTACTTCATTACCAAATATACAACATTTTAGCTTTATCAAACTCCAGCCCATTGATCCCAAAAGTCATTGTTAAAGTGTGCATATTAAATACTTGTCCTTTCTATTGTATTTTTATAGAAGATTTGAGATTTAATATTTGATATACAGTACAGGCCAAATGTTATGACACACCTTCTCATTCAATGTGTTTTCTTTATTTTCATGACCATTTACGTTGGGAGATTCTCACTGAAGGAATCAAAACTATGAATGAACACATGTGGAGTTATGTACTTAACAAAAAGTGGAGACCTGGTCTCCACAGTCACCGGACCTGAACCCAATCCAGATGGTTTGGGGTGAGCTGGACCGCAGAGTGAAGGTAAAGGGGCCAACAAGTGCTAAACACCTCTGGGAACTCCTTCAAGACTGTTGGAAAAGCATTTCAGGTGACGACCTCTTGAAGCTCATCGAGAGAATGCCAAGAGTGTACAAAGCAGTAATCAGGGCAAAGGGCGGCTATTTTGAAGAAACTAGAATATAAAACATGTTTTCAGTTATTTCATCTTTTTTTGTTAAGTACATAACTCCACATGTGTTCATTCATAGTTTTGATGCCTTCAGTGAGAATCTACCAACGTAAATGGTCATGAAAATAAAGAAAACACATTTATGAGAAGGTTTGTCCAAACTTTTGACCTGTACTATATTAGAGATATTCTCTCTATACATAGTTTATGTCATCATACACGGCATAGCACTTTTTGTTTCATTACAAGTATGTATGTTAAAATGCTTGTAATATGCTCGCTGTTCTCTTATAGACTCAATTTCCTAATGGCTGTGTTCCATTATATGCATCTCAAAATTAAATATGTTATGATCCCCACTGACTACAAATTCTCAACAGCAGTGCACTGTTAATTGGTACCTCATTCATAATAATGTGTGGTTAATTATGTGATTCCAGGAATGCCTGGAATCTATGCCTGGTAATGATTGCTATTGTTATAATCAATTAGTAAAAAACTGAAAGGTTTTTACTGAACGTGGGTTGAAAACGTTTAGCAAATCCGTGTTTGCTTATAATAAATTTGTAATGATATGAAGGGTCGTATTTGCCCCGCCGCCTCCAGTGATATCCAGCAGAGGGCAGTATAACCTAGCACATGAGTGACGTCAGCGGGCGACGTCACAGAAAACATGGCGGCATCCTGAGACGTACATGCTGGTTTGTTGTTAGCTAGACTCATCAGTGATAATTCGGTAGATTGTCTGGACCTGGACGTGTCAGAATGTCGCGGCTGATCGTGAAAAACCTCCCGAACGGGGTAAGTGAGGTGGAGCGCGGTTTTTAGGCGCTCAGCTCAGATTCCAAGTTTCAACAGTTGTGCAGAAGTGGAGACACAATTCTATTAATTAGCTGAAGAACCGTATTAAAAACGGTTTAGGTGGTGTTTCAGATTAAGCTGTGGTAGTAATTTAGACGTCGCGTGTTAAAAGTAAAAAGCGCCTGACGTTTGTGACATTTTTAAAAAATGAAAACTTCTAGGATGATGCGTGCTACGTCGCTTTATTTTCAGTTTAGTTTGATCTGTGGAGAAACCTGCTGTTATCCCCAAACAGACCAGTTTTTGCACATTTTTACACTGTAAACTGGAATCTGAGGCAGTGACCCTTTATTGATTAGAACAAATCTGTCTTGGTGGTAAAATAAAACTTGATTGGTTTTATGGCCACTAGTCCGGAAGTCAGAATTTGTCTTCAGCTTTTTACTTTCTGAAACCTCGGGCGTCGTAGACGACACCGTTTCACGCTTCCCACGTTTTGACAGATGAAGGAGGAGCGCTTCCGCAAGATGTTCGCCGCCTTCGGCACCCTGACCGACTGCAGCTTGAAATTCACGAAGGACGGCAAGTTTCGCAAGTTTGGATTTGTGGGATTCAAGTTGGAGGAGGACGCCGAAAAGGCGAGGAAGCATTTCGACAGGAGCTTCGTGGATACGTCCAGAGTAACGGTGGGTTGGTGGCGTCTGGTGTGTCTCGTGTGCTTCTGATCTGAGACTGAGGCCTCTGATGACTCCGGATTTAGGTGGAACCGTGTAAATCTTTTGGAGACCCGAGTAAAGACAGGCCCTGGAGCAAACACAGTCGCCAGCAGGCCAACGCAGAGGAGGACAAGGAAGATGGAAAAGCTTTTAAAGAGTCTCAGGAGGTGAGGAGCAGAAAAAAACTGATTATAACTGATGGTTTAATGAAAACCAGGACTGTGTGTGTGTTCCCGGTTTCGGTCTTCTCAAAGCACACGTTTTTATTTTATGAAACAATGATGTTGCTGCTGTTCAGGCTGGAAAATGTCACAGGAGTTAAAAATGGAAGACGTTCCAGACAACGTCACCTGAAGATCCCTCCAAAAGCACTGCCTGTCATATTCGGTGTGTGTGTGTGTTTACTTCACTTTAAACAACCGTTTCAATATTCTCATATTCCAGAACAAGGAGAAGAAGAAGAAGAATCGAGTCTCCACGGTTCTTGGTGATGTAAGTACTGATTCCAACATTAACAGTCATCCAGAATCCAGAGATAATGTACAGTTGAGGGGTTGCCTGGTGAGGAGTGAAGTGTGCAGAGGCTTCATGAGACGGTTTTTGGTTTGCGCTGATCCTTCGAATTTTGGAAAGTGTATACATTTGCATATATGTGGAGAGTGTGTTTTATTGTTATGTTCAACATAATTCTATCCGCTCCTCTTAACACAGTTGGAGAAGGACCAGGGCTTCCAGGAATTCCTTGCTGTGCACCAAAACCGTTCCCAGGTCCCGACATGGGCCAACGACTCCCTGGAGGAAAGCGCTTTCAGTGGGAGGATGACCGAAACGAGCAAAAAAGATGGGAAGAAGCCCAAGAAAACAGATGATTATTTAAATTTTGACTCAGACCAGTCTGTAGAAACAAGTGATGAAGAGGAGCAGCAGCAGCAGGAGGAGGAGGAGGATGATGGTGATAAATATTTTTTGTTTTAATGTGGGAAAGTATTTCTTATTAAGTTAAAAATGACCCCTCCAAAAGCCAGCAAAGTGGCTTTTTTATGTAATTAGCACTTTACTAATTACATGACTGTTGTTTCTGCAGCTCCAAAGCGGGCTTTAAAGACCGGCCTGTCCGACATGGACTACCTGCGCTCTAAGATGGTGGAAAAGTCCAATCTGGTTGATGACAGTGATGAAGACGACGTAGATGAGGAGCCAGAGGAGAAGGAAGGTGGTGATGCTGCTGAGGAGCAGCAGCAGGAGGAAGAGGAAGAGGGTGAAGAGCAGGAGAACATTCATGCGCAGCAGGACAGTGCCTATGACAGTGGGGACGTGGACAAGACGGCGAGCTCAGCCAACAGGCCTCATGTAAGTGTGTCGTGTGTGTAATAAGTGTCCTGCTTGTGCATAATAATGAACCATTACCTTAAAACAACTTTGCAAAATGTATATACTATATTGCTCAGTTATTACTCAGTTATTACTCAGTTCAAACTAATGAAAACAAAACCATCGTTTAACAAAAAAAATATTGATTTAACCTTAACCTTATCCCCATGTTAAAAGACATCATGTGTAATAGAGAACATATTGTCCTCTGAGTCTCCATCTGTACACTTTTGCTTGTAGGAGATCATTCTACCCCCCAGCTCTTCCAGCACATCTCTACACATCACCAGTTTTTCTGTAGTCTAATGAAATATTGCTGTGCGTAAGAATCAGGGTCGGCTGATTCTTAGCCACCATGCTGGACCACGTGATATTTACGCTGAGGGCCGTGGTATCTGCTCTTATTATTGTGTATATTGTACAGACAAGACACATTTTAAAACTAGAACGGTTTTCTAAAATCCTTGAATACACGCTTTCCTAATCGGTCTCCTTCTCTCATAACGTATTCAGCCGCCAACCACCGGTTATATGTTAATTATGCATTACACCGTACACTGTACGTGGCACAAACATTATACAAAACACTTATCAATGATCGATTTTTTTCATTTAGTTAATGACAAAGATGTATTGCTTCACAGTTTTGCTTCTTATTAGGTTTATAGATTAAAAGAGTGACAGGCGATTGTGCCTTTATTTATTATTCCGTCCCCGTCGCTTCCCCTAAACAAGGCTTCTAATTGTCATTATGAAGGTCCCAATTAGCTGCTGATTGAATTATTATAATTTTCCAAGTGTCTGTCAGTCCCACGCTGATAAAGACCCTTTGAGGAACGTGATGTTATGTTAATATCCATGACTGCAATGCTAACTACGTGGGCCGGGGAAGATTGAGGTCGTTTCGTTTGGTTCGTCCTGCAGGTCGAGCCCAGCACGGCCTTCACAGTGAAGCTTCGCGGCGTTCCCTTCAGAGTAACGGAGGTAAATCCGAGTAACGGCGTGCGACCCGACTCGCGTGCGGGCCGCAATGTTTCACACGCTGCCTCTTCTGCCCTCAGCAACAGATCCGGGAGTTCATGATGCCCTTGAAGCCCGTGGCCATCCGGATCGCAAAGATCTCCAACGGCTTAAACTCGGGTATCCGCGTCCCCTCTCATCCTTCTCATCCTTCAGCAGTCTGTGTTATTTCATCATGCCGTCACCCAGCAGTAAGCTGTGTGGCCAGTTTTTATGTAAAATATGCTGCACTCAAGTCAGGACTCGAAATGTTGTACAGACAACACAAAGAATAAATATGACGGTGAAGATTTTCCCCTGTTTTAATTATTGATTTATTGCATATACACTACAGGCCATAAGCCCAGATACATCATCTAAAACCATTTTATTAAACTTTAATCATAAGCATAAAAATGCACACAATATTAGAAGAAATTAGTGAAATTAGTTTTCATATAAAACAATCTGCGATGTGTCCTTTTTATAATTATCCTGAACTATGACCCCTCCCAATACCGGCTCCTATAATACTGCATTTTCTGCACTGGAAAAAGTACTGGACATAATGTCCCTCAGCCATCGTTCACGGGTGGGTGGGGCGGAGTCTCTTCATCACAGGATCGGGCGCCTTGCCAAAAAAGAAGCGATGAGAAGGGAAGCATGTTTGATTGCGGTCATCTTTCCAAAAGGAAGATTAGGTTTTATTTGGAATAGTATTTATATGGAAGGGGTTTGAAAGACACAACTGGGTCATGTCAAAGATTTATGAAGTTTTCTTGTATAAAAACCAGAGCATAGTGTTTTTAAAAGTCCAATGTTGGGCACAACGTCTGGCTTGATATGTATTTTATGTCTTAATAATTTATTTTAAAGATGTATTGATGTTGTTTTTTTCTCGGATTAGGGTATGTATATGTTGATCTGCGCTCAGAGCAGGAGATCGAGCGTGCCCTTCGGATGAATAAAGACTACATGGGTATGTTTTTAATCCATCCCAGCCGCTTCAACAATAGAAAAACAGCAGCATAGTGCTAAAAATACCCATAATACCAAGATCGGTGACCTGTTTTTAATTTACCTGCCCCAGCTTTAATTTTCTCCTGCATGGAAAAGATCCTCAAGTGTCCTCAGCATCATCAGAAATTAATTTGGATGTCCCTGCGGCCTTATTGGTTCGTTTTAATCATGTAAACCCATGTGTCTCCACAGGAGGGCGCTACATTGAAGTGTTTCGGGAGAGAAACCAGGAGAAGGTGGGAAGGAAAAGCGCCTGGCAGGAGCGCAATTTCCAGAGGGAGCTGAAGGAGGACGAGGAGGAGGAGGACGTGTCTGAGTCAGGGCGACTCTTCATCAGGAACCTGCCGTACACCTGCACCGAGGAGGAGCTGAGCGAGCTTTTCAGCAAGCATGGTGCGCGTTGTCTGTCTTTTGGTTCGAGCAGCCAGGCATGGCCCTTGTTCATCATTCTAAGCTCACAGGCATCCACAGAATTGGAAAAAAAAAAAATATGTGTGTGTGAGTGAGAGAGAGAGAGAGAGATTTTACATTTTGAAATTTACTTACGAAAAGAAAAAACATTAAAGATCATGTGCTGGTAACAGTAATAAAACACACAACAATACGGTAGTTTTAAAGTACAGCCCCTTCAATTCCCGATCCGCCAAGGTGCCACTGAGCAAAGCACCGTCCCCACACGCTGCTCCCCGGGCGCCTGTCATGGCTGCCCACTGCTCACCAAGGGTGATGGTTAAAAGCAGAGGACACATTTCACCATGTCACCGTGTGCTGTGCTGTGCTGCTGTGTATCACAATGACAATCACTTCACTTCCACTTCATATTCGCTGTCTCGTACTGTCTCCCAAGTTTCTTTGTGTTTATCAAGCTCTCACGCTCTCTTAGCGTCACGGCCAGTAGGACCTCTTATATTGTGGGAGTGGGAGCCTAAGAAAAGTTTGGCAATTTAAGACGCAGAATCAAACGGAGCGTCCTGTCTGCTCTCGATCACCTAAACCGGAATGAAATCCAGAGCCTGTCTGAATCAAATGTTGTTTTTTTTGTCCTGGAGGCCCTGTGTCCGAAATGAACTTCCCAATCGACAGCCTCACCAAGACGCCCAAGGGCTTTGCCTTCGTCACGTACATGATCCCGGAGAACGCCGTAGAGGCACTGGCCAAACTGGACGGCCATGTCTTCCAGGTATGACCCCGCTGGGCTGCTGGTGTTGGTGGTGTCTCGAGAGTTTTGTTTTTTTTTGTATTAAAAGCCTATGCCTTAGTTGCCATGCCATAAACAACTGGCTCCTGAAATGTCTGGAGTGTGAAAATAGCCATAATAATAAATATTAAATAAAAAATGGTCTAGTAAAGTTATCAGTTGTTATCCACCAAATTTGGGTGTTTCTGTGTGCTGGAATTTGCTTAAACATATAAGCAACGTTTAAGCAAATAATGACCTAGAGGGAAAAGAAACAGACCCGTTGTCCAAATCCTGATCCGCCAAGGTGCCACTGAGCAAAGCACCGTCTCCACACACTGCACACTGCTCACCAAGGGTGATGGTTAAAACCCAAGGACACATTTCGTTGTGTCACCGTGTGCTGTGCTGCAGTGTTTCACAATGACAATCACTTGTGCAGTGTGCAATGCAGTTGTGCAATTTGTAATTCATTTCATGGTCTTCTGGTTTTAATCGGACACAAGTTTTAAATTGATATATAAAGGCCTGCAGGCCTTGAACAGGGCAGTAAAGTCTTAGTCTAAGGAATGACTGTGTGACTTCAACACGGAGCGTGGTTGGTTTTATTTTACTGCACAGTTTGTTGTACTGTGAAATGGTGTAAATGTAAATATTCAGCATTTTCATCTCTAAAGAACACAAACAGCATCCAAGAAAAAAAATTAGTGTGTACAATGAAATATTCATTTACATTTTTGTGCTGGATGAAAGTGATTTATTCTGGAGCAGGAACTGATGTGCTGTGTGTGTGTTTGTGCGCGTGCAGGGCCGCATGTTACACATTCTTCCCTCTCGGATGAAGAAGGAGAGGTCGGAGGAGGGCTCAAGCGCACCCGGCTCCTCATCCTTTAAGCGACAGAAGGAAGCCAAGGACAAGGCCACCAGCAGCAGGTGTGCGGCTCTCCTTCCCTCCAGCGCTGTTCTGTCCGCCTCGGTTGGCCACAGGACAGGAAAACAGGAGTTACAGAGTTCATTTTTCTGCTCGCGGTGAACCGCTTCATGTCCCCTTCCCCCAGTCACATATGGTGCTGCTCTGTGAGCGAACGTTTCGGGCGCTCCATTTAATGTCGTACGTATTCACACATGTTGGTTGTTGACTGTAATTCTCTTTGTGGCCACCAGAGGCAGTCTAACACAGTGCACTTTTTTTTAAAAATCAGTTCTGTTCTGCAGACCTTGTCAGAAAACGCCCTGTGTTGGAGAGGGGAGGGCAAAGGGGTTAGATGTATAAAAAAATGGATTTCTCTATTTATTCTGCAGTTCTGTATTGACCCAAGAGTTTTTGTCAAAAGGTTCTCCCAAATGCTTTGGTAAAGCAATTCTTTAATCCGGTGCGCTCCCAGCAGTTGATTTTTTCAGTTGAAACGCTGCTCTCCAGCCTCCTCTACTCCTCTCCTCTTTTCTCCCAGTTCCCATAACTGGAATGCGCTGTTCCTGGGGACAAGTTCCGTTGCCGACGCCATTGCTGAGAAGTACAACACGACCAAGAGCCAAGTCCTGGATCATGTGAGTAACTGCACTGCCCTTCCGTGTTTCTAGGATTAGTCTAAGTAGGTGCCAAAAATGCTCACCAAGGTAAATGGGTTAAAAGCAGAGGATGCTTTTTGCTGTGTGCGCTGTGTGCTGTGTTGCAGGGTATCACAATGACAATCACTTCTCTTGATATTCCAAAAAATGATTCGGTGGAGTTTGGTGGCCGGTTGCACATCTTTTGACATCATCGTATGTCTCAAAACAAAACCTGTTGGTCGATCCAGATCTTTGTTTTCAAAGACTTTAGTACAAAATGTGCATTAGAATCTATACCTGTTGGTGTCACTGTGTCGTTGGGTTCCAATAGATTAATTTGGACAAGGTGACATTTTTAAATCTTTAGAAATCTCTGAAGCCACTGTGTGAAATATAACATGTTCTTTATATTCTGCAAACGTCTTATGACATTTAGGAAAAAAATAGGTTGTCCTCAACTGAAATTTACATTTACAGCATTTATCATGTTCCCTTATACAGAGCGACTTACAATCAGTAGTTACAGGGACAGTCCCCCCCTGGAGCAACTTAGGGTTAAGTGTCTTGCTCAGGGACACAATGGTAGTAAGTGGGATTTGAACCCGGGTCTTCTGGTTCATAGACGAGTGTGTTACCCACTAGGCTACTACCACCCCAAAACTGTAATGTTGTGAAAATGCTAAACCAGTAACTTATACTTTATTACATAATATAAAAACAACACTTTCCCAGAGCTTCTTATTGTTTAATTTTGTATAATAATTCATGATTTTGAAGGTGATTATTTTGGATGTGTGGTGTCTTCTGCTGTACAAAACAAATCTTAAACCTAACAAGCGGTTTGATGAAAATGGTTTTGGTAATGGTGCGTAAAATCACCGCCTATAGTAGTAAGGCCAGCCAATCAATGTTCATTACTGATTGGGCAAGATGCCTTGCTGTTCAAACTTGGAATGGTAAACAAGGGCTGACAGATATGACTTGAAATCAATACAATGACTTCCAACCATTTACCTCCACGTCGATGATTTACGCAATCCTAGCCTCACCACTCATTTCTCTGCATGGTTATAATATTAATATAATATTTTCCTATGTTTTCCATTTGCTAAAAGAAAATGTTGTAATTGTGCTATTTAGTAAAAAGTCAAAGTTACTCTTGGGAATTGTGGGATTGATCTGCATTGTGGCATTGGTCTGCCAAAGAATTGTATACACGGCATGAATTCCGCAATCTCGCCCTCGAGCTTTTGAGACACGGCTATGGAGTTTTGGCTTAATTTCTATAGAAGTGAAGTTGCTGGAGACCCACGGTGTTTTGTAATCATGTCTGCTGAAGTGGATTTGATTGAATAAACTGACAGTTTAGAACAGATTCACACAGTGGGGAAGGGCTTTTATAGAAATAATCAGTAACCCCCCATCTACCATGTCGCCTCCATATTGAAAGAGCATCGCAAAAGTGTCCTCTGGAGTGGAAGAAGTGCCCTATCGGCTGGTCTTCATATAAAAAAAAGTGATCGAATGGCCTCCATGGTGTCTTGATGAGTTGCTTTTTATTGCAGAAACACGATTCATTGTCCTGAGAGGAGCCTTACTATAGTCTAAATCACCGAAAATGGCCCTTCAAAATGGCAACAACACAAGGGCTTGGTTTTTGTTATTTAGGCCAAAATTGAAAACTATTTGTCGCTGAGTCCAGTCTTCAGCGAGCTTTAACAAAGGTTACATGTTTTTGGCAGGATTTAAAATATTCTATTAAATAAGTAAGTTAGACAGCAAAATAATTATCTTTGTACATTTTTACAATGATTGGAAATCAAAATTTGATTTTGAACTCATTAGTGGGTCTATTATTAATGAATCATGCCAATCCCTTTTGGAGCAATGGTGATTATGTACAACTGGCTTTATGGAAAATATATGATTATTAATTTAGAAAAGTCTATCCCCCTTTAGGTGTTTCACCTCAAGTATTGCCATTATGACCCACATTATAATAATAAATAGTTTTCACATGAGTCGATCATAATCAAATAAGATAATCTGTTACTACGATATTTTACTAATATTAATCAATGGAAGATGCTGGCCTTTTTTTTTTTTAGGAATCACAGGGCAGTGTGGCGGTCAGGATGGCCCTGGGGGAGACCCAGATCGTCCAGGAGACGCGGCAGTTCCTGCTCGACAACGGCGTCAGCCTGGACTCCTTCAGCCAGGTACGCAACCACAGGCGAACTCCCGACCTCCCGCCGACTTGCCGCCTTCTCCGGCAGGAGCAGCTGTGTTTGTGTTGCTGATCACACATCCAGACATGGCTGTCATGGCGAGCCAGGGGACGGAGAGAGACGCAGGGTGAGCGTCAGGACCAGCTGTGAGAGAGCAGAGCAGCTGGAACGAAGCCGGCGCCACCGCAGCAGAGCAAACACGCGACCAGCTCCATCTTTCGTTTTTTTGAGATTAGTCTCAAAATGTTGTCCAATAAGATAATGCTTTTCTGCTCTGTTTGTCTGTGTGTGTGTGTGTGTGTGTGTGTGTGTTGCAGGCAGCAGGTGCGCGCAGTAACTCTGTTATCCTGGTGAAGAACCTCCCGTCGGGGGTGCAGGTGTCCGAGCTGGAGACCCTGTTCTCCCCGTTCGGCTCCCTGGGCAGAGTGTTGCTGCCTCCTTCCGGCCTGACGGCCATTGTGGAGTTCCTGGAGCCCACCGAGGCCAAGAGAGCTTTCACGAGGCTGGCGTACAGCAAGGTGAGACACACACACACACACACACACACACACACACACACTCACTCACTCACTCACTCACTCTGTCGAATATATTTTTAAAAATACATCTAGCTCACTTGCTTCTCTTGCACACACATTTCTACAAACACTCGTTCTATTCATCTCTTCTCACCCTCACACATGTTCTCACACACACACACACACACACACACACACACACACACACACAAGATATTGCATGTATTTGCTTGCCTGTCTTTCACCTCACTTTGCACGGACCATGACAGGAACTGGTAATACCTTTTGTACAAGGAGCATGATGTACATGAGCTCTCTTACAATCATCTGGGGACCACACCCACTACCACCAGCTTTCTTTTTTTTATCAATTATGATTGAACATATAGTGGACGTTTATGTGAAAATATTTATAGTGCACCTTTATGTTAAAAAGACACACACACACACACACACTGAGTTTCTCTCATGTGCCCTCTACTTCTCTGTAGTTCCAGCACGTTCCTCTGTATCTGGAATGGGCTCCCACAGCCGTGTTCAGTACACCGGCCCAGATCAGCACCACGAAGCCCCCAGCAGGTACCCGCCGCCCCGGCAGCATCTCATTCACACTCATCAACTGGTGAAGCCATGGTGAAGAGGGTCCAGAACACCCTGGCCTCACATTTGTCCTCCTCTTCTTCTCCCCTTTTCATTCCTCTGTCCAATAACAGAAACCCAGGCAGGTAATGAAGCTGTAGTCAAACAGGCGGCCGAGGAAGAAGAGGAGGAGGAAGAAAATGAAGAGGATGAAGAGGATGAGAGTGTCCCAGGCGCTATGCTCTTCGTCAAGAACCTCAACTTTAGCACTACGGAGGAGACGCTACGTCAGGTGAGGTAGGGGGTGTGGCTTGGTGTTTACCTACCAGGCTGCTGCATCAGGTGTGGTGTGAAAAAATGAAAAAATTATTCAAATATCAATATTACACATTCAATACATAAAACTATTTTTTTTTTATAACAGCTTAGTTTAAAACTCGAAAGGTGACAAGCAACAGATAGAAGAGTAAAATGAGCTCTCTTTAGGCAGTCACTTCCATTTTCCAGGCTGCTGGACAATATTTTGCATGTAGACTGTGTTAGAAAATTTGTTGCATTTAAAAAAATAACTCAGAACAATACTTGAGTCTTTTGAGCTCAGTATGACATCATGAACAGCTTAAGCACTAACACCGTGGATCTGAACAGGAATCATGGGTCTGGGTCAGTTTCCATCTCATGGATTTTTGAACGGAGAACATCATTGAAGTCCTCTTGTAGTCTGAGACCAGGCTTAATCCATGAAGGGGAAACTGAGTATTGAGCTGGCAAATCCCAGCGAAGCATGGAGATCTTCCATAAGAAGAGAAGCTGTTTGACCTGCAACTCAAATTGGTACCACATCAATGAGAACGCTGAGCTTTTTAATTCCTTAATTTCAGTTATTCAATAAACTGAGGTTTCACATGTGATTAGTGGCCTTATAGTCACCATTGATCACACTCATCGTGACCTTTTTGCCTCTTTTGACAAAAAAGTTCTTATTCCTGGAGCTTCTTTTGCCCAATCTATGCTGCACTTAATGAAACCTCATCAGAGGAAGTCAATTACATTGAGGACAACTGATTTGTTCAACTAATTAGAACCATCATAAGCACCATTGACCAGTTTGATCGCAACCATTTTAAGTAGAGAATCATTATGGTCAATTGATTGGTTCAGTTCTACTCTAGTAGTCATTGGTGTGTGTCATTTTTAAATACTGATGCTGTTCTGGTTTTCAGGAACATGAAGGAAAGATTCATTCAGAAGACTTGAGTCAGTTGAGGACTTGAGTCCTGTCAAGAATGACCACAATCTGTTAAATGATTCTTTAAAAAATGTTGGTCTGTCTCTGTGTGTGTTTCATTCACAGACCTTTTCCAAATGTGGTGAAATCAAAAGCTGCTCCATCTCTAGCAAGAGAGATAAAACAGGTAATTCTTGATTTTCTCTATATCTAAATTATTTCTGTTTTACTTGATAAAGCACAAGCAACACTAATGTATAGTTACAGCGGTGTGAAAAAAGCATTTGTAGATCTCAACGTGTTGTCGAGTCATACCTAACTGTATCGTTGCACTATTTCATTTGATGACAAGAAACCTACTTGAACTTGAATTTGGCCCACTGTTGGGCAGTGGTGGCCTAGCGGTACAGGAAGCGTTGCCGTTCGAATCAAATCGGTGCCTGTCCTGGCTGCCCACTGCTCACCAAGGGTGATGGTTAAATACAGAGGACACATTTCGTTGTGTCACTGTGTGCTGTGCTGCAGTGTTTCACAATGACAATCACTTCACTTTCAGTTACTTTTGTTCTCATTTGTTCCTGAATTTATTTGGATCTCAGCATGATTTACATTTACAGCATTTATCAGACGCCCTTATCCAGAGCGACTTACAATCAGTATTTACAGGGTTAAGTGTCTTGCTCAGGGACACAATGGTAGTGGAATTTGAACCTGGGTCTCCTGGTTCATAGGCGAGTGTGTTACCCACTAGGCTACTACCACCCAGGGCTCAGCATGATGTCGAGCTGGTCTGTATTTGGTCTACATTTGTCAGGCTGGACTTATTTAAGTAAATTCCTGATTGAGTAATGGTGTGGCAGTAATCATGCCTGGGTGTGGCTAGAGATATTGAACTGGTTTTAACAGGAATGGCCTCCCTCACCACATTTTGTGTACTTGTGTTGTCTTTGACTAAAACTTAATATTTTTTGATGAACTGAAACATTTAAATGTGACTAACATTTAACAAAAACAAACACTTTTTCACACAGTTGTAATCTAAAAAGGTGTGTGTATACACTCTGGTTATTTGTGTGTGTGTGTGTGTGTGTGTGTGTACATTGCTGCTCTCCTCAGGTAAGCTGCTGTCAATGGGCTATGGATTTGTGGAGTATAAAAAGGCCGATGGCGCCCAGAAAGCCCTGCGACAGTTGCAGGTAGAGTCCACCTCACTGTACATCATTTTCATTTTAACAGTCCATTAACATAGTATTAGAATCAGATATTAAATTATAGCATTTAAAATATAAAAATAACATCATATGAGTTTTAATTTCAGTTTTTTTCCCCCTTTTTTCTCAGCACTGCAAGGTAGATGAGCACCAGCTAGAAATAAAACTGTCAGAAAGAGCCACCAAGTAAGGAAAAGTTCTTCCTCTCCTCTGACCTTTAACCCATTCATGTGGTTCTATATACTGTACCATCCGTTATCAAGTTCAAGCTTTTTATTATTATTATTTGGGAAAGAGCTATGGCAGTATATTCCAATGTTAACAATTATCATTTTTACTATGAAATATGAAATACCCCAGCTGAATGTTATACCCAATAGGCTTCTACACTGTGTAGAGTAAAGTAAAGTGTGCTTTTAAAGGGTTTCATAGAGTGAACCATATTTAACGTATAAATGATCTTATTGTTAATCTTAATAACGTAACGCTGTCAAAGTTAAATAAATAGCGTGAAGACTACATGTGTGATAAGACTACAGTTTTGACAACACAGCTGATTATTTCCTTCATTAAACTCCATTTTTGTAGCATTGGCGGCTTCTGTTAGAGGAGAGAGGGGTGGTTCTCCATGAATTATTTATCTTGGCCAGCCTCACGGATCCATTATCAAAACATTGTCTTTAATGGATTTATATTAAAAGCTTTAATAGCACGGCCAAGTGTTCCCCTCTCCTCCCCGGCCTCGATTTTCCGTTCTTCACGGCACACCCCTACACTGACTGTAAAGTTACTTACTCTTCCTATTAGCAGCTGTAATGTCATTAAAAACACCCCGGTGCATTTAATAGCACTGAATACTCCTAACTGAGGTTAAATGCCTTCTCTCCGTGCTTCTTCAGAGCCTGCGTGGTGAGCCACCGGAAGAAGCAGACGGCCAAGAAGCAGACCACCTCCAAGATCCTGGTCCGGAATATCCCATTCCAGGCAACGGTGAAGGAAGTCCGAGAGCTCTTCTGGTAAAGCCACATATGAGATCAGAAGATATAATGGAATGGAATGTGCGGGCGGGGCTGAACTGAAGCATCTCTCCTGTAATGTAGCACGTTCGGGGAGCTGAAGACGGTCCGCATGCCCAAGAAAGCAAGCGGCACCGGGTCCCACCGGGGATTTGGCTTCGTGGACTTCCTCACCAAACAGGATGCCAAAGTGAGAATTTGTGACCCCAGTGTTTACAGTAGCTGTTCGCTGCTCTCTCTCTTTCTCCCTCACACTGTCGGCGCCTCAATCTGTTCCTGTCTCTAAACAGAAAGCGTTCAAGGCCCTGTGCCACAGCACCCATCTGTACGGCAGGCGCTTGGTTCTGGAGTGGGCAGACACCGAGGAGAGTGTCGATGCCCTGCGCAGGAAAACAGCCCAGCACTTCCACGGTAAACCCGGCGCCTTCTCAGCTGGTTATGTCGCTGCCGAAGTCCGTTTGATTCATTCAGGAGCGATTTCACCATCTTAAAAGGGCCACATCATGTACAGAGTAACTCGGTTTATGATGTAGTAGCAGATCGGTATGATCGCATATACACATAATGACGGTTACGATTTAACCAAACACAATTCCACCAACCATTTAGCTACAGGTTTTGATTTGGATCATTTCAAAAGGAAATTCACTCTAAAATAATCTAAATAAAAAAAAAATCAACTATTCATTTCTGCAGTAAACTCACAAAAGTTACTTTTATTATGATGCTGAAATAACACAAAAATTGACATTGTAGCTGCTGAGAAAATCAATTTACTTTGGATGTGACATTTGTCCGCTGGGGTCCTGCCTTTTTCAAGGAGACCTAGGATTCAGAGTCTTTTCCCCACCGTACTTTAAGCTACAAATGATGTATTACACATGATGTTGCTTTAAAATTAGAATTTATGGTTAAACATAATTTGTACCTATTACGAATGTCAGTATTGTATTGTCATGATTAGTAGAAGTGAGCGACTAGGAATGACCAGATTTGTGTATTTCTTGCTGATAACACACGCTTTTAGTCAAAAAGATTTGTGAAATGCTGAATGTCCTTCACAGGCAGGCAGAAACACACATCAATTCCTCATTAGCCTGAACTCGAATTCCTGCACTCATTTCTCCAAGAAAAGAAAAAATACTAAATTCAATAAATTAGGAATGAACCTGCTAAAAGGTTTTTCTTATTGAAGAGGATGCTTTACGAAAAGCTGTCATGAGAAACTCTAAACCGGTTTTCATGACCTTTTTTTTTTTTTTTTTTTTTTTTTTAAATGATTGTTTCTTCCAGCCACTATTTCAGTTGATTGTAATAAATTCAGAGCCTTAAAACATCCAACTTTGTGTTTGACTTTTAAATTGCTACTGAACTTCCGGGGGATTGGGTGGCTTGAGCGTCTCCCAGAAACGAAGTTCTGATGAAATTTCCAGCTTTCTCAGAGGGAGCTGTTAACAGAATTCTCTCTGTTCCTCCCTCAGATGCTCCCAAGAAGAGGAAGCAGTCCGAAATGCTGGAGGGCATCCTGCAGCAAATGGAGGCTGGAGAAGGAAAAGACGAGTAAGCTGAGAGAGCTGAAGAACCAGGCAGCAGATGTCAGACTTTTCAGCCGCACTTCACATCGTCCTTCAGATGGCTCTTCAGATGGCACACCCGTCTGAAAATGGAGGCCAGAGGGCAGATGAGGACCTGCCCGGCCCTTCACAACTGCAGATGTAACCAAAAGCTCTGCGAGTCCCAAAAATGCAGATTCCCACCCACACCCCCCAGGCCCTGAGGGTTTCTCTGCGATGGATGCAATTTGTCTTCATCTGAAACCAGAGCCCTAGAAGCATCCAGTACTTTTTACATTTTTAAAAATGAAACTGTACATGGAATATTGTGTAAGTAGGTGTGGCGTGTTTTATGGATCATTAAAGAGATGTGTTATTAACCATTCTTGTAAAAATGATCAGCATAGTCTGCTCTGAAATGCTGGGGGCGTGTCCTCGGAAGCCAGTGAAACCGCACCCCTTTCTTAAGTGTTACAACTACAGGCTGGAAAATGGATGTTCAATCATTTTCTCCAAAGCAATATGGATTACAGACTAGCATAGCATAGCATAGCCAAATACACGTAGCGTTACCCCACTCCCCAGCCACGAAAGTTAAGTTCAGACGTGGGTGCTGGTGGTCTTCCTCAGCTTTCCATCAGCGTTGCTCCAGACAAAGCCAGTTGACCTTGTCATCCTGCCATCGTCCTACGGAGCTCACACACTGTATACATTTTCCTATACGTTTACTCCAAAACAAGGAGACCAAGCAGCGTGAAGTAACCCTGGTGTGGACCCTGAGCTGGTCAGGTCATTTGAGTGAATTTACTAAATAAACAAAAAAAAAAAACCCACTCCATCCACATGTTTAAATAAGTTAGTAAACTTTATTCTTTTTACTTGATATAAACAAAGAACGTCATCAAAAAACAACCAAAAGGGGAAAATAAAAGAATCTAGAGCTCTAAGAATGCAGAGTAGCAATGGAGTAGTGCTCTACTCGGAGTGAGTCTGATTCAACACAAAACATCGAACCTGTGTCCCCGCCCCTCGCCTGACCTCCAGCCGGCCAGCCAGTCCACAAACCCCAAGAAGACAATAACATGCAGAGCAACATTTATCAGCGCTGAACTGGAAACGGTTCGTTTGGTGTCGATCAGCTCTTTAGAAATGTCTGTTGGTTGATTTATTTTCTGACATCTTGGTCTGAGATATACCAAAAAAAAAGAAGTTATATTACACATATTGGTTGAGTTAGACCCAGAAGTCTACATGTTCGATTAGAGTATGACACTACCAGCACTTGAATAGCATACATGTTTCCTACTGTCCCAGCACCACAGAAGATGGTATCGCCCCACAAACGATGAGCCACAGACGGTTCTGAATATGAATGAGTACAATAAGCAATGTACTTAAAACGTTTGACTACGCAACTTGCTACCACCCTGGGGAAGACAAAAAAAATGTTTCTCAGAAATGCAGTCACTCGGCTACAAAGTCCAGCTTCATAAATACTTCAAACTAACATGATTGAAACTCATATATTATACATTTTTGTAAATAAATATTGTGTTATAAGTTAAGGCATTATTAATTTTTTTTTTAAAAGGACCTGAGGATCTTAAAACACATGATGAGGCACACACAAGGCAAAGAAGAGCCCAACATATACATTGCAAATGAGGATGACAGCCATATGACCTTGTATTCAGTACAGTAGAGTGGCTGGGTTGGTCCGTCCGGTGAGAACGTAAGACAGGAAGAGCGTCTGTACAGAAAGAGAGACGGGGAAAAAGGACAGTGTGGCCCTTTCGCCCTAACAGCATGTTTGCACTGTTTGAGTAAATTTAGTGCGTTTTTTGAATGGAGATATTCAGTAAACTTTCCCAAGTCTCTGTAGGCCCCCACAGAATGAACAGTTCAAACATTATCAGCAGATAATGAAAGGGGGAGAAAAAAAAAGTCATGCAACCTGTCCACCCAAAAGCCTTACTGAATTAGCAAAGAGCACTAAAACCAACAGGGTCAAAAGAAATTTATAAAAGCTAGATATGTCATACAAAATATGCATATAAGACCTTTTTATGTTTACATTTTTTTTGTTTGTTTCTTTATAAGCTGCTTTGGTAATAAGAAGCTCTAGCCTGCTTCCTGTTTCCCGTTTGGTCACAGGAAGTTGCACCAGGGTCCCCTTAGATCTCAGTTATTCCTTCCAGCTCTCTCTCGTGAACATGAATGGATCAAGGGTTAGGTGGTCGTTGCATTGCAATCTTCTGAGTCGCTATGTGTGCTCAGACAGCTGACTGGTCCAACCATGGTCCAGTTTGTCATAAGGATGTCCGTGCTGTGAAGGACAGAGCTATTGTACTGAGCGCGGACAGGGTGGAGACTGTGGAGGCCGAGCCAATGGCGTTAGGACCTGAAATGACAGAGATGGGAAACAGATTGTCAAGGGCCTCCCCATGGCATGATCCTCATCCTCTTCACCCCTGAGGGGGAAGAATAAATAGCACGTGCATCGTCCAAATCAGCTTGCTGCTTTCCTTTCATCTATGAATCATGAGCATGAGTCTGTAATCCCAGCTCTATAATGCTTGGCTACACCAAACTACCCTGTCCTATAAAGAATAAAATCTGGAAATTAAGAACATAATATCCTGAAATCCAGAAATGTAAAGCAACTTTTTGTGTCAAATTTCAGTCAAAATGATGCTTAATTTTTTTTTAGATGGGACTACTTTTCCAAAGGGAACAAGAACAATCCCTGCATAATGCTGTGGGTGGAGATCTCTAAAGGAACCAGGGGCATTTTGTGCATCTATATAATTTCACAATAACAGGAATAATAATGCTGGACAATCAGATCAGTCTATACCAGCAACGTATCCCCCAAAAAAGGTGTTCTTGTTGCAATCTAGCTGTGATAAACATCACATTTTGGCTGTTCTTGTCTGCAAATCAGCAGCAAGGGCGAGTATGTGCTTGTAAGTGTCTAAAATCTATCAGCTTCAATAAAAACTTGTATTATATAAAATTAGTTAAAAATATTATAAAGTCCCAATAATGCTAAAACAAGATTATACCCATTAATAAATAATAATGACTTGGAGGGTTAAGTCTGCATCATTTCTTGTTTGGAGATCTGATGCAATCAGCAGTTCATAATCATGTTAAAGGTGTGTTGGTAGCTATAGCAATAGAAACACTTTGGTCTCTTATTGTTATCCAGAGCTATATATAAAGAGCCTTTTTATTTAAGGCTAGGAAAGATTATCCAGACCTGATATTCTGGGAATGGTGATTTGTCGGCTACTGTTGCCCTCTCCTCCTTCTCCAATGGGCTTGATCTGAATGATGTACTCCTCATCGGTGGGCAGCGAAAGCTCCACAGATGTAGTGTTTGTCTCCATCACTCTGGGCTGGCTGCTTCTGTTCCGTTTATAAAGCACCTAATAAAAACAGCAATTCGTAAAATTCAAACGCCGGGTGAAGGTGAAAGTGTCAGGTTCGAACACCCATTTCAAAAACTTACTTTGTACCCAGTGACCTCTGACTCGTTTTCCAGAGCCTTCACTTGCTCCCAGTTTAGGATGATCTTTGAGTTTGATGTGTTCCACATGACTTTCACAGGAGGTTGACTAGGAGCTGAAGCCGGAAATAGAAAAATAAATCTGTTTTTAGAAATCTGTAATTTCCATTTTTCCATTCTGAAAGTAATTCCAATTAATCAAATCACTGGCTGAGGACTGGAAGATCTTCATTAAATCAAGCGCCCCGAGTAATCTTTTCAGCCCTAGCTAAATAGAGAGAGATTATTCTAGATCAAAGGTTCAGACCATGTCTTCAGGCAAATCCTAAACTGTCGGACTGGGAATTTGGACAGGGTGGAGATAGGAGGGGTTGGTTGTGCAGGTTGTGATAATGTAATGAACAACCAGCCACCAGAGGCAAATTATTTTAGAATTCCCTAGAACACAAATGTTATAAAATATACATTATAATGTATATGTAATATAATATATAAAAATAAAATTTGGGTGGCCAATCTTTTAATAGCCTTATGGTAAATTCCTCCAAACATCTTGCATTACATGATTCCTTTCTCCCATACGGTTGCATTTCAGCTACAAGCAGTCCTCCATCCCATCTGCTTGGCTTTTGCACAAGAATGGCTTCTTTGCTGCAAGACCTTCAAATTTGAAATGTGTGTTTTTATTTCTGCTAGATTGGAAGTGAGAACATCCAACATTGGACTGTGTAGTTCTAGTAATGCAGTTGTACACGATGAACTAATTCTCCACTAGAAACTTTTTTTTTGTTTCATTCGCTCCAACAGCGGGATGTAACCGTTTTGCAACATTGTTTCAGCTCACATACTCCATACTTAATTAGGCTTAATAAACATTCTGTCTTAATTCATGTAAGTTTTGATTCAGTTTTAACTCAGGATTGCTGCTGTTTTTGTATAGCATGGGTTTGTACAATTACATCACTGGTACTTCCTATTGTAGTCTCAATCCTACCCTGAACTGGAAGGTAAACCAGATCCTCAAAACAGGCATCTGTAGAAGTATAAATATTCTCCAAATTAGGGGTATTTCCACCCATATCTATAGGAACTGTAAAACAGGCTTAGTCACACCGCTCCTCACATGCAAACATATTTAGGGTTTGGGTCTGAATTTCATTAGATGTTACTGTGGCAATAAAGTTAAGGACTAGCTAAAATAGCTATTTGCGTTACAATTTTGCAATTTGTAAAAACTCACGGGGTTTTTTGGTGGTCACGTTGACAACGTTGCTTGGAGGGCCAGTTCCGGCTGTGTTGTAGGCTCGGACGGTGACGGAATACGTGGTGCTTCCTCTGAGCCCTTGGATGACTGCTGATGTCCGGTTCCCCACGGTCCTCAGCACACTGGCCATCTCTTCCTTCTCCCTCTTTTCCCAGTATCTCAGCTGGCGAAGGAGAGAACGAGGTTGTGCTTTAGCTCAGGGTCCTGAGTGTCTCCAGGGGGGGACTGTCCCTATAACTACTGATTGTAAGTCGCTCTGGATAAGGGCGTCTGATAAATGTTGTAAATGTAAATGTATTGCAGTTTTTAATTGGCCAGATGAAAAATAACAAACCTGGCAGGTAAGAATTTAATCCAAATAACCACAGATCCTTTCCGGCAATATTTGGAAGTAACTGGTCCAAACCCTCCCAGCATTTTTAAACATTTAACAATTAATCTTTGCATTCAGACAGAATTGCATGCTTGTTTTTAAAACTGGATATGATAATTAGGAAGTGTAGATGTCCAATTTATAGATTTTTTTGCTCTGCTGACACATTTGTATCAGTGGCTACCAGCCAGCCTCTGGAGAGGACACTTGGGTGCAGGTTACTGAGCTCCAGAAGAGCAGCACTATTTAAATGACACTGTCAAAGGCCCAAATCACAAGGTAGAGCATTTCACAGCTGTCAACTGATAAAAGCTTTTCACTGGACTGAACCTGCACTGATGGAAGGCAGCACAAATATAATTTGCCGCTCCTCACGCCGCAGTGCTCCGACGCGGCCCGAGGGAGCTGTTTACTGAGAATGGCCACTGGTGCGTGATCTCACAACAGGCCTGTAATGCTCCTTATGGATCAAACTCAGGTCTTCACTCAAATGTTAAATTTCCATAGCCTATAGAATTAAACCAACATCCAGCAGAAGGGGAGAAGGAGGGGAAGCAACATTGCACATGCTATGAAGTCGTTTCAATGCAATCGATGTCTGAATCAATCAATTTCTTCGGCATGATGGAAATATTTAGCACAGGCACAAAACACAGATGGGCGACAGGAGCACTCGCCTACAGATTAATCGACTAAGTGCTGCCCGAGGTACATTAACACCTACCAAACATCAATAATGAGGAGGACAAACAAAGCAGAATGTTGTTAGTGGCTCAGTAGAGCACAAAAGCATCTTGTGGAGCTCTAATGGGCATCTAGCAGTGACCCAATAAAAGGACACCGAAAGTTAAACTAAAAGAATAAACTGCTGCTCAATTACAGGCATTTAGAACATTTAGGCACTGGAAACATTCGTTCTCTTAAAGGAATATTGGTGTCGAGGCTCCATCTGGACAGGGAATAGGAATGAGTGATTTTCATGACAGTGCCTGAGGATAAATCTTGTTGAGCCGAACAAATGAATGACAGGGTTTGTGTAAAGTTCCATATAAAGATCCCAGAATCTGCTCTCAACAGGGCAAATGTGTATGTCGTAAGGGAATTTCTTTTTCCTCAAACCTCATATCCTAGCACTCTTTTACTCTGGTCAGGTCTCCTGCCGGTGATCCAGGGCAGGACTCTCCACGTCACCTCCACGTCTGATGCAGACAGGCTGCTGGCATGGATCCGGCTGGGCGCGCTGCCAGGTTCTGAGATGAATGTAAAAGAGGCAAAAACAACGTCTTAGTATCCCTGGCATGAAGGTGTGTGCATGTATTTGAATTAAAAAAAAAAAAAGAACCACCTTTGGGGCAGATTTATGCATACATTTAATAAATATCTGCTAAGTGGTGGGAAGTCAGCAACAATGCTAAAAAAATGGCCAGTTCAAGAGACAGCGAGAAGGGCAAACAGATGAATTACATACCATGTCTAATAACCCTCCCCACTGCCTAACTTTCAGAAGACACTGGCACTTAATCCTGTCTACTGCTGAATCTGCTAGGATCTCAACTTAATTCAGAGCATGAGACATGCAGATGTTTTGCTTTAAGTCTCATTTTATACTATTTATTTTAGTTTTTTATGCAGACATATCATGAGATTTTTCAAAGGAACAGAACAAAATGTCATTTGCACCACAGTGTGCTCACTGAAATGTCAAACAAATATACATTCTAAAAAATGATCATTACCCATACTACATAGATACATAGAAACGTTGATACAATTGATTATTTTAACTGCTCACATCTGCATTTAGGTGTAAACAAGATCAGAGCAATACAAGTTCCCTCTGTTCCTACTGTGCTCCAGAAAACATCTTGCTGAGCCTAGAAAACATCAGGGATGGCTTTCTAATAATAGACCACACATGCTACCTACTCTGGTGCTTATAAAGCAGCTTATAAACTGGAGGCTGTAAATCTGAAGTGCACGACAGCTACCATTCTTTCATGGGTAAACAGTGACCTGCAATTTCCAGGACGTCTCTTTGGTGGAGGACAATTTTTGATGCACATGGGACACAGCTCAGCCTCAGAAACCTCTGAAGTCATTATCATACCAAATGTCCTGTTTTCCAGCATATGCACCATCCATATGTCATCTGTCTCAGATCCTTTTTACCCTCCTACTTGTGCTATACTAGTGCCATTACAGAGAGTTTACCTGGAATCACATGATCAGGACTGTATTTCAAACACTTGAGCTTTCTGTGATGACAGAAAATGACCTGGGACACTTAAGGCCACTAATATGGCTAATGAGCCACCTTGGTAGCCATTTTCCAAAAGAGTTTTCATGTCAGAGGTTGATATAACATTAAGGAGACATAATTCGTGGAATTTATTTTCCATTCACGGCCCTTGGGAATCGCCATTTGGATGATGTATTAAACGCAGAACAGATATATTTTTTGGCATGAAAGCTGGAATTGCAGTAATTCCAGTGGAGGATTTCAAATTTCTGTCATTGTTTCAAAACTATGTTCAAAATTGCTGCCTTGACCAAAACATTTGTGGGACATATGCTCACATATCTGCAACAAAAATAGCTTTTATAAACCAAAAAATAAAAAAAGAAATCATTTCATTTGGTCAGTTTGCATCAACCTGCCTTCTTCTGCTGAGTAAACAGTCACTGCGGGTCCGAAAGGACCTTCTCCTTTGTTGTTGTAAACTCCCACTTTCACTTGGAACGGAGTGAAGGGCTGGATGGTGTCATTTTTAAAGACGTATCTGGACACCTCGGCGGAGGGCACCGCCGCCTGCATCCAGCCCGTGGCGTTGTAGGGCCTGAACGCCACCACGTACCCAAAGCCCCCGCCATTCTGGAGCTCCTCAGGGACGGGCTGTGCACACGTGCAAAACAAACATTTAACGCGAGATAGTACATACCAACCAACAATTTAATTAAAATGTTAAACTTCGACTGAACTTTCTTATTCGCCAAACTTTCATTCATTTAGAGAGAAAAAAAAAGCCTCACAGCAGTAGATTACTTCAACAATGGGCCTTTTCAAAACACGCTGATAAAAAGTGATTCATTAGAAAAGGAAGAGAGGGGGGAAAACAGCCTTGAAAAATTATCTGCAACTTTGGAGGAACCTATTCTATTCTTTGTTATCTTGTTTAAAGCTCAGAGGAATTTCTCTCTTCCCCTGGGTGGCAGCTAACAGTTATTGCGTCGCATAAACCCGCCTGGCCATTACCAATGGAATAAAGCAAGGGACTCTGTCAGAATAACGACACCGTCCCCTACCCCGGAGGTGAGGGTGGACTGTAAATTTGCCGTAGTGGCCAACTTACCTCCCAGGTGATGACTAATTCCGAACGGCTGCCCCCTCCGCCGCTCACGTTGGCCGGGGTCACCTTTGGCACTGGAAGATGAAGAGCGTTCTCTAAACAACGGCCCAATCCCATCAGTCCCTTGCTAAAGCCCAATCAGATTTATAATTGAAGCATCTCAACCTTGAACACGCCCTACCTCCAATGAAAATAGAAGCCTTTCAAACCTATTTCCCTTTCATCAATTTCAATAAAAGATATGCATTAAACATGACACACATACAGGGCATAGAATGGGGGGGAAATGCAACACAGCCATTAATACTCACAGCTTTCTTTTGTCCTTGCCTGTCTGGAGGGTCTGCTTGGCTCTCCCGTGCCAATGGTGTTGCTTGCCAGGACTCTGAACTCGTATTCCACCCAGGGGCTCAGGTCTGTTACCGTGGCCGTCAGGCGGCGGCCACCCACCACCTCAGGTACTGGAAGGAGAGCAGAAATATATATACACTTCCCATGAGCCCCACACAAACCCTGCTTCAGATTAGTCGCTCCCCTTTGTTCTTGAATGACTATATAAAAAAGTGGAGGGGTTTTTAATGAAAATTTAAATAGCAGCTGGGAAGAACTTGGAAGGCATAAAAAGCCAGAGAAAATCCACTTCTCACTGCTTTTATTAAAGGTCTAGAAAGCCACCGAAATGGCAAATGAACATAAACCAACATAAAGACCAAACCTAATGTGGTGGCAACAGAACATCTGTGGTCTACATAGCAATTGGTCATGTGACCAGTGGTAGCCTCTGAGATTGGAAGAAAGCACGGCCACCTCGGGGGCCAGATCATGGTCTTACCTGTGCTGACGGCCTGCCACCCGAGCGAGAATGGCGTTCTCGCCTGGATGGTGTATGCGGTAATTGGACTGTGATTGTCGGGGCCGGGCCTCCAGGAGAGGGAAGCGGTGGTGTCGCTGATTTCCTCTACATGAACGCTTGTGGGTGGGCCAGGGGGACCTGAAATACACAGAGCAGCCATGCAAACTGTGTGTTTTTGATTGCGTGTTTAATAATTTTTCCAAAGGCAGCGTGCTGGCTTTCTTAACGTTGGCTGCCTGAAGCAAAAGGCTGCAGCTGCTGCAACCTGCCACGTTCCCCTCCCCCCATGTCCCCGTCCCCTCTCTGGTGCTTTCAGGAGTTTAATATAATTAGATTACACCACACCACACATTCTCATCTGGACAACACAGAGAGAACACCACTCGTCATTTGTTTTTGGCATCTGAGAATGTGTTAATCGTAATAAACATGTAAAGAATGAGTGATGATGAGGACAAAGGGGAAATATGTCGACTGTCCTTTTTTTTCTTTCTGTCCCTGTTTTTTTTGGTTCGTTATTATGAGTTAGCTGCACATTAAGGTAATTGGGTTAACCTATTTCCCAATTGTGGGAGTAATAAAGGATCATCTTATCGGATCATGTTAAAGATAAATTTTTTACTATACAGAGAAAACACATCAGCAGTATTATAATTATTTTTAACAGTGTGCTTTTTAGCTAGCTGGTCAACAAGCATTAGAAAATATATTACATTAAAAAAAAAGTCCATTTACAATCTATTGCCCATTAAAATACACATAGGTATTTGAGATTAATTGTCATTAGCAAATTAACAATGGTGTTAATATTTCTGTTAACATTAGTCTTCTAGCTTAATTTCACCATTCTCTGAAATTCTCTGTTTTACTTGATGGTTATACTATATGCCATATGCCAGGCAGGTGTGAAAAAAAGCTATAAAAGTGTATGGGAATTTCCCTGGATCGAATGGAACAGAAGAGGACTCTAAAATTACTTTTTTTCCCACCCCAGTTCCTATGTTTTCATGCATTGACGAGTCATTTGGCCTTGTTTCAATGACACAGGTATGGCTTTCTGGCTGCAACACTACATTGAAGACAACCTCTGCCGTCTGAGCTGATGGCACTTCTGGACATATTCCAATGTCCCAAGTTTCCTTGGTCGACCATTGTGTCTATAATCCTTAGCACTACCTGTTCCTTTGCATTTTCTAAAAAGAGATTGAACATGATATATTGAAACCCCAGTCCTTGCTGATGTGGTATAACTATATGTCTTTTGATGTGTCCAGTCTTGCCAGTGTATGTCCTGTGTCATGAAACTGTCATCTGCAACTTAATTTTGGTAGCAAAATTAGACTCTTCCCCACCAAGATTTAAGACATCTACAAAGGTGTCTCTGGTTCATTAAATGACTGAGTAAATTCTATGTACATTTAGTCATCATTTTCAACCGATTGATCAAACACCTAAATATAATCTTACAAAATCCCTGCCCTTGAGCAAGTGCATCAACAGGTAAAGTAACATCAAGATTATTCTTTCTCTCAGTTAGCAATTTGTAAATTGTTAAGAATAACCAATTATAAATTTGATATTTTAAAGCATTCTTGGTACTGATATTCAATAGCAGGTGTTTTTTCACAATAGTTTTCTGCTGGTTTTGACAGTAAATAACTATTGATATCAATCAGTAAAACAAAATGTGTGATGTAAATAGAGCATCACCAAAAGGTGTTGCTGCCAAGAAATTCTCGCCAGATGTCGGTAACAACCCATCCAGCTCATACAAATGCAAAAGAGATCAAACCAGTTTTGAACACACAAAGAAAGGAGGTGCAAAGAGGAAATTCATGAGACAAGCTGAAATCTCTCAGTACTTAGAGGGCAATCCTGCCACTACAGCAAATTAATGCTGGTCTGCCGGTTCAGTCCCAAATGATCGCCTATAAAACGGTGTCACACAAGCAACATCTCATGATTGGTTAAAGGTACCAGTGATCACGGTTAGGTACATAATCCACAAGTGAAAAGAACATAATTTCACACTATTTCCCGTGAGGTTTCAGACAGAAGAGTGAAAATAATTATCAGAAGAATTGTCCAAGAGCCAAGGATCACTTGTGGAGAGTTTCAGAAAGACTTGGAACTGTTTGAAAGAAAACATTAAGTAAAGCACCCACCATGGCCTGGATGCATGCTCACCGTGCATGACTCCATTGCTAATTAAAAGTCATGGTGAAGCACATTTAAAGTCTGCTGATCGTTAAAACAAGCCTGTCAAACACTGTGAAAATATAGTCTGGCCATAATACACAATGTTGGGAAGTCAGAAGACACCAAAAACACCCTACCAGCAGTGAAGTTTAGGGGTGGGAACATCATGGTGAGCGGCTGTAAAACTATACAGAGACATTCTTGCTTAAAACTGCTGCCATCTACCAGGATGATTATGATGAAACAAAAGTGGATGTTTCAGCAAGACTATGATCCCAAAAACACATCCAAAGAAATTCTCAATTGGTTTAAGAGAAAAGAACATAAAACTGCTTGAATCACCTGCCCCTGACTCCCAAAGTGGAAAATCTATGGAAAGAAGTTCAGAGTTCATAGAACAGGCCCACAGGATTTTAAGACTTTTTTTATAGGAGGAAGAATGAGCCAAAATCACTCCTGAGCAATGCATGTGCATGGTTTCTCCATACATGAGGCGCTTGAAGCTGTCATCACCAGCTGAGGCTTTGTTCAAGAATGTTCAATACTTTTTCAATGCGTCATTCCATTTTATTAGACTCAACTTAATTTATGGTTTGATTTCTTGGTATGTCAGGATTGGATGAGTTGATAGACATCTGGATATGTGAATTTCCTATAAACAGCAGCTTTAGAAATGTATTTACTCCGAAAATTTGTGCTCAATTCTTGAAAATGAAATACATGATACAAATACAAAAAATCTTGTTTATGAGACAGATGCAGAGCTATAGATTTGATGTAAAAATAGCAGTTTACAACAGTCTATGACACCTACAAATTGCCATTTTATACACATATTATCGGTTTGTGAGAGAAATTGTTCTCAAAAGTGTTAAATGAGCGTAAAACTTTTTTAATTCAAACTTTCAAGCTAGCTACTGTCAGTGTTAGATTTCTAACTGAATGCCATTTCTGTCAGTAACTGGTTGAAATCCCAGAATTAGTGTGTGGAGTAGAATTGGAATATTTACTTGGGTACTAACAGCCACAATGTATGGGAATTTCCCTTGTATCGTAGCAGGTTTACAGTAATCCAATACAAAGTGGTTTGCCGTAGGGTACCTCGGACAATCAGGTCGGTGGCGATGGAGCTGCTGTCCACCTTGGTCTGCACCGCGCAGGTATACTTCCCTGCATGCCTCAGCTGAATGTTCCGGATCATTATGTCACCGGCGGAGTGCTGCGGCACAGTGAAAAAAACTGTATCAGCTGCCGGAACCAATTAAAAACGAGCCTCTTTCTGGGGCTCTGATACTCTACAGTATTGACGCTAAGCGAGAGTGCACAGTGAACCAACATTTCAGCAGCTAGAGTCTGAAACACACGGGGCAAAATAATAAAATAATACCAACACACTCATATCAATGAAGGGATCTACTTTTCTTTTTGAAATCCCCCCTCTTGTGTTCCTGCAGTAATAACAGCCCTTTCCTTCCAACCATCACTTAATCTGAGTGGTGGAAAGTGGCCCTGATGAATTGGGTGAGGCAAGAGCAGTTGTACAATTAAAAAAGGTTCACAACGCTTAAATGGAAAAGCATTAGCGTTCGTGTACGCGCCGAAGCGCAGTCATTTATTACAACGCGCCAAAGCTTAATTATGAATTGTGTTAGCGAGTGTGAGAGTCTGTCAGTGAGCTGGACACATAATGGAATGCCTGACAAAATATCTACTCTCTAAATCCATCCTTTCGGTTTAATTTTGTTCTGCAGAAACAATTATCTTCACAAAGGGGGCCATGGAAAGCCCAACATATAACGAACAATTTCAAAAACACTGGAGGTGCCGTGTCAAAATCTCATTAATGGGTGTCACAACTGTGAGCACTCTTCGCTACTTAAGACAGAATGAAATTATACAAATTCTAGACAAACACCCAATTGTGGTTTTATGGCATGACTGGCTATTTATTATCCCTCCCCAATCCCCCAAGGTCAAAAATGACTTTTTCATTGGTCAAAATATACCTGATACTGATGTAAGACTACCAGAAAAACACTAACTAACACATGCTGACACACTGCACAAAATATATATATATATTTTTCCATCTAGCACTTAATTTCCTAGCATGTCCTTTTTCTGACAAGTTAGGCCTTATCAGGGCTCTTAGTTTTGTAAACTCAAAATCTATAGGAATCGAACGAGAATTGTTGGCGTCTTCCTATTGTTAGTCGCTTTGGATATAAGCGACTAACATTCCAAAATGTTTCTCCAGGCAATCTTTGTGTAGATAAAGATTTTTGCCCAACGTTGGTCTATTAGATAAAATGATTTGATAGTTATATTATATTACTAGGTGTTATATTACTAGGTGTGCAACTCAGCCTGGTTGGGCATTGTTATCACTGCCTTTGTCTGAACTGACATGGAACAAAAAAACACACACACCCACCTACACACGCCTCTACCTGTAGTGGCTGCGCAAAGAAAAATCCACGGATCATTTTTAACAGTTCCCGACAGCCCATGAATGACATATACGTGATACAGAACTACGAGAAAATCATTTTCCTCAAACATGAAGCTGATTGCCATTGACAGTCATGAGGGATGTGTGTTAATTTTCCCTTTTTCTGATAGTAAACTTCGGGCTTTGTGCGGTACTTCATCTTTTATTTGTAAATCAAGTGTAATTTAACACTAATTTTCCAATTATTTTACACTCACTCCTCCAACTTTCTCAAAGTAGCCACCATGGTTGCCGAAATGGATGAGCTGCTCATTGAAGAACCACGTGAACTTGGGCTCCAGCGATGGATCGTGGGTGACCTGGCACGGAAGGACAATGCTCTCCCCCACTGTGATGTCCAGGGTCGCCGGTGGGGTGGTTATAATCGTCGGTTCTGAAATCAATATCAAATCAGAGGTGAGTGAATTTTACATGAACAACGCACATTGTTTTAGAACACAATTCAATTAGTGCTAATAAGATGTTGACTGGAAATCCGTCAAAAGTGTCATCAGATCAAGAAGGCTGAAATAAAACTCCACAGCCCAACCAGAATATGACCAGACCTAGAGGCACTTTTCAAACCCCAGAGACTTATTGGCAGGACCACCCAGTACACAAGAAATAGCGGCCCACTTATTCCAGGCACATTTTCCTTGCCCATTTCCCAGAGCACACTTCACCACGACGGTTTCACCTGCTGGGCGCTGGAAGCCGCTCGGCATGAGCAGAAGCACAGAGAGCAGCTGGACGTTGGGGGGAGAATGTTAAAAGGCTAAGAGCCTAGTTTTTTTTTTTTTTTCTTTAAAGGTGCAGTATTCACTGCCCTCCTCATGGGGGCGCTGTAAGTATTCGTATCGACAGCTCCAGTCAGGCCGTGGACCAAACAACACATGCCAAACGGGAGCCAGACGAGCACAAATTCAGCCGTGCTGAATTCGTAAAGAGTTCTTATGATATTTTCATGGCACGGTGACAACGTGCAAATAAAAACAAACAGACACAATCAATCAAAAAAAGGGCTACAGATCCTTTGAAGTTGTGCAGTTTTTGAGTGACATGAAAAGGGGCTGCAGTGATTCTGATCTTGATGTAAGACCCTCAATGTTCTACAGAAATGGAACAAATTTACTGATCAGTGTGCAAAAAGAAGAATAAATAGTAAAACAAACACCTTTCGGAAGAGGTGAACTCAATACCTGCGCTTCGGCAGAACATAATAAACAACCGAGGCCTAAGAGTCCATCCCTGCGCCAGCCCTCCTCTGTTCTCATTGGCTGGCGACTCTCTGCAAAAGCTCAGAACTCCCATGGTTCTCCGGGGCTCCTTTCAACAGCTCGGCGAGAAAATCGACCTGCTGCTTCCAAATAAAGTGGATTTCTCCACAGGCCGTATTTAAACAGAGGGAATTTCATAATCCCGTGTTTTTATAAGGGAGCGGCGCGAGCGGTTCCGCTCAGGTGCGAGGCGGGGGGACGGGGGACGGGGGCCGAACAGTCGGCTAATATCGCGGCGCAGCTGCCATTGTTTGAGGAGCTCTACGGCACGCCCAGCACTTTCAGCCTAGCTGGAAGTGCAGAGAATACAGGAGGTGTTAGGTCAGGGCCAGGAAGAAGAATGTCCACCTGAGACGGACGCCCCCGCCGAGACGGAGACGGGGAACCGCGCGCGTCTGGCTTTTCACTACCGCCCTTAAAGGGCTCTTGAGCATAATTTGACTGATGGCCGTCTCGTGTGATACCTTGTTAGGAGCTGTTGTTCCTTAAAGAAGAAAAAAAGAAAGGAGAAAATCGAGTGACCCGTTCGCTCAGCGGGGTCAATCAGAGATGAAATGGAGAGAGTGTAACCACGGCGATAGATCTCAGCATGCTCGGGGGACCGCCGTAAACGCTGGCCGCCAGATGCCAGAGACGGAGGAAATTGCATAGTAATCACATTAGAGGGAAAGGTCAAAAAAAGCGAGTGAGCGCTGCCTGTTTACACCCTGACTGAAGGGGACTGCCGCTGCCGTCTCTATCCCTCGCCACAAAGCGAGGGATCTCTTTTTCACTCTCACACACACACACACACACACACACACACACAGACTGTGCCCAGGCGTCCATGAAGGAGTGACTCAGCCGTGAGCGGCTGCAAACAAACACCAGGCGAGGGTCCCTAACACAGCACAGGCCGGGTTTTAATGGCAGCGGAGAGCGTGTGTGAATGTGAGCCTCTTCCTTTTATCCCCACCGCTATGTTCCTGGAATAGGCCACACAAGCTTTAAATTATGCAACGTCTCCCGAGGACCACCGCAGACTGAGCAAGTCCGGCTCACAGACCGGCAGGTGAGTGACGGCGGAAGAGCACTTCAAAGGTCACAGAAGGTCATGGCAAAGGTAGCCGTGCGCTTTTTGGTTATTTTTTCTTTCTTATAGAACGTAAACAAGGTTAAACCATGCATACAAGGACCAGCCATACACGTTCCATACATATTAGGCCTGTCGATTGATTAAAAATCAATTGCCACAAAACTCAGCCGTGTTTGGTTAGGTGCGTGTTCGTATGCTGTCAAATGAATGCTTCTTGGCGTTAATTTCTGGCGAAATCGCGACGATGTCTTTACAGTGACTGTGAGCCTGAAATAAGGCGGAAGATTTCAAATGGCTGCAGTTTACATCGAGGAGGGAAGGAGAGCGAACAGAAACACATCTGCATCTGAAGCCAGCAGAGACTTCGTGTTTTTGTTTCTATAATAAATTCTTTAAAACGCTCTTCGTCTTTGGCGTGGCTCCTCTCCATCTCTGTCCCTAGACCCTGGGACGTAGCAGCAAGAAACGTTAAACAGCGTCAGGGGAACACATCGACAAAGTGCATCTAAAACGCGGGTGGCATCCAGAGAGCGGCCGCCGTACTCACTACCGTACGTAATCTGGCAGCCGCAGTCACTACCGGCTATACTTTTTTACTTGCGTTTTTATACTGCCTCCATAAAATCGTTATGATATTATCGAATATGTTCTGCACTGCATCGATGTAAAAACCATCCATGTCTGCATCGCCACGCATCCGTTAATTATGGTCCAAAACCAGCGATTCTTTTAGCTCTGAATAAACAGATTAAAAGAAAAAGCTGAATAAAACAGGAGAGAAGCACTTTAGGCTCGAAAAGGTAACGTGAAGGTAATCAATAAGTGTTTTTACGACTGATCACCTCCCTTCAATGATGAAACATTTCTATCCGGCTGGGGTGGGGTCACTCCCATGCAAGTTGACCCCAACACCGGGTTCACTGGTTTGCCAATCCGAGCACACTATATTCACAGCACTCCCTCACACTCGCTTCACCTGCAGGAAAGGCGGCCATACTCTTCATGCACACAGATGTCCCTCCTGCACCCAACAACTGTACTTTCCTAGGGTGCACCACCCATCTCTAGGGGTCATATGAATTACACACTGGGCACGCCTCCAACATGCTATCTCTCTTCTGTCACCATCTGCAGAGAAGAGAGGCATCCAGTCCTTCAAACAGGCAACTTGTCCTCAATACCAACAAGTTGGCAGGGCAGTCAAGATTGCATCCTCATCCGTGGACGGGGATGGTGTCCATTGTTCTAGTAGTGGAACAGAGGCTGAATAATATGAAACAAACAACACAAACAGTATCATTGTCTCCTTAGAGTTTATATGAAAGTCCAGAGTCAGACAGTGTAATTTTCATCACATAAATACAGATTGGTGCCCTCTTATATAAATGAAAATATATTTCTGAAAATTCAGAAAACAGCAACATTTCCATAGATCCTCAAATATGGCACCTTCAGTAAAAAACACAAAAACCCCATCTTATTTCACAATAGAAATAAACCAGACACAATGTCTGAGAGATTCTGACGATCAATTTCCATGATTGTGTGAAGTGAGAACGCTGAATGGAAAGTCATTATATTATTGTGTTATAGTGACATTTTTTTATAAATATCACTGCAGTTTATATATAAATATATTACACAGCTAATAATCCAATAAGTAATAAAAAATAAATCAACATGTCAGGTACGAGTGGCGGGTAAAAGACGGACGTACACGTGGGCCCAGTCAAGACAAGGGTAAAACGACGAATGACAGAATGAGGACGGGACACGTCAAGGATAGATTTACACTGGAGTCTCTGTCCCTCCATGATGGACATTTACAACACATTTACTCTACACACCCCTCACATGCACTCTTCACCCTCTTACAATCGGTACTGAAGGCACCGAGGCATCGGGCCCTCACTTCCAGATTCTTTCCACAGGCCATCGGTCACCTGAGCACTCGGGGACTTTTCCCCTTATATACACACACTCTACGTCTTATGTACAGTACATAGCTTTATTATATTTCTGTTATTCGAGCATTTGCACATTTCTTTTACTTGGCACCTTCATTAATAATTTCATAGATTTTTAGCGCTGTCTGTCTTCTTTTTTTGTCTGCATGTTTTTGTTTGATTTAAACGTGCCTGTGTCCCATGTTTTTGCACTTTATGTAGCCGAGTTTGTCGATGTAAGTATGTAACTTTGTTTAAATATTCCATGTAGCACCAGGTTCCGGAGAAACGCGGTTTGACAATAAAGCTCAACAATCAAGGTAATCATACAAAACTCTGGTCAGGAAGACGTGTCCTGAAATCTGACACAAGCCCCAAAACAGGCTCACATAAACTGTTCAGACAAGAAATCTCACACATTGGAAGGTGGCCAGGGTCAGAAATCCCAGCTCACACACCGGAGGATGAATCTGCTCCAAACTCTCATTCAAAATGTGGCGCAGTGACCAAATGGACTCATATTCGATTTCATTTTATATTCGTCCAGAATGGCACGCTGTTTCTGAAATGTGCCACCCCGCGCCGCCATAAGATGGATGAACTCGGTGCGGAGCTCAGTCAGTCCGTGCCATCAACGTGCAAAGACCAATGTAGGAATTTATCTCCAGTTTAATCTCTGTCGAGAGAACACATTTCTAATAATGACAGATTAATCCGGATAACGTCCCCTCAGTGTTGAAATAATTGGGACATTAGCGAGCCTCATCTGTTTTGCCTATTGCTCTGCAGTTTGGTAGGGGGGCTTCTTCAGGCCGCGACTGAATGAATGCGTTGTGACAGGTATTTTTCAACGCTCATATCCATGCAGTCAATTTAAATGAACTACTGTCATCTCCCATAAGGGCAGCCCCGGGCAGAGATATTCGCAAAGCCCGTTTTCAGTCCTAAATGAAATTGCAAATGTAAATTACCACATCCCATTTTCAAAGCATTATTGATTGTGACAGCGAGGCACTTCATCATATTCGAGAACATTTGTACATCAGCCTGGGATGCCGCCCTGATCCAGGATGATGGAAAGCAAACGTTTAGAGGAAAATGTCAAATGAGGCTCACATTGGAGAACAAATCCGAGGGGTTAAACCGCCCCCCACAAAAACCGCCTTCGAACAGAGCGGCGAATTAAGCCTGCGTCGCCTCAGAGCACCGGCGCTCGGCAAAAGCGTGGCACGTCGGCGGCAAAGCGCACCCTAGACTGGAGAGCACGCTGATGGCGGAGCTTTACAAAAACAGGCTGACCCCAGCAGCAAGCATCCGTTCCCTCATGTTCTGTCACCAAAATGAGCTTTCATGCTTTCAAATCCAAAGCAACTTACCAGGCATTCAAACGATGTTCTATACCGCTTTACCAGCAAAGGTAAATGATGCATAAGATTTACAACTCAAGTCAACTAAAGTCTTATCTTTTGAACTGTACAGCGTGCGAGATGCGATGTAACTGTACACTGTAAAAAGTGGACACTGACTAACACCTAATAATCTGTCACACCTAATATTTTAGCAGTGACGTTATGTAAATATACAGGTTACAGCAGGTTTGACGGGTTTATTACATTACGGCAATGCTATAAATATTGGGTTTTTTAAGTTTAGCCAGTGTTCACTTTTTTCAGTGTATAGATGCCTGAGCACCACAGCTCTATCTACCACACTTCAAATTTAGCATTAGTATTTAATATAGCATAGCATTATACAACTGTAATGCTGACAACGCAAGCATATGGCAAAGAACTTGTGAAAACGAAATTCTGCTGATTAAAGGATCTTTAAGGCATATGTTTCTTTATTTGAACTCAGGATAATCTTATGAAGGCCCATATTCTTTAGCCGCATGGAGGACGTGATGCTGGTTATGCGGTTTCTAATCACCAAGCAACGCCTGGCTGGTTATTTATAGGACCCCTGCAATGAAACTCAAAAAGATAAAAAACTAAATCAAATCTGGTCAGCAATGTTTCGCTGGTCAGAAACAGATTATTGACGATTGGGGTGGTGGGTGGATAGCACTAAAACAGCATAGCAGCAGATGCTCTCTCCACCGACTACAAATGTACCTGGTGCAACGTACATAATAAAGCTGCCAAAGCACAATTAGTTGTTAATAAAGTGACATTATTAATCAAAAACACAGATTTACATTAATCGTATATCAATCTACACCAATGATCCCATGAGACATTTCTGGAGACTGTGGGTTAAAAACCGCTACTGCTATATGTGCAGAAAATGATATCAGTCTTTAAAATCAACTACACAGAGAACCCTGCCTCCAGATTAGCATGGCTCCAGATTAGCAATCAAGAAGGTTTCCATAGCAACCGCTCAAGGAAGGGATGCGGTAAAAGGTATTCAAATTAATGAAGCTCTTCTGTTGACTCTGCGTTTCAAAGGGCTTCAGAGATATCTAACTGTGGAGGGGTGGAAATTAAATGGATTGAATCTTTAAACAAACATGACAGTGTGTTCCACAACAACAGATTCGTCTTTTCGGCTCTCTAAGGCAAAGCGCTGAACTTCTGAATCAAATTAAACGGGGCAGAGCTCAGGGTTCAGAATTTTTATCTGCACCATTTAATGCTTAGGCTCTTACAAGACTTGTTTTTATTTCCATTACAAATTAAGGTTAATTACCAAATACAGGGTTCTTTTTTACAATTTTTTTACTAAAGAATTTCCAGGACTTTTCAAGTACTCTAAGGCAAATTTTCATGGCCATATGTTCTCTGCAATGTCTGTGCAAATGTGAAAATAAAAATCACAAAACGTCAAATTTACCAAAATATTGTTATGTTAAAAATAATATTAAATGTGTTTCTTCCTCCAAATTCGTGCAAATTTCTGAGTCCGAGTAAAATAGAGCCATCAGATTCCAGCAAAGATAATCATCTGTAATTGACATAATTTTTAAAAGGAAACATGTAGCTGAGCATATGGTATATGGTATATGGAAGCAAACCACGTGACGTGGTTCACTATGTAGCAGAGCAAAGATACTATAGACCTGCGCTAATTTTAAATGTTATAGTTGTAAACATAGAAAAAAAATGATCATGCAGTCCTATAGGAACTATGTACTTTGTTATACATTCATGCGTCAGATTTCAATTACTTTACCATGACTTTATATTTCTCCAAACTAAAAGTCTCCAAAACTTTTCAAGACCTGGAAAATTCTCTTTTCAGATCCCATGACTTTTTCAGGTTTTAATTACTTTAAGAACCCTGTAAATACTAAATTTCTATATATTCATTATACCATGTCATCATTTAAGTACACAATGTTACTCAATTACATGTATTAATGTAATACAACAGAAGGCTTGTATAACTGTGCAAGGAATATAGTTGTCCTTTATGCAGAATAGTATCAGCTAATCCCCTCCTACCTGATGACAGAACTGTGTGACAATAAGTTTGACGTGACCTCTGAACCCCAGTGCTTGTATGGATCTCTGGGACTTTTTGGCCAACCCGGGATGAAAAATTACAGAAAAGAGCATTGCCTCTTTAATGGCATGGTGGAAAATGCTGCTCAATACGCTGCACCTTCAGCCACCTCATTCATTTTTAATACAGTGTAATAAGTCACCGCAGATCAACTAGCCAGCACTTTTCAGCTCCACAAGAGAAAATGAAAAGAAGCCTATACATCCTGTACACCTAATGAAGACGTAGCATTAATATGAAGTTAATTCAATAATTTAATTATATGTGCATTAGAACGTACAAATATTGTGCCTTATATACAAATAATTTGTATGAAGTGCACACATATTAAGAAGAGGATTATTGCTGTAATAGGGATGGGTAGATCATTGTGTAAATAAAATAAAAACAGTGTCTCATCCATCAGGAAGGGGAGGGTGAGAAAACTTAGCTCCAATAAACTCTTCATGTCCCTGCTCCAGCCATTAAAGAACACAGCTGACTTCAACCATGTTGGAGCGAGGAATTCTCCCAGAATAGCGCACAGCAAGAAATAAGGGCCTCCGTGAGGGAATAATTACCTTTCACAAGGAGACTTCCAGCGCTGCTGGCTGTGCCAAACTGGTTTCCAGCGATGCACGTGTAGATCCCAGCATCGGATTTGGTGGCGTTTGTTAGTCTGAGGCTTCCGTTGTCCAGAATTGAGATTCTGCAAGATGGCACCAAAAAACAGGTTAACAGGTTCTGGTGCAAAAAAACCCCGTCTTTCTATTTCTATGGCATCCTTTCCACATCCATGTCAAATTTCAACACCAACACACCTTCTTCAACATGATTAGTTGCTGATTAGAACATCAGATTGTCCCAGTATCACCAAGTAAAGGACTTAACCCTGTTTTTAATCCTACATTTACATTACAATTACACCCTTATCCAGAGCGACTTATAATCAGTAGTTACAGGGACAGTCCCCCTGGAGCAACTCAGGGTTAAGTGTCTTGCTCAGGGACACAATGGTAGTAAGTGGGGTTTGAACCTGGGACTTCTGGTTCACAGGCGAGTGTGTTACCCACTAGGCTAGTACCACCCTGTGGTCATCCTGTTTTGACTGTTAAACCCTTCCTAATGGAATGTGTTATTATTAGATTATTAATTCGTTTCTATAAAATGCTTAAATTATTGCATTGAAGCATTGTCGACCAATTTCAGATGACACAAGTCTATCACTTCAGTGGAAAAAAACATAGTTGTGTTCGCTTGAAAATTTTGGAGCTGTCTACGCAAAAGTAAAAAAAATAAAAATATGCACTGCATATTTTGCCAGTTTTTTTCCTTCATTGTTTCACAACAAATTGGTTCTGCTATAAAGGCAGAAGGGTGTACCCCGGAATCAGCAAAAAACTACACTGTTAATTTCCTAAAAGAATGATTATATTATGGACAACAGGCGCATCAGGATTATGGCCTTTTCGGAACACAAAAGGTCAAACTGTCCTTAAAAACAAGTGACATTCTCCCACATAAGGAAAAGCAAAGTGGGAACGGTGACCTTGATGGGAAGGGAAGAGCGTAGGAGGATCAGAGAACGAGTGACTCATTAACATGTGGTGGATCCTAATTACGCAAAATGATCTGCTGAATCTGCAGACTGCAAATATGTGAAGGCTTGTGGGTATAAGAAAAAAATGGTTATATAGAGTGATGTAAAATGCTCTAATTAATTGTCAGATATTAGATTTTACAAATGTGTTTATTATACCCTATTACACTGATATACTGTGGTTAATGTGCTAAGGACCAGAAATTGGTCAAATAAATGCTCTGCGACTGTAGGTGTGCTGCATTTCTATTGTATTTCTGCAAGTAATGATCCAGGCTGCTAAAAGCCGGGACTGTATACGGATTAATGGGAATTACTGGAACCCAATAGTTATTGATGCCAGAAGTCAAAGCGGTGCCTTGAAGTCCATTGAAAGAAAGAAAAAGGTCTGAAATTACTGTGGCCAGACCACACTGAACAATATACACTCTCCTCTCAGCACCCACACTGTTCAAACCCAGACGAGGAGTCCAGATCCTTCCCTCGCTTCCTCAACGAACACACTCATACGCCGTAAGGGGTCTACACAAGCGACTTCGTTGTTCAAAAACACATCCACGATCAATTAAGGGGGTGATGTTTTTTTTCTTCTTCTGCGCCCACCTCTCGAGAGTAGGAACAAATGGGCCAGTGCATTGTTTTATCTAGATCAGGAAATGACCTGGATTCACAGAACTATTCTGGCCCAAAGCTGCCAGCCCTGCCTGTAATGAGACGCGCGCTCAAATTTGTACGCTTTTCTTCTGTTCCATCTGCAGTCGCCGGTCCCTTCATCTTCAGGGACATGCCGCCGATCACGTGACCTGGAAGGTGTCTTTTAATAACGTCCTCTGAGGGCCACAAGAGGTCCGCCAATCCCCAAACCTGGCGTCAGCTGCCACGGCAACTGCGACTGTGCTTCTTTTGAAACGCGCTTTCATTAGTAATACAATAACAGCTCGACAAAAGGTGCACGCTGTCAATCAAGGAGGATATTACTAATCATGCTCATTCAGGTCTGGAAAAAATCCTGCCCTCCTCCCAGCCACGCTGACAAAGCCCATGTCTGGCAGATGTGTTCATCCGTCCAGCGGCAGCAGATTCCTCTCTTCTCCCTACTCCCACTCGCTTCCTGGCCCAGGGATGAGATGTGCAGTCGAGGTGGGGAACGGGCGCTGGAACCCATCAATAATTCACAGGTGAAATGGGCAGCGAGAGGAAGTCGGTCCTCACATCTCCAGGTCCCAGGTGTTAATGAGAGCGGTCCAGAAAAACACAAACAGCAGCGTTCTAAACAGCCGAACCCGCCACGGAACGCTCTTCTTATTACATATTTACTTCTTTTAGAAACATAAATAGGCCAAAGCCTGATGGAGCCGTTGCTGCGGGAGTGGAGTCGGACCTCCACCCTCCATCCATCCTTCCCTGAATTCCTTAAGGCCAAGCCGGCTCGGAACATATTTAACTTGAGAAACTCAATGAATTTTAGATGCGCTGCCCCATTATTAATTCTGCACCGACTCAAATGTGTTCACCGCTGCTTTTTCTTTCCCGTTTTTTATTTTCACCGAAAGAACCGCTGAGAGCCGAGAGGAGGAGGCTTCAGACAACACAATGGCGCACTTTCAGCACTCTACAGCACTTTTTACAGCGACATTTACATGAAACTCCCTCCGAATTCACTTTACGTGTGTATGGGTGTGCGAGAGAACAGACACGTACGGGATTTCAAAAGGTTCCCAAAGTTTCTGCTTCCTCGCCGAAGCCTCTCAGAAAGTTGCCTCTTAAGTACAGTTCAATAAAATGTAATAAAAACACCCCTACTGACTATACATCTTAAAATAAACAGCAAAACTAATAGCCTGTCAGCGCCTCGGGGCATCCGCGTCGATGCCGGCGCTCTCCTGCCTGCAGATCATGTCTGCGGGATTACTGTGGTAATGAACATCGGCTCCGCCCGCCAGCCTTCTCCACCTCGCAGCTGACTGGAGGGCTGGCCTGGAACCCGCAGCGCGCTCTTCGTTAGCATGATAAATAAAGCGGCGTGGCGGAAATGAGAACGGCGATTCCTATCAGCGGGGCCACTCATCCATGCCGCTTTGGGGGGGGAGAAAAGGCCATCCTGAGCTTCTGGTGGCTCCACGAAATAATTAACCCGGGCCGCGGCCTGTTAAGACGCAGAGCCACCCCCCCCCCCCCAACCCGCCGCACCCTTTTCTTCCCTGCCTATTTGGGCCGGCTCCGCTGTGTTGCCGAATCTCCAGATAGCGAGAAACATAAAGATAAGACGACCCTCCGACCATCACTGACCTACCTCCAGGTGCTGTTTCTACCCCGCGATAGCATCAAAACACTTCCCCCGAACACACAGCCGAGGAAAGGCTCCTTCGCCAGGGTCTTCAGGGAGCGAGGCTAGGTCACTCTATCCTCTGAAACGGGGGCCCGGACGCCGGACCTAACGCGGAGTGCTGATCTGAGCCGCGCGCCGCTTTTAAAACCCTGAAGTGGATGTGTGGGAACAGGCTGGCATGGCAAGATAAATTGCGCGTCCGATTCTCCAACGGCTCCCGGCCGAGTCGTGTGTTTTGGGGGAAGATGACCTTGTCGGGCAGGTAAATCACGCCGTGGGCTGCACAGCTGATCCGAAAGAGAGAGAGAGAGAGAGAGAGAGAGAGAGAGAGAGAGAGAGAGAGAGAGAGAGGACGGGAGAGCAAAATCTGTTTTTAAGTGTTGCAACTGTCCAGACATCTATTGTACATGACAGATGTGAAATGAACTGCTCAGCCTGTTAGTTGTCAACCTCAAGGTTAACAGGCAATTACAGCTCAAAAAATAAATAAATAAAAAATAAAATATTACATGCAAAGAGTTGCACTTTGTTCAGTCAAAAGAACAAACCCAACTCCCTGATGGTGGTTCAGAAAAAGGACAGCCACACATTTGGCTCTGACATCTGGGCAATACTCAGGTAATTGATATTGATTTTTGCACTACATGTTCCTGACTCACGTCTAAACACGGAACATTCATTACTCCCCGTCGGCTGATCTGCAGGGTTAATACTTTTGCATTATTCACGGTCAGCTGACCCAACGAGCTTCGCCTTCATTCTTCAGTTGCAAGTCTTTTAACAGGCCGCCGTTCTGTGCCGTTCTTGTAGGTTTGGTTGTGTTGCGATTGGTTGTCAAGAGCTTAATCCTTAATCCGGTTCTTGGACAGTTCCGACTGAAATCGATACGGTGGTGTCACAGTTCAAAACGTTTTCAACGTGCCACATATAAGGAGTGTCCAACCAAAGATTAAAAATGAAATGTCACTGTTCTGAGTGGTTATATTTAGGTTCCCCATCCATTCTTCTGAAGTCTCTCCTCAAATCAATAAATCCCGAGAACGGTACAGAAGTTTTAATCACAGTCTTTTACAATTGGAAATGGTTTCATAAATTATATTGTCTCTCTATATAGTTTTATACTGCAATATATAATAAATGAGCATTAGAAAGAGAGAAATAACTCACTGATATCATAACTTTGTAGAAGGGCGACTGAGTAAAGTGCAAGATTTACATCTAATGTGCACCTGACAGCCCTTTCCCTGGAGCCATTATTCAGAGAAGGAAAATATAACTAAAATTGGTATTCATAAAAAGAAGCCTTTTGAATGTGTTAGCATTCCAGCTGTCATTCAGTAGCACAAGCAGGATGGGTGTCGTTGCTAGTGTGAATGTGACACACCATGGATATGATATTGGTAAAAGCATATCTAAAATATCAGTGCGGTGGACAGAACGGCCCACCCAAATGGTTCAATATATAAACATTCTGTAGGATCTGAATGAAGAGGAGATACAACTGCATAATATAAGAATAAAAAGGTCAGGACTAACAAAAAATATAAAGAAATGTACACATTGCTCCAAAATGTGTAGATGTCACTGTCTTACTGGCAGGTTCAATATGTGCATTTGTTCATTAAACTTGACAGGCTACATGCAGGACTGGGCAGTGGTCATTTAGGGAGGGACTTAGTGAATGGGCAATAAAAAAAAATCTTTAAAGTAGGGCTGATGGGTAATGTTCCATCATGATTTAGCACCATAGAGATTGGCAAGGAACTACAGTGTAATGGTATTTATATTTTCATCTGGTCTTGTCTGATTTCCACTGGGGAAGAAAAATGTAAACTCGTCACTAAAACTCCTTTACGGTCTGTCTCCATAGTCATGTAGCGATTGTTTCTGGCTAGGATGAATCTTTCATTTATTTTTAATGCATTAAATATGCATGAATCAGTGATTAACATCTCCTCACTGAAGAGTGGACTATATAATGAACAAGTTAGGGCGGTGGTGGCGGCGGCCCTGTTATCAGAAGGTTACTGGTTCAAATCCTGAACTTTCAAGGTGCCACACTACACACACTACTCCACGGGCGCCTGTCATGGCTGCCCACTCTCACTAAGGGTGATGGTTAAAAGCAGAGGACATATTTCGCTGTGTCACTGTGTGCTGTGCTGCAGTGTTTTATAATGACAATCACTTCACAAAAAAAGTTTATCTAGCCCCACTAGAATTGCACAACTGTTGTCCAGAATACATATATTTATTTTTGACTGTTTTCTGCAGCGTGTGGTTCTGTGGTATAACAATCCAAAACAATTAAAAGCTTTATTGAACCCTTAATCGGAACTTGTTTTAGGCAAAGCTTTAGGCATGCATTGAAAATGTGCAAGAGATATTAATAATAAGCACAACATGTTTTACACACTGAGCTGAAACCAACACAGCATGTGAGGGCATGAAATAATAATAGCAAATAACAGCATTTGTAGACGATTGTAGAATTATTAATTGATGCCACTGTTTATGACATGTTCACACAGCAGCGGGAAGGCTCCTGTACACTTCCTCAAGCCTGTTTAAGCAGTTTATTTAATTTAAAGACTTAAGTAATCAATATCAGATTATGAGAAATCAAGGGAAACGTCACCCCTCTAAAAGTGAAGGCTATTTATTTTGAAGTGCGTTACCTCAAATGAATAATTTGAAGGTGTCAGTCAAAGCACATGATTGAACTTAATAACCAGAGAGTGGCTCTCTAGCCACAGGCAGTCCCGATGCTCACAGAATCACAGATAATTCTAGTGATAAAGAGTGACTGACAGCGAGCAATAGCGCTCCTGCCGTTGTAAGAGCAGAGCGTTTTGTGAGTACTCATGTATATGCCTGTGTGTTAATTCGTATCAAATTGGAGGGGAAAAAATCGCAAGCTATAACTGAAATGACATTTTCCTCCGAATGATTTCAGGTTTGGTCTCAGTCTCCATGGCAATATAGATGAGAGCAAGGAGAAATATAATATGAAACCAAAGAAATAAAGTCAAAAATCACTTACGTTCAAGTTTTAAAGATCATTACAGACGTACTTTAAACTATGTTTGAAACATGTTACCACATTTTATAATTTATATATCCATGCCAAGATCTGTTTTTGTAATATATAACCTGTTAATAAACTACATCACCTAACATATATTGATATAAAATGCTAAATACATCATACTAGATATATTGCGATCAAAATTGTACCTTTCCCAATATGAACTCTAATAGCTTGATCCAGTTGTACAGTATAGAGGACACTAACGCACAGTTAAGTCTAGACATGGGTAAGGTGAGACCACATGCAATTTACATTTATCAGACGCCCTTATCCAGAGTGACTTACCATCAGTAGATACAATCAGTAAGAATGCTCTTATTCAAACCCTTATGTTTATAGAATTAAGTTCCAAACATAGCTTAAGATTTATGATTATTAATATCTAGTCTTTCCTTGTCTCCATTAAATGGACAGACTGAAGAGCAGTAGTGTTAGTAGAACTAAATTTAAAAGGCTGTTAAATAGCCACAATTGCAACAAAAGATGGGAATAATCAGCCCTGTGGCTGGTAAATTGCAAAAATTTGCTATTTATCCAGTCGAATAAATGATGGCACATTCCATAGCAACGCTGCAATTGTTGGTAGCTCAATCAGGTATCTCAATCAGGTCTGCTCACTGCACTAGTGTTAATTCCCTGCTGTAGTGGCTGGTATGATTGTATTTGTAATTAGATTGGAGAGGGGAGCTGTTTATCAGCCCCAGACACAAAAGGCTTATGGTTGTACCCAGACAGCTCGGTAATTTTGCCTATTTTTTTCATTTTTATTCCCTCCAGCTGATACGCATCTCCCTCCCCGCACACAGGGGTTACCCTTACAGGAATAAAGAGCGCATGTGTTCCAATGATTTTTTTCCCTCTGTCTGAGGATCCAAGATGGATTACCTGTGCTGTGCTTGCGTATTCTCGCTTTGAAAAATGATATCGGCCCACGGTGGTGTAGATAAAAATAATCCGGAGTGTTGTGCATCTGAAAAAGTGAGGTTGTACAGAGGGCTCTGACCTAATCTTGCCCAGCACCTTAACATCACCCCCGTTTTGGCTTCAGATTTAAAAGACGCAAAATGAATGACCACGGCTGAACATATTGCTTCAGAAACATGACTGAAGCAAAATGTTGCTTGGTCATGAAACAGCAACAGAAGCAAAACAGGAGCACAATAAAAATGCAACAGACAGGCGTGAGTCTAAATCATCCAGAGTGAGGAATTAGTATGCATGAGAGCTGACAATCATCAGATTCCTCCCATTTATACTCTGTGTTCTAAGGATACACCAATAAAAAGGTTATTCTAATTCAGATAAAACCCCACTGGTTCTTTCTTGCGTTTATCTATTTATCTATGTAAATAGATGCCTGAACCTACACTACATAATAATAATAGTAATATGGCTGTACTTGCCGCCCAGTGCCCTTTGAGGACAGAACTAAGAGTGCAATCGTCCCACATTTACATTATTGTTAAAGTGGATTCCAACCTGGGGGATTTTCTAGTGGAGTGATTCGTCATGGCACACTCTCAGCTCACTGTGTACACTCCTGCAAGCGACGCATTATCAATTAAAGGTCTGCAGCCGCCATTGACTAAATGAGACAGAAGTGATCCTCGTCTAACCGGATTGACTTCTGTGGTGTCAGATAATCGTCTGTTGCCTCAGCAACCAACCACAGGAAGGAAAAAAAAACCACCAGGCTCTCACCTGGGAAGGCCGGTCTTCCTTGATGTGCCATTCCCAAGACTAGTCGTGCCAAATGCTCTGAGGAGAGCGGAAGGCTAAAACGATGCTAAACGCCATCAGCTGGCTGCGTGCCGACGCCCCCGAAAGGTAAACTAATGAGTTAAGTTTCTTTGGCCGCGAGACTTCTCACTTCAAATAGAAGTTAAAAAAGGGAATAAATAAAAATCTGCTCAGGCGACGCTGCTCCATATGCACGCCAGCCATCTAAACCGTTTTACAAGCAGATGTTCAATTAGAATCAAATGAGGAAATGTGAGATTTGCCGGTGAGCAAACGTAAAGTGACATTTGAACATGATAAACAATATTTTTAATAAGCCAAACAGCCTGTTGCCTCACAGCTACGGCTACCGACCCGGCTCATAGTGGGCCTCACCTCCAATACCACTTTCATTTCATCAAGCACCTGTTTCCACATGTGATTTAATAACACAGTGTTATTAATAATGAAAAATCAGTCCTCCTCCAGGAGGAGGAAAACTTGAAATCAGATTAAGTATGTTTGGTTTACACCAAAAAGAGTTTTTTTTTTAGCTCTTCCAATTACATTTAATGGAGAAATTTCTAGATTTGGTCCCCTGTTGCTCCCATCCCAGTGACCTTAAAACAGAAGGTCACGAAGGATGAAGTATAGATGTTTTTTTTTTTTGGATGGGCTCTCTTCAGATGGAAGAGGTAGCTCCACTCACAGCCTGTCAAGACAGCTGTGCTTTGAAAAATGCACATCAGTGTGGCAGCCATCACTTTGGATCCTTGAGAGATACGGCAGAAAGTGCTCTGGCTCGGCAGGTACACAAGAGGTCATTCAGCAGCCACCGCAGCAGCTCTGCCGGCTGACGTTGCCATGTGTCAGCTTCTATTGGGCAAAACAGCCGGCCCTGAAACAAGCTGACACTGAGGTGTCACGCATATACTTTACCCTACTTTCCTGGCTCGGTACAGTATTTACATACAACAAAAAAAGGGGCTTCATCTAAATATTTGTTTAAGGGTGTGGACACTTATTCTATGTGATTTGTATTTTTCTATACAGTATCCATTGTTTGTTTTCCATTTTATAGGTCACATTAAAAATTAAACAAAAAAATGGAAATAATTTGTGGTCTCATTTTTTACATCACCAAAACCTGTCTTTTTCTTTACGAACTAATAATGTTGTGCAGCTAATTAAATGATCTTGATTCTAATACAAAAACATCCACTTCATGCTTTATGTAATAATGCTATACATTTTATGTGCCTGAATTGGCAAAATACAAGCATACAAGCCCTTGATGACAAAAAATTGCTATTTAAAAAAAATCTTTGTGACGGCCCATAACAAGGTTTTGCGAGAAAAGAGTATCAAATCAAAACAAGTCAAAGCAAGCAGACAAAATTTCACAAAATGTCCTCACTACTAAATATTCCACAGCAATTGGGAAAAAAGCCACTCAGCCACTAATTGGTAGGCCATGCAAAATCACATAGCTGGGGCAGAAAATACCTTGGCATGCACCGTGCAGCAGCTGCCAACTTTCTGCACAGTCAATAGCTGCAGACCCCCAAACTTTGTGTGACCTTCAGATTAGCTGAAGAACTGTGCATAGTGAGCTTCATGGATTGGGTTTCAATGGCTGATCATCCAAGCCTTACATCACCCAGCGATAGAAAGAGTCAGATGTGGTGGTGTAAAGCACGCCACCACTGGACAGTGCAGCAGTGGGGTCAAGTTCTCAGATTCCAGGGGAATACATTATAGGAATACATTAAGAGATTCATGAAAAGTGATGTAAGCCAGTCAAATACCTTTTATCTGTTTATTACACATTTATATTGTTTATATATTGAAATGGTGGAGGAGGGGAGCAGTTGTCTCTCTCTCTCTTTCTCTTTTTTGATGGCCACACCCTGCTTCTGTGCCCCAGCAGGACCGGCTCCACCACCCTCTCAGCTGCATTCTTCCAGCTGATGTCATCGAAACCTAGCCCCTGCGAGGGTGTCTGTGGGAGATAAGAAATGCGCACACACACACACACACACACGCACACACACACACGCCCCCCACCAGCACACACAGGCAATGCTGGATGGATCGCCTTGCTGTGAGCTCTCTGCACAGCCACAGTGGAGCAGTCACGCAATTAAAGCAATTAATCTTCAACAAGGAGGGGATCGCAACCCCCCAACCACCATCACACAGCCTCCACCTGGAAAATATGTACGATCCAAGAAATGTGCACTCCACAGCCTGCATAAGAGAGTGTGTTATACTGCATAAACAAATACACACACACACACACACACACACACACACACACACACACACAAAGAGAGACACCCACACACACAGCTTACATTTTAGTTTGACAACATCCAATATGGGATCCTAGCAGAGTCCTAAGAACACCAAGACTGCTCATAGTCTTCAGCATAGTGACAAAACATTTCAATAACAGTTAGAATGCTGTCCATATCATGGAGCGCATTAAACACACTTGAAATATTTTTACACTGCGATTCTGTTGTAAATCTGATGTAGTGCTGTTCTAATTTATTTAGCTCTGTAATAACTGTGCCTCTGCCAACCGTCCACTAATTCAGTTTCAGTCTCTCCAAGATTTTGCAATGTCCTGGTTGCAGAAATTAACATAAAGTCAAACAGCACCCATGTATCCTGTGATTTCAGAAATCACTGTCTACTGTCTAGCATAGTTGTGATGCTTAACTGTCCAAAAGAAAAATAAAGGAAGTAAAAAATGACGTTGTGTTGGGATGGAACCAGACATGAAACACATGCAGGTGTCACGGCACAAAGAAGAAGAGACTTACAAGTGAGAGAAATATCTTGTGTATGGCGTCACTCATGATTGCTCCCCTCCACATGGCGGACATCCATCAGCGACCTTGCCGCTTGATCTCTGACCACCAAAATCTAATCAGCTCAAGTGAACATATGCATCTATCTATCTATCTATCTATCTATCTATCTATCTATCTATCTATCTATCTATCTATCTATCTATCTATCTATCTATCTATCTATCTATCTATCTATCTATCTATCTATCTATCTATCTATCTGATGGTTCATATCAGTAAAATCTTTCATTAGCATTTATATGCTGCATGTATGTAAGAAGAGAGGGGTGAAAAAGAGAGAGAGAGAATGAGCAAAAGAGAGAGAGCGAGAGAGTCAGCATATTCTCCATATCAGGAATGTATTCAGCTCAAGGGGTGAAAAAAAAAAGGTGCTTGGCAGAGCTCCAGCTATTGACAATGCAATCTAACACCCTGACAGCGTCTCATCCAGCACAATACAACCTGGGACAGATGTGCACAAACCTATGATCGACGCATTTTTCTTTTTAATTACCCGCGAGTCAAAGGCACGCCAGAAGGTATGCACTGAATACCATTTACCACGTTAAAAGGGCGATCAACTTCAAAATGCTGATGGAGCGATAGCGACCCAGCCTCTGCTCGACTTCTGCGTTGGTGAGATAAATTCTTTTTCAGTGACAGCGCGAGGGACCCCACCGTATTTAATTCACCACCTTCTCCTCTTCCCGCCACTTCTTTTTTTAATATTTAAAACTTTCCCGTTCACATCTGGGGATCCTGACGAACCATTTGCAGTTTGGAAATGTCTCCGGGCCCTCCCACCATGCAGCGGAGGCGGCGGAAGCGTCCTCTAAACAGCGGCAAGTGACACTGTAATCTCTTCCTGTTATATTTTAATAGATCAGAGTGCAAGTAGGAGACAACCTGGTGCAAACGTTAATATCCACAGTGGCAGCCACACCCAGGTAATTCTGAAATGAATAAATATCTCGATATCAGAGTAAAATCATTAATCTGTACTGCAACATTATTTACATTGTCTAATGTGAACCCCCATTTATTTGACCAGTTGATGCAAGAAGGCTTTAATTTGATTGAAAATTCAACACTTTTTGGCTGAACAAAGGCGGGGTTGGATAATTAGGAGGGGACTATTCTGCCTCTAAAAGCTCAGTTTTACCAAGAGCAAACGGGCTTATTTTGAGAACATGAGGATGCGTCGCATGTTTTATGTCACACTGTAAATCACTGTGCTCACCTACGTGCAGCATAAATAAGTGCTGACTCGACTCGGCCTCATTAGGAGATCCTGGACACGCGGTTCATCCAGCAATTTCGAGAGGACAGTGAGGCTGTCACTCACTCACGGTGACACCTTTCCAGCCACAGCCATCAAAAATAAACTCCATGCCTACGCTGAAGTATGTACATGTTTATGCCATGCAATTTTTGTGCATTATCACCATGCACTTGAAAGTAAAATGATCTACTGGAGCTAGAAACTCATTGATCACACTGAAATGAATTGAAAATGGTAAACCTCCCTACATGATATGTTTCTGATTCCGATTATGGCTGAGAGCTCATAAAGATTGGAAATGCAAAACCTTATGATTATTCCCTATGATCAATCAAAAACATGTTCAAAGTAAAGACATGTCCCACTCATGAAAAATATCTTTATTTACGCAGTCGGGCTGAAGTAATTTCCCTTTCACATTAAATTCGAAATAAAACAGACCTTTTTCACAATGTTAAAATGATTGCACTAGTATATGAATCACTAACCCTGGAATTAAGCCTTCAACTGACAGCATCAGGTCCTATTCTAGTAAAGTTATAGTAGAGTACGTCACTATTCATCTACGTTTCCACCACATGAAAAGAATAATTCAGATCCTCCCTGAAAAAAAAAAAAAAAAAAAAGCTGTGCTAGAGACTCCTGCTCAGCCGCTGGCAGCATTAGGAGGCTGCACTTCCAGGACGCTTGAAGGTCACCGCCAGCGCAACCACTATGCAAATTTCCAGCCACTTTGTTTAACAAGCAGCGACACCGTCTTTGTGTTTATGCAAAAGGCCGCCCGGCTGCCCTGGCTGCGGCGAGCGAGTGAACACGCCGTACTCCTGCTGTGTCCTGTGGCTGACCTGTGCTCAGGTCAGTTCTCTCAGACAGAACCCCGCTGGGCTAGAACTCACAAAGATCCCTTAACACTTAGCAAGAGGCTTTACTACTATTTTTCTTTAACCTTAACAGACTGCAGCATATGTCTGCAGAAAGCAGGCTGGCATTCAATGCCGCGTCCCCGTCGGGGTTGGCTTGGCACCACTGCCACCCCCTCAGTGTCCTGGCAGAGGGGCCGAGCCACCCTTCAGTGGCTTGGAAATGTGATTCCGCCTCCCTGCAGTGCTGTAAGTGGCAGCACCAGCAGCCCACAAAGCCTGGCCTTTTCACTGCGTCCATCCCATAAACACGGGCATGGCGCCGTTGCCGCCCGCGCACGCACGCACGATTGATGACCCTGCCAGAAGGCTGCAATGGCTGGAATGGCAGGGCCACCACCCCATGGCAGGTGTAAAGTGCTTCATTATCACCCCGACTTGGCACAGGAGGGGATCATTTGGGCGCCTCCCGAAAAAAAGTCGCATCGTAGATCTTACATGCCGTTCTGTTTACTCCAGGATCGCCGAAAATCTTTCATACAAAAAAGCAAACATTATGAAATGATCCCCGTTCGTACAGGTCTGGAGGCAGAAATATGGCAGGTGTCAGCAGAACTAAGAGCTGATGCTGCCCCAATTTTTCATTACAATACAATATTCAAATTCAAATTTCAAATTCAAATTCAAATCAATAAGTATAGCCCCAGTTTATGATAAAATTAAAGGAATGTGAACATACATTTAATTTGATTTTCATGTTCTAAATTCTATGGGCCATATTCACCTGGTGCTCTGAACAATTTAGTGCCGAGCACTTTGTCTTACATAAGCTTGACCATAACTTGATTCTGAGCCATCTTTAACCAAAAGTTTACAAATTAATGTTAGTAGTATCAATATTTGATATCAATTAACTTACAGGTATTTAATTACTTACTTATTTCAGGACTGTGTGTCTGGACTGCGCCTATCACCTTTGACCCTGCAGCACACGCTGAGAAAAAAAATGATCTGACGTGGGCCAGAGGTACCTGTGGGTTTCGCGCAGCGCCTCGTTCCCCTTTCTCCAGGAGATCTTGCCTCGAGGGGACATCTTGGGCCTGCATTCGATTAGCACGTCCCCGCCCTCCCGCACCATGGTGTGGGTCTTCAGCAGGTTCTGGGAGAAGTCTGGTGCAACAGCTGCAGCAGAGAAGCAAGACTGAGCATCAGAGAGGCTCCAGGCTGAACACTTTCATGGTCATGTGTTTGATCGTTATGAGTCTTTTTAAGAAAAAAAAAAAAGGGACATATCTAACCAACAAAACACTAAACAAACTGGCAACTTTATTTTATTTTTAAGAACGACAATGCTTGCATACTAAAAATGCCACTGTTCTGGCACTAATTTTTGTAGCAATAGTTTAATAATACGTTGACATGTCAGTAGTCATATCACTCTCAGGCAGACATTTACATTAGGCTGCTAATGTGTGCTAATTCCACCAGTTGTCCTTACATTTATGACAGCCTGGAATAACACCATTTTCATCTCGATCCCTTAATTAACCTAATTTGCATATTCTCAAGTAAACCATCTCCATCGCTTCACGATAAGCATTTAAAATGGTTTTATTAATTTATTTATTTATATTTCTCTTGCTTATGAGAAATGTAAGATTAACTGCATTCTATTAAAGACAAATTAAAAAAATTTGGCACAGTCTACTAGTATTGTGTACACTGCATTTAAAAAAATCTCCCATTCTATATCTGTAAAGAACTAGTTCACAATTTATAAATCTTTTCCCTGCATCAGTGTGAGGCCCATTGTGAATGTCAGTCATAGTGTCAAGGTAGAATCAAGCTCCCTAATAAAAAAAAGATAGATACAATGTATGAAGAAAATAAAAAAATGAAAAAGGTCACGTACTTTCATTTTTCCCCTCTGCTTAAATGAGCTTTTATTATGATAATTATTCCATGCACCTCGATCTTCCTTTCTGTCTTCTAAAAGGCACTTCAATTGGCAGCTCCTCATGTATGTGAGGAGCTGCCAATTACTTTCCTTTCTTGCCTCCGCATCCAAATGAACCTGACCGTCAATTGGAAGCTCCTTCCAATCGACGACATAAACAATGATCAAAACACACCGGAGGAGGAGAGGATCCTCTTACCCACAACCCTCAGCTCCGCGTTGCTGTACACTTGTCCGTGTTTGTTCCCGGCCACGCACTGGTACATGCCCACATCTGCCATGGTGAGCTGGGTGATGGACAGGGCACCGTTGACGACCTGTATCCGCTCCTGAGTAAGAAGACAGCAGACCTGGCTTTTACCACGATGGCTGATTAACATAAAAGCATTTGACACGCGAGGCACCCAGCCTGAGTGACGGGGCTCATAAATATGCCATTCATTATAGGACAAGGTGGGGTGTTGGGACGGTTGGGGTAGCAAAAGAAAATGGCTTTAATAAATCAGTGTTTACGAGTCCTGAATGAAAACAAGGGGGGCATTTATTCATATTTCCCAGCTCTAAACATCTACATTTCGAGCAGAAGAACATGTCCATGGGCTTGTAAGCTAGCCTTTACGGCCACTGTTGACATTTTAAAGATGCAAGCAACGCCGGAGAGTAGCAATGGTGCCTTGGAATATGTGTGACACTTGCTGGAGGCCATCTTTCTGAGTTTCGGGAACACTCAGCGAATGAAGCCCATGCAAATTTATATTTGACGCGTTGTGGACGCATAAATAACTCGGCTCTCCCGGATGAAAGGGAAAAGTCTGGAAAAACATGAAAACCTTTCTGAACTTCCTTCGCCACGCACTTGTGTCATTTTCACAGAGGACTCTGGTCTGCCCTTGATCTCTCCTGTTCTGGCAGACTCAGTCCTAATGCCATTAGAGTCTATTTCCAGAGGGCTGGATCACTGGTTATGCTACCAGTCTGCTGGGATTAAGGTACAGTCACATGAAAAGGGGGCTAATCCTGTGTGTCATTCCTATCGAAAAAGAAAAAGATAGAATTTATAGAAATATAAAAATACATACACAAAACCGCAAAAGATTAGTATTTGCTTAGTGAGGTAATAAACATGAAAATATAAAGCAGTAAATTAAACATTTATAATACTGCATTAGATGACTTGGTTTTCAAGACTAATTAAACTCTCTGTATATTTAAAACTATATCATAAATTATGCCTAGGTCCCCACAAATATGTATTTGGGGATAAAAGGGATGGCAGAGGGATGGCAAGGTGACAGAACTGAGCAGCTCCTTCAGTGACAGGCTGCTAGAATGGGGGAAGGAGAGTTTCAGAAGGTCTGCTCGACCACACACATACAGACATCACTGGGGAAAGAAACTGGAAGTTATTCTTACATGCAGCACTTCTCTCTGTGCAATATTTTTCTGGTTTTCTCTGGGTACAACACTTGCAACTTGTACATGTTATACATACAGTGGGGCAAAAAAAAATTGAGGAGGAGACAGGCGGGATGAGGAGGAGAGCGGCCTATGGAAGTGAACAGACATTTGCAGAAATTACGTCCTCAACACCATTCACCAACAACAATGTTTGGCACAGACAGGAAGTTGTGTTAAATTAACCACATGATGGAACTAAAATACATTTCTGTTCTTTTTTTATATCCAATCTCCGAGCAACTGAAATGCTTTGTGCATTTTCAAGCCATGATGGTTGGTGGAGTTTCTTTTTGGGAAATTCTTAGTAACCTTTCCCGTTATGACGAAATAAGGGACAAATTCCGGCGAAGCAGAATTGCCAAAGCACTCTCTATACATATAACAATTTCTAGCCACTGCAGGACCATAGACAGTCTCAGGGAACTCGTATTAATGTTAAATAATCTCACAAAGTGAAATTTTCATGATAGGGAACCTTTAAAGAAGAATTAACTGGTCAGTGAGGGCCGGAATTCTTGCTTGTTGTAGGTGCTAAATACATATTTTCTGCTCCATATACAAATGAATTCTTTAAAAAATCATGCAATGCAAATTTCCCACTTGTGAGATTTATAAATTACAGACAAAACCAAGTGAAACATGCAATGCACTGGTGAAATAAAAATTATTCTATGCAACCGATTCCACTAACCAGATAGTAAAATTTCGTCTGAAGATCTGCTCAGTATAATGTTTTGTCATGAAGAATGGGTTTACTTTTATCGTAATAATTGTTTTGCCGCAAACTGTAGGTTGTTTACTACCGGCAATAAAAAAGAACTTTGAAACTTTTGCTTGCAGATACTGGCAGTGTGTTTGGAATATATCACCCTGGCAGCAGAGGCACATGGGGTGAGGACACCCATTGTCCGGAAGGCACATGGTGGCAAACATTGGCCCACACATGGGATTGCTTTGCTTTAGCGCTGTCATTAATTAAGCGTGGCATTTATCTTAAATCAGCAGTTTCTCATGTGCCAACCTGAGGGCACCATCTGTACTCCTTATGCCAAATGAAAATGATTGGGGATGTCAGTGCCAACACCAGTGGGTCAAGTCTACAGATAAAACCCATACATAAGCACAAAGCAACCAATGAGATGTAGAAGTTTAGCACACATTGGTCACATGCACTGGATTTTTAGAATTTAGAATCAGAATTTTTAAATGTGCCGGAATCAGAGCACCAATTACACAAAAGATAAAAAGGCAGACCAAACTGCATTGCTCTGGATAGGGTTGTGAAATGACAGGAAAATTTGATAAATGTTCATGCCTGTGCATACAGGAACATGTATCTGCTCTTTGTTCTTTGAGGAACATTCTCAAAATATTCAATGATAATTTCATACATCAAACAATAGTCTCAGATGTTTGATATGAGCCACAAAATGTGTAAATTGGCATATTTCTGCAATTCAAAACAAAATAAGTTATTGTGATTATTGTTATGATGGTTATTATAGTTATATAGTGGGAGAAGAGCATCATAAGTAACATTAATCAGGGTGTTCATCACCTGGTCGGCTTGAACGTGTCCTGGATGAAATGAACAGGTACAGAAATGTGCCACGCTTAAATGGGAGTGAATGTGCCGCCATTGATTAATTGCGATGAATAAGAACAAATGACATACGTCTGGTGCTCCGACTTTCACCACGCCACTGACCTTTATTGCATTGATTAAGCTGCACTCAGATATGGTGACATTTAAAGATGTAATACCTGCTGATTAATTTATTCACTCACAATGATTTGAAATGTGCAAAATGTTGATGTTGCTTTTGGCCACCAGTGTGTGTTTGTGTGTGTGTGTGTGTGTGTAGTCACATTTGCAAATGGCTGAATGTGCTGGCTTTTCATCTTAAAAAAATCAAACAACAGTGCCAGACTGCACACAATAAAAACAACTTGATCATCAAAAACAAAATTCATGCCTCAAATTTTACAGCTAAACAGATGGTTGACCACAGACCTAGTTCTATATATATATATATATGTTCACATTTGTAACACCCGGCCATAGACGTGACAGATTGTTAATTATGCGATACCCAGATCACTCTGCCCGCCGGCGGTTATACCACGCCTCGCTCGTTCCTTATACATATACCACGCCCGCAGATGGATCAATACCGCCCGCATAGTTTGCAAACATTTTGTTTAATGAAGGAAAAATTAACATAAGAGTTGGTTTATTTACGACACGCAAGCTGCGGCAAGCTGCTCTCTATCAATCTCGCCCCAAATAACCCGGCGCTGCTGAAAGTCACGGGCGCTGAGTTAATACACACAAGCCGTAATGAACGACTTCGCTAATGCGAGAGTGGAAGACTAAGCTGGCCTGGACCATTAGGTAAATAAATTAATAAACAAATAAATATGTAATAAATAAATATGACACTAAGCCATAGATTGTGGTGCGAAATTGAGAGAGAAAGAGAGAGAGAGAGAGTGGCAGACATGTTTATGAGCTCTCTCTCTCTTTTTTTTCACCCCGCTCTCTCCTCCCTGGAGGGACGGCTGGATTAATTGACGGGATCTAGGCAGAGATTTTACACAAGATTACCACGGGTCTTACATCATCAGCTTTTAAGAACAGGATGCAGATGCCTGCACGGGAGCTGTGAAAAAATAAAACCCAGCAAGACATCAAACTGAGTCCAAACGGAGCTTTAATCAAATTTTACTAATTGTGACTTTACCAACAGCTAAGGCTGTCAAATCTGGAGACGGAAAAAAAAAAAGCATGCGGCATGTAATCTCGTTAGGGCGCCTTTTTTTAGATTTTAAATTGAAGTCTCTACTACTCCTGTCCCCTGGGACACTTAGCGAGATGATGCAAGAGCCCGAGCCGCTCATGTGAGAGACACCGACCTCCTCCGGCTCCAGACTCTGCCCGTTCTTCATCCATCTGTACATGGGCTTGGGCTTCCCCGTGGCCTTGCACTCCCACACCAGTGACTCGTCGATGGCTTTCTGCACATCCTGGGGATTCTCGATCAATTGTGGAGGGGCTGTGATTTAAAAAAAGAGGAAGAGACATTTTACAACCCCCCAAAACAGTCATTATGACAGGTGGATTCTTTTTTTTTCGCAGGATAAGATAAGAAGGTGGGCATGCTGCAGATGTTTCCTTGTTGAGAGAGAAACAGAAACCATCCATAGTGGGACATTTTGGACACGTCCTTCAGAATTGGTAATCTATCTGCAGGTTTGGTTTGGTAGCATCCATGGTGCATCGACACGGTGCCAGTTCACACTGAACAAGAACTAGTTTAACGTTCAATTGATTAAAAAAAGATCACAGTCAATGTTCATAGGTTTTTAATGTTCAATGTTCCAAAAAGGTCCACACGGTAGCTCCGGCATCAGCGATTCTTGATTAAATATATAGCGAGCATTCTTTATTTCAATCTGATTCTACACTTTATTTCAATCTGATTACTTTATCATAAAACTGATTCAGATATTTAAGGTGACTGTCACAGTCTGAAACTGCTATCACCACAATTCGTACTGGCTGCCTGAAATCAGCTCACAAAACAAAATTCATTCCCATTCTCCCTTAAAAAAAAAAAAAAAATGTATCCATTTATTTATGTAAATTGTCATAGATATACTCCATGTTACATTAGGAAATAAGCCCCACATGTCACATATTTTATAAACTGAGCCCATAATGTAAGTTCATTGCCGGTATCATAAAACACCCTCACATCCCAACCCCTCTAAAGTAAAGAATGGTTCAATTATACATGAGCCGCATTGATTCCTGTCCTTTAAATTCAAACCCAGTCATTCATGATTTATTATTTATGAAAAACTGGGAACATCATTTACGTGCCCCTGATGAGATGAGGAAAAATTATACGTTTTCTTTTTCTTGTTTATTACACTGCACAAAGGTTAATGTTCATTTCCTGACCTGTGTCAGCAAGAGTTCTGCGCAACATAACGCCTCTTAATGCAGAACCGTGTTCAGCTGGAGAGCTGCACCAAGGCCTTGACTGTGTTTCTCTTAAGACTTGACGAATGATGAAGCCGACTGTCTTTATACACCAATGTGTCACAGTTAATATGTGTGTGTGTGTGGTGGAAGGGGGAGGGGTCTGATGGAGTGTGCGTGCGTGTGTGTTTTGAACTGCCAGAGGAGATGGAGCTGGAGAAGTACTCGGAGACTCCATTATCGGCAGTCATTTAGAATCACATCCTCGCTGGTGCGGTCTTACAGCCGCCCTGTAGGCTGTACCTCATCCGCTCCACCTCTCAAGACCCCCATTCAAGCATTTTTCTCTCTCTCTCTCTCTCTCTCTCTCTCTCTCTCTCTGCTTCTGTCAGGGCCGTTCAGTTCATCCCTCATCTGCCGCAGGTCTATTGACTCGGCGGTCCGGCGGCACACATGAAAGCAGGTACCCGGTACCCTGCTCTCCATACAGCCCCTTGCCCCCGTGACCATTAACAAATGAAGATGTTGGTGAGTGAAGCCATCACACGCCTACAATTTCATCATTACCAACGCTAATGTTTGCTTTTCATACAATAATGACAGAAATAAATAAAAAGAATCTGAATTACGAGCAAGGAAACATTAAAAGTGCAGGGACTTGTGACGATGCAAATCTGATCTCCACCCCCCCAGTACTCCCACTCGGCCCACCAATGTCTCTCAGGCTCAGTTCCGGGCGGGGCCTGAAAAGGAGAAGATTACAGATTTTATCACCTGTCCTGCGGAAATGGCGTCGGAAAAAGGCTTGGACCGCCGTTAATCCCGCTCCATATTTACAACCGCGAGGAGAGGGTAATAAGGGGGTGCGCGGGCGGGGAGGGGGCAGCTTCAAGGAGTCGCTGTAAATAACAGCAAATTGTTTAATGTGCGGAATGAGCTATGCTCTGCGCTGATGACAGAGGCTGACTTATGGTCGATGCCTAGCCTGTCTCGGAAAACCAATCGAACCGAGTGGCCGCGGCTCGCAGACGGGGGCCGAGAGATGAGGCCGTAAATACAAAAATGTCGTCAGCAGAGCATATATATGGTGGTGGTGGGTGAGGAGGGGAGGGGGGAGTGATTAAAAAAAGTGGACAGATTAGTTACAGGTCCGCACATGCGCCCAGCTGCAGTGCGAAGAGCGTCTCCTGCGTAAAACTGGACCATTACGGCGCGGCGCAAGGCATGTGTCCGCGCCGCTGGTCCAAAATATTGTTGTCCTGTCGTCCCCCTCTGCAGCACCCGTGGCCCACATAGCTACGGCTATAAACAAAGAGACAACGAGGCTGCGGAGACGCCGAGTGCGCCCTGCGCAGACTATTCTTGTATATGGGCCACTGAGCGGAGTGTGGAGAAGGACTCCGTAAGTGAGAATAAATCTCAGTGGTCTGTTGCCCACAGGTCCTTACTTAATAGGAAGCTGTCTTGTATGAACAATGCTGCAGCACGGCTACCAGTGTAGCGGGAAAGGTCACGACCCTTCATTTGAAAGTCTATATTAAATATGCTTCTCACCGGAATGGCTAGGAGCCACATGTGCAGCAGGGGAGAGGGAAGACTCTTCATTTTTATATATTAGCTTGGTTTTTTTTTTCACAGAAGAGAGGATTTGCCCTGGGAATATTAAATCTTCGGTCAACAACAAAGAGCAGAAGATTCAACATCAGCTTGGATATTGGAACGTGTGACTAATTTAAAGAAGGCATTTTGGTGTTTTGGTGAGGTGTTCATGGACTCTCCAGACTCTGCTGGATCCTTTGGTGTTATGCTAACCGTACATCGTCGACATCTGGTCAAAGACGGTTCATATAGTGATTTATATTATACTTATTAAACAATCAGTGAGGCTTCTGTGATGTGAAATGGGGGCTTCAGACTCATTAAGAAAGAAACGGTTCATCATAGACTAACAGTCAAAAGATGTTCGAAGAATCAGAATCAGTCCAGTCGCCTGTCTTCACCTTCAGGACTGCTCTGCACACTGCCTCATCATAACCAGCTTCCTGAGATGATAATTAACACAAGAGAACGACTAACTTAAAGAAGACACGAGTGTGAAACATTTTGCTTTGTTTACATATTTGTACACATGTTATTTCATGGACTCGTTCTACAATGTAAAAAGGAAGAAAAGGAAAACAGTATATGTTTCCATATGATTACTTTAACTGTCTAGCAGTGGCCCTTCCCAAAATGGCCGTTACTTATTTGACTGTTTTTGGTGCCATCTGTCTGCCTTCTTTGTTTTCCACATGTTGATACTTGCGCTGCCTGTGTCCCATGTTTTGGCACTTTATGCAGCCCGGTTTGTCTGTTATGTCAGTATGTAACTGTCAGGACTGACTCCAGGTCAGGTTGCCAGCTGGGGTCAATCCAGACAACTGTTAAAAGTCTGTGACTCCGCCCTCTCTGCAGCGGCGACATTTTCGTGGACTCTGTGTGTGAACTTGACCTGTTCCTGTTAAAGTGTGTTCTGAGTTCTGGCAATCTCCACACGCCTGCAGGCTCGTTTATGTTCTCCCCTTTATTCCCCTGTTTTCAGCCATCGCGCTGGTTTTGGTTTCTGATAAAATCCTTGTGTCAGAATGTCCTGACTCTGCACTTCCCTCCCCTGTCAGCTCGCTGTCGTGACTAACTTTGTTTAAATGTTACATGTAGAACCAGGTTCGTGTAGAACCAGGTTCTGTTTCATTTCACTAAGTAACATCTAACATGTATGTAGCTGAAATGACAATAAAGTTCAATTTTATCTTGACCTTGAACGGCATTAAATCTGATGAGGTGAACAATAACTTGGTCCTATAACAGTTAAAGACAACCCAAAGAAACAAACGAAACAAGACTAGTATACTTAATCCAATAATTTGTGTAGAAAATCTGGAACATGTAGTTGAATAATGAATCCAGGATGTCCTCCAGGAACAGGATTAAGATCCAAGCACAATTTTATTATCAGTTCTTCCTTTAATCTGCATCTGGCTTATTGAAACTGTATTACCTCTGAAAATCATATCACTAAAAAGTGACCCTAATCGTGCTTCAGTACCCAGATCATCCAGATGTTGCGCCAGAGATTATTTCCACGACATATGTGCCTCGGGCATAAGCAAGCCGCATTTAACCGTCAGATGTCAATCGTCCGGCACCATCTGCCTCAAATACCATGCAGAGAAGCAAGGTCGATTCCAAGTTCATTTTCTCAATCCAGGTCACCGCTTTAATCTGGATAAAACATTAGAGCGTAGAACGCAGAACCGACGGCTTTGTGCTCAGCTGCTTTCTGCTGTTTTTTTTTCTATTTGCCTTTTTCATTGGTCGTCATGTGAAGGCTTCCGGGCTGAGTGAATCTGACGCAGGATGCTCTTCTCTGGTCAAATATTCATGTGTTTACCTACCGTAGAACTGGAGTTTGCCTTTGACAGTGTTCCTCCCCTTGGAGTTCTCAGCGACGCACTCGTACATCCCAGCGTCCTCCTGCTGGAAGTAGGGGATCTCTAGCACGCCGATCGTCTTCCGCACATCCACCTTCCTGGCAAATGGGACACCGTCCGTGCGTCTCCAGGTTATGGAGGGGACAGGGCTGAGTAGAAAAATCAGTGCGGGTTAAAAGAGGCTTGAGAGATATCATCACAAAGAATTTAAAATCCGTCATCTATCTTAAATATTTAATTACACATTGCATTACATTGTACTATTTGGAACAATACAAAACAATGTTAAACAAAAGAAATTATATTAATTAACTAGTAATGCACCAATGACACTTTTTCTAGATTTTTTTTAGATTTGGTTTGGTATTAAACTTACTTTCCCAGAGCAAAACATTCCAGTTTTACAGTTGAACCTTTAGCAGCTGGAACAGCTTCTGGAAACTGAACTTCAATCTTTGGCTCGTATTCCCCCATTATACCTACAGTAAGGAACACAAACATCAAATGCAGGTTCAAAGACGTGCGCCGAAACCAAAATGTTCATCCATTCAACGGTGCCATGAATGCTAATCTTTCACTATTATTATTATAAATGTATATCATTTCAGTTTTACATGACATATTGTCATGATCCGGACCAGCAGGGGTTGACTCTGGATTCGGAGTTCGGACCGGAGTTTCATGTTCGTCTCGTGTAATGTTCCCTGATCGTGTTCACCTGGTGTATATTTATATAATTGTATAAAACTATCCTGTTCAAGTCTGGTCACCATCAGCGTGTTAATGTTCCCTTGTCCTGTGTAGTTTGTATTAAACCCCTGTTGTGTCTTCATCGCCATGTCCAGCCCACCAGTGACACACATACATGTCATTTAACTAACACAGTAGCTGTTTCCCCAACACACACACACACACACACAAACAACCTGTTTTTATCATAATCCATAGCTTGAAATAATTTTCTATAAAAGATTTATCATTTGACAGTCTTGCATTTTTCTGCAAGGTATGGTGTCGCAAAAAAAAAGCTTTTCAATTCCAGTTTTTCTGTTTCCTTCTCAAAAGATTTGCAGGCCATTAGAAACCAAAAAAAAAAAAGAAAAAGGTAAAAACAATCTCAGGCTCTTGCTGCAACCACAATCTCATCCTGTCACTCAGCGCACAAAAACACACACTTGCACACACAGACACCAACTTTAATTTTGTGTGTCGCCTGTTATCTTGATGCCTGCTTGACTGTGAGAGCTAATTCAGATCCTTATCTGCAGTGCCGCAGCGGTGAGAAGAGACGATGCGAGTCAACATAATCGCCTCTGCCGCCACCCCTGACCCGAACGGCGGTCGCTCTAGCGCCTAAAAGCAAGGCAAAGAAGACTATTAGACACATTATGCTTCTTCCTTCTTCAGATGCCGTTTAAATAAAGAGAATGTAGTCCACCGGCGTTTTCTCGGGTCAGGTGACCTATCGCCTTCCAGCCCTTTCTGCATCCTATCACGGTTCAAAACAGATGTTTTTTTTAAAAAATGCATTTAGTTATTTTTGGTAATGGTGATTCATGCTAACATATGGTGCAACACGCCACAAGGTGTGCTGGTTAAGCCAGGCAATTCCCCATACACCAGCGCGCGGAGAACATAAAAACTCCGTGGCACAGCCTCAAAACATGTTTATATGTATCTGCAGCGCCACCTGTTTCCCCAGGAGATGGGATATTTCCTACATTATAGCACTTTAAGTGCTCTTGTTAAGGCGTGTTTTCTCAGATAAGCCATCTTGTCAAAACTAGCGCTATCTGAGAATGCTGAGCAGCCGCACGGGTCGCATCAATCGCGTGGAACCCGTCCTTCTGGAACATACGCCGCTGGCGTATTATCTCGCACGTTAATGGGTGTCCACCTGTTTATCGGGTGGGTTGCTAATTAAAAAGGTGGGCCCACACAGGCAGCATGGGAAACGGACATCAATCACGCCGGACGGGACGAAGACAGCGAGTTCAAAGACAAAAGCCAGTGATTGATTTGACCACGTCAAGAACAACTCGTCCTAGAAATGCGAACGCATCAGAGGTTGCGGTGGCTTGTCTGGTGGGTTCGAACAAGCAGCTTTTTCAATTTAGATGTTTTTTTATTGTTTTATTCCACACAGATTGACTTTATGTAACGAGAAACTGTAAACTTTAATAAACACAGCTTCATTAATTGTACTGGAATTGTCAAGGTTGACTTTGCATTTCTTTAAAGTAGCATAAAGCAGTCTACTGGAGCAGAGTGAAGTAGCGCTGACAGTTTGTCATGACAGGAGGTGCTCTCTGGATTGAGGAGTCATCAGGAGGTTTCTGAAGACAATCCCCTGTTCTGGTGGCCCTCATTGTCATTGTGAAACACTGCAGCACAGCACACAGTGACCCAACAAAATGTGTCCTCTGCATTTAACCATCACCCTGAGCAGTGGGCATCCATGACAGGCGCCCAGAGAGAAGTGTGTGGGCAATCTGCACTTCAGTGGGACCTTGGCAGTTTGGGCTTCGGACCTTCCGATTACGAGTCCACTTTTTTTTTACCCGCTAGGCCACCACTGCCCAACTGCATGAATGCCTGGATTGGAGCTAAGCGGTAGAGCTAAGCTAAGAACAGAGATATTGAGTAAAGACATAAGCCCAGGTGAGATATGACCATAAAGAAATCTTTAGATATTTATTTCTTGTTCATTTATAAATGAATATGCGCAGTCACAATAATGTTTTGTTCGGGTAGCTACCACTTTATTACAAATGACTATATATATTCACACACGCACACACACACACACATACATACAGAAACCTTCCTACATATAATTGATTGTTAAATAATTCACTCAAATTATTTAAGATCCTGTCATAGGGTGATAGTCAGAGGGAGAGGGAGATCACTTTTACCCCCAACACATGTTCGGCGCAGCCAGGCGAGTCAGGCATCCAGTCCTAGTGTCTGTTATCTCATCAGTTGTACTAAAACTCCTGCTGAAACTATTCAGTCAATGTCAAGTGAGCGTTACCTCTGCCGAACGCAGCTCTCAGTTCTAAACGAGGTCTTGCTGTTGTAATCCTGTAAGGTTAGCCGGGATGAGGTGAGGCTGGAAAGCATGCTTTGTATTGCTCTACATTACTTATTCTCTGCAAGCCACAGGACTGTGTGTAGAATTGCCAAAATGTTGCATAAATAACCTGATCTGCTGAAGTCTGGTCAGCTATATGTAAGGCATGACACCCATCTGACATAAATTTGTGTATGGATTTGCAAAATTAAAATGCATCATATTGCACAATTTTAGTAAAGTAACGTAAAATCCTGCTTCCTATGTGACACGATGGTGTTCAGTGAATCATGTAACGTTTTTGTACAGTTATATAGTGGTACAAATGTTATTTAAAGCCACAGAACAGTTGATCTAACTAATCTAACTAAATAAACATGGCTCAGAAAGAAAATTTGATTTTGTTTAGATCAATGACCTTTTCATTAGGAAGCATTTGAAAAGGCCATGCAGCAAACAGCAAAACATATGCTAGTAGGTCATCTTCAATTTGCAAGAAAACAAGCTGATTAACCTTTGAATAAAGTTTTTCTTCCTTAAAAAATGGCCAGTGGCCTTCTTTATGGCAAATGCAAACTTTTGAGCATTCATGTGTTAATAAATGCCATCTAGTTTAAGATTTATTCACACAACTGAAACAATGTTATTTCCATTTTTTAAAAAGGTGCATGTCTGAATTTATATATAAGAGAGAGAGAGAAAGAGAGATGCCGGAGCCCATCCCAGGATAGAGCGGGGACCCAGCATGCTGCAGGGCGTACACAGCATTCACACACACTCACATGCACGCTCTTGGTATATGTGAAGACACTGGAGAACCCTGTGGACCCCCAGCATTATATAATAGCATATACAGTGGTTACCCAAACATATTTTTGTTTAAAAAACTCTTTTTCAGAATGAACGTGTATTTTATTTATCCAGTTTATTTATCTGGCAACACGGATGGCCGACTTTATTTAAATACTCACCATCAGAGCGAAGGACCAGCGGGGTGGGGGGTCCCTGCACCCTCGTTTTAGTGACCGTGTTGGTCACCACACAAGTGTAGTTGCCCACGTCGGATGGCTCCACTTTGGCAATGTACAGGTTGCCTGTTTCCTGGGACACAAAGCGACGGCTGTCCTGCTTGACAAATGTTGGGTACTCGTTGAAAATCCAGGAAAACGTCAGCTCTGTTCAAAACAAATATCAAACAGGAGGGATTTTAGAGACACTCAACAACAGTCCACTGCAATATCTACAAGGGCTCATGTAGCTGTGCCACATTGTAAATACGCAAAAGTGACCAGGTTATTGTTTCCTCCAGCCTGCTTTGGTTGGGTAGCAGATGTTTGGGGTCCTCAGGGGTCTTCTGGCCACCCATGATATTGCAAAATTACCAAAGAGGCTTCATGCCATGGTGAAAATTAATTTCAACGAAGGTCAACAAAAAAAGAGAACAAGGGCTTTAAAAGAATCATGTTTCATGAAGACAACAGTCCATCCCCACCACGAAACATATTACACCAGACAGAGAACAAGAACTTTCTCTGCAAAACCATGAAAAAAATGAATATATTGCATGATGGCATTTGAACAACAGGTTTGAGCAACTGTGACATTCACTAAATAAGACTACTTTGTTAGGCTGGCTAATATTCTCACTGCTCTTTCCATTACATGAAATGTCAGCATGCATGTCTGTGTCCAAGGTGCTCTAAACAGACCACAGTACACAATTTAAATGGCTAACCTTTGGCAGAGCCACCGGTTTCGACTTTTCATGATTTAATTACGTAGCTTTGTGCCTCTCCGTCATTGATCGTTAGGCCAGAGATGGTTATTAAAAAAAAAATCATAAAAAATGCCTTTCTTTGAAATAATTTCACTGTGACACTGTGCACTTGATTTGAATAATTCAGAGAGAAAAAAAACACACACACTTTAAATTTCTTGTTGAATCAAGGATCACAGAGCATCTGGCGATAAATTACCGCCTAGAACTTGCATGAAAGTTGATATTCATTTATGTAATCAGTGTTCTTCATGTGTATCACACAGGAATTGGGACACAGTCAATTAACAACCAATTAAAATAAAGACTTTTTCATGTAGATCAGTGGTTATAATGAAAACAACTGCAATCAGCACTAGAATTATCATTAATGCACGGTTATTATCTTGATTAATTTAGATCCTGTTTTGCCATTTTGCAAGCGACTTCTGTAAATGTGTGCGCTGTTTTCCTGACATGACCAAGGCCAGAATGGATTTTGGCCTGGCACATAGAATAGCCTGAGCCAATACTCTCTCTCATATGGTCGTATCCCTCAGAGACCAAGCTGGTCAGAGACACCCGGCGTACCTGGTGAACTCATCTGCTGCACAGATTGAGGTTTAGGCTTTTTTTCATTTCTTCTCCTGCATCCCCACCACATGGCATTTCTCTGTGTTAATCTATTCGCTAGATGTTGCAATTCTGTGCCTTGTCTTCTGAGTTACCGAAAAGCCGTGCACACCCCGTTGGGCCTAATCAAAGCTATTCACTCATTAGCAGGCCCAGTAATTAAGCAAAACAGTCTTGGAGGAGTCCTTCTTCAGCCGCTCCGAGTGGCTGGTCATTTATCACAGTGTGAGTAGATATGCATCACAGACTCGCTCCAGACTTGTTCCAGTCATCCTCCTCAGGGGCCTCATACACCTGGGTCTTGACCGTAAACATGCACAGTAGCACGTGTTTAGCCCCATTTTCCCACCATTCCACCACACCTAACACCTCCCAGCGATGTGCCCTGTCGCAGAACTCAACCTGTTGCCTTCCGTTGATCCAGGCCGACAGGAGGATTATTAGGTATGGATGGAAAAGGACAGGGGATATGGGAATGATGTCCAGGATTGTGGATGTGCAGATGACATCATGTCGTCTTGTCATCTTGACTTATATTTATTGACAGATAAGTTGATTGTAGGGGCAGTGGTAGACCTCGCAGGTAAGGACGCGGACCCGTAATCAGAAGGTTGTGGATTCAAATCCCAAACTGCCAAGATACCACTGAGGTCCCCTTGAACAAAGTATCGTCCCCACACACTGCTCCCCGGGCGCCTTTCCACTGCTCATTAAAGGTGATAAGGAGGACAATGCAGAGGACACATTTTGCGCATTTTGTTGCGTGCACCATGACATCTGCTGCAGTGTTTCACCATCACAATCACTTCACTTTCAAGTTGATCTGAAAAAACTGAAGTTGTTAATGCCATAGTGTATAAACACATTTTCCCCCAGTGACATTAATACGCCCCATTTGCATTTTGTTTCATAATTTATTATCATAACTTTTATGGCCTTCGTTCAGTCATGTTCCCACTCATGTTGATATAATAAGATGTACTACTAAGCTTGACGGACACATTCACAAGTGACAATGTACAAATTAGTTTTGGTAGCCACATTTTAATGCTGTACGCCCGTTTAAATGGGTATGCTCCGAGAAACAGATGCTGTCCATCCAGCCACTTATTTCAACATACATCAGTGAATAAAACATGTATCGCTGAGCCCACGTTTCTGCTTGTGTGCACAGCTTTATGCCCAACTGCAAACCTCTGGAGTAGCTTCTTGGGACAATAACAATGCAGTTGTCCGACAGAAACAGTCTGTGATTTGCCTTTATCTGAATGAAGTAATGATGATCTTGCTTAAGATGTTGAATGTTTCCATTCCTTTTGCAGGGTTTTATACTATTTCACACCCTTCATCTGCAGAAAGATCCTTCTTTTTGCCCAAACTGCATGAAAACTTGCTTAATAATGCTTAATAATGTGGAACAACCTCTTTAAGTAGTTTCCCTTAAATTCAGCTCTCCTGTGAAATTAAACCTGTCTGTGATCAACCTATCAGTAATCACAAGCAAAAGCTTCCACAAGAAAACAAAATGATTATATTAGAATAGTAGATTTCCCCCAGTCTGTGATGTGTGGTTCTGTGCTGTGGAAAATGATAAGTACTGTAAAAAAAGTGTGAATTTTCACTTTGAAGTGTCCCCTGAGAGACTTGTCAGATGCTGACAGAATACAGGGTGCATTATAACAAGACTGCAAGGTTGCAAAACGGTTCTGAGGAGTCAACAGGAAATAAAAAGAGAACCAAATAGTATATATAAGATCTGAGGAGGCATGAAAACTACTAATCTGAAATGAGCACACAGCATTTTCCGTGCTTTGCTTTGAAAATATACTGCATATACTGCTTCAGAGGAAGAGCCATGCTCCAAGAAAACCACCCTGTGTTCACAGCGTTCAAGTTTATAAATCTTTCTCTGGCCAGGTGAACACCGCTGAAGGCAATATTGCCTTAACTGACTTTCGTTTCTTAAATCCACTTTATTTGGTGGATTTCGAAGCTCCACTGAAACGTGCACACAATCCATGTCCCAGATAAGTCTTCAAAGCGTTAAAAGATCACATGTGTTTGAACTGGGTGTCAGGCATAGTGGTTTCTTAGGGACTGATCACACAACATCAAAGCACAAATAATCACTCACTGATTCAGCAAGCTAATATGCGGCTGTGAACAAAAGACTGTAATAGTCCTAACATGAATAAACGAATATGTGGATCAGCTCCTTGGAATCTCTAAAGGAAATGTGGGGTCAGTCAGGAATATATGTTTCGGGTGTTACAGATGCAATATATACAGAGTTAAGTAGCATCTGCAAATCTGTGGAAGCTTTTTAATCATCTGATTCAGCTTTCATGCCCTTTAATAAGGTGATGGCTATATGTACAGGCCAAATATTAATGGTCCTAAAACAGAACCTCATGGAATATCCAAGTAAATATATCCATTTAATCATGGGTTTCCATTTAGATAAATATAGTTTTAAGCCGACCAGCATTGAAGGTGATCAAATGCTGCTGATAAAAAAACTAGTCATCATAAGACAATTTAGCAATCAGCAATCTCAAACCAACAAAGATGGCATCCTTGTGGAAGCCAATGATAGTCAACATAATGACATTTTCTTAGACATCTATACATTGTTAAGTAAGATCATTAACACTATGATTATCCTATATTCGTATCCCTATATATAGTGTTAATGATCTTATTTAACTACATATGGACATCAAATGTATTTGTCGACAGTACAAACATATATATGAAATAAAAAACAGTGACAGCAAAAAGGAGACCTTCTGCAAAGCACGATTCTAATAATAAAGTGGCACTAATAATAAAGAGGCATAGGTTATTTATAAAGTTTTGTCTGCAGCACATGGCATTCACGCAGCGAGCATCTTTTCATCCATATTATTCGATATCAGTGTCAGTGCTCCCGATTAATATTAATTCTGACACAGCATCCTGATCGTCTGATATTAATAATACAAGTATAGCTCACTCTGACAAGTATATGAATTTTTAATTACTGTGTTCAAAGCACTGTGCTGGGAATGATAAACAAAAATAGAACAAAAAGGATACTAATTGCTTTGTTGAAAATTTAACTGCCCGGGGCAACGAGCGAGTCGCGAGTCGTGAGTCACAGCGCACGAAAAACAAAGGAGCTAGTTAATTCCTGGGGGCTGGGGAACAGGTAGACTATTCATTTAGTAAAAAAAAAAAAAAAAAAAAAAAACTCACCCTCCCCGTGAACAAACTCGCACTGACAGTCAAGATGAATTTGTGTCTCAGGGAGCAGCAAATAAAATATATAAATAAATGAAGGGGGCAAGCTGCCACTTCAATTGTGCTTTAGAGTGGAGCGGGTTCACTCGAGTTCACTTGGGGGGCCGAGATTCTTCTTCTTTTTTTTTATTCTTTCCGCGCTCCCCCTTGTTGGTTTATTCTTTCTTCCCGGCCATTTCTTTTCGAGACCAGACAAGAGGGCACATGATCTGAGCTCTCAAGGCTTGGGCTGTGCGGGGCGAGGATGAGGAGGCTCTAGCTATTCTTAGTGTGCGCTTGTCCTCGCGTGTGTGGGAGTGCATGTGAGGACCAAAGTGATTTGAGTCTGGAGTGCGCCTAAAAGGTCTTTCTCCATTAGAAAATAGAGGTCAGCTGCATTAGGTCCGGCACTAAACACAGTAATTGAGAAACACAACGACCACAGCCGGGTCACACTGGCAGCCCATTAACGTTTGGAGAGAAAGACTGCAAGTGACAGGCGTTCTGTCCTCCACCCCACCCTGTTCTGAAGCGACTGAGGGAGCTAGGCTGAGATCATTTCTGAAAATGGCATACATACATGTTCGTCCTCATGGCCTTTCAACCTTCTAACCCACATAATGTACACGTTACAGAAATATAGGATTGTCCACGCAACCATTATACAGGGGTATATTTTTGAGGCAGTATATAGGACGTTCTGCATCGGATGGGTTCAGATATGTCAGTGATTCATCTGAATTCTTGAATTAAATTATTTTAATGTAGATGCATGTTTGGTTTGGTAGTGGACATGGTCCCACGACGTCTATAACAGATGTAGTGACAGAAACTGGAAGTCAACAGAGGAGAGAGGGAGGAGGCAGGATTTTGCCCCAGTGTTGCCAGATTGTGCAGTTTTGTTTTTATATTTTGGAGACAAAAAAGGATATTGAGGAACTCAACTCTAATTTGACTATGCTACGTAGTCACAGAGCATAAATACATATCTGTTTCAGCAGTTTTGTGTTGGTGCATAGAGGCAAATTGTAGGTAGAAACAATCAAGTACCTGGCAACACTGCTCACAAAACTTTGCACTACTTTGTGTATTGTATTGGCAGACACAGACACAGATTTAGACAATCCAAAATTACCAAAAAGGGTGTATGAAAGATGCCAATCCTTGAAAAGTGCTCTTCAATTTCTAAATTCTGGGTGCTCTGGGTTACAGAAAAAATTTTACACCAACAAAAACAAGTTGTTTCTTTCTAGTGCAATTCTTTCTTGTTAATAAATTCTTGTCAATGTATTTATGTAAAGCACAAGGACACCTTTACACAAGTGAACTAGCCCCAAAGTGTATTATAGTGCTCATAGCCTGCCAAACAGACTAAAAGAAAAACAGACAGATCCGAGGACAGCACCGAGGTCAACAATGCTTCCTTCACTATTTAGTAATGGTCTGGATGTCACCCTGGCTGCAGGAAGCATTCTCCCACTCACTAACAGAATAAAATCTCTAAATTCATGTGCTCAGTCTGACCATCTTTGATCTCTCATCCACCAGCAGCTGAACAAAAACATGGTTTGGGCAAAACTCCCTCAAATCGTTACAACAGCAAACACTTCCATCGTGACATGCATAGTGTATTCTCTGATGCGTTGGGTCTTATGCAGTTTTTATTTTATATACAGTACAGGCCAATAGATTGGACACACCTTCTCATTCAATGTGTTTTCTTTATCTTCAGAACCATTTACGTTGGTAGATTCTCACTGAAGGCATCAAAACTATGAATGAACACATGTGGAGTTATGTACTTAATAAAAAGTGGAGACCTGGTCTCCACTGTCACCGGACCTGAACCCAATTCAGATGGTTTGGGGTGAGCTGGACCGCAAGTGCTAAACACCTCTGGGAACCATTTCAGGTGACGACCTCTTGAAGCTCATCGAGAGAATTCCAAGAGTGTTCCAAGCAGTAATCAGAGCAAAGAAACTAGAATATAAAACATGTTTTCAGTTATTTCACCTTTTTTTGTTAAGTACATAACTCCACATGTGTTCATTCATAGTTTTGATGCCATGAGTGAGAATCTACCAACGTAAATGGTCATGAACATAAAGAAAAACACATTGAATGAAAAGGTATGTCCAAACTTTTCTCCTGTACTGTGTGTGTGTGTATATTCATGAAATAAGAGAAATAAGAGAAAACCAAAGCAATTAGGACAAATAAAAAAATGAGCAGATCATCTACCCGCCACTTCTTGTCTAATTCCTGTTATATTCAGATTCACTACAAAAATGCGGCACACGATGCTGTGTCAATGCATCAGATGCAAGTCAGAAGGCCGCTGGCACGCTGCAGGCATGCATTCACTATGCAGGACAATTCGATCTTGCCCTGCAGCAGGACAGTGTCCGGCCACACACAGCTGCTGTGGTTAAGGCTGCTGCCTTCATCCGCCTCATCTCCTGACCTTAACCTCATGGACCACCTTTGGGATGCCTTGGATTACATCGTCCGGACACTTGGCAACTCCATCAGGCCGCAGCATCAGAGGTGTCAAGTGGTGACGGTGGTCACACAGAAACACTAAACGCCTCTTAAATGCCCTTATTTCTTCCTTTGCGATTAAAAAAAATGTTTTTTGCCTTTATACATGCACCAATTTTCTTATACAACCATATATGCTGCATGCATAATGGCACAGAAGACAGTCTTTGGAAATGAAAGTGTGTAATTTAATAGCAGAGAACAGCTTGATATTAAACCCCGCGGGAACATTACTTATCCGAATGGGTCTCAGGCCCTCTTGGTCATATACACTGATCAATTCTTCATTAGGAAAAGAGATCGAAAAAGCATGGGGAGGAGGTCTACATCTCCCCTGTGACAACACAGTGTTCTCTTCAAATACTCCGAACAGGCTAAATCCTATCCAATCAAAGCGGAAATAATATGCCGCTGAAAGCAGAACTAGCCAGATCTCACGAGGACGTGAAGAGATCACAGCGTACGTTCCTCAGACCGCGAGCAGCGGAGGAGGATAAACGGAACAGAGTAAACAGTGGCTCGCTTCGGCTGTCTGGCATGCAGACGTTCCTTCGATATACTTCAGTCCAGGTCAGGGAGAACTACATTAAAATGGAAAAGGCTCCTCTGCTTGGATAAAGAGATCAGTACTTCTTTTTCTTCTGTGTGAGATGGAAAATTCCAGGTCCATGACATTTTGTGCTTTTGTCTTTCGTGAAGGATCCCCGCATGTGTCTTTCTCAAACTGCGAACCTCCCTCAACAAAGAGGTGTCAAAAGCCGGCAAATGGCTTGAGATGTCATGATCTATTTAGGCAAAGCAGAGCCATGAAATCCTGATTGGTCTGTGGCGACTTTTTCTGGAGTCCAATGCCGAGTATAAAAGACTTTTCTCTTGTGGGCTGCTCTTCCTCTTCCGGAGGTTCTTCTCCCCCAGCTTTCTGGGCCTTTCTCTCTCTCTATTTCTGAAGGTCCAAGCCTCATCCAAGCAACCTTCTTTTCTCTCTCTTCCTCTATCCCTCTTTCTCTTTTCTTTTATTTTGGGTTTTTCTGTGACATTGGAACACACAATATTTCCCCGTATCAGCAATAGTAATCTACTTGTGTTAATAAACTATAAACTGTTCATTCTTGTAGCCTCTATCGTGCCATACTTCTTTATGTCCAGGAAAACATCAGATTTTAAAGTGTTTTAAAGTGCTTGCTTTTTAAAATCTGTTTGACTGGTTTGCTTCCTTTATTAAAATACTTTTAATGTGCAGGACATGTGCAGGACTACAGCAAACTGCCATTGAGTAAAGTACCGTCCCCACACACTGCCTGTCATGGCTGCCCACATCTCACTAAGGGTGATGGTTGAAAGAAGAGGGACACATTCGTTGTGTCACCGTGTGCTGTGCTGCAGTGCTTCACAGTGACAATGACGATCACTTCACTTTCACTTCACTTTTCACTTTTCATTGTGGGACCAGTGCATTGAATAAGGGGTATTGGAGTCTCAGGTGTGATTTGTCATTCTGGTAGTTAGGCAATCACATTTAAATTCAGCAATGTTATACCAGAAAACGTGCATTCTCCTCTCATGTTAAGTCATTCTAAGAATCATGCCAACGGATCACGAGAATCTTCTAGATTTTGGCAGGTTTATTTCTGTTGCAGGAACCACATTAGGCATCATACTGTCAAAGAGAAGACAACACAGGTGTGTTTTTTGGAGATAAACTTTGCCCTTTCAACCTTTGATGAGTTATGAGCCTGAAGAACCATCATGACTATCTGTGTATTTTGTTTCCATTGCCGTTTGATTACATTTGTCAACCAAAATACTTGTTCATGTTATACATGAGAGTTTTTAGTCAAAATCCCAAATCTGTGCAATTTGAGGGTTAATGGAAACACATCTTAGGTCATTGTCAACTCTGTTTTGTGGCTTATTTACTTGATTTTTTCTGGAACACCTTAAGAAGAACAAGTCTTTGTCCCATTTGTAGTGAACATCCCATCACAAAACTAAAGTGGACAACATACCCTGAACTCAGTTCACTTTTCGGCAAACTTTTCTCCTTTTCATTTTCCGTTTTCAGAGAGCATTAATGAGAGTCAATTAGAATTACACCGCTTAATTGAATTGTGATTGGCTCGCCCACAATGCCAGCATTTTCTTCATCAGTCAGAGCTGCGCTGTAACTGATCCATTGCGGGGTGAACAGCGTCTGCCTGTTTAATTTCCCTCCTTAAAAAGCCTCTCATTCCTTTTCCCTGCATCAAGAATTAAAAGCAATTATTTTGTGTTTATTAGACTGGCGTGTATAATTAAAGTGGGTAGGGTAGGCCGGACTGCGAATGAGATGGCGGCTGAGGACGACACACAAACATAAAAAACAAAATGCGCACACATGCACACCCCGGCAGTCAGGCAGCGCTGGGCCCTGAGTCATGATTAGTTATTTTCCCCCTCAGAGCGAATGACAGTGGCCTCCCCGTGGGCTTCAGTCACTCAGGCACTGAGGAGGTGGTGTTTATGTACCAGAGCAGGAGAGCCTGGGGACCTGAACACACCCCACCTTCCCACTCTCTCTCTCTCTGTCACACACACGCACAGCCCCCTATGAACATGGCATATGCTCACACAGCAAGCACACACACCTGCAAACACACACATTGTTTTTAGGTCTTGTCAGGATCTGGGGTAATATATATGCAACATATGTATATGTATGCATATGTATGTATATGTATGTACTCAGACGCAAATTGTAAATCCATATACACACTCAAAACCCAATACACAGAAATCAGCAAACCTACACACACACACAGTATACACTGGAAGATGCATACACACATGAGAATCCTAGAATCTACAAACAATCCTCCCAAACATACACACACACAGGTACATATGTGCAAAAATACCACAATATGCACGCATACCTAATGACATGCCAGACAAAAACACAGACACACACATTCGGTGGGCAAGCAACACATCAGCAACCCTACACAGACACAGCTGCAGACACACATGCACAGTTCACTTTTATGCCTCTCTTCATCTGCTTGTATCTATTTATATGACATTTGTTCTTTCTATGGTTGTGAAAAACATCTTTCACTAAGGCGGCTCAGGGCAAACGGCGCACATGAAGCCCCATAAATAACAGTTTAGCATAAAGCCGGTTGTTAGCGTGCGCTAACAGTCAGCTTGCCGGGTCTGTACTCAGCGAGGGGGGCTGATATCAGATCCAACTATAATTCCATGTGGTGGTCTGCAACGCAGCCTCCACGTTTGTACTGTGTGGCGATGAAAACAGGCGTGGCAAATTGCATCTCTGCAGACGGAAGTCTGAAGGCGCCTGGTGCAGCGTGGAAAATCAACGTCTCGCGCCTGACTGTAAATTCTCCTTCCAGGGTGTAAAGGGGGCGATAATGAAAAGCGATCGTCTCCAATCTAATTGTTCATAAAAGCCCTGACAGCGCAGCCCAAATGCACTGGCAGGCAAATAAAGCAGAGGACATGTGGGATCTACACACACACACACACACAAATATACCAGCACACACAGGCCCAAAATGAACAGATCACGGCAACTGCAGAGGTGCGTAGGAACAAAGCACGAAAAAATACAGCAAAAACAAAGCACGAAAAAAATACAGTCTCAGGTAGCAGCAGGTACAGGGGCATGTACAGATAAATACTAAGGACACCATTTTCAAGCTGTTATAAAGTGCAGCATTACATGCTAAAAATGGCTTGCTAGCTGTCATTGTGATACACAGCAGCACAGCACACGATGCACACAGTGAAATGTGTCCTCTGCATTTAACCCATCACCCTTGATAGGTGCCCCCATCGCCATGATAAGTGATAAGGGAGCAGTGTGTGGGGACGGTGCTTTGCTCAGTGGCACCTTGGCGGATCGGGATTCGAACCAACAACCTTCTGATTACAGGGCCGCTTCCTTAACCGCTAGGCCACCACTGCCATACCACCACTGATCTGGATTTAGTGTGGATAATGGATAGTGAGTGAATGAAAGAAACAACCGCTTCCTAGTTTACTGTATGTTGGAGAAGAGAAACTCATTTCTGTCACACGGAAAATAATCGATCTAAACGAAGTTTAAAATGGGATGATTGACAGCGCTCGCGGACGCTGTGTCCTCACTCTGGATGATTTAAACCTGTTCCCGTCGATACGTCACATGCGCAAACATCATTAAAAATCGTTTCCTCCTTGTTTTCGTCTATTTACTTATGTTAATCCTGAGGACGCCTTTGACCGCACATTAGCAAACAAGCCCAGTGCCTAGTGTGCTCCGGTACAAAAATAATCTTTCATAAACTGACACCAAAATCATGGCTCAAATGTCGTGTTTCCAAGCTCCCCAACCTGCTGTTACTTTATTCAGGTACAATCTGCACTCGCTACGTTACACAATGAACATGACAGTAAACTGTTTAAATAGTTAGTTAAGGCAAATTATACTCCCGTTTCATTGATACTGATAATCTATTCACATATTTTTCACATATTCACATAATCTATTCACATGTGGTTGTGGCATATGAGGGATTGCGTGTATAACAGGTTAAGAAATACTTTAAGCACTTTTTTATCTTAGTTCCACCGATATTTGGATTCTATCATATTGGACTATCCTGTAGCATATCGAGTTAAACATGTTACCATGAGTAACCTAATGTGTCGCAGGTCACACTGTGATTTCCACCCCTGACGTGTCATAAATGCATGCATGCACAGATGAATGAAAATCCCTGCAAGCAAAACCCTCACACACACACACACACACACACACATGCACACACACAGCAGATCCTAGAAAAGCTAGAAGGTTTCTGTCATTTGCCTCCATCTCTCACCTCTTCCTCCTCCTCCTCACCTTATTTCTTCTTCTTCTCCCCTGTCTGTCTCTCCTCCTTTTCACTCCTTCCTCTCATCCCTCTACCTGTCCCCGTTCCTCCGCCTTTCTTTCCCCTGTGTCGGTGGGCTCCTCGCACCTCGGCCTGCATGCTCGAGTGCAGGAGGACCCTCAGTATGCTGTGGGCATTGCGGGGAGCGAACGGCCAGATGTCTGCTCAGCGCTACACCTCCCAGAACACACAAATCTGGCAGCGCCACCCTCCGACAGCAGCTCCGGGCTTTGGGGAGAGACCCTCGCGCCATGTCTCCCTCAAAGCTGCATCCCATCACTTAGAGAGCCACCAACATACGGTAATGAATAAGCCGCTGCACCGTGGTTGCTCGTTTGAGATCTTTCCATGTAAGACTGGCATGGCTCTTTCATTAAGTGACTGGCCTGATATGGCCACCAACCAGGGCCTGTCACCATAGGTCAGGCTCATCATTGCCTGTCATCAGCCATCTCCATGTGATGAATGTCTGATGTGTGAATGTTTTAGTGTCCCCAGCTGGTTGATTTTTTACTTTTACAATCTGTACGATCAATAATAGCAAAAATCCCATAACATAAGATAATTTTACCCCTTAATTTTATAATTTCATTAGCATGACAGGGTACAGATCACTGTTTTCATCTGGCTAAGTGAACATACTTAACTTTTTTTTGTGCAGTCGTCTCACATGCCTTTATAGCCAATGCTTTATAGCACAATGTAAAACATAGGTGTGTGTGTTACATTTAATGGATCATTAAAAATCGATCTATTATAATGGCCAAGCAATATGAAGCACTGATAACACACAAACTACAGATCCCATAAAGCAGTGCTTCAGTTGCCTTGCCAAATGAGATCCGTTCTGTAGGTAAAAGTTGCATTATAGACTACAATATCCACATAATAACCTAATATATGTTATTGAAGCAGATTTCAGAATAGAAATTGAGTGTGTACAATCATTTGTCTCAAAAGAATTATAATTTGAAGCTGCTGGTAACATACTTCAACATTTAGGATCTGTCAATGATCCGCTAGCGGCAGTAACGACAATATGGCAGCAACAGTTGTCCTGCTGAATCATACTTTTAACTGAACCCAGTGTAGAGGAGGAGGAGCATGGAGGCATGGAGTGGCTGCAGATGGAATTATCTTAATAGAATATGAAAATTAATTAAGTGCGCAGGAGAAATGGAGCTGTGCTGCTAAGAGGTCACCCAGGAGGTTCTATGAAAAACCACTGGCTATTATCTACACGTCTGTCTGTTTATGATTTATTCAGAATTATTTTCATCATTCCAGGTTGAAAAGTTAATGCTATGACACCAGTTACTGAATACAGGGTCGAGAGTCCCTACTGGCTGACTGCAGGACAGCACAGCCTGTCCCCAATAGTCACGGCCCATTACGTATTTGAGTAAAACTTTATATTTTCAAAAAGTATGGACGCAATTGGGCGATGTGATAATCCTGACTGGTGCCAGTTAAGCAAATTAAGGATTTGTGTTGCAAACACAGAGTCAGGTAGGCTGCAACTGTGAGTGGCATTTCAAGCCAGAACCTTAACAAACAGACATGGCACTGCTAAAGTGACTAGAAAAGGTACGGGCCAGTATAGGTGCAGAAGCCACGATGCTTCACTACATGCTTAGGAGAAAAAGGGAACGGAGACACTGGTATGCATAATTACAACTAGTCACATGTGACCATAATAAACAAAAGACCAAAGGCTATGTTCTTAAATGCTCAAAAAGCAAATAATTTCAGAACTTTTTTCAGAGCTCCTCCTAATTATCTCAGGGTAGCAATAGAGAAACAGTTTAGATTGTGGTGATCTGGTCCATTGGCCAGCTTATAAAGTCTGCGCATTTGCTTGGTGCTTTAATACTTATCATACTGTCATGATCCGGTCCTAAAGGTCCGGGATCCGGACCGGAGTTTCACGTTAGTCATGTGTAATGTTCCCTGATCGTTTTCACCTGTGTCAAATGTATAAAGCTGCCCTGTTCGTTTCTGTTCGCCGCCAGGTCTTTGATGTTATGTTCCATGTTCACCAGCGTCTCGGATGTCTCCCCTGTCCTGTGCTTCACAAATTAAAACCCCAGTTTCGTGATGTCATGCCATTGCGTCCTTCTTCTTCGTCTCCGTTCACCTGCCTCGTCATGCCAACATCGTTGTGACACATACATTATGTGCATGACTACCAATCCAATTATTGTCATGAAAAATTGAAACTGCAAATCTAAGCTTGGATTCAACCTATATGGTAGACGTATGTAGATGATTGCTGGAAAAATATAGAATTTTGTGAAGAACACTTTGCAACATTAAGGAAGATAATCGGAATTGCCTGACAGTACGACCGTAACTTTGTCTCAGTGGTACCGTGCCCTGTTGAAGGCGAGTAAGTCACTGTGACACGACTATTCTAACTACTCACTATTCTAAAGCCTACTTCAAATAAACTCTGACGTGTATCCTTCTTTTCCTGACATGGACTAGGCCTAAAAAGGTCGATGCTCCTCTGGCCATGTTTTCTGAAGCATGTTCAGTGTATAGTCTCCTATGACAGGAGAATTACAGGCATCTTTGCCATACTTTTTACATACTTTTGGTGACCTTTTCAGAAAAGTGAGCTATTGCAACATCATGTAACTGCAGGTCACGTGTACATTATAAATGCATTTATATCGTGCCGTGCATTCAAATTCCATAGCGCACGAACACAGCGCTGCTGTTGTTTGTTTTACTGTAATGAATGTTGATGAGTAAATGTCGCAGTTGCGGTGAAACACAGCACGCCTATACGGCAGACGAAGCGGAAGGCAGACAGACGTCTGGGAAGGGGAGACAGAAGGTGAGCTTCCACAGCGCTCACAGAGCTGTCACAACACTAATTCACAGCACAATTGGGAAGGCAGGGTTCAGATGTACGGGTTCGGGTTCCTGGGGAAATTCAAATGCATGAACACGTCCTGCCGGGAATTTTTCTGCGCAACCTTTATAATAATCGTTCAAAATGGCCTATAATTGCACGTAACGATTCCAAGATATTTTGCATGCGCCTAACGGAGGCGAAGACCTTGTGCCTTGCTGATAAAATAAAGTCTAGAGCACCCAAAAAAAAAAAAAAAACTCATCAGAAAAGTCTTTTTTTATCGCGCTGCCCTCTCCCTGTTCCATCTCCGAGCTTGAGACATCATCCATCAAATGCATTTTTCTGTCTCTTCCTCGCTGGCTTGATGAAGCCTGTGCAAGGCACTGTAGATCAACAATGCACTTGAACCGTGAGAGCGAAATGCAGCAGGCATGCTTACACGTAACAGCCTGCGCTAGGACCCGGATTACAGATAACACGCAATGCTGCTTTTGTCAACCACAAAAATTTTGTCGGATCTTTGGAAAACGTATTGTTGACAGAACGCGTCAGAGTTCTCGAAATCACAGCGGCGGAGCATTGCCACAAGTTTCAAAGCTGCCAAAGCAGCCGTACCCCGGGCGCTTTTAAAAGACCGGTGTGTGAACGCGGAGCTAATCACGCGTTTTAGAGTGAGCAACACTTCTACTAATAGGACGTTAACAAACACACACGCACACATACACACACACACACACACACACACACACTCACATGCTGTGTTTAATTAATTAAGCCAATCAACTGTAGGTGTGTGTAGTGTGTGTGCACTTCTCTTTTTTAGGGGGAGAATAAGGAGTTGCTATGAAACTGCCAATTAGAAGGAGAGGAGTATTGTGAGTTGGAAAGAAAAACCAAAATGGGTCTTTGCACTGAGCCACGTGATCTCACTAATTAGAAAAATTGAGCCAACTATCCAGACCTGGCGTGTCCCGAGTAGCACTTTCACTTTCCGAGGCTCAGCTTTACACCTCTGTGTGGGGAGACTGGAAGTAGAAGCTATTTTTACCAGAAAGAGAGCCCAGCTATGCAGTAAAAGGGGTTCTGTGGGTATCACGGACATCCGTACTGTACAAGCATCATTCCTTCTAGCTATAGTAGCATTTTAGCCTAAAGCTGACAAATAGGGTACTGTATCTTTAAGAGAGGAGAGGCGAGTGGTTTTATCTGATTGTGGTCCTGTTCCCCTCTATCTCACAAATGAAAGGATGCAACATGAATAATTTGTTGCAATTCTGCAAATCTAATCATTATATTGTCCCTAAACCACATGAGAGAACTTACAGGCAACACCCGGTTTACAGGTAATGAGGATGACGGTGCTGCTAAATAAAAAAAAATGAGTTTCACACTGTCATTCAATCACAGGATTCAAGTGCAAAACAAAAGGTGACAGGAGCACAACCCTCTATTCCACTCTATTCTCAGTAAGAACCATGTCAGGAAGGACATTGTCTGGCTTTTTACAAAAAGTAGTTAAATTCTCATTCTCAGGACTAGAGACTGACCAATCAGCATAGAGAAAAGTACTCTGTTCCGAAGTGAAATTTGGGTCCTTCTATATGAAAGGGTAACTTCCAATTACTGTCATATGTAAAGTTCCACCTCTCACTTGGTGGCCCACCCTAATGAGGAGACAGAGATAAACCTCAAAACAGCGAACCGAACTCAGACTAAATGGAAAAGGGGAGGACAAGAATGTAGGAAAGGATAAAAGATCAGAGAAGTGATTGTCATTGTGAAGCACTTCACACCTTCAGTGAGTGGGGATGGTGCTTTGCTCAGTGGCACCTCAGGATCGGGATTCGAACCTTCAACCTTCTGATCACGGGCCGCTTCCTTAACCGCTAGGCCACCACTGTTCCACTATAAGAAGACATCAGTGGACATCACAAACTAACAAATCTACTCAGAAGCCTAGATGGTGCCAAAGCCATCAGAAATGATATATCAGAAAAAAATATATCAGAAATGGATGACTAATCCATTACTAATTATATTATTATTACTAATTAAGTAATAATAATATAAAATAAAGTCAGACGGCAATAGGGCTTTCACAATTTTGGCTTTTTTGCCTAAAACATTAAGAGGCAAATTGTCAATGCTGACAGCTTACATCTATGCCAGATTTGTGTTATTGTCTCTCTCTGCTGCCACTGCTCACTGTGCTCTGTGTCTATTGCCGGCGCATTTCATTTTGCCATTCCACCTGTCATGCTACCTGTTTTCCCGTTGTCTGCGGCTGTGGCTGTACTTCATTCACAAAGACGTGCGAGGAACTGCAGGGCTCCGTCTCGACGTGTAATGGAGCGCATATCCGCGCAAAAATCCCAGTCAGCAATTACTGACACTGCCTTAATGTATGCAAAGCAGGCACGGGGATTATCTTTCATAGGAGTTTAGAATTTCTGAGTGCATTAATCTTGCTCTCTGTTAGAGACGTTGACAGTTTCCGAAGAGCACAAAGCGTCTACGGTTTACCTCTCCCCCCGCCCTGCAAAGACCTTGTGCTGTACAGAACAATATCAGCAATCACTTTGACCATAATTGTCGTTTTTGCCTCTGTCTGACGCTCTGTTTCTCTGCCGTGAATAATTCACCAATTACAGGTTCGGTCCGACTGGAGAAACGCACAATTTAGTGTCTCGCTCGGGGACATAACAGTGGTGGCTAGCGGGTGAGTGCTGATAACCAGTGCTCATAATTGCACGTAGGAATAGGTCCTGTAGACTGAGTACCATCGAACTGTTCTGCTTTACTTGCCTTGTGCATCCAAGTCTTGTACCATCTGCAAGTGCATAAATGTAATAAAAGGTGTATTACATGGAACAAAATAATGTATTGACCTAAATATACCACTTTTAACTGTTTAAATATATGCCTGAAAAACATATGTTGTCCTTCTTACACAGTGCAGCAAGTGGTGGCAAATATGATTTTAATGACGGTTTGGTCGGCCGTTGTATTTCGGCCGTTTACAGTTTCCATGTGTGTGTATATCAAGAGGAGGAAATTATCACCCCTTTTTATTATCCCTTTTGGTTTGAAGGACATTATTTCAGTTATTTATTTAACATGCAGCCTTATTCTGAAAAATACATCATGGTGGCAATAATTGACCAAAGTCTCGTCCACCTAAAACATGCACGCAAAGGTACCCGCACTTCAATTCAAGCACTCTGACTGGATAACTAGTGAATGTGAGAATAGAGAACTTTACATTTACAGCATTTATCAGACGCCCTTATCCAGAGCGACTTACAATCAGTAGTTACAGTAGGAAATTTGAGAGAAGTTGAGGAAAGCTTGGGAATACACAGCTCATAAATCATGGGGGGTGGGGGTTATGTTTTTACCTCCAGAGTGGGGAGGGGGTCCACACAGGAGAACCACTCCCTGCCCTTCACGGACGGAAACAGAGCTTCGTCTGTGGGTTTTGAAGTTCTCCAAGTCTGAAGAGAGACAGGGAAAGTAGGTTAAGAGCTGTAAGCTATAAAAAAAGATATATATATATGAATAAATATTAAAAAAACAACAACAACAACAACATGTTTAAGAAATATGCCATCCATATCCATTTCAGGTTAAGTCCCTGTGGATCAACGCATGGTAGTACCTCACAATGGCACAAATCTGGCCCCAGTGTGTTCAGTGTATGGTCAAATGAGAGCTCAGGATTTACAGAAATTGATTAAACAAGAAAGGACTGCTTAGTGGTTGTCTCTGCCTCGAAGAAGAGAAACGACCAAGCCATTTTGTTGGCATGTAATTATTTCTGTGACCCAGAACATGATCTTTAATGATGCTTTCAGAAGCGTCCTTATTCTGGATCATTTAGCCCCTCCGTCGAAATCGCACACATAGAGCGTTGTGTTATTTATGTAAATCTTCACACTAGCGAACTCCTTCATTGTGCCAATTGTGAAAATGCTCCCCATTAACTCAAGACCCCTCTAAATTGCTGACTGGGATTTGTAACCCCGTCTCTGATGACAAAATAACATAATTGCTGCAAATGTTTTTCAAAAAAATTCAATGAAACTAATGAAATTAAATAATTATAATAACAATTACATTAATGAGTTATAAATAAATACACCTCTGTCGAATGGGCAAAGAGGTTTTTTGAAGTTCGTGAACATGATCAAGGCTCTTAATATTTAATACAGGATCTGAAAGTTGTATGGATCACAACAAATATTCGAATTTGTGACTACAGGAATGTTTTCTTTTCAGTGCTTGAAACAGCAGACCGCACGAAATGGGTTCCGTAAAAACCCATGGAGCAAAGCTCGCTGCAGACTGCAGTAAACAGGAGCAGGCTGGGCCGGAGGCAATATTACCCACCCACTGGGCAGGTTTACTGAAGGGGCTTCTGTCTCAGACACACAAACACAGCCACAGCGAGATATTTCAGGTTGGATATTCCGGGAAGGATGCAATGCATTAAAATGCTCTCAAAAGCAGTGTCTATCCCAGCATTCAAGCGATGCTGTGAAAGGCTGTGAAGAGTACAAGGATTCGATTCACAGTTTAATTGCATGGAGAGTAATGGCAACGTGATAAGTAATTACTCCGTATCTTACTTTCTTTGTATTAATTCCCCTGTCACGTGAGTCGTGCGAATTTGACCTGCTTTCCACGCCATGTCCTGCAACCGTGACAGTTTTCTACTTTCTGTAAACTCACTTATATATATAATGATAACATCATCAAAAATAACATAATATAGTTAAAAAAAAATTGCATAGTTGTTTGATTTCATGCTATAAATCTATCTAGAATGCAAGTGTTTTGTTTTTTGTTATGTTCAGATATCACTGCATCAGTCTAAATGTTCACATTCAGAATTTGAGATGCCACCAGATAAACGATAGCACATCAAATGAAACGATGTGCATTTTTTCCTCGTCTGAACTGTATCACCATCTCGCCCAGCCCTAAAGAGAAAGATATTAAACTTCTCAACTTCTACACTTCTCTTTTTATTTATTTCTTTTTTTTTTATGTATGATGGATTCAATCTGACCAAGCCAGACAAATGGAACAATTAATGACACACGGTGTAGCCGGCAGATAGCGAGCAAAAGCGTAGGGCGAGAGGCCGAAATCAATATGAGCCGCAAAACAAATGAGCACTGCGGCATCCCAGCTCACCTTTAGTATGCAGGGTGTATTTTGGCGCGGTGCACGGCTCGCATGGATGCCTTTAATGGCTGCACTGGTTATCAGGTTTCCCTTTGAGTTTTATTAATCATACCAAAAAAAAACAAAAAACATTTACAAAGTCATTCCAGAACGGTTTGGAAACTGAAATTACCTTTTCATTGAAACTAATTCATGTCTGACAATTGATGGAAAACAATAACAAGCCGCTACAGCTTCCTGCGTCTCACGCTGCTGCCGCCGCCACCGCCACTGCTGCATTTGAAGAGGATTTGGGGGAAAAACAGACCAAAAGGGCCAATTGGGCAGTGAGCAAGGCTGCTTCAACCAGCAGGAACTGGAACTTATCAGGGTTCTTAAGGAGCAGGTCAAGTTGGATGGGTTGGGTCAATGTCAGAAGAATATCAGAACAAGGGATTTATTTGAGCTTCTTAGGAAACACAGAAAAGTGTTGAAATTCCATGGAAAAAACGTGGAACATGAGACCTGCAAACAAGCACAATGTAGAGCTTGGAATAAAAATGGGATGAACGCACAGGGTCCCTGGGTAGACTTGTCACTCGGTTGATCTGGATCTTGCCTCAGTTTCTCTTTAGCAGCGGCCAGCTTGAGGACAACTGTTTTTTTTTCGTGTGGCGGGGGGGGATTTGTTTTAAAGAATGCGATTTTATAATGGAGGAGCTCACAAAGCCAAGCCTGGAAAAATGAACCCTAATTAACCCTCCATTTAATACGATCCATTTTGTGGTTTCACCTCAAGCAGCGAAGCAGGACTGAACGCTCTCCATCAGGAGCCGATCAATAGTAAATCTCTGGTGCTAAAGAGTTCCTCACCGGGGGGACTTCGATGCTTGGCTGCTTTGGATCGAGGACCAAGATTTGAAAGGAAAATTGCAGGGCTCACTGATTTATGAAGAGCAATATAAGGTAACCTAATGTACGTCATATTGGCTAAAGGACAAGTCTATTAAGAGGTGAGTGTTAATTAGTTCTTAAAAAATAAATCTCCTTTTATCCTGAGAACCCATTTTTGCTCATGGTAATTCTAGGCTATTTAGTTCAATTGGGAAAAGCAATTCTTCCTAGTCTTTCATATATTTAAATTAGACTTTTTTTTAATGAAAGGACCATTTTGGCTAACCACCTCATCAATTAAAAAATCTGTGAACTGACTTCATCAGAGAGGAAATCTGCTGAAAACTGTGTCATAAATGAATGACACACCTAGGTAATACGTCTATGAAACATCTACCGGCACATTGTTCCTTCTCCTTTTCTTATCCAATGGAATTACAGGGAAGATAGACCCAGTTCTGAAATTTCTGGAGCCCACACACTAAAACCTGTTCCACCACTATCGTAAGGGAACTGGAGGACCCATAAATCTCTCCCCCGATGACCCAGTGGGATATGGACTGTGTGAAATGTAATATGTGTGGAGTGTTCGCAAATGTCATGTCATACTTCATAATTGTCATAATTCTTGAATAAAATGTCAAGAGATCTCTACAGCCTCCTTTCGACAGCTACGTGAAGAAGCTGTATAATAATCAAACATAATCATCAGTGCGGCCAGATTTTGTGCAGTTTTGACATTATTTACTACAGAATACTAAAACTAATAAAATTAATACAAAAGAGGGTGTCATTTTTCCATAAAAAGGAAACAGGATTTGTGTCAATCGTCACCATGAGTCCCTTTCATTTTAGACATTGTTCATAAAATCATAATTCATATTTTGGGTGAAATAATGAACCCACATGTCACTCGGTCACCTAGTGTCATTAACCAAGGTCTTCAGAAATGGTGGGAAAAGAAACCATGTATATATGTAGACCAGAAATGATATAAAAATGACTTTTTACTTTAATGAGGACAAAAACAGATGTGGCATTAAACTGATTAATAACTGTGAAGAGCTGAAATACCGAATTTGGGAGAATGTTGCAGAGTGCAGGACTGAAGATCTAAAGGTTCAATCCTGGTTCAAAGCGCTTGTTAGGGGCAGTGGTGGCCTAGTGGTTAAGAAAGCGGCCCACGGAAGGTTTCTGGTTCGAATCCCGATCCGCCAAAGGTGCCACTGAGCAAAACACCGTCCCCACACGCTGCTCCCTGGGCACCTGTCATGGCCGCCCAATGCTCACTTAGGATGAGGACACGGCCTTAAATCTACCTGAGCCCTGTCCCACCCTGCTACCCACAAGGCTGTGCAAACAAATTGAAATAGGTTCTTACATCTGCATTTTCTTTTCACCCTGTAATTCAGCTTTAGCACTTCAGATCAAAGGGTGCTATTGAATTTTCATGATACAAGAGAAGAGGCTATTTTAATTTGTGTGCTCGGTCAGAAATATGCAAAATAATGACAACAAAGTCGTTGCACGCAGTCAAGCCTGGCCATGGGTGAGACATAATCCTTTCATACACAGTAGTCCACTGCAGACTCTCTTGGGGAGAAACATTTGTTTAACAAAGAGCAACATTACCACACGTTCCATTAATGTAGACTCTCGAGCCAGGGTGCGCACTGCCGCCATCGCTGTTCAGTCTAATTTGGACATGGCAACAAAGGTTTGGAGTGTCACCGCACCCCACTTTCATGTGGCGGAGAAACTCTGTTAGATAAAAGAGCCCACAGAAGTCGGGAAAATTGTGAGCGCGTGAGAACAAAGTGGACAAAAGGCACTGGACATCTGAGCTACTGAATTAATTACAAATGAATCTTGCTTTTTTTGGGGGAGCGCAGGGGTACATTTTGGATGGAGATAAAAGCGGAGTGGAGAGGACACCACTTCACCGTGAGTGCCGAGGAGGATTTTTGATCGCTGTGTCCCGGCATGGATGAGGCCAATTTATGTACAATTTAAGTCCCGTCCAGATGGACCCTATGAGATGTATTATTACCCCCCCCCCCAAAAAAAAAACAAAAATCTACACTCGCTGGTCCCTTTCCTCAACCAAAAAAAAAAAGAGCAAAGGAACCATTGTTGTACAAAGAGCTCAAAGACCCTTGTGGACAGAAGAGGTGCCTTGGGCAGGATGCAGCTGATGCCTTTTCATTTAAAAAATGCGAGGGCCAGAGAGTGGGCCAACGTTGGGGGGAGTGTTTTATGTGCCAAATGTACTTTTCTGAGCTCACACAGCTGGACTGCTGTGTTGGTTTTTTTTTATTTTGAGGACAGCATGAAAGCCTGCTGCATCGGCCGATGGTTCCATGGGACACGTCTAAGAATCCTCATAGCCTTCCCTTGACTAGGGTGTGAGGCTTTCTCCAATATTTTTCCTTCCAGGCATGATAAGCAGGGTTTTGCTACTGCACTGTACTCACCAGGCACACCTCGACCAAGTTACTCATTATATATGAAAATATAAGAAAATGTCATCGATCAAAATGGGTTTTGGGGTACTCCCGTTCCATGTACCGGGCCGGGGTTTTGTGGTGTCGATGTCGTCTGACTGTACTTCCAAATTGTGTTCGCCTGTTGTTGTCCTTTTGTATCTAGTCCTTGCCGGGTCATTGTTTGTCTGTCTGTGTTGATGCTTGTAGTCATGTATGACGCGCCTTTCTTAAAAGTAAATCCCCTTGTCTACGTTAAGTCATGCAAATGCGTCCTGTATCTTGTTCCTGCCACGCCGATCGCCCGCCGCCCCTTGTGAAAATATGGTATACTCTGGCCCCAAGCTCTACACTACACACTAAGCATTGTTTGCAAGTGTAAGATAAACAAGGCTCTATAGATTTATATGAATATATAACTTAAAACAAGAAGGAGGAAGTGTGAGAGAGAGCGGTTAAAATACTTAATGCACATTTAGCTAAAAGTAATTAAACTGATGTAATAATCACTACTTTAGTACATTACATGTGAAATAGTATACTAAAATAGTGACCCGTGTCACAAAAATGTCAACCTTTAATTACAAAAAACTAAATGCTCTTCATGACAAAATGAGATGCTTGATCCAAATGCTTCCATTACCACCATGATGCTGTGACACCAGGGAAATACAATCTAAATTGACTGATGATCACATCTGAGGGGTGTGGGTTTTTTTTGGTGTGGGTTTTTTTTATACCACCACAACTTGTCATAGTTCAAGTGCACCTTCCTGGCATCCTGATGTACGATTTATTAAATCCGCCCCCACAACAACAGGCAGATTTACAGCCTTAATCTTCAGCACTGAGGAGTTCTGAGATCATGTCAAAAACTCCGCTCCAAACTCTCATGGGGCTCCTCACTAAAAGTGTCACAGTGTCATACGCTCAGGCGGAACCGCTTTGGCATTTTGACGGTTTTCCTTTTATGAAGTTTTTTTTTTTTTCCGAAAATTAGACGGGTTTGAAAATGTTGAGTGTTCTTGGCGATTGTGCCTGGCAGATGTTAGACACTCAAACACCTCCCACAGCTAAGACTTCCAGAAGTTTGTGTTGAGAACTAGTAGAATAAAAGTAGACAAGACGAATAAAGTGCCTCTGATTTTCCTTGTTTAATAAACACGGAAATTCTAATATAAAAAATAACGACAAACTAACGTCACATTGAAATTAAGTTATGTAATTAAAGTATGCCTTTTAACAATCAAATAAAAGAAATGCAATTATTTTCCATCTCATTGTCAGAAGAAAATGCACTCAAAAGCAAAAACCCTAAAAAAGAAATATTGCATCATGAAAGAAAAATTATGTTCTGAGGCAGCTCTACATCAGACACATGATTTGGAAACTATGCATGATCAACCATGTCAATGCATTTTAATTAAAAGTCCCGTCAATACCCAGAACCCAATTACTGCATTAGAAATCACGGTTCGATCAGCGCTGTCCGTCGCCTATAACAATCACTCTCATTTCCTATGTGTCCACTGACAAGACTCTCAATATCTGTGCAATTAAAATGCACACTATTCACAAGAAGCAGTGGAAAATATATCTCCGTCAAGGACGTAAAACTTATCTCACGTTCATTACACTCAAAAGGCCTGTTTCATCACCGGCTGCTGACAAGGTCAAAGCCGGGAACATTCATAATGAAAGTTGTTTTATCGCCGACCCCGCCCCTTTCCGGCCTGACACCTGTTCAGTTTCAGTTGATTCATGCCTAATAAAAGAGAGTTTAGTTCGGCAGAAGAAATGATTATTTCTTTTCAAAGCCTGTCATAACATTGCAAATAATGGATGTGCACATTAGGTTTGTCAATTGAATAATTAGTTCAAACTAATCACAATGAATCTCTTTGCATTGCTTGCGGAAGAAAGTTCAACATTTGAAACTTTTCAAGCAGAAAGCAGGTGTCCGTATATCAATTAATTTAATGTCGAATGCATTGGCTAATCAGTCGGGATTATTCCCGATTCTTGTAAGCAAGAACGAATGTGTGAGCATACAAGAAACAAAAAGCAGCTGCATACATTTATTTAGACCTATTAAATATATAATTAATCGTAGCAAATTACATATTAATTTGGAAATTTCACACACACACACACACACACACACGATGGTAGAAGCTCCCCTACCCTGCTCAGAAATAAGAAAAAAAAAACTCCTACATTATTCTTTTCAGCTCCTACGTTATTCTTTTACACCTCTGTCAATTAATCATCCAGGAGTTAATTAAGCTGCATCAGAAGGATTTAAGGAGCCGCCTGACAGCCGGATCAGTCCACAACATGACACAACAACCAGAGGCGGCCGAGGTCGTAGCCGAGCGATTGATGGAACTGTCACCCTACCACCCGTTGGTGACAGACGCGTCCCTTGGCAGAATCGGATTGCTCCAACCCAGGAGAGGGCATGTCACAGGGCCAGGGGACACAGCAGATGGCCAGAGAGAGATCCTGTAGCCCTGTTCTCAATCCAGGATAGCAGTGTGGAGTCTGAGGCGGCCATCACTCATCGGCTGTCACCAGAGTCATTTGGGAGTCGTCCATCAGTTAAACATTGTCGGCACATGTCAAAAGAGCACAGTCTAGCATGTTGCACCGGCCCAGACAAACACTGACGTTATGTCTACAGTACACCAGCAGTGATTGTTTTCTAAAGTGAAGGCTAAAAAAGTGAATCACTCCCTACATTACCACAATTATCAGCTGTTTTCTCAAAAATTACTCTTCACCCAACACAGTTCAGTTAAGGTACAAAAGAATCATCTATTTTCTTCAATTTGCCGTACACACGATTTGCCGTATTGTGTCACTGCTAGAAGTCATCTTTAAATTTAGACATTCATTCATCCTATATACCTGACGCGCATAGAGCAGTGGAGGGCAGGACTGCAGACGTCTTAGCAAAGCCACAGTTCACATTTTTGAAATGCATCCCTCTCCTTTACATCTTGGCTCTGGTGTAAAATTAGAAGGGTGAGGAAATAACCAGGCAGACAGTGAGGATGTGAGTGTTGGTACAAAGTGTAAAAAAAAAAAAACGAGGCTTTTTATCACGGAGGAGGATCTGCATGCTGACAAGGGTGATTCTGGCCCACACCACCGCGAGCATTTCGCCCTCTGGGAGAGCGTTTCCTTTTTGATCACGCTATCGTGACTGCCACGGGGAAGTATCCGAATTCCCAGTGAAAGATCCTTCATGTCACCGGCTTCCACACGGGTGGCTCGGCCGGTTTGATCACAAAAGAAAAGGGGGACACAGAGATTGTTTGTGACTCACATGCGAAGGTTAGACTCGCCTCTCGGCTAATGATGGTCCCGAAAGAGTTGGAAGCGAGGCACTGGTATGTTCCCGCATCCTGGTCTTTGTTCAGCTGGCTTATGCGCAGATTTCCTCCTGACAGGCTGTAGCGGGAGCCCGCTTTCGGGGAGATGATTGTTCCGTTCAGATTCCACCTGAAAGACACAATCATAGCCTGTTGGTCAGAGACATGCAAATATTCATCAACTGACACAGGGGACAAAACAACACCAAGTAAAACCGCACGAGGCCTTCTTTTCAAGTCACCATACATATCACACTTATCTGAAATCGGAAAAAATAAATACGGCACAGAAAGTGACCATCATGTCAAGCAGCACCACAATGCAGCTTCGTCTTCAAAGAGAGCCAATTAAAATCTGCAACAAAGGCCTGATTTCGTTACTCCGGAATATATCGGAGTATAGGCAAGGAGAGAGATGTTTTTCTTAATGCCCACCGTGGCTCGGCAAACCGGCATTCAGATACGGTGGGGCTGCGCTTTTTACATAAAGGGAATCGATAGAGGTAAATACCACTGCTTCTCTGAGAAGTTAGAAACCTATAATTCATGCGCAGTGACTCAAAGTATTAACCATTCTTTAAATCGAAAATGTCAGGGCCTGTTAACCAAACACTAAAAATGCATTAAGCAGATGAGCGGGCATTATGCGCTTTTTCTTAATTATTACAGAGGGAAGCGTCTTCCGGGGGATGCGGCGAGATGGCGGCCAGCCAGAGCTGTGATGGTTTCATCAGGGAGACTGAAAGCATCGATTTCCTTTATGGGTCACAAATCGGATAAACAAATTAGTCAAATTTACCAATGGCCTCCTCGTCTCACCTTTACATTCACAGCGCGGGTGGCTCGGAATCCTGCAGCTGGGGGCAGTGGTGGCCTAGCGGGTAAGGAAGCGGACCCGTGATCGGAAGGCTGCGGGTTCAAATCTCGAACCAGCCACTGAGGCGCCTGTCATGGCTGCCCACTGCTCACTAAGGGTGATGGTTAAAAGCAGAGGACACATTTCGTCGTGTCGCCGTGAGCTGTGCTGCGGCGTTTTGCAACCACTTCACTTTCATCTGGCTGACTGTCGCGTTCTACATATCCAATTTACACAATAAATTCAACAGCCTGATGACATCAGTCCTACTCAGGGTTGCAGCTGGGTACAGGGCAGGGTACCGGCCAGCCCACCGCCCACCACGGTGACACCTACAGATGTTGCCACTCCACCTAGCATGCATGAGGAGCTCCGCCCACACGAGGTCCGAGTCGGGATTCCAACTCCAACGAATGATTGTACCAGCAAGTATATAGTGCGTGTATCGCTTCATGCTTTAACAATGAGGAGGCCTTCGCCTCGCTGCTCCACCTCCACACACTGTGGATCCATCCGCTACTCGTCAACTCTTCAGGAGCACAACGCCTACCCTGCCTACGTGACAGGTTCTCATGGTCCCGTCAGTAGCGAAATACTACATAAGTGGCTGCATTATAACAGCTTAACATTTCAGCCTGATTTCCTGTTGAAGTGAGCTGCAATCTGTCAGCAATTTCACCGAAAAAAAAAAAAAAAAAGCGCACCATTGAGCCTGGACTGCAGAAGTTTCGGTGCATTCTCCCCACTTATTGAACCCGGTCTTCAGCCTGCTCGGTGTGAACTCTTGTTCTCAGAGCCCTCTTGACATCTACTGCTTAGCGATCCTCTTAACTTCTGCCTGCGAAAGCACCTCCGAGATTTTCCGCCCTCCAGCAGAGGCTACGAGGGAGATCCTCCTTAACGACCTACAACTGTCATTTTAATCCATCTACTCATTGACTTTTCCCCATAGACGATGACGTCTCTCCATCCCCTCAGTGTTCCGCTCGCTGAGTTCCCCCCGCCAGCGGCTCTGGGATTCTGTAACTGTGCGTCTTTTCAGGTACATCTCAAGACAACAATGATGGCATCACTGTCATCCTCTCTGAAGTGAACGTTCCACCTTTTGCACTCCCCACCGCGGGCTGTCGCAGTTATAACCTCTTTCACTCAGACATCACTGTCTTCACCCATAACTCGCTATTCTGCAGATTCTCCATCCATCTGGCCAAGGTTATTCAAGGTTATATATCGTAAAACAAGATTTCCTATCTCACAATGCTATGGGCTCCACCAATTTTTTACCTCGTGAAGCCATCAAAGTACACGGTCTTGGAAATAATTACATACCAACATACAAGTATGGGCTGGTAATTAGTTCCCCCTCTCCAAGAGTTAACAATTATCCCTTTCTTGTTCATTTCTGTAATCATTGAAGACATAATATAGGTGGCATTAGCAAACACTCTCCAAGAACCTATGAACTCCAATATCTAAAAAGAGTATTCGTGAGAAGCCTGCAACTGTTCATGGTCCACACTGAAGGTGTGAACTCCTCCATCCCTCCCAAGTCTGATTCTACAAGCATTTAAGCAACATTCCGAACAGCTTCAGCATAACTTTAAAACTTCGATGAAAACAAAGACGCAACAGAAATAACAATGGACTATCCCAAAACCGATTTCCGATGTTCAACACCGGTTCGCTGAAAATGTATTCCTTCAAGGCATCGTGATTTATATTGTGCAGATGAGTCTCGGCCCCGAGCAGCCTTACGCTAGAACTGCTCTGTCAGGTTAAAGTAATTATTCAGCAAGTTTGTTCTGCGGTGGATGTGATTCTGTGCATTTGAGCATCGGGCCAGGAGTGAATTACCGAGCACGTTCTCCCAGGGGTGAGCGTGTTCTCCAAAAAAAAAAAAAAAAAAAAAAAAAAGCCCGCATTTGCAACATGCTGCACTTTGGACACAGTTTTCATTTTTAATTACATTTACTTCACAGAGCAAACGTATGATTTCAGATAATCTCTTTGCACACCAGCGCAGGGCCCTGATGAAACAGGCGCCGTTTGCTCAGCACATGGCTTTTGTAATCATGCTTTAACGGGCATTACTCTGCATAAGCGCCATCTGCCTACCGGCCCTGTAGCCTGACTGTCTGCTGCTCGTCGCAGGCCTACTGTTAATTGCAAAAAATGCGACTAAAAGGCAGCATTACGCAGCGCTGCCACTGATAGAGATATGACGAGTAATGGTCGGGTCGATGAGGCTACAGGGCATTCGCGATCATCTGCCGGCTTTTCGCAGGGAGCGGTGAAGTGCTGGTAATGAGTGATGAAGGTGATGGATCCACCTTCCACAAGGCTGGCCGGGGCCCTCAGAGGAAGGCAGAGTGACCTTGACAGGAAACATCTGATTAGGTCACTCGTTAACGCGGGGACCCGAATTCCCACCAATTTAAATGCCGCAATCTGTCAAGATCTCATCCGCGCATGTGCTGCGCGGCGGAGTGATGGATCTGAACCGTGTAGTCGCCACAGATACAACATATTTACCTATCGATAGGCTAATGAGGCATACGGGAGGAGGCGGGGGGGAGTGGGGAGAGGTAATGCTCACGCGGTTTCATATTTCGGCACTGTGCCCTCATATTTAAGGCAGACGGAAAACACTGTTCGATGCAACGTGAGGCGAATCTTGCGGATCACATGTTACAGTACCGGGCTGTGAAGCAGCAGAGAGGATGTTTGGCTTTAATGCTTAATCAGGTGAGGAACCATGCTTTGCAACATGGGAGGACATCCAAAATGGATGTGGCTCTGTTCGCGGTGGACAGCTTGTCACTTACAGACTTCGGGATATAGGGGTTCAGGGTTGCCAGCAGCTAGAAGTCAGTAGTGTCTCACCCCTGGAGGACCTCAGCATTTCCATGCAGCCCAGCAACTCATCTCGCAACTCATGAGCCAACACCTTGATCATTTTCTACAGTTTGACCGATCCCTGTTCCATGCGTAGAGGAGAAAGATCCTGGGCAATCTGGTGCATAGTGGAAGAGGCCTGTAGCAACCTTTTCTACTTCAACAGAAGAAAAACAGAACTTGTGCCAATCTAGAATTGCGAATATTTAGAATTGAATAGAATGCCTTTAATTATCATTATATGCATGTACAATGAGATTAAAAGCAACTCCTTCAATGCAGACATATATGTAGCAATCTACTGTGGACTGATGATATAATGGCTCATTTACCTGGGAAGGCAAATCAGTGTTTAGTCGAGAGAACGGACCTGCAAAGTAGGGCATTAACAGTGCTTTGTTGAATCCTGTCATGAGGGGGAGCAGAGCCGAGTGAGAGACTGAATGTGACGATAAACCGCAAAACCCAATTGTGGCTTGTGAGTTTTCACTCTTTAATATTCGAGTGGCTGACAGCTGACTCTGTGACACCACCGGTGTTGATGCTCATTTAACAAGGTGATGAGACAATGAAGGAGAGAGGACTGGGGGTTCCAGGGGGTCCCCCCCCCCAATAATCAGATCCAGCCAATATAAACCCTCAATATAATTGCAGGGCTCTAGGATGCAACCCATTTGCGACCCATAATACGAGTTCCCCTGGCCTGTCTATGGTCCTGCAGTGCTTAGAAATGGCGATATGTATAAAGAGTGCTTTGGCTATTCTGCTTCGCCATTCAATGATGGGCAGCTCAGACGGAATTTGCCCCCTGTTGTTTCCCCTTATGTAGTAAAGGTTACCTCCCCTTTATCATGCTTTGTCCATCTAGAGAATTGCATGGCTTGAAAATGTGCGAAGCATTGTAGTTGCTAAGTGATTGGATGCAAAAATGAGCACAAATGTATATTTGTAGTTCTGTCATACAAAACTCAGAAGAACCAGTGGGCTAATACATTTGTTTCTGGAAAAAAGGAAGTGCAGATGATGTTATTTCCATGAATGCCCGCTCACTTCTATTGGCCGTTCTCCTCCTTGTTAACATTTAAAGCTACACACCCCGAAACGGCACATCCTGGGAAATCTAATTGCGAGACTGGTTAAAGTGGCTGTAATTCTGCACCAAGGCTGAGTTTCGGATAAAAAAAAAAAAACTTTATTCAAATAAAAAACTTTATGTTAAACAAATTGATATATAATCATTTACAAGTCAATATTGCCTATATGCACAGCAATTTATAAACCTGTAAAACTGTGTTATTAAATGCATCAAAAATTTGGTGCAACTAACTTTGATGCTTGATCACCAAAGAAAAAGTTAGTCAAGAGCTCTGAATCACACCCTTCCATTTAATAATAATTTTTTTTATTTCCACTAAAATAGTTGCATGTTTAATCATCTGGTAAAGCCCAACTTGCTTTCTCTACCAAATCTTCACTATTTGCTGCATGCTTGGTAGTACAGTTGCAGGTTCTAACTGAACTGTGGAGACAGACATGAAAAAAAGAAAAAGTCCAGACCAAAAGGAGGTAAACACATGTATTGTTAAGTTAGCTGATGATCTGTTGAGTGGAGTTGATTAGTTTTTCGATTGCCAGCCTAGCCTCTTGTGAGGAAATGCCAGATGTAGCCTACTGTCTAGGACCAATGACAGTTTCACTGAATTGTAACTTAAATACAGGGGTACCCCGCGTAATGAATGCCTCACAGAACGAACATTCCGCGTAACAAACACCGCCTCAGATGTGCGCGTTTTACATACAAAATGCCTTGTAGATGAATGACTGATGAATGATGGTGTGAATGATGGATGTTTGTAGGCTTGGTGAGTTGAGGACTGACAGAAACATCTGGTTAGTTGTTCTTTACCTTATCTACAAAAAATCTGAAATGATGAATGTAAAACCAATGTAAAGAAAAGGTCTTTGGGTGATGGAATAGAGGAATGTCATGTATATGTTAATATAAATAAGCAGAGTTTAACCATGTCACCATGTGCTATGTTGTAAACAGCAGTGGAGAGCCAACAAGCAATAATGCCCTTGCGAGATGACAAAGGGTATTTCTTACACTGAGTCAAAGAGGTTAGGGAGATGCATGTTGATTTAGCATTGAGCTTCAATAACTGAGCACCAAATACTGGGTCAAGGCTTTCTCGTGTTCTCACATGTCAAATCCTGCCTCGCGAACAACTGGAACTGTTGCATGCCGCACTTCATCAATCCAGGCAGCAGGAGGATTATTATTGGCCATGGTGATATGCGTGGGCAGATTATGGATGCAGAGAGCAAGCTTGGTAAATTGATGTGGTAAAGTAGGGTAAACACCTCTCGCGTTTTCTGCCAGCATGTATTTTGACAGCTTTGATTGTACATAGACTATCTAAAAAAAATTGAAACTTGTGAAAATACACAATCAAATCGTGCCCAGCACCATCACTGTACAGTATGTACAGTACAGGCCAAAAGGTTTGACACACCTTTTCATTCAATGTGTTTTCTTTATTTTCATGAACATTTACATTGATAGATTCTCACTGAAGGCATCAAAACTATGAATGAACACATAGTTATGTACTTAACAAAAGTTTCTTAAAAAATTTGCTCTGATTACTGCTTTGCACACTCTTGGCATTCTCTCGATGAGCTTCAAGAGGTCGTCACCTGAAATGCTTTTCCAACAGTCTTGAAGGAGTTCCCAGAGGTGTTTAGCACTTCACTGTGCGGTCCAGCTCACCCCAAACCATCTGGATTGGGTTCAGGTCCGGTGACTGTGGAGACCAGGTCTCCACTTTTTGTTTAGTACATAACTCCACATGTGTTCATTCATAGTTTTGATGCCTTCAGTGAGAATGTAAATGGTCATGAAAATAAAGAAAACACATTGAAGCAGAAGGTGTGTCCAAACTTTTGGCCTGTACTGTATGTTATTAATGTAAATGTTGTGATAGAATACATTCATATTTAAACCTGCCAGGTACGTTTGTTTAATATTGTTTATTATTTTAATTCAATTTAAATCAAATGTATAAACCAGAAAACTATCCAGAGTCCAAACCAGAGAAGGAGAATCCCTTGTAACTGCTGCCTCATAGTGCTTCTCTCATAACATGAGCCTCTTGCACCCATGTGTGCACCATTTAATAATACGCCACTGACTTTACACTTGTTTTTTTATCAAAAGCTGTGTTAGTGACTTAAAATAGCAACATGAGGTCTGAACTCAGCCACACCTCTTCTACAAAAAAGTAAATTCTCATTTTAGGAGAATACCAAGCTGGATTTAAAAAATGCATTAAATTGTGTCTGCAAGGTCCACAACATATGAAGCAGTTCTTGGGTGAAATATTCAAACTCTTTCCTTTTGGCAAAATAAGAAGTCTTCTACCACCAGTTGCGCAGGTTCTAAAACCACCAATGACTAGCTTGTCAACGGAAGGAAAAAGCTGTCCCAGCAGGATCAGTTCACATAAAATGTCATTTTATAGTGGGCTTAGTGCAACCTGAATTACACAAATTACATGAATTACATAAAGTTGTGATGTTCCTTAAAGTTGAATAAAAGTTGCCGGTTCGAATCCCGATAAGCCAAGATGCCACTGAGTAAAGCGCTCACACCACACACTGCTCCCCGAGCGCCTGTCATGGCTGCCCACTGCTCACTAAGGGTGATGGGTTAAGTGCAGAGGACACATTTTGTTGTGTGCACATGTGCTTCGCTGCAGTGTTTCACAATGAACCATCATTGGCTAATTAATTGTATAATTAAAAACAAAGATAAAAATGTTCTCACAAAATACATGGATAGTGTGGTGGTAGATACATATACCTAAAACAACAGCTTCAGAAGAAGAATAGTAAAGTACCTTGGCCTTGTCTGCAACAAAGGACCTACATAATCAGTGCTTTGTCCTTTTAGCAGCACAGATGAAAGGGCTACAAAACACTAACCCTCTGAAGTTAGAGGGAAGACGGCAAGTCTCTTCAGATCAAAATATTTATTAATGAGGAGCATCCAAGCCTTGACTGATGAGTTTGAGTGCAGATGGTTAGTGTATGAGCACCCTGATCACTGACCGGTAAATGGGAGAGGGGTTGCCCTCCGCCTCGCAGCTGAACACCACCTCCCGGTTCCTGTCCATGGAGTCTGCAGGAAACACGATGCTGCCGGGCTGCTTGGTGAAGACAGGACTCTGCAGGCCTCTGCCCACTGTGGAAATCAGACAGAAAAATCATATATAACGACCCTTAATAATATATATAATGTTATGTATAATGACAATTTGTCTGGTACATGAGTCTGTTTTGTGGATAGGGTTAACACACACACATATATACGCAAGTGTGTTTTTTATCTTTCTGAGGTCCTGGTATCATTCCTACATAAAGAATAAATGTGTAAGTACCCCTCTATCGCATCTTTTCTATGCCTAAATTTAACTCTACCCACAAAACAGCCTCATGAAACCAGTCAAATCATTAGCATCTGTACTGATTCACACACACACACACACACACACACACACACACCAGTTTGTACCATACAATATACAATATATGCAATATGCAGAATAACATGTTAATTATGAGAGAAATAACAGATATTAGTACAGTCAAAATGAACACGTTAACACGTAATGCATGAAGTCGATGATGGCCTGAGTCTCTTTCCCACACCTGCCTCTGTAACAGTTTAAAACATGCATTAGTCTTTGATCTTAAGGATTAATAGCTTTGCTACCTGAAAACTCAAGACTCAAACAGCTCCATCTAGTAGTGCTTCCTTTAATGACACTTAACACCAACAATCCTTTGTTTAATTTTACATCTTTTTACATCTATCTGAACATCCTTTTAAAGAGCATTTAAAGAGCATTACACAGCTGTAAAAAAGCAGCTTCTTAATGTCAACCCTAATAAACAAATATTGTGTACAAGTAGCTGTGTACATTTGTGTTCTTGTTCATCGTTTTTATCTTGTTGGTTCTGTCCAAATGGGTCACTTGTAAATGCATAAATAAAAAAAAAATGTTAAAAAATAAAAAGCACCCAGTCTGAAAACAACACACAGCCAACACAGGCACAAATCAGACCTGCTCCCAACCACACACATTTCATTAGGAGTACCTTCAGACACTCGGTTCGAGCACAAACACAAACAACCTCCGTGTTACCAGCTCCGGCAGCAACATTATCATTTAGCGCCAGTCCTCCAAACACACGCACCTTATTTAGACAACAAACAGGTTCGGCAAAGAACCCGCTTGCCAAAAAGACAAAGACGAAACTAAGCAGACAAAGACAGCACTTGCACACGGAAACCAGCAACCAGACTGGTGCGACACAACCTTTGGTGTCTCAAACCGCAAGCAGACCAAACATATCAATTCATTCTGCTTGCCAGACAGTGGATGGCACAGAGGAGAACGATTTGGGGTGCAACGCGCTGTCCAAAGCCGTTCAGGCCGTAATAAGACCGCCTGTGATTTATACTGAGCCAGGACCTGGCCCGGATGCGAATGCTCCTTTTTTTTTTCCTCCATCAACCGGTGGTCTATTTGCTTTGAGTGCCAGTGGATATATTGTGCGGACAATTAGCTGGGCGGTTAATGTTCCTCAACTGCGGTTTGTGTCCGCCGTGCGAGACAGACACAAGACGGAGGCACGTCTCCATTTGTCCACTCAGCTTCCGACCCAAAGGCTGCTTTGGGAGCTCAAATGGTCAGATCTGCCTGGGGAGACGATGAGACTGCGCATGTCCAGTGTTGAGCAGGGAGGGAAATTATATAAATATTAATATTAAATATGAAGTTTGCTATAATGTAGACTTAAAATGAGTGGAAGTAACACCTCATCGTGGACACATGCAAGAACATTGCTCCCATGTTTGGGAGCCACGTGCCTCCATTTTAAAATAATATAAATGCTCTGAATTGGGCATAAAAACAATTCATGTCTCTGGCTTAGATGAATTTCACATCTGTCAGAGGTCAGACCCACACAGGAAGTAAACAACAGTGTGAATTGCATTCATTTATTTCAGAAATTAAAGGATTAACTTGATAGAGACCCTATTATTTTATTTTTATAAACATATCCAATTTATACCAGATTGGTTGCTTGGCTTAATAACAGATTTGTTTTGATAAATTATGAGTATGCATTAAAATTAGCAAAACACCACAAATACATTTTCTAGCATAATACGCTCTTTGTGAGAATATGGATATCTCAGCCACCACCACTGACGGTGGCAGTTAGCATTACCTATTCAGCAGACAGGGAAGGGCACTTTTTTTGGCTCAATACGGCACCAGAAACAAAGGCTTCCAAGCAGCGGGAGATATCAGTCATGATTGTGCAGAAAATAACAAAGCCGTGCCACCAAAAACAACAATTTGCATTATTCAATGCATTGTTTAAACAGGCAATGACACACAAAAAAATTCCTTGCTGGGGAAATCACTCCAGCCTTTTCAGCCTTTTGTGCCCAACGTACAACTCAATTGCATGGTAGATAAAATTATACACTTTTTTTTAGCACCTAGAGAACAGTCATTCATTCTCACTTCAAGGGGAGGAACAAATAACCTTTTACATAAAAAGTTGGCCAAAAAAATGACTGTTATTCTAGTTGGGGTCTTTGGCCCTCTGGGGAGCAGGTGAGGAGAAACGTGACATTGAATAAAAGATGAAAGCATCAGATTTTACGTGCGAGTGGATCTGAGGTATATCACCTCGATTTATGCTTGTGGGAGGTCACAACTTGGATGACCACCATCACAACACACTTTCTGTTCAGAAATCAGCAGGTGTGTTTAATGCCCTTTCTGCAGAAAATAGACTTTTGAAACTCCACTCAACGTTTTTTATTTTTTTCCATGATTCCAGATTTGGCAGACTGTGATATGAAAAGGCGCCGCCTGACACATTGTGTTTTCATAGAATCTTGAATTTGCAACTATTTGAAGATGAAACGGATCTCACTTCCAGAGTAAAAGTAATTTTTTTAGGAAAATAAATATATATATATATATTTGTTGCTGTCTATAAACCATGGCTTGTGTAATTAATATTACCATTTTGGTACAATAATTAGTCAAGGAAACTGTTTCCAGTTTTACATCCCTTTCAGATGGCAACTTTGCCTGAGATTAGGCTTAACGCAGTATGCTATTACAGTAAAATGCTATAATAGCTGCTCTGAACAGGAAACATATAATCCGGTTTTCATTTTAAGGGATTATCTTTGTCATCTGTCATTGATTTAAATCCCAATTTGGATGAAATGACCTTTACAATTTACAATTTACAATTCAAGGCAATGCACGATTCTGCCGTCGCATTAAAAAGTACACAAGGCGTCTCCTGTGCAGAATGTCTAAATGAGATGGGGTGTCAATCAAATAAAACGAGAGGAAAAGAATGAGATGAGTGTCTATGTGAAAAATAGTGTGCATGGTAGCTCTTTACAGAAATCAGATATTTGAAGGGAATGTTCCATATTCCAAAAACATTATCAGTACGCACGCAGCGCCTTCTTTCTTGATGGTAAATTGAGTTCTAACATCTACTTTACATTCAATAGAGAATGTCTGATGTTTCTTTTTCATGTCTCATTCCAATTAGATATACGTATATATATTTTTTTTGCATGAATGTGCAAATGAATGTAAATTTACAGCCTTCCATCAGGCAGCTTTGTTGCGCGCTTTCAATGCCCACATTCACGTGTGCGCGAATGCATCCCATCATAATGCAGCGGCCTTCCTCTGAGCCTGCAACGGAGGCAGGCAGAGGAAATGACTCCGAATGACGGCCCATTTCGGAAGCTCGTTCCCGGCGCGCACTTCAGCCGGAATAATTAGAGTTGTTTTGTTTCCACTCAGACGGACGCATCAGGCATGTCCACGCTGGTTTGATTAATTCTCCCCACCCCAATGGAACGACGGGGACTTGTTTCCACGTCTGAGGCGCCCTCCTACCCAGAGTGCACTGGGTGCTGAATATGTATGAAGTGGCCGGGGTTGAAATAAGAGAAGGCGAGAGTAACCGTCCTCCTCAGGGGATCACAAAGCGATTAGTACCAGAAAGACAAAGCCTCTGTTGGTTAGAGATCACTTCATATCAGTACACAGCCCCCCCATCACACACACACGGGGGTGGATTACACACTTTTTTGAAAGGCTTGCATCATGTGAGGTCCCATGGCAACCCCACCCGACTGATTACACCACAGCGCCTGATGACCTTTTTTTTTTTAAACGATGAGCCAGCTTAAGCTCTAATAATCCATTTTTTTAGTTTGAAACGCTGACATGGAAGCACCACATTTAATTTTATTTTTTAATTAAAGCTCACATCTTTAGAGGGATGCTAAATGGCACAGACAAGACAATTATTGGAGAACAGGTGCACACGCCCCTTCGGGAGGCAGATCTGCTCGGCAATGTGAACGGAGCCCTTCTGCTCATCCCCTCGATTGGGTGCGAGGCCTGATCAATCCGTCTTTCGCATCCACTCCATTAACATCACAGGCTCATTAAAAGTGGGGAGGGGGGTCTCCGGCACTGTCCAAAAAACACAGCATGTGCCACAGACCTCCACCTGCCTCCTTGTGTTTGCGAGTGACAAACGCATTCATCGTCCCCGCTCCCCGCTCCCCCGGCCGCTTAATTGCGTCGGCATGGGGAACAAAAAAAAAAAAAAAGATCCAAACCCACACAGAGGGGCGAGTGAAGTTTTTTTTTGCTAGGACGTGCAGGCCCTGACTGTACCGTTTGTATGAATAAAACATTTACCGATATGCATATCTGAGGAATTTGTCGACGTGGCCAAAAACAAAACAAAACTGGAGGGGGGAGGCGTGAAGTTTTTTGGGTAAATAAATAAAAAATCAGCGTCCCGGCTGTGTGATCCCCGTGGTGAAGTAGCACTCCTTCATCCTGCCATAAGAAGAGTAATTGCTTCTCCAGAGAGGGAGTCAGTGTGTGTGTGTCTGTGTGTGTGTGTGTATGTATGGGGGGGGGGGGAGTCGGAGCAGGTGAGTTCACCTGGAGACGCCGGGCTGAGCACCAGAGCGCGTTGGCTTTCATCACCAAGATCCCGGCTCCCGCTAATACTGTCATCAGCCAGATATCAGCGCTAATGAAAGCCCTTAATGGAGTGGCGTGCCCCGTCCTGACGAATGGAATTAGGAAGTCGGCGGATTTTCACAGCGATATTGTTTTTCACGCAGTCAGGCACTCTTACGATATACCAAATAGGCTGGAGAGGCTGATGAAATTGATTACTTGGTGTGCTCCCCTGTTGTAAAGAAATAACATACGATTAGGGAAGGAGGAGCTGATTTCTGACTAATGGGATTTTGACTGAAGAGTGCCTTCTCAATAATATCTTGGAAAATTAAATGTGGTACACATTGCAGCCCTGTGCCGAGCTGCTGGTTACGTCGCGGGCGCATCTGTGCCACTCGTGACGTCTAGTCAGCCAGGCGCAAGGCTGCGGAGTCTGGCCGGGGACAGAGCGTCTCTTCTGAGCTGGCATCAGGGGAGGACATGGTACTTTGACTGCCAGGCCTCAGAGGAGAGCACACGCAACCATCAGCGGATATTGCACCTGAGCAACAACACGTCAGGCAAACAAGCATCTTGTTGAAAGGCTGATGTTGGAGCCACGCTACTCTGCCGAATATATAAACAGTTACATTATCCCCAATCGCGACAGCCTATTCACTATATTGTCCTGCATGGTTTTAATACATTAATAGATATTTGTAACCTTGATAAAATAATGGAATTGTTGTTGTTGAATGACTAAATATTACATTTTGCAATAAGTGAGTTAACTGGTCTTGAATTAAATGAAATGCAAGTATTTAGCCATTATGTCTTCCAATTTGATGACGTGCAATTGCAATGGCTGGGTCCAGTAAGCAGTTTGAGAAGCTGGATAAATTGGACCTAAAATCTGTGATTCCACCCAAGGTGCATCTGTCCAGCAGGTTTCATTGAAATCATGGACACCGATAACCTGAAAACATAATCTTCTTGGCAAAATCTTTCACAGGATCTATTTTACGTTTGCTACAAACATAATAACAATAATACCAAACCCATAGCCTGGATGTGTTATAATGTTCATAAGAAATAACTAAGTGAACACAAAAGCCATTTAATGAGTCTGTCAGTGCCAGACATCGTGGGAAAAGGGGATTTAATAATCATGAACAGAACAGTCACAGAAAAAGGGAACAGAAAACTAAAAAGAACCTCAACCTTCCACGTCAATGTCGCAGCACCCACTGGGTGCTGTCCACCTGCTTTTAAGGAGTCCTGAGTTATCATGCCTAATTGGCTTCAGCTGAGATTACTCAGGACTCCTTAAATAGTTGCCTCGGCACCAGCTGTGGGCACCCAGAGAGATCACTGGGTGTCAGAGAGTCACACTATGAACTACATACATATGGCAGATAACATCAGTCTCTGTAAGAGGCTTCCTTTTTTCGAAGGCCTAAAAGGTCACGCTTTTAATAACAACTCTCACAACAGGCTTTGAGATAGAAAAGTCTTTCATCACAGTCACAAAAAAAAAAAACATTGTGTAAAACCACTGTGCACAGACAGATAAAATCTAATGTGAGAGGAAACCTCACAGAAAGTCTACTTCTCCGGCCTGCCTGCTTTCCTTTTTACCTCTCAAGATTTCCGTCGGTGCCTGCTGTATGAACGACTTCAGGATGACGGGGCTAAAAAAAAAAAAATCTACTGGCCAACAGCAGGTGACAGCCCGGGTATTTTCACACCATAACTGAGGATGTAGACTAAGACCAAAAATCCCTGTTGTGTGAAGTACACTGAGCCATGCAATGGGACAAACGCTGAATTTAGATTTGAGTGTCTGCCATTCGTCCTTTATAAGGACAATCAGAGCTTTTTCCTCCGTCAAGGTAATAAGGGATACAAGCGAGTCCAACTAGTGTGAAAGACGCCCAGAGATGCCCCTGTGAACCCTGAAGGAAATGTAATCCTCCATGCTCTGCGAGACATCTAAGTATGAATCTGGAGAAATGGGCATTGTAAAGTGCTATATAAATTGGTTCAAGGTCAAGGAATGAAGCAAAGCTGCAGACATCTTTCATGCTTCAAAGGAACCATTAGAACGAACAGGGCTCTCCCGCACTGAGGTAGCCAGCTGAGGCCGGCATATATTCAGCCAGAGCTGATGGGACACTGATATATGAAATGCATTATTACAGATGTAACCCATTTCTAAAATTTGAATGATAGAAAAGAGAGTCGAGAAACTCACAGCCATACCAAGAGCTCACTCTTCCTACGGCAAGTATATCTTTAATTTCACTTATTTGGACCAAATTACTGGGAGATGCTCGTAGGGTTATTTATATCAAAACGGCAGAGGGGCATGCAAATGTAGTGGTGGTGGTGGTGATGCCGTTGGCAACGGGGTGGGGAGCGGAGCAGGATTTCATAAACAAAACAGCAGGGACCCAGGCAGAGGTGGGTTTCTCGTCAACTTTCCCTTGAAACCAGTGCGCGAGTAAAATCTCATTAGTTTACAACACTGGACGACCTCTGAATGTTAACAAGCAACAGGACATTTACATGGTGTCAGAAGTTGTTTGCATGCCGTTCCCATGTTTGCATGCCGCTCCTGGGCTGTCACTCTCCATGGAGGGACGAGGCCCTGATGTACCTTGTATCCGCTGGCCACGCCCAGTAGCACTGTCCCTCTAATAAGCGAATCAATCACTCCAGGTAAGAGGAAGTGTCATGCTATTTTCACCCCACGGGCCAATTTTGGAGCTACTTTACAACGAGCCGGGCACCTCAAATTACTTCTGCCAGTAATGTGCAGACAATTTATTAGGCTTTTTTTATGTATTTATTTATTTATTTATTTATTTTTGTTCTCGTTCTAGGCAACAATGATATGTTGATTAATTAGAAAAATGTAAAATGCCTACAGTGCAAAAGCTAATTTGTACACAGGTTATTTGTATACAAGGAAGTGCCACTAGATGGACCATGACTAATTGTAAATGTTCAGGTGATCAATAAAATTATAGAACTATAGGAATCAAATAGAAAACACACAAATATTGCATTGAAATGCAGTTTAATACATTGAGTCATCTATATACATATAGTTAAAAGAAAATGACAACTAGAAATCAATAGCATAAATTTGGTTTTCATCTCTGTAGGACGTGGTTGAGCATGTAATAAACCAGTTAGAATGGCATATCATGTCACCTTTAAATGGCAGACAATATGACAATCCAGTTATACCGCATTTAAAAAAACACCACTTCTACCATTAAAACTCTAGAAATAATGATAAGTAAATTAGCAACGCACCAAAATATAGCCCCTGGTCTTCATGCCATTTTTTCCCTTATTAAATGCGTAATAAGGGTGGTTATTTCATAAGACCCCTGCCAACTAAGTTGTGCATATCGGACTAAAAGGTTTCAACAACTTCCACGAGCACTGTCACTGAGCAGATAAAACTGATGAGCCACGGTGTTACAGTAAAGATTCGTATTACAAACCTATGATCATGCCAACCAGAATCTTACAGCAAAACACCATAAATAGTGTTGAAATGAATCACACAATTCTGCACCGATGCAGTGCCGAACATACTCGATTATATCATAATGATGCCGCTCCAGGTTGGAGTTCGGCCTTGTCCACGCGGACGTTCGAAATGATTGCTTTCTGAAAGCCATATGCATTTTTGCTGTGCTTTGTAGCTGTGTTCCACTGGCATTTCACTGGCGTTTGCTTGATGCTATTTAACGCTCATCAGTGCTGAATGCCCATGTGGACGATTTGATTTCCTCCAATGAGCAGAAAAACGTTTGTTGCAGAGTAAAGTACAGAAATTGATGGAATACAATATGATGCATCGATAATCGATGAATTGATAACCGTGATCAAATAGAATTGTGAGACCAGTGAAGGTCCACACCTCTAATAGATAGACAGCATAAATGCTGAAATGGCACTGAAGTATAACATAAAGTCAACAGTCAATATAACAGGGTTAAAATGAAACTGCGCAGACGAGAGCTTGAAATGCGACGTTTAGAGGTTACCCACTGGGCCTTGCTTTGCAACCAACAAAGAAGTTGGATCTGCAAAATGACTAGAAGAAAGTCCCGTTGCTTATTCTGTCACCTGACAGCTTTGAGCGTGAGCCAGAGAGAAAATGGAAGAGGAATAGAAAGCCCAAATGAACTGAAGCACAGAAGTCCTATGCCTCAGAGCATCTCATCTTTGAATGGTTTTTTTGAAAGGATTGAAATGGCATTGCTAGCGCTTAATCAAAGCTTTATTGTTATCTGGGTGGAAAGAACAATAAGAAAACCTGTGGAGTAAACACAAGAACTGCCTAGGAACTGTTTCTGAGTAAATAAAAAAGTGCCATCAAGGCAAGGATAATCTGAATCTTAGTTAATGTTAGAAATCCATACCACAATGTTTTTCTTGGAAAGAACCACATACAATAAAACACATCAATACACATAAAAGCTTTAAAATAAATACAGCAGAAAATTACACAGAAAATTATGTTTTCTTCTGCTAAATGAATTTCCAATCATATAGGTGGTTTTATCAGAGGTAACATGTGAAGCCAGACACTTTGAGCATGAAATATTGTGTCATATAAAGTTGCATTGTAAAGATGTTAAACTGCAGTACTGACAGCGGATGACAGAATAATAAATAATATTCATGTTAAAACATGCCTACACTACCTCTTTTTTTAATGCCAGTCATAATGAGAGTACATGACAATATTTTCTGATTGTGAAAAGCAATGATAGATTGCTGTATGATTATAGAACAGCACAATAAAGTGGCTTTGGGTAATAGCGCTCTAGCAAATCCTGAACAATGTCTTTCAGGCTGCCACTTGTCACTTGACATTGTGACTTTAAATGATCTAAAATGTTAGAACGACATTTGATTTGATTTAAAGATTTGAGTTTATAGGATACATAAAAATTGTGCTGATACTTCAAAAAAGTTCCAATATGATACAATCAAAATGTCTAACCGCTCTAGACCCTCTTAATGTCATTGTCGATAAAGAAGTTCTCTATCCTGTGTGTGAGGTAAGATGGTAGAGTGATTATGTGTTCAGTCCCATCGCAATGGTGTCAAAGGTCAATGATTCACTGTGTTCTAATTTATCTTGATAGCATCGTAGCCTACGTAAACGTAGTTCAGATTTGTGATATTGTGTTTTGAGTTTTTTAGAAAGTCACTGTTGACATCTTTTGCTGAAAGTTTTTGAACAAAAATGAATGAAGCGCAGCAAGTGGCACTAATTAATTTCACTCTTTAATAAGCCTTGATGCGAAATGTCAAGCGTGCCCTTTGTGAGGGCAGGGATTCCGGGGGTTTTGTTCCGTCACGCCGTAGGCTCGGCTCTCTACAGGTAGACCTCTGGAGGGACGTGAGGGACGGAGGAAACAGAATTACTTGCCCCACCAAGGTCACCCAACTCAGGGCGCATGAGTCCAGATGCAACGTCACTCGCCATTTAACCAGGGAAAACCTCCATTCCCTCCTGAGGTGCAAAATGTCTGCTTTACAGCCTCAGATGGGGTTTGTTAGTTTCTTTTTGAAATGCAAAGGCCATCAAGGAAAAGCCACCATTTTTTTTTTTTTTATCTCCGAAGGCAGCATCTCCGGTGCAAAAACCAAACTGCACCGAACAGGAGGAAGGCACACACACAAAAAAAATGTGGTTTGACTGCATAAGCAAGGGGCTTGCATTAATGCAGCTTTATGTCAGAGAAAAACAAGGAGAAAAAGAAAAGGAACCAGAGAGAGGCAGCTTGCAGGAACAGGAGTAGCGTGAGGAGAATTAGAATTCAGCATGTGTCCGGGGGAAGTGCAGCTCTGAGGTAATCAGCCACTAACAGGGAGGGTTAGAGTGACGTGCTGAGGGAACAGGAGGCGAGCCTGTCAGGGCTCTCGGAGAGAACAAACCAACACGCCTTAGCAGGGGACAGGGATCATTACAGCCCCCTTCTCTCCCTGTGAATCCCTCCCCCCTCTTTTTTTTTTTTTCCAGGGGTAACCTTCACTCGCTCCGCTGTCCAGCAGGTCTCGACACCGTTCCCTTTTGGATCCGTAGTTATTGTTAAGTCTACCATGGAACGAGCCCTTGATTACACAGTGCGTTTAAATGGCGGGTAGCCGTTTAAGGCCTTTACAGCCAAGTGAAGTGTACAGAGTAAATTTATGCCACGAGGAGGTTTATTAATATGATGTGGTCTCGGAGACAGGCTAATTTAGCAAGGCGAGGCAATGCAATCCATCACATTTGCACAGGCCTGTACCATTTCCACATCCAGATTATGTTAGATAATATTACTCCTCAGGTCCTACTGGGATATCATATTAGAACCATGTGGCTGCAAGATATTGGGGAAAACATTATATTGTGATTGAACTTATTGTCTTGCAATATGGAGTAATATTACCAAAGGCATGAAACATTTTAACAAATGTTAATATTTAATAATCTTTGAAAACTTAACCAGGACTGCATGATTTGGGGAAACAGACATTCATAGAGTAATGCCACAGGTAAGCATAGAACAATCACAATGAAAGTAATATATAAAGAAGAGCTGGTGCAGTTAATCAAAATCCTGCCATAAACAAGAGTTCCTAATACATTGAATAAAAAGCAGCCACCTAAAGACACGTATGAAGACATACAGAAAACATCCATACAGTGGAATATAAAACTAAAGAAAATTTTATTACACAGAGAGCATTGTTGCGTCTAAAACTCTTCCATTCATTTTTGGTGAACTACAAAGTGAAAGTTAAATGAAATACCCTCAGAATTCGCCCCTTATTTCATTTCAGGCAGAACATCAGACTGAAGACCACTAAAGGGCCTTTATGTTGCAGTACATTTTTATCTCTTTTACCTTATTTAAGTCAAAGAATTATTATAATAATACGCTGCATCAAAAGCATTACTTGAGGAAGTTCAGAATTATCATGCATTGCTTCTTTAATACCAAAAAAAGAAGATAATGATGTAGTTGTTCCCTGATTAAAACCATTTAACTTAATGTACTGATGTGACCCTGACAATTTTAAGCAAGACAAATTAAACTGCTTCATCAAATTCTGATCAATGTGTAAGAGCCCTTGGGTATAAGGAATTTATTAATGAAGAATGTGCTTAGCTGTAGCATTAAATGAACAAATAATTCACCAAATCATTGATAAGATTTTTGTCAAAGACTCCTATCGGCCTTGCTCCTTAGCTGTATATTAATTAGAGACTAAGCTCTCGGTGTTTCTTTTCAGAAGCACTCAAACACAAGAGAAAGAGCTCCTTTGTGCTCTTCCCTCGAGTCCCTATTTGCTCTTTCAATGCTAGTAATGGCTGTGGGAGTAGCGATGGCCACCAAGCGAATCGCTGGAGAACCGGAGACTATTTATTCTTCCTTTTGTTCATAAAACAGCACGAACTAACAACAACGTTTTAACACACAACCTAAAGAAAACCTAAATGAAGACATTCCCTCCTACCGACACTTGGGGTGCACTACATTCTGTACAATGTCCGGAACTTTTTGTGGTAAAAATTACGTAACAATCGCATCTATAGATCTGTGTACAGTTAACCCATTAATTCTGCAATGTTCAATGTTGTATGTTGTGTGCAGATTTCCACAGTAAAAGCCAGGCACAGGCAGTCCTTCCTCATTCTCCTCCAGTCAATAAGTCACGCTTCTTTCTTCTTTAATATATTTATTTTTATTTATGTAAATATGTTTTAAAATATGGTTGTGGTATTTGTGCATTTTTAACTGATCTTTTACATTATTACATGTGATTCAAGACACTCTGTTGGTTTGAGGTCTAGGTCTAGCCAAGTCAAATAATTCAACCTATAAACGAATCTGAAATATGCATTTGGCGAAACTGATCTCATCAAATTTAGAGACTTTATGCTTTGAAATGAGATCCACCGACACTTTTGTTAGTCACTGCAATGTTATAGAGTTTCTGACTTTGCAATTCAATTAAATTTTCCCCTCTTAGTTTCATATCTCACAGTTCAATCTCATTCATATTCAAACCGATTAACCTAACAGCAGTCGAGCATTTCACAGTGGCACTTGTAAAATCCAATTATTTACTTAAGCCAATCTTTTTCTTATTAATAAATTGTGCCACCTGGTTATTTATATTGTAATGGGGTAAAATAACTAAATTGGCCCACAGCTTGTGTATTTGAGGTCCTTTCCCATTAAGCTCCACTTTTCAAAATGCAACCTGCCCTAAATGCATATGAATAAGGACACAAACTGAACAAAGAGAGCCTGGCATAAGTGCATCAAAGTTCAGAATAAGATGCTTTACCTGCAAGGCACCCCATGAATGACTGGAGCACCAGCAGTTTCCATAGCAACATCATCTTCAGTTTTGTGGGGTCAAAGTAGGCTCACATCCAATCACAACTGTAAGGAATCCTCCAGACTTGGTCTTCACTCGGTTCTGTGGGGGGAGACATGGAAATAAGGATTACTGTAAAACAGAGGCTGTCATCCCTTTCAGGGGTATTTTGGGAAAGTAAAAGACACTCGGCAGAAAATGATCCACGGTTCTATCAAGGGTTGATGTGAGGTTTGATCGAAATGCGTAAAGACTGTCAGGGTTGTCATCCCTAAGCGGCGGGTGATGTGTCCGCATTTCTGTAAAATGTGCAGATGAGACTCACTTAAGGACGGCTGCTAAAAAGTCATGAAAATTTGAGCAGACAGGCCGCCTGACCGTCTATAGAGTCTGACGCTCAGCGCCAAGGAACATCTTAAGCCACAAAACTCATGAATTTTTTAATTGGTGGTTCCTCGAAGGTGTTTTCTGCATGACTGTGTGAACAGAACTGCCCTTTACTTTGGTAAAAAAAAGCAGTAATGCTCACAGTTAATGTAAAGCTGCATTCTTATTATTTATTTTAATAAGAGTAAGATGTCATTATTGCAACTACTTCCAAGTGCAGGCAGACCAACCATTACTTGAAGATGAGGTCCCCAGCAGTTATGTGTCCATAAATGTAGTAAGCGAGGTAGCGAAAACGACTGTGTCAAAGCGAGATGCGCCTTTATTCCTCGCTGGAAATCCCTGGAGTATCACCATGGCATCAGTATACCATCTCAAAAGCGTGCATTGTGTCAGAGGGATAGTAATTCTCTGTGTGCTCCAGGCCTTTGACATAGCAGGCAGTTTAAAAAAAGACAGAATAGAAGACGGAGGAGGGGGAAAAAATGTGGTATCTGAAGACTTTATTTCCCTGAGGACAATGCAGGACCAATTTCAGTACACGTCACTAATAAGAGCATACGCTGCATACACTCTCTATGTTAAATATATATGGGTGTCCACTTGACCATATGACCTTTCCCAATTGCTCCAATTTTTGTTCTTCACTTGATTTCTTAGTACTAAGTCTCAGTTGAGTGCCCTTGCAAGTGCCCTCGCATGCAACTTAATTGGTTGCTTTCTGTGCTTGATGCATGCCAATAATTTCACCCTTCTGAAACACAGTGACACCTTTTCCATAATCATGGGAAGTGTCTTCTGACACGGTTGTTTAAAAAAAAAGAGAGAGGTCTTTTTTTTACATTTTACAGCATTTATCAGACGCCCTTATTCAGAGTGACTTACAAGGTCTTCACTTCCTCACTTAAGATTACAATTGTTAAGATTGTCGCCAAGTTTCATTCTCTCATCTTAAACACTTAGACCCCATCGTACGACATAAGGTGCAGGGCGGGGACTCACTCCGGTCAAGTCCACACACACAAACTTACCCACCATCATTTTGACAATTTGGTTTCCCCAAATGGCCTTTGGATTGTGGGAGGAAACTGGAGATCCCAGAGGACACTTGAGCCAACAAGGGCAGAGCGTGTAAACTTCAGACCTGAAGCCGGAGCCAGGATTCGAAATCCTGACTTTGCTAAACGCCACTGCACCGTAAGTTTCAATACACTATTGTTCCATCAAGGTCAGACAACTACAAAAACATTCACTGCCTGTACCAGTTAAAGTGTACCATCCGCCTGGCAATTTACAATAGACGACCTAGTACTGTCAGGACACAGCCATTTCTATTAGCAAGTCAAATGTAGCCATACTTTTAAAAAGTTGTTGGGATTGCCCAACACGAAAGGAGGGAGGTTATTGAAGCCTGGCTTGGGTGCAAACCTCTCCACTACATACGGGGGTTTGAATTCCAGATGTGCTTCTCTCAGTTGTCTCTGGCAAGTCTAAGTAGACAACTGGCTCATTTGTTAGGGTTCCCGGGGTTAAACTTCCCATTAATGCTACAACAATACAACCTGTAGCAAATACAACAATTTGCTGCAAAGTCAACACCTTGTTAAGGAAACCAGGAGAGACATTGCATCCTTTTTCGACGCTGGAGGAGAAGCGGACTGACGTAACGCATATTGAATATAATGAAATTTTGCAAAATAAAATAAATACAGAAGCAAATGCCTACCGATCACCAACTTGGATGAATTCAGTAATACAGCACAGATACCTTTTCTGCAGCATCGCATGTAGATGTGGTGATAAAATATCTTCAGAGCTTTTCATCATGATATTCTAGAATTCATCGACACAAAAAATATGACAGATGGTTTTGATATTTCAAAACGACGATACAATATTTGACATATTTTAGATATTGTCCAATGATGGGATAATTTTCTATCCTATGAGCAACGAATGAAAGCTTTAATGGAATTGTTACTTGTATCATTCAGTAAACGTTGCAGTTTTTGGGATAAATATTGTTACATATTCTGGCCATTCCCGGGAAAATAACATATCATATAACTGGGAGAAATGGGAAGAAAACAAAAACATTGCATTAGTATTGCATCCTAATTGGCTAGGTTGTGCGAGCTCTGAGTTCGCAGGGCTGATGTCAAGTCAGCCTTCGTACATTAGATTCAATAACGGCTCTGCAGCACACAAATTTGAGTAAACTGCAGCCGGGGAATATGTTCAAGTCAAACAGCCTCTGGCATTCAACAGCCCAGTTTTTCACAGTGTGGAATGTGGATACTTCAAAGAGGCACCGGAACTGTTCTAGCGTTCTGCTTTTAATCACGGGGTGAATTAGATTATACTCTTTTTTTCTTTACCTGAACCTCATAAAAAAAAACTGGACTCCAGAAGAGCAAATATCTCAGGCAGACCTGTGTCTGTAATCAGGGCGGCTCAGAATCAAATATACAGCAAAAGTGGAGGAAAAGTGTCAGTGTAGGGAAATACCAGCAGTACTTATCGTACTCTCAATGTACTAACACCACAGTTCAACCAAATGTGCAGCACAGTGCAAAAGAACTGCTAAATGCTGTAGGCATAAACTGAGCGTTAAAAAACGAAATACTTACTTAAAAAAAAACAAAAAACGAAAAAATATATATTATATTTGATTTATAAGAAAAATGCAGCTATAGATATAAGTGTATTAGATATAAAAAGACACAAAATAAGGGGCGTGGCCGTCAAGTATTAGGTCTCCTTCCACTTTAACAATGCATCAGATGGGTCTATGGTATGAAAACAAAGTAATCAAAAGTTTGGCATTTTGGTTTGTTTTGCAACAACATGTTCCAATTTAGTCCCAGATTTAATGAACAGGACAAATTAGTCCGTTGTGGGTTGCCATGATGGGGCAGTCTGGCACTCATTTCAAATACAATCCAATTTAAAGCTGTGCTTTTTTTTTAAAGACATGCAATAAATAAAGCAATCTTAGCAAATCATTTTCCATAAAAAAACTCCCCTGGTTCATTTGTTGTTGTCTGAACTGGAACCTTCTACAAACACATTTGCAATAGGGCCATCTGCATGTGTCTACATCTCTCCAACACTAACTGCCAAAGAGAGACTAAGACTAAGCCTAAGGACAATTTTTTTAAAATTACATTCATTATTGTACAGACGGTCTTCAACTTTTATTAAACTGATATGTGAGAGTGCAACTCGCTCATTTGGAGGGTTTTGTGCTGTTGCTCTGGTGCCTTCAAAGTGCACCCTAGAGATGAGATAGTTAGCGAGGCCTAGTGTAAACAGAGCGAACCATGTATTAAAGGAGAAGCTGACGATCTTTTCAACCAGCCTCTCTGGTGAGCAGAAGTCAGAGTGCCTGAGACTGGCATAAGTCTCTAATGTCTGTCACCAAAAAAAATAAAAAATTTCAATAAAAAGAAGAGGCGCTTCTGTAGAAAACACTCATCTTCCACAAGGCTCAAAGCTCAACCCACGGGAGTGTCAGAACTGGTGACTTTATGCCTTTTTATTTCTTTGATCTGAGCACATTAAAATCTCTCTCTTTTTCTCTCTCTCTCTCTCTGCCAGTGCGGGGCTGGTTGCGAATTGCAGGGCTGAGGAAGAGAGATGTAAATGGGACGTGGTGGGGGAGGCTGTAAGATTTATGCAGCTTGCCAAAGAAAGGGAGAGGAGAGCCGGGGTGGGGCGGAGGAAAATGTCAGCGGTGGCCTCTGGAAAGGCCAGGCTTTGCTTCTTCTTGCGCAGCGTGAGGGTCTCCAGCCTTGAAATATGACAACCGCCCGCTCCCCCACCCCAGCACCCAAATCAAAAGAAAACCAAAAAAAAAAAAAAGTTTTTGGGTACAAACGCGGGGTGGCTTGTTAGCCGAAAGTGAATAAACCTGCAGTCAGGTCCGGCCTAACTTGGAGGCAACAGATTGCCCTGTCTACCTCATTACTTCCTTTCATTAAAATACCAAATCCCAGAGGCAGTCGGATCATTGATGCACAGCAGGAACGCAGCAAGCTTAACAAGAACACAGCGTACATATAATATTCTTTCTTTTTTTTCCCCTCTATCCCCGAATAACTAGAGTTGACATCTTAAGCCAGGATTTGTCATAAAATCTTATCTCAATTTCAATCAGCGGCTCAGAATTAATCTTTTTCCTGAGACTTCCTATTTATGTTATTGGTTCAGATGTCAGCGGGCAGTCTTAGGAAGATATACGTTGTGCACTGTAAGTCCTGGCTTCCACGTCTGAGGCACCAGATCTTCACACAACTCAGCACCTCAAGACAACATTCCCATCACCATCATTAAGTCAACTTCATACAAAGCAACCTGTACATAAGATGATATTTATCTGATACTTACTTTACAGCATTTACCAGGCGCCCTTATCCAGAGCAACTTACAATCAGTAGTTACAGGGACAGTCCCCCCCTGGAGCAACTTAGGGTTAAGTGTCTTGCTCAGGGACACAATGGTAGTAAGTGGGATTTGAACCTGGGTCTTCTGGTTCATAGGCGAGTGTGTTACCCACCATCTGATGCTCTGATTCAGAGGGGTTGAAGGGGCACAGTAGTGGACAGTAGGGTTTCATCGGTCCATTGGCGAGATAAATGATTAAGGAAATATTGAACTGAACAAGGGAAGCAAAATTGATGTGCCACCTGTCATCCATGTCAGTTCCAAATATTTTTTAGGGCTGTTGATCGATAAAAGATTTCTATCTCATTAATCTCACAACAAATCACTCGAAATCATACATATTTAAAAGAAAGACAAATGTGGGAGAACAGTTCAGCCAGCGAGTGACAGGCAGCTGATCATATTTCTTAAAATTATAAGATAGTTTAAATAAGTGATATCTTGTGCCTGGGTCCACTGTCCCATATGGTGACAGAGATCTGTGCACCTAAGTCCCATGCTGCTAATGCTAGGTGGCACTGAATTTGTCCCCTTCAAATGAATTTCTGAAATGTTCTTTTCTGTAATAGTGTGATGATGTCAGGACCAGGTCCGGATGGGGCTAATCCAGGTCTGGAGTTCGGACCGGAGTTTCATGTTGGTCCTGTGCTATAATGTTTCCTGATTGTTCGCGCCTGCGTCTGCCTGTATAAAGCTGCCCTGTTCGCGTCTGTTCGCCATCGCGTCATTGTTACGTGAAGTTTCCCCGTCCTGTTCACCATGTAATAAACTCCTGTCTCGTGATGTTGTGCGTCTGCGTACTTCTTCCTTGCCCAGCCAGCGTGACAGATGAGAATGTAGTGTTATGACCCCTGATGTCCTCTGTCAATTTTTACAAAAGATGCTCAAGATTAAATCAATGTTGTTTTTTTGGTTGGCCTAGCGGGTAAGGAAACGACCCGTATCAGAAGGTTGCTGGTTCGAATCCCGAGCCGCCAAGGTGCCACTGAGCAAAGCAACGTCCCCACACACCTGCTCACCAAAGGGTGATGGTTAAATACAGAGGACACATTTCATTGTGTCACCGTGTGCTGCGCTGCAGTGTATCACTTCACTTTTTCTCTTGTTTCTAAAGAGGAGAAATTGGTTGAACTGGTCTGAAGACCACCTGTTTCTTTTACTGCGTCCTCAGCCTCAACTTTTAATAATTCTGGTCCATTTGCCAGACCAGCTGTTTGGTAACCATCTTTATATAGAGCTTGTCTCTGCATAGGACTAGCAAAAAAACTGCAATAGTGTGTTTATGGCAATCTCAATCCAGATAGCTGTAGCAGCTAGATACCAGGAGCAACAAGCACAGCAAAAGGTCTGTCACATTACAGGAAATAAGGAACTACTGGCCTAAGTTTGCAAAAGGAGAGCAATAAAACAGAATAAGACAGAGCACTGAAGACAAAGTGACACAATGACATCACATAAATTAAGGGGCCAAAAATATAGGACTGCATTTTCACACGGTGACAATGGCATTCAATTTTCTCCAAAGGTCAAAGGACAAACAGCACATTTAGAACAGCGCCACGGGGCATTTTTCCATCAAAGGCATCCGGATCTCTCCTTTGCACTTTAATTTGCAGGTAAAAGTGTCACCCGACAGCAGAACTATAATATGATAGACTGCAGGGACAAGATAACGCACCTATGATCATATCTGCTGTGTAACAAATGAGCACTCCGAAGGTTCCAAAAAAATGGTTTCTGTTCCACAGAAAGGGAAAGTGACAGTCTGTTAACCCTGAAAACAACACCAATATTTATTTCCCATAAATGGAGGAGTGACATGCCAAGAAATTATATTGGGATGCTTTCAGCAATATTACAATACACTATTCACAATCTTTTCCCCAGAATTCACTAAATAATGGGACAAAAACAATTGCAACAGGTTGTTTTCCTCTCAATATGATGACAAGATCACTATAAATTATTCATACATTTATGTGACCCATGGACTCTCAAGCGATATGCTGCTTTAATTTTAATGGGCAAGTGACAAGTACAGCCTTAATGCTCATGCGGTGATACTGCGGTGTGCTACTAACAAAGTATTATTAAAAATAATAAGAAGAAACTGACAAAAAATGATGATCTGTCTGTGGAATGTGTGCGGAATGCTTCCAAAATGAAGTCTGCTTACAGCGTCAGGACACTGAAAATGCCTGGAGTGATGGAGGAGCAACCATTCTGGATTCTGTTTGACTGGGAGAATGGAGTAAGAAATGGCCTTCGAAAAAGCTGCGATTTCTCGAAAGTCTCTCCCCCTGCCGCACAGCACTGTGCTTAACGCAACCTTCACGCGTTCCGCAAATCCTATTACCAAGTGTGCTGCTTTAACTTTTATTTATTGTACAAAGGCCATAATGAAGATTGGAGTGGAGCAGGGAGAAAAACACTTTACACAAATCCTATTCTGCACCTAAGCTGCTGTTTATCGGAGTAGCTGGCATAAAAACTGGGATGTAAATGGTTCTCCTGTCAGAGAAGGTTCCGTGGCGAGCATGGTGTAAATGTTGCATACCTGGGAGTAAATACAAAGTGACAGAGTCTAATTGAATGCCAAGTATGAAATGTGCTAAATTACCGAGCGAGCTTAGAACATTTGGGATCAATTTCAGGTCTTTAAAATATATTTATTTTATTCTTCTTTTTTTTTTTTTGGTCTGCCTGCAGAACGCTTTAAAAACAGCTACAAAAAAAGTACATTTTGGAGACATGAAAGCTGGCAAATGTTGCTGGAAAGCAGATGAGGAATTTTTTTTACGGGCTCTTAGAGGCAGCAGCTGCTGCTTTGTTCTGTCGCGGAGTTCTCATATCTCAAATTGGAAATTGGATCTATTGGTTTCTAAAATACAGGCCTGCAATCATCCGGCGTGCTTAGATGCCCCTAAATCTTCCCTCTCGGCCGCCGCCGCCGCCGTCGCTGTAAACCACGTCCCCCGCCAAGGATTTCATGGGTGTGTGGCGTGTTTATTAGGCCGACGCAGGAGCTGTGTGAAGCTCTATGTAATGAGGTCGCACAGTCTGGCATTACCCCCACTACCCTGTTTAATGGGGACGGATTTCAATGTCAACATCAACGGGAGATTAGAAAGCGGTTTAGAATCAATTAGTAATTCCAAACAGCACCTATTTAAAAATGCAAACGTAACAGACCCTTTCTCTCATTAGTCTAACATGCTTCATAGACTAATGCTTATCATTCACGGAAAATATCTCATCTGTCACCTCATCTGTTATAAAGTGTCAATACACTTCTGAGTGAAATAAAAGCGTTTTCCAAACACAATACTCCCCATAAAATGAACAGCACCGTTACACTGTTTAATAGCAACGTGTGCTAATCGCTTTCCCACTTTTTTCAGTGTCTCACATAAATTTCACTTTCTTTTCCAATGTTCATAGAGAAAAACTTTTTTTTTTTTAGAAAAGTTGTCACCAAATTTTGGGATTTTAGGCCAAAACAATGTCCCAAAAAGTCAGTGAAAATCCTGGAGGGCTCTCTCTCAGCTGGTCTAACTTTGGGACCCACAATCAACTCTTAAAAGACATTCACTTTTCTTGCTTTTATATAGGTCTTAGTGGTCCCCTAATACTGTATCTTTTTTTTAAGTTCATGTCAAGTCAAGTGATTGTCATTGTGAAACACTGCAGCACGGCACACGGTGACAGAACGAAATGTGTCCTCTGCTTTTAACCATCACCCTTAGTGGGCAGGGGGCAGCCATGACAGATGCCCGGGGAGCAGTGTGTGGGGACGGTACTTCAGTGACACCTTGACAGTTCAGGATTCAAACCGGCGACCTTCTGATTACAGGTCTGTTTCCATACCTGCTAGGCCACCACTACCCGATACTCTGAAGTCCGTTACCGAAATTCAGCCGTGTTGCAGAATTACAGCTACTGTTAGCCAGTCACACAATGAGATTTCCCCAGAATTCAGCCTATAAAAGTTGAGGGGACATTCGCAGAAATGACATCATCTACACCACTCCCAACCACAATATTTGGCGCAGCCAGGAAGTCACATCTGCTTTTTTCCAGAAAAAGATTTCCCATAAGAGGACAAATTCCAGATGCAACCGTCTGAGCTGCTGAACGGCGAAGCAGAATGACCAAAGCACACTATCACCATTTCTAGCCACTGCAGGACCATAGACAGGCGAGGGAAACTCGTATTAATGTTAAATAATCTCACAAAGTGGCATTTTCATAACAGGGGACCTTTAATATCTGTTTGGCCGCGACCCGCTGAAAATGGGTTTGTGACCACCCATGGAAGGACACAAATGGACAGATATGAAAACAGAAATGCAGAAATATGCAGCTATTTAAATGTTGTGTGGCATTCTGATCTGAAGTGTACCAAAAGTGTACCAAAAGACATTTAAAGAACATACAAAATATAACACATTTCCAGGGACTTCACACTGTGCAACCCGCTCCTCTGGACCCACACAAATCTGAACACCACACAAGGTTAAAGTTGCAGTAAATTTCAGAGAGCAAAGATGCGATCCTATACCAATGAACAGGAACTCAGCTTTACTCAGAATTCCGTAGGTGCCCTGCCGCGAGTGGGTTGCTGTAGCGCTGACAGGAGATTCGCCAAGCAACAGGGCAATTATGTTCCTAGAGAAGAGGCTAACAGAAGGAGAGCTGGGACTCAGACCTGTATAATGCAGAGCTGAACCAGCACCATTTTATTGGCAAAAATACACGAGCCCTAGCAAGTTGGAAGAATCTCCTAGCAAGAGTCGGAAACTTGGTCTTGAACCGGGCTGCCCCAGAACACTGACCTTCTGTGCTGGTGTCACCGCTACATCACATGTTCCGTGTGTTCTCGGGTCATTATCTCAGAGGGCCGCCAGCCTTGTCCATATTCCCTGCTCTAACAGAGATTGCTGCAAGTTTTCCTCCTCTCCCTGCTCCGTCGCCTTTGAGCTCGAGTTTGACAAGCTTACCCCGCAGCTGAAAAGTGCCTGAATAATTTTATTCTTCCGCCCCCGTGCTTCACGGCACGAACACTGTTCAAGTGCACGTCATCTTCGGATCCAGTGTGGAAAGCAGAAGCGTACTGTACTGCCTATAACAACTTCCACAGAACACCTTATTACAAAATCGCCCAGTTAGACGAAGACGGTGCGGAAAAAAGTCGAACAACACGATGCTCTGCTCACGCTCGTGTATAAATAAAAGCACAAGAATCTACTGCAATCTGCAAGGGCGTAGGTCAGTGAAGAGCACCGGAGACTCTGCAGGGAATTGCAGTGAAGGCCTCACACATGCAGATCAAACTGTCACTACTCACTGAGCCAACTGAAGCTCATAAAGAGACTTCACATATACTATTGTTCAAAGGAGACTCGTGCAATCAGTTTTAATATGGTGATACGGCCTAATAACGAGCATTTAAAGACAAGTTGATTCTGCTCTATACTTAATTCACTATAATCAGTTATACTGCATCCATCCGTCTATATTAACAATGATGTGCTCATTCCAATAAGTCAATTGTTTATAATTTTACCTGTAACATGATAGAAGCACTTAGGTCATTTTCGGTCATATTTCATTACATGTTGTTTTTAAAAAAAAAAGATACATTTCAAACTTGAGAAAATACCATTGTAGACTTTTCATGGCTTATTGCACAAGCATAGTTTTGGGCCTAGCTTAGAGTTTCACTGCTTAACCCCAAAGTATCTTCTAAGGACTCAACTGTCCTCCCACAGTCAAAAGACAGCTGAAGACAGAGAGATTTTTTTGAAGCCACACGGTGGCTTATTTCTTCACTGTCAAACTACAGCGAAATCCCCAAGCATAAAAGAGCATTTCATGCATTAATTTATTTTTTCTTCCAAATTTGATCATGATCATGAATGATATGAGCCCTGGAACAATACATCAAGGAAGTTTGATTTCTGGGGGAAAAAATGTCATTCTTAATTAGAAGAGAGGAGGGAATATCAATCACGCGTGGCGAAAGCCAAGTGTTGTTAGCGCTGTGGCGCTTTCATCATTTAATGCCATCGCTCAGACGAGATTATTTGCACAAGAATGCACAAGAGCACTTGTGAATTCTTAAAGGGTGAAAAACATATTCATCTCAAAAGAGAGAAGAAAACAGGGATATTGCAGAACTATGTAAACTGCACCGGGGAAATTGGTAGCTGTCTGAACTAAGCCCCGACACCCTGCTTCCAAATTAAACCTTCACACAGGCTCACACCCGATGAGCAGTCAAAAGTTTCACGATGGCTTTTCAGATCAGGACATGGCCAGTAATGAAACCTATTCCACCACAGGTTGTGTAGACCATTATTCAGACTGACATTGCACTAAGAGGAATGCAAGCTCCGGCCTGCATGATTAAATTGGGCTGGGATGAAAGATAAAGGGTGGCCTCGCTTCACGTCGTCTTGCCATCAAATGGCATCCCATCTCTGTGACCTTTCTGAGACACAGGGCACCTTACTGAAGTTATCCCAAGGATTAAGACAACAACATAATAGAACTGAGAATTTCGATTCCCAACACAACTTGGCGAAGGGTTAGGATCTGACAAAAAATCTTAAGATGCAAGACTGGTGCACTATGATAAAAGGATATGAAATATATAGTAAAATAATCAATTGTATTGCTTTTATATTATATGTGATTTTGTCACATATAGGGACATATAGTAAACATAAAGCAACACAATCTTTAATAGTGTTTGCTCATGTCATGTATAGAGGTATAAGTTTAAATCATCCTGAATGAGAGCTGTCAATCGTTGGGTTCCTCCCATTTTAAACTCCCATTAAAAACACCATTAAACATCAATGATCAATACATTGTCCAGCCATAAGGAGATGTTTATCATATCATTTTTTAAATGATTTTCATTGTTGCTGTTATTTTTTATTCTAGGTTTTGTCATCTTCAGTTTACCAAAGTGAAGACTTTGTACTTATTGGATTGAGGTTCTGAACCAATTTATCAATCAGACCACTTATCTGCCAAGCAGCATCATTCTTCAACTCGACACAGTAAAACATTTTACTTAATTGTGCCTGAACAAGATTAGAAGTGGATGTGCTCCAAAACAGATTAGCTTGAGTCAAAGGTCAAAGTTAGGGGTTCAATTTACTCAAGTAGCAGCTGACCAATTGGATTTATCTTTTTTCTCAACTCCCCTTCAGCTTTTTTATGCCCTTTTATTTGAATGGTGTAGCGGGTATTTAACTCACATTAGATGACACAGTAGAATTGTACTATGATTGAGTTTACTAAGTCAATGTTAGGAGTCTTTGATATTTCCACAAGCTTTTCGCATTAATTGCACAATCAATTAAAAAGCCTCTGGAAACTACTAAGAACCAATGCAATACATTTTCAGATGATTTCAGATACAAGACACAAAGACATGCATATACGTTCATATACAATGACACTATAAAACTCAAAAACATTACAAAAATACTTTTCATCTAATTTAAATCTAAAGGCCAGGGATTATCACTCTCCCTCATTTCTCTTGAGATTGAAAATTATGGCGTGTAATCTTATCATAATTCAAATGAAAATGAATGAGAAGTGTATTGATTTGAAGACAGCGTGAGTACTAAATGATTCCTCTCAAGGTCTGAATTTCATTAAAATCTCCCAAAGATGTTTTAAAACCATCAAGGAAGTAAGACACATCAACGGCCATGAGCTGCTCTATTCCTATAACAAGTAATATACTGTCATGTACAGTGATGGGATAACATCAACGCATATAAAGTACAAACAACACCTTGCCCGTTTATGACAATGAACGCTGAAAAAAAAAAAAAAACTAGGTTTAGTCCTCAGGTGCCATATTTAGTCCAACACCTGCCGAGCGTCCATCTAACCTTCTGACATATGGCTATGCAAACTACACCACAGACATAAAAACAGGGACTGTCATCCAAATTTACTGCCCATTTGCCTCGTTCACACGGACCCTGCAGCGTTCTCATGTCAACCTCATATCTACCCAGCATCTGTACTATCTTAACAATATCAAGAGCATGCAGAGAGTCATATTTTAGGTGCACTTTTTCCTATTTCCCTGTTACCCGGTCTAAATGGCTTGATGGATGGCGCCGTGCCTGTCACTCAGCCACGCAAGGATGACCTTTATTATTTCTTTCCTCCTTTATTATTTCCTTCGTCTTTACTGCGAATGCAAGGATTGCAGGCTTTGTGCTCGGCGGCTTTTGCAAATCCATCAGGGTGTGCTAAGCTTCTCCTGTGGCTTCGGGCACAGCTCTGGCTCAGGCCCAACTCCTGGAATTGCACTTACTTTCTTGCATCCAATTTCTTTGTTCATAGGCTTCCTAGTAAAATTTTATCTCTTTAACAGCGTGTTTAACGATGTAGATGTAATTACTCGTAGAATAGATTGTGGTAAAAAAAAATCTTTATTCCAAAGAAGAGATCCACAACCAAAGTGATGAAAAGCTCCACATTAGTCAAAGAATACACTGATGCAGTGGTAATAAATACACAACAAGGTACTCTATTCAAAGGGCAGAGTAAAATATATTGCACAATCCTGTAAGGTTTTTCTTGTGATTTTAATATAGTATTTGCAGAAACAATTGCATATGATGTGATGCAGTCATTGTATGTAGAAAGCCTAAGAATCATTGAAGGAGTGAACTGTACCAAATCCACCCACAGGTGGGTGGATTTATTTATAGTAATGTGGTAAAAATATTGCAATTAATTGAGAACATTTGGTTTAATGCTATGTAAGAAGACTATGAAAATCCACATTGATTAATGAAAATGTTAATATTCTGGGATAATGCTGCTACTGTCCTTCACACTGCACAGGATTCAATCTTGGAACGAAATTTCATCATTGGAATGACATCACTGGGAATGATGATGTCATTTCAAAAGTGATTCTTGTGTGGAAATCATCAATAATTCAGCTCTGAAGGATAAGGCCTTTGCTGGGAGCTTTACTAGCAACCATGTAAAAGCCAGCGCTTGTGACAAGCTCAGAAATCGGCTACCACTAAAAGAGGACTCATCACTCAGAGTTCATCTCATGCCCACAGGCTCTGTTAGGAGATAACCCTCCCCCATTCACTCTAATTGCCTTTTCACAACTCCTCCCTTTCAGATAACTGCTGAGAGACTATAAGTTGTAGACATGTATGGACCCTGCAACAAAATAAAATATTGCAATTGAATCCAAAACCACAGAAATTAAAAATGCTGGACACACAGTGCTTGTGTAATCAATATTTAATAATAAAAGCCTGTCTGATCTGCATTAATAAATTAACACAAATACACAACTAATTGAACCTCTGTTCATAGTAGACAATGTTTGTGGCTTTAAATGCATGGTATGTCATTTCATACAGGGAGACAATGGGAAAATGTTTTAGATTAATAAAAAAAAAAGTGCTTCAGCACCGTCTGCGGTAATACAATGCCTGCACTTGCAATAACCATAAATACCACAGCAGACGTTCTTTGAGAAAGAAGAGTTTCTTTATCCAGGCACAATAGATTACTTTGATCCCCATGCCACTCATGGACAGTGTTTTCTACTGGTCTGGTCACCGTTGGACTCAAAACCACACAAGTGCGTTCTGTTTCCAGTTACATTATGCCTTCTTTTCAAGCACAAACCGAATCCACAAAGGCAATGCATAAAGGAACCGATTAGCGTGAAGGAAGGTCAACGGGCTGCTTCTGACAGAAACTGTCAAACAAAAATGTCCGCACTGCAAAGCAACTGTGTACACTGTAAGAAAATCCCCCAGACTTCTCCAAGCACTGTTTGTCTGGATACTGCCTTATGTGCAATTTTGAAAATCCAACACTGCATGCAAACTGACAAGTGCGTCTTATGATGGCTTCCAACTGCCACAGGAACTACATCATGCAATGCATCTTGTCATCATCATATCAGATATATGCCTGAAGCTCAATAAAAGTGATTGCTTCACAACTGGCAAAGGTTTTTCTTCAATCATTCCTCCGATCATGTAAACATGAAGTATTAGAGACAGTGGCCTCACTTAAAACAATAATTACAATACAATACTTAAAATTTATATTTGGCAGCAAACAATTGTGCAAGTTGTCCCACTTAAAAAGATGAGAGAGGTCTGTAATTTTGACAAGGTCTGACAACTTGCATGCCAAATACTTTTCTGCCCCACTCTATTCAACTGATCTAGATATGAGGGGAATAATTTTAACCTAGCAATGCCTGCCTAACACAAGTTACAGCCATGGAAGCAAATGCATAATATACCTTTAAAAATTAACCTTTATGTTAAACAATTATCATTACCAAATCTGTGGTATGCAGCCCAGGGCTGATAGTAAAGTCTTTACCAACAGGCAGATTCTGATGGAAAGTATTATCAAATGTTAAACTATATGTTTGAAAACCTACTTACATAAAACCTACCAATATAAAAAGCTAATTTGAGTTAAGCAGCATCTGTTCTCCAAGTACACCAAGTACAATCTATGCAAAAAGTGCACAGCCGTTCCCATCGCTTCTGTAGAATTGTGATGCGATAGTTTTTATAGTATACGAGGGCGGAGGGAAATGCCCTCAGGTTGAAATCTAGTGACCACAGTAGGCCATCCATTTGGCTAGCTCTGTATTAGTGCATTATTCAGCTGACCACTCAAGCCATTTGGAAGGGGAATAGAAATGTTTCACTATGGGGTGAGATAGATCAGTAGGATGGGATTCATATTTACTAGCTCTGACCCTCTAAGGGGCAGTTTCAGAACTATACTTGGGAAAATAAATGCCCCCATCACTGCAAAGGAGGTGGCCTTATTTTAAAATGAGCTCCCAAGAATATATATAACAGCGTGGGGCATGATACAATTACTTTTTTTACTACTATGTAGACTACGGCCACTTTGCTTGCTGCAATATTGAATTTATACAGACAGCAGCTTTTTGGTAAGACAGTCAGTCTGTTCAGTCTCATTCCTCTAGTCGTAGTGTCCTGAGTTTACTTAACTCGAATATTAAGGGTTCCAGGCATAACTTTGAGGGCCTACTGGTGATGTAGTGATGTAACTCGTTTCCGTATCATTTAGCTTTTTATCCCAGAACTGCAATGACATTAGCCACACAGCATTAGCCATATATGAAGTAGTTACATTTTTGATGCATTTGTAATGTTTTCAGATGAAATGATCACTGGCCACAGTATTATACAATACACTCATTACAATATTATATTGGCAATAAATATATGCCTGGTATTCCATTGTTCTCTGTAAAAACAAGATAGCAATATGGTATCACAAGTTACAGCCATGTAACGCTAATGTTTGAGGGAAACGCTAATAATCAAGGGGGACCAGACTCTTGGGCTTGGGACTTTGGAGACACAATTAACTGTCAGGTATAAAGATATGGGTTAATTAGATTTAACCTTTCAAACTAAAACGCAGAGACACAAGTGTACAAGTGCACAATGAGCAAGTGAAGGGCCTATAAAGACATATGCTACGCTACGCTGCAACGCTACACTGCTACGCTACGCTGCTATGCTAGAGTGCTCTCATAGGATGGCCACAGTACTCACTGACTGAAGTTTCTGCTCATTCGTTGCCTTTACAATGAAATTGTAAGCCTTTAGCAAGGTCTTCACAGCACCGCACGTTTTCGCTCTCTAAAAAAACGTATGCTCTCCTTGTTTGGCGTCTAGTTCTCCTCCGCGGTGAGTTTAACACATTGGTGTTCTCAAGCCTTGTCTCATCATTCTTGTAGTTGCCTTATGAGGTTCAACGGCTGCTGAACGTGTTATTCGACATTGCTGTAAGCGTTTCCACACCATGAGTGTGGAAATGACAGTTCTGGCTCCCCTGAAACAGCATCTCCATGAGGACGCAAGGTCAGATCATGCTTTTAAAACACTCGAATCCTGGCCCGAACCTTTGCATGCTCTCCTCGGGCCTTCGTAGGCATCTGTCACTTTTTTTGGAGGGTTGAGAGTTACTGCACGTGCCTCAGGTGCTACAACAAGACGTCCCTGTTGAACCTCAGTTTGAATTCACAGTCTCTCCCAGGCATGTGGGATTCAACGATTAAAATATTGCAGATGCAGCTTTACTAAATTGCTTTTTCAGATATTTGTAAGAGAAGTACAGTCAATATTTTTATATTGTAACCCCGGTATGAGGAAGCACTTCAAAAAGAAAAAAAAAACACAACGGATTCTTTTGAAACGTTAAGAGATTTTCAATTGATTTCATAGTTGCAAAAAAATGACCAATTTCCAAAGTTTTTGCTGGAGTTGTGATGCGATCTGATCATCTAAGTTGCTCAATGTAAGGTGGTAATTAGGGTTGTTTTTAAGTCACGTCTAGTACATTACGGATTTGGACTATAGAGGGTGGAGAGTTTTAATGCAAAGATCATGAACAAGCAAACAGCTGGAAAAAGTTTTAGGTGTATGTCTGTGAAAAAGACTTTTAGATTAAATTATTGTTGTCTAAAAATGCTGTGGCTTTCTCTAGTCGTCTGAAAAAAACGTATGGGTAGCATAGCCAACATCTAGGCAGTTTGGCATTTTAAACATGCTTCAATCAGTCAGTGCTTTTTTTCTATATTAAACTACTTGAACAATGTATCTAAAAAAATTAAGCAACTATTGCAATACAATGTTGATGTGATGACCTAAATTACAGGCTAATCACATTGCTCCTGACATATTGGTGGCCAGTACCTGGGTTGTTTTCCTTGGTCTTTTCTATGTGTAAAGTTTGCTGCTGTACTGTACTTTTACCAACTCACATTTGAATGAATATGAAAACCAGACCCTCATTTAATCTGCGCACAAGTGAACATCATAATGACAACAACATATAGCAATAATGCGTTGCACTCTTGAGTCATGTTACACATCCTTCAAATGTGAATATCAGAAAAAACATACAGTACGGTGACCTCAGTAATAATATAGAAATAATATGTATTTTGTACATATTATACATACATTGTAGGGTCAACCAAGACCTGTGATTTGGCAAACATCTGTCATGTTAATCGTCTCGGAACTAAATTGCAGACACAGGGTAAATAATAAGGGAAACTTCATTTTTTTTACAACAATTTGGGCTTCAGGTAGGAACCTATTGTATTGTGTTTTGAATAACATATGCTAACCTATATTATGTGCAATAGCTAAAAAACAGGTTTTGTCATGCACAGGTTTTGGATTAAATGATGAAATGGCGTTTGCTTGATGTGCACCAGCACATGCAATTCCAGAAGAGCCCTGACAGGCCTATTATTTATTTAGAAAATGACGCGTTCTGTTCAATTCCTCTCAAAAGATGACAGAATGCCACATTAAGATTGTCCACAACATACGCAAATTAGATTGCCCACCCAAGAAGTGTTCAAGTACATTGAGGAGCGCTCTGTAGGTCCCAAAATGAGTTTACTTCAGGTCATATGTAATAGCAGTAAGTTTCAAAATTGACAGCATTACTTAGAGGTTGAATAACTCTGACTTGGCAGTATTAAGAACATTCAAAGAACAGTTTCTTCAAAGACTTGAAATGGAGCTCAGCAGAAATGTTCTGAATCCTTAAATATGGACATCCTTCTTCAATGGCTAGAGTATATTTCCATTGCCACTTTTATTTTACATATTACATCTCAATTAACATGTTCTCTATGTCAACACACATTCTGCAGACATTAACATTAATGATATGTCACCTAGCTCAAGACCCTATAGAAGAAAAAGGTGCTAAATATTACAGCCTGTAGAACCTATTTTCCATGCACTGCTCTCCATGAAAAACCGACTGTGGGAATCTCTGCAGGGGTAAAAAAAAAAAAATCACCTTAATATGTCACAAGAGGCTTAGCCACCACTGCTTCCCCACAGCCTCCACACACATAATGCTATTTTGGAGGAAAAAAAACTGTACAGTGCTGTTTACTTTAAAAAATAGAGAGCAGAGACTAGAGGGGAGAGAGGGGAAAAGACTGGAACCCATTCCTGTGATGCTAAAGGAGTGACATGGGGCATTTGTCTTTATTTGCGACTCCTCACCCAGGTTTATTCTGTAGCCTCCGGCTAAGAGACTTAACATTAAGACTTTGCCGACTTTGGGCGTCCTCAGAAGCTAGCCCCAAAAAACAAAGTCAATGGACGTGCCCATAAAGACCCTTTCAGATTTTAAATAAATGCCTGCGTCCTCTTTCTCTGCCCGGCTGGCATTATAATGTCATGGCTTCGATAAATCAGTGAAGATTTTTCTCTGCAGATTCGCAAACTGCTGCGTAGACAGACAGACAAAAAGACAGATTACTGTCAAAACTAATTCCCAGTTAGCCCGGGTATTCATTGGACCATATTTTTCTAAATAAATAAATAAATAAATGAATGAATGAATGAATGATATATATCATGCTGCATTTCGGCCTTAATGCAATACACAAAACAGCTTGGCCTTATTACCAAATAATCACACACCAAGCCGGAGAGAGGCTGCATTTTTATGCAAAATAATAAAGGTGGCTTTAAAAAAAAGTTCTGCATGCTGTTAAAACTCCATTAGTGCACCGAATAGCCTCAGCGCTGCCATATCAGTCCGGCTACAGGAGATAAAAGCTAACTGCCAGAGGATTTTTTTTTTCCTCCCCTCCATGCAGCTTTAAAAGGGACTGTCATGTGTGCCATCTGTGTCATAAAGTTTGCAGGGGTGGCTCCGGAAAAAGGGGTCGGGCGAAAAATGAATTTTCCATTCTTGATTATATCAAATAATATCAATAACATCAAATTAGAACCAAAGCTGATTTAGAAGAAAATGTGATCATTGTTTTTGTTTGTGCTGTGCAGGACACGGCGTCCAATACGGGGTTTTCACCACGGTACTTCTTCACCGTCGTGAGCGCCGATTCGACGGCCAGGTTCCATATGTGCATCATATTTCTTGCTCACTTGGCCATTAGATACCATTGTGTGACCCAATTTCCCGTAGTACCGATATGACCAATAGTCGATCATATTTATAATCTGCCCGAGCCTTATCCAGACATGTAATTTCTGGTGTCCTCGCTCGCTCGTGAATTTGTTTCCTAGACAGAAGTGGGGGGAAATGTATACATAAAATAAATATGCCCCTGACGTCACATTTTCTTGATAGTTCCACCACTGGAATCCATCCAATTAAAATTTTATGACATGTCTCTAAACGTAACAAGCCCAGCATCATTTTAGTGTCGCTTTTACGTTGCATCACTTCTGACAGGCTGTCTGGTGGCAGCAGGCTCACCACCGAGTTTACATTTATTCTGGTTGGTGCTATCCAGACACCAAACACACTAGGGGTGTGTATTGATTATATCTGATTATATAGCTGATATACAAGATGCTGTGTACCATCTGTGTGGAGTAATAATTCAGCCAAAACTACCCAACTCAGGACTGAATTCTCAGGACTAAATTTGATGTTTGATGACCCTGTATCGATACAATATCACCACGTAAAATATCATGATAGATTGCTGCATCGATATTTTCGAACACCCCTAAAACGCACCCACTCACAAACATCCCCTCGAGCCCGATGTACCGTCTGAGGGGCTACTTCTGGTGGCATGGGCGCCCCGGTACTCCGTCCTAAGGCAGACGGCGATCTGTCAAGTGTCCCATCACAGGCGTCCTGCATTGTGGGCTCTCACCGCCACCTCTACAAATCACACAAGTGCCACTCCACCCGCATACGAAACAGGAAAATCCATCAAGATATTAACAGGTCGTTTCACTGGAGTTTGGGGAACCGGGTACCCCACTTACTCAACAGATGTTCACACGACCAATTAAAAGACGATCCGCGGTGTGGCTCTAGTCCGTTAAACCCCGCCAACAAGGGGTTCAAAAGGACACATCTGCCGGCCTGGCACCGACGTGGGACAGCCGATGTCCAGCAATGACAACTGTCAGTGGCAGAGGGACAGATCCTGGGATTAGTGGAAACCGGCAGTATCAAAATGTGCCCAAAAAGGTTTCGGCCATATCGGTGTCAATTTAAATAATTTACCATTTACAATCCCAGGCGTAGCAGATGCGCTTCAAACGCCAGCATACCGCGCAAAGAAAATTATATATAATTATTCACGTTTCTTTTTAAACATCGGATAGGCAATAAAAAAAGAGCCGATCTGGTCCACTTAATCATTGTCATTATTATTAATATTTTTTTCTTTTGGGGGGGGTCAGCGCATGATCAGCCAACATCGACACCGATCCGAGTCATTTCCAGGGGAAATGAAATTATTTTAAAAAGAATGAACCACACCACATGGACAAAATAAAGCCGAGCGACGCGTGACGGGTCGCAGCTAAAGTTCCAAGTTGACGCCCTGCGCCCCCCCACCCGAACGCGCAATATTCCAATAAAATTCCAATAAAACTCTCCGCGATCCGTTCTGTGCTCGCAGGAAAACGCATCATTTATCCTAGTTTAATTGCAGTTGATATTCCCCGTGATATCTGTCTACGGAAAAGTCAAGCGCAAAAATTCGAACGGCGGAATTAAGATTAAAAAATGTTAAAAAAAAAAAAAAGTCCCCGTCGCCGTCCGGGACCCCCGGCCACCGGGTCGAGGTGGAAGGCGCACTTACGCGAGATCGCGCCGGGGCTCCGCGGTCCTCCTCCTCCTCCTCCTCCTCCGAGCATCCGAGCGGAAAGGAGCCCCTTCTGGGTCGAGGGCGGGACGAGGGGCGCCGGGGAGCCGGAGCGGAGAGCGACTGCAGCCGCGACGAGCAGGAAGCGGCGCTGCCGTCGCCGTCGCCGTCGCCGTGACACGAGGCGGGCACCTCCCACCTACTGTACCGCGCTTTTATTCAGGAGAGGCTCTTTTTAATGGCCGAAGGTGCGCGGACCCCGCCGCATTCGTCACTCGTCGCACATAAAATGTATTTGCAAATTTATTTATGCATGCACGTCTGTTTTTTTGTTTTTTTTTAAGTCATCGCTGATAGCAACGCAGGCTCAGCACAAACCAAGAGAGGTGCATTAGGAAATCAAATATTTATATATCTTAATGAGCACTTTCCTGCATGCTGCAAGATCCATACCACCCAGAGCACTGTTGCTCTCCAAACCTTCCTTTCCAATTACATTAAAATGGCCGACAGCACCAATGTGTCCCCATGACAAAACCAAGTTGCCCTAACCAAGCCCTTTTTGTCTATTTCTTTCTCCTTTTTTGATCTGTGGCAAGGTTCACTTGCAGCCACACCTCTAGGTGCCAATGGCTGTGAAATGTCGTGCTGCTGTGGCCACACGCATTTGCATTGCAACCATGCCACGCTCGGTTGGGTTACATGGGTTGCACGAGCCGATAAAGCAAAAAAAAAAAAAGGGGGGGGGGCCATGCACCCTAACACGCTCTCCCTGGGCGCAGGGCAAGGCTGTGCGGCGCCGTGCATCGCCGGTTTGTAATTTATGTTGAAATGCATGCAGATGCAACAGAGGCAGCCTAATCTGAACCAGAAACACAGGAGAGAAGAACTCCACTAGGTGGCAATGCACAAATAAACTGTCACCCCCCATCCCCCACAGCGCTGATGATGCTGGGTCACAAAGTGTCTGGTCCTTAACGTCAAGCAGAGCTTTATGCACGTCTGGGTGTTTATGGTTTCTGCTGCAATGTAAGGAAATGAATAAAGATGTCTCCTAATGAATTCAACCTTTGATCCCGTATTTTGTTTCATTATCCCCACACAAGGCTTAATTATCGTAAGTGGGATTTAAAAAAAAAATCCACTCCTTTTAAAATAGTCAATGGGAAAAGGCGATAATTAGGCAGGAAATAAATTGAATTCCTGATGGGATTAGCGAGGAAGCAGCTCGCAAAAAAAAAAAAGGACCACAGTTCAGAAGGCAGAGAGAAATGCAACTTTAACTGAGAGCTTCCAGAGACGTTTTCGTTACCATTATCCTTCCTTATATGTCATGTGTATCGTCCCTGACCATCGGTTACCATGACGCCTTAAATGCATTATTGATTCCATTTAAAGTAATCTACATGCCGTATTGGCCTGAGCATGAGACAGGTTTCTTGTGCATAAATACGTGGTGTCGTTCCTTATCTATTCTTTATCAGCTTAATGCAAAAGCAGTTGAGGTAGATGATGCCATATACAAGTTTTTTAATTAGTCCTTAAAAAGGTCAGGTGGCATGGAGGAGTTGTCTTCTATTACGGTATTTTTTTTCTTTTCGTCCAGACATTGCTAACAATTGTCTTTCTTACCCTGAAAAGAGTGTGGAAGCCCCAAAGTGGAGTTTTGCATTGATGTCCGTGATGCTGTAGATTAACCCGACATATGTTGACTGCAACAGCATAGTGCTGTGAAATTCTTGCCTTCAAAACACCCACAATTCCTAACCTACTTAATTACCACTATACGTTTTATTAAAATATAATATGTAACATGTTAGATGCAATAAGTGTTTGTCCAGTTTAAAGCGTTTATGTGATGTTTAAAGATGGCCTTTTAGTTCTACATAAAACCCTCATTGTTCATTTCCGTGTCAGGCTGCATATTATAGTGACAATAAGACATGATTAGCCCATGACTAGGTAATTAAATCATGCCCAATAAAGTTGACCCGCGATTGTCCACAGTTCAACTTTTTGATCTGGCCCTCCTAATGAAAAAGTTTGTCTTTTTCCCCCAACCATTAATCAGAGGAGATACAATTTGATACAAGGCTTTCAGATCTGTAGACATGGTCCCCTCAGGGGCAGACTGCTGAGGGAGGCAACGTTTATCTGACCTTTTTATCAGCGGCTTCCGGATCATTAGACGGAAAAAGACGGCTTCGTGCATCCGAGTACTTCCTTCGTTTCCTACGGCTTCTTATAGCTCAGAGGTGGTGGGTCCAGCAACTTTTGTCATTAGCTCTGGTGACATCATACTCTCTTTATTAATATTCGCAGATGAACTCGAGGTTTGATTAAGGGTTGCAGTTCTTTTGTGAGTGGACAGCGCAGCACATTATCTGCTTGAAGCCTACACTAAATAAAGTCTAGCCCCCCATCTCCTGCTGCTATGTGACCAATATGCTGCAGTTGTCCATTAACATTTTGAACATTATGAGAAATGACTCAGTTTCGAACTTGAATCGTACTTGAATTATTTAATATCCCCTATTATAAATGTTTTTTTTTGTTTTATATCGTTCTTGTTGGTCCCGTAATACTGCATCTGAAGTCTCTTTCCGAGATTACAGCCACTAGTCCCACATTGATATTTCCCCAGGACGCGCTGTTTCACTAATCATGTCTTATTGTCACAATAATATGAAAATTAACAATGAGGGTTTTATGTAGAACTAAAAAAGAGGAGAGCAGCCTATAAAAGTTGCCCCTTCAGGCCACCACTGCCCCGCTAGGTCACCACTGCCCCTTCACCACTGCTTCACATGTTTGGAAGCCATGGCGGTCGTGGAGTTCCTTTTTTAAGGGGAGGGATGGGAAGTTCTCTGGGTGAACAAAGCATGAGAAAGGGGAGGTAACCTTTACCCGTATGACGACATACAGTAAGGAGCTAAATTCCAGATCTGACCATCTGAGCAGCCACTTTCTGAACGGTGAAGCAGAATGACCAAAGCACTCTTTACACCTATCGCCATTTATAACCACTGCAGGACTATAGACAGGCTCGGGAAACTCGTATTAATGTTAAATAATCTCACAAATGTTCTAAAAATTTTTACATGTTACTTTTCCAGTGTTGCGATGTGCCAAGGAAACACCATCCCAGTTACTTGAGTTCATTACTCTCCTGTTAAATGCATATGTAGTGTTGAGTCAGAGGTTCCGGCAGCTGAACATCTGGCCTTCTCAACCTATGCATTGTTGCTCACCCCTTTGCTATCAGAACCACATCCCTGATGCAGTCGGGGGAAGATAAACAACGGTTCAGCCTGGTGCCTGCTGAGCTCCTGGAATAGGGAATATGCCAAGAAATCTAGCATGACTGCCTTAGACATGTTCCAATTTGGCAAAGAACCACCATTGTCATGAATCGGTGCTTATACTCTTCGACTTGTCATGCAAATATCGTAACCCATAAGGGAAATATGGTCCTTAACTTGAAGAGTTCCTTAGAATTTATTTCTCATCCTGGCGCTTGCCATCAGAGTAATTTCTTCCGCCTACTTACAGCAGCAGGCTTTACTCACAACTCTGGTGACAGAGCCCGGATGATCCGTTATTTTGGTCAGAGCCTTACAGGGAGTTTCAGGCACACAACTAATCCCCTGTCTGCACACATGCACCTCACAGATGCAGTAAACAGCTAAACGAATGTTGCCCATGTGGAGGATTCACCCATCAGTCTGTTCTCTAACCTGCTTGTTCGGGTGAGTGACAGGGCAAAGCTGTCCTGGCGATAAATTATGCTTTGGGCAACTTTTTTTTTGGTTGGTGTCAATATTAATCTTCCACTAGAGGGCAGTTCAGAGTTCAAATATAGCAACCGTCAAACCGCAACACAACAAAGTCGTAATAGCAATTTATTTAAGAAATTTTGTCAAAGATCAAACCTCCTGAGAACTTAAATGCTAAATGTTATCGTTCCGTCGGTAAAGAAGATTATTCTGTAACAATAGTGTGTAAAGTGTGTCAAAACTCTCCACAAGGTTGATGAAACCAGATAAACCATGTCAGCAAGAACACATTGCAGAAACGTCCAGGTTTTATAACACGACTGATGCATGCGTGGTGATTGGAGGAACCATGCCAGATCCAGATCCTTGTGAACCTGGGTCTTCTGAACTATGCTACTACACTACCACCAAGAGCACTGGACCGACCACACGCCTGGCATGAAAGTGTGGCCATGAAAGGTGTCAAATGTTAAAGATCTGGCTTAAAACACCATGGCTGTCTGTCTTTTTTAAGTGAAGGTGTTGTCGTTGTGAAACACTGCAGCACAGCACATGGTGCACCCAACGAAACGTGTCCTCTGTATTTAACCCATCACCTTAGTGGACAGCCATGAAAGGCGCTCGAGGAGCAGTGTGTGGGGATGGTACCTTGATCAAGGGGATTTGAAAAGCACATTCAAACGCTCCCCTTGACTTTCACATTCCAATAGTTTGTACTGTAGACATGCTCATCAGCAGCTTTTGTTAAGCCTCTGCTGTCGGCCTGAGGTGTCTCTTATAGTGGCAGTTGGGTTTTGAAACCAGCTTGGGTGTTATTTGGGGACACGAGTAACAAGGGCTGCTTTGCTGAGTGTTCTATAATTAAAAGAATGCAGCCCGCATAACAGGAACATAATCTCGTTTTTGGGATGCTAAAGTGAGGCAAAAACCCGGCTTTAATAGGACATTGTGCAGAATTGATGAGAGTCTAGGCCTGTACGGCGAGCGTGGCTCTTCACACCAGCGAATTTAAAGGTTTCACGACGGTACTTCATCATCCCTTTTACCATCATGGGTGGAACCTGAACTGAACGTTTTGGTTTACTGTTACGCTTTCAGCACCATGAAACCAAATAAATCCGAGGGAGATTTTGTCCCCTGAAATTGTGACCCTTAAAACTTTATGCTTGCACACTGCTGTAGACGATAAACAGAAATAAAACCATTAAAAACGGCATCCCTGGATGAGAGAAATAACCTCAGTTTATGGGCTGTGGCTCATTAGGGAAAATTAGTTCCTGAAAAAGTCATTAGCAAGTTGCTTGTTTTATGGGGTGACATGCCCCCGGTGACCACTAATGTCCCCCTTTTAATTTAAATTTTTTTTTTTATCTGGCAATCACAGGTATTGCATCTTTTCTTTCACACTCATATTAACACCAGCCAGAACTGTTCTTTCTGTCTGATGGCCGAACAAAAGAAGTAGCTAGCAGCATAGATGAAGCGTAATGTACGGAACGTGTTGTTATTCAACCCAGGAATCAGCATATGAGGCATGAAATGTTCAATGCCTCCTGCGAACCTGTGCACAGGGTCAGTGCAGACCAAATTTACTCACACTTTTCCCTCTTTGCTCAGTTTCTCATGTAGTATCAGATGCAATCCCTTAGAGATCGGTGCCTTTGATTACAAAAAAGAGTAAATCAGACAAGAAATTGTCAAAGAAATATTGATGGCCCTTATCTACGAGAATGTTAAAGACTTAGAAGATCTATTTCTAGTCAAGATTTCAGTTCTTGCATGTTTTCTTTGGCCTTGCTTATAAAGCTCAGGATAACTGGAAGGCTGGAGCCTGATGGTTCTTTGATGGTTCTTTTCAGATCATTTGTGTACAATGTGTAAGAATCGCTCACTCCATATAAATTGTTTCGTAAGCCTCAATAAAACGAATAACTTCTAATTCTTCAGCTGAATGTAACAACAAACAAACTGTTAAAAAGGACCTTTTTTTTTAAAAATTGTACCCTGTAAAAAAAAACACTGTACAATACTTTCAATTATACTATGGACTTTGCTTTTTAAAGCAGTTTTATTAAAGTATTATTTCTACTGAGCTCAAACAAATTCCCCTCTACATCAGGAAGTTCTTGCCCGCTCCAGGCTCCTATGATTAAAGCCCTCCGTCCGAGAATCCATAAAAAAAAAAAAAAAGCCTGCAGGATCCATGTTGGATAAACACACGTCGCTCCAGTGACCACAGTGATGGCTTTTCAGATTCAGAAAGATTATAAAGAGCATCAGAAAGAGTGTGTGCATGTGCCTCTGAGTGTACGCATGTGTGCCGAGCGGGTGGTCGGGTGCTAATACGAAAAAAAAAAAAAAAAAAAGCTGCACTGCATTAAAACATGACACCCCATTGCCCTCGAGTGACGTGCTGATCCTCATTTCTGTGCCCACTCTAGCACATCTCATTTTGCCTGAGCCATACCAGGTGCTGCCTCCCCGGCATGGTGTGTCACGCCGGGGCGACGGCGCTGACAGAGGACACGCTAACAAGGGTGCCATCGGGGCGTGCACGGTGATGCCCAGAATATGGAGGTGCCACGCTGTGACGACCTCAGACCTGGTCCAAAGAAGAAATGTATTCATCCATACGTGTCTACAGAGCGATAACTTCCCCCTCACAGCAGCATGCAGCCAATTTACCTCGGCAAATGCCAGCTAAATATAGCTAGACCAAAACACATTGGAAGGAATGAAATGAAAGCACCATCAGTCAAGTTAAAAACTGAAAAGAATCATTTACAAGTCATCATTCAGTGCTCTACCGGAAGTGGCAAATGGCAGCAAGAAAAAGGGGCATTATTGGGGCTGTATGAGGCAACAGGCCTCATTAAAAAGTCATTGGGTATTTGCAGAACAACCTTGTGAACCTTTTTAATTGGCCTTTGGGGAAATTGCTTATTGAGGTTGTCAGAATTAAACTCTCTTCGCTGTTAAAATGAATGACAGAAATGATCATTACACTTCTCTCTACAGCTACCAATGACATGCAGCCATGCACTAAATAATATATAAGTATTAAATATGCACTTATTACATACAATACTACAATACTTTTAGGGCCTTGTTGCCATGCAGCTATAGACACACAATTTACACCAAGCCATTAATACCATAACTGTGCTTAACGATTATGGAGTTTATGGAAAAAACAATTCCGTGTATTAATTGGCAGAAGTAGAAACGTATAAAAACTGAAATTGATGTCTGCGCCAATCATAAATATATAGACTCATTTTTAAAAATCCTATTTAATAGAAATATTGAATAGCAGATTTCTTAATCGAATCAATATATTGTTAATCGAATCAATATATCAAATCAATATATTAACTAGGCTAAGGCCATTTCCTTTTTTTCTGTTTGTGTTTCTATATACCAGCAGCTTTTGCTTTTCATCATTTTAGTCTCTCCATTCAGCCTTTCCTCAACACTTTGGGCTTTGTGCTTGCAAAATGATGCAATTTAGTCCTGAAACAAGATCTCTGATTGGTTTTCACACAGATCTTTTGTGTTCGTTGTGTTGTTAGAATAATGGCAATGGTAAAGATACATGTTTTAATGGTACTGTATGTAGCAATTACTACAGAAAAACTGTTCACCTATCCATGAATGTTTGTAATGCACTAGATACCACACTTCCAAACTCAGAACCTTAACACTACTGAAACAGCAAGATCAGATGAGTTCTGGAGTTCAGTCAAGATTTCAAAGTGACCTTGTATGGGAGCGACCCCCTTTTTAATCAGTGAATAAGTGCAACTGAGGCAGGATCATCAGTAGTTCTGGAGAAGCTGAAATCAAATTGTGAGCCAAGAAAAAAAAGTTTGCTGAATTACGATGGCAAGTAGGGTGACTGACCTACATCCCACTCCACTCTGTAGCAGCATATGCCCTCACTACTCCTATATGAAACACAATTTTAATTAAAACAAGATAAAAAACAATAACTGTAATTTTGTCAGTTTCATTTATGACTTTGTTCCTTTGTAAACTGTGTAAACTGCATAATATCCAATAATATTAATATTCATAATAGTAATAATGACTATGGAGGACTTACCACCGTTGTCTATAAGGCTGCGTGACTTGTCTTGTCAGGTCATAATCACAACGATCCAAACATCTGTCTGTCCTCACATCTCAGTGTCTCCTCCATTGGTGTGATTGGGGAGGGGGGTCAGTGACTCTCAGCCAGAGTTGAAGATAATCCTAATGGTCTTAGATCATGTTGCCACGCTGACACACCATTAAGTGATGAGCGCTGAGAATTGCATTACCGCAGCTTCTAAGATTAAGAGTGATAAGGTAAAGACATTCTCGCTACCCTTTCTCTTCTGCAGGCCCGCATCCATGGCTTTCTAGCGCTGAATAATTCATCACCCCAAATCATCATCCGGTAAAGATAAAGGCCCTTCAGCACTCCCTCCAGGGTATTGATTTCAGCACATTACGAACACTGAGCGTAATGGTGTCCACTCTGGTCTGGAACATGAAACTGTAAGATTAGTCAAAATAACTGTTTTGATTGTTCCTCACCACTTCCATGCCCATCAAGGACAGACAGGGAGTAGAGAAGCTCTTTCCTTATCTCAGTTGAGCTCAAAGTCAAAAAAACTCAAAAACTTGTCACTCTTCACTTTGCCTTTTTGCTGTTTTTATGACAGCCCATGCTGTCATATAGATTGTATTGGTTATTTTTTATTTTAAAAAATAGCAAACATACAACACACAATAAAATGTCATTACACAAGTCCATAAATAGTTGAAACATTTAGAGTATTATGGTATCATGTAACTAAAGCTTGACCTCATGGCACAGCAGCCGTTTATGAGCTGGTAATGCACTTTCAAAGTAAGCAAATATCTGACAAGTTAAACACGCTTTTTGAGTATTAGAAGATCAGATTATACTGCACATCCGCATTCCAAGCCACAAATAAATTATTAAAAATAGCATATTACACTGTGGACTCACTTACCTGGACCTTGTGTAAAACCCTCGGATTAATCATAGTGTTGTGAACATTCAAGATCATTAACTTTAAATGTAATCTTCTACATAATTTAAGCACTAAACCTCAATATAATGGTAGATTTAAGGTGAATGGTAGATTTAAGGGGCATATTTCAGATGGACTACATAAAACATAGTGCACAGCGAGTGTTTGTCCATGTCAGATTCAGTTGTTTTTCTGACAGTCTTGAAATATGATAATAATAATAATAGTAATAATAATAATCTACATGGTTTGTTTGGTAGGGTATGGTCCAGACATGTCTAAACAAAGAACGAAGATTGAAACAGAGTGATGGATTTGAAGGGAGTGACAGAAGTTTGCTGTACATCTGACATATTGTCATGAGTTTGTATAAATCATCTCAGATAGATTCTGAATCCCCATTGGCTCCTTTTATTTTAGGCCACCATTTCAGACCATTTAATCTGTCTTGTGTTTTTTTATTTCATTTGTAGGTATAAACGTATCCTTGCTGTGTCCGATCTTTGTTCTGTCATTTTACCAATAGCTCCCACTGAGCTATGCGTGTTGTGCTTACCATATGTTCATCTACGACACTAATGTTCATGTACTGGGTTTCCTAAATAATTACACCATAACAAAAAGGGCTGGTGCTTTCCTTTTTTTGCAGCTGTTTATTTCTGTAAATCCTGAAGACACACTTGATGATGAGTTGTAGACACTCTTTTTTGCATCACCATTGGCACCGTGAAAATTGAGCTCTAAGTGGGCCCTCAGCAGACCAATCCAGCAACGATCACATGGCTGGAAGCTCAGATAAGAATGGACATGACCTTCATCACTTCTTGAGTTAACTGAACGAAATGTTACTACAGGCAATGGAAAGAATTTCAAAGGACTCCAAGTTCCGATTGCCCACCCACTCTAAAAGCACACTCAAAACCTCTGTCGACGTCTCAGATACTGCAATAAAACTGCCTCTCAGTCCTCAGTCTCTACCACAGGACAACCAGGATACGTGCCGATGGACAGACAGGTCCACTTGCCTCCATCTCCACTTTTTTCCACCAAATACAAGTGAAAGTGAAGTGATTATCATTGTGAAACACTGCAGTACAGCACACGGTGACACAACAAATTGTGTCCTCTGCTTTAAACCATCACCCTTGGTGAGCAGTGGGCAGCCATGACAGGCGCCCGGGGAGCAGGGTGTGGGGACGGTACTTTTCTCAGTGGCACCTTGGTGGCTCTGAAATTCCAACCAGCAACCTTATGATTATGGGGCTGCTTCCTTAACCACTGAGCCACCACTGCCCCAGAGTATTATGCTGAAGGCTCAAACATGTCTTCAATACGGTGGTGTGCTCTTACGACCTGTATGAATGACATTTCAGAAGCCACTGATCTGATTACATTTTGGGCATTTTTTTTTGTCGATTGATTCTGCCTCTGAAAGCACAGTGTTATTAAGGAATGTGGAAGACTGATTGTGCTTCTCTCAGGGCCAAATTTTGGTGGATGAATGCAATGCAAAAAGCTGAAGGTAAAAATAACATTTATGAGCATGTCCAAGTCCTAATGCAATCTTAATCACTCAGAAGGACGTTTTTGGGCATATCATGTAAGAAATATGGATATCACCTTTAAAAGGCAGGGGTGATAAGATCTAATGCAGCTTGCTGTTTCATTGGTGTTTACCCAGCAACCCAGATCAGTTGTTTGCTGAGGAAATAAGCCACTGTCCAAACTGTAATCATTTATCAGTCAGTCAGAAATAGTATATTAATAATAGTTTCATTTATACAATAAAATGTGTAAACAGCAATAAAAAGGTTCCAAAGTTTGGCATAAAATGGGTCCAAAGCTGGGTTTCTAAATCCCCTTGCTAAAAATGAATAAAGACATGGTCTTTGTTGGTCTGAAACACAATGTAATTTTGCTTCTTTTAAATAGCAATGCCCCTGGCCACTCCTCACTTACAAAACACCACTTCTGGTTATGAGACAGACTTTACACTGACCTTTTTTTAAAAAATCTTTTTATCCTCACATGGTTGTAAGAAGCTCTCTTGTCTGTTTCTTTATGTTTTTTTGGTGTATCTGGAGTGGTTGGGAGAATTTGCAACAACACTGCTCACAGATGCCTGCTGTCTGGCCAATCAGACCATGGGTACGAGTAGCTACACTTGTCATGGCCATTACTCTACTTGACACTTTGCTGGATTCTGGATTCTTGGTAGTATTTTAGAGTGACTCCAATTTTGTTACCATGTGGAACAAAAATTTATTCTTAGAACTTTCCTCATTCTTTTATGAAATCATCTGGGACAGAAAGTGGGGAAATATGACCTTGAGCACCAGCTAAATCCTGCATAGGTTTTCTTTCTTTTATGAAAAATATATGAAATGTAAAGAGAAAAAAAATGTGGAGCAGACTGGACTGAATAAAGGTTTACTTTCTAACCTGTGCAGTTCAATAGTCTGAAACTCCATATGAATGGCTTGAATGTTCATCCAGTCTTACTCGTGCTGTGTGTAGTTTTTAGAGACTTAATAAATTATGTAGATTCTTTCAAATGATCTCTTGTAGTCAGTGTCACAATACTTTAGCAATGCAAAAAACTTTATTTATTATTTTTTCTTAGTTCATTAAAATACTGTATGTCAAGCCTCTCTTGACTGATGACTGTTGTCAATCACAGTTCATGAAGAGGCCATGTTTTAAACACATGAATAATAGAAATATGGCTTATTTCAGCTAAATATGTTAACCACTGGAGATTTCAGAAAAAAAGACCTCCTTGACCACTCCATGCTCAAAGAGACTGCCTGTGCATTGGCAAGTCTGAGTAGTGAACGTGAGAGAATGAAATAAAATCTTTGATTAACTCATTCACTCACTTTTTTTATTGTGAATTACTTTAGATGAATGATCAGATTAGGTTGAATTCAAGTGAAATCCCCTAATAAAAAGTACAATTGTGTTTTCTACTTGTTAGTGTGGTCTGACAGCTAACCTCCTATCCTTGGTTAGGTGGTACGGTGGGAGCTGATGCCCATGACACAGCAGCATATTTGAGTGATTCTTCGATTTATCCCTTTTTTACTTGGAGTGAAGAACAACGGCTGCAAGCTCAAGAGTCCATGATGAGGGTCTGAACGTCCATTAAAAAAGGCCTGAGGATGTGCTGGGTTATCTTTAAAGCAGATCTGATGAAGCAATGTTAATTTGAAATGCATGTGGGTGTTTTGGTGCATTGGTGCATCAAAAAAGTGTGTATTACTCATTCCCTCACAAGATCAGATAAGGGGTCTGAGGACTCTTCTACACGTAGTTTCCCAGTCCGCATCCTGCCTGTGTACCGTTGATAAGAGTGCTGTGCATGTTTCAGCCAACTTGAGTTGCAGCAGTTTAACCCATATGTACGCCACAGATAAAGATTACATAAGTCTTGTTTTTAAATGTAAGGTTCTTTGCACTTTAACAGGGCTTGTGGTGGAATGTAATTTAGAAGTTGTTGATTTAATCCCATTTGTACAGGTATGAAGATCAGGTCTGGACAACAAAGCACTGATGTACATTGCACTGTTCAATAAGATGGCAAAAATCTAAACAAATCTAAAAAAATCTAAGCTTTTTGTGGCTGAAATAGGTTTGTGAGACCTAGACAAGTTGACCACAGTAGCTGCAGGTTTATGTATGTATACCATAGTAGGATATTAAAGAGCTCAATTGAGTGTCCCATTCTCATTCACCTGCACTCCGAAAGTATGCACACACGGGTTCACTGGTCAGCCGCCTGCGCCACTCAGAACCACCACACTGTATACTGAGATCGATTCTGAGATTTTGCATGGCTTCGTGTTTTGGGGCCTAGTCCCCGTTCTGTAATAAATGTTGTGATAATTTTGCACTTATGCCTGGGTCTTCCGCTCCTCGCTGTGACACCTCTACCCAGGCTGTACTTGATTATTGTTGCATATACATTACCAGTCAAAAGTTTGGATGCCCCTACTCATTTATAGGGTCTTGCTTGTTTTTCCATTATAGAACAAAACTGAAAACACAGGCCTATGAAATATTACACGTGAGGTTATGTAATAAAAAAATTGCAAGCAAGGGGTAAAGTTGAACAAATGTAAAAGAGGCAATCCTCTTTTTCTCTTTATCATTTTGACACAACTCTGAGATGTTTCCCAAATTAGCCGCTATATAAGTGATTCTCCTTGTTCCCTTACCACTGTGCAGTCAGGGACAATACATGGATGAGTCTCAATCTGTAGCGAAATGTCCCCTCACTTATTGGTCCTTCATTAGTTGCATAACTAGCTATCCATGTGGCATCTTCATCGTAGCTGCATGATTGGCGTGTTGTCTTAAATTCAAAGATCCCTAAATGCCACTTTTTTGTCAGGTCCTGACCTGATTATGTGATACCCAGGTCCCACTGGGTTTACCCAACTGGTGCCTGTTCACCTGGCTATCGGGTCCCGATTGCTCAGAGTTGTCGCTCACTAGGCTGAGTGATCAGGACTCTTTTAAGGGGAACAACACACAATGTCTTGCATTGCCTGTTCCTGCTGCATGTATAGTTTGAGTTCCCGGCCCACATGCTGTGTTTTCTGTTTAGATCTAGTTTAAATGGACGCACAATCTGGATCCTTGAGAAAAAGCAATCGAGCTCAGACTCCCAACACAGACAACTCTGCAGGTTTCAATAGGGGATGTGGCTACCCAATTATTGTTATTGTTAGGTTTAGGAGTAGGGTTCGGCTGTGGCTTTCGGAGAATGCATGCGCACGCATGTGCAATCCAAAGCGACAAGGAAGCTGTATAAAATGCTCCATGTTAATGTCTATCGTGTGCATGTTTGATACAGTTTTCACAGTGCTGTAAGGTGCAGAGATTAAATGGATGCTACAGTGTTTAAAAAAACTATTCATATACTACAGCCTTCAGCCATCATACCAGATCTTTGCTGCATCCTCTCCCTTCAGTATCTCAGCTTGCTCCTGAGGTTCAATGGCTGGACTCAGTGAAGATTTCAGGCTTTTATTCTTCCTCCACAGTGGTGCTCGGTGTACAGAGTGGCCACTTAAACATGATTTGGTAAGTCACACAGCTCTGCAGCTTGTTGGATGTTATTGCTGCACTCTCTCCTACTGTCTGGCACAGCTGGTGAAAGAAGCTCCTGAAAGCCAATGACATGGGAGATGATCTTACCTCAGAGCAGCGTCACATACTTTTATGTGTCTCCTTTTTAAATGTTTATTATTATCCATTCTAAATCCTAGCTATATAAAATTAAATAATTGAATATGAAACATGTACAGCATATGCAAATGCACAACCTACAGTTCACTGGAGGCTAAGCACAAAGTGCATCACACAGACAGGGCCTTAAAAGTGCTTACGCAGAAACCTGACTTATCACTGGCCCAAGACCCATCTGATGTGACTGCTGAGCAGGAAATAAAGTGGTCATCATAGTCCATTAGATATTAGTCATTGGTTGCACCACACAGCCAATGTAATGTCTCTGAAGTCTGCAGATCATACACAGCAGTGCTGTAATGTCAGAAATACAAGTTCTAACTTGCAGTTATTTTAATGTATGTTTGTTTGACCTAGCATCATGAATTAATGTGCTTCTTTTTTTTTTTTTACAGTGTTTGTGTAATAGCCAAAGAGTAATGCTGGGCTTGCAAATAACCTTAAAACATTAAGCAGGTTCATTTGTTAAAATGGAAAACAAGTGAAGGAAAAATAACAAGGTGTGACATGGGCCGATAATAACCCACTTTAATTGCAAATTGATCGCTTGGTTAAGTCATCCCAAAATAACAAGGTGGCACAAAATGCTCAATGACGTAAGTAAATATTAATCCCATTCCACAAAAAAAGGTACAAGTGAATTTATCATTGTCACTCCCAGGGCACCTCAACAACCTTCTGTTCCTGCAATTGTTCCCCATATCAAACAATAGGGTACTAACCTACCCACTGGCAATGGTCACTGCTAAATTGCACACCCATATTTTGCTCATATTATGTACATAAATGAAATATTTATTTGTCTTCAGAATATGGTATATCATAGATTCATAGACACCATGGTATGCTATATGGTGTGAACTGAGGGTTGTTTACTTGGTAATATTTTTTTTATTAAAGGCATGTAAAGTAACTACAACATGTTAACACGTGAGTCTACACTCCTATCATTTCATTAGTTGTAAAAAAAAGTGAACATTGCAGCCCTGCAGTTGAGTGCCACAGAGATCTTTTTAAATTTCAACAATGACAAAGAGTCTGGAATACATCTGAAATCAAGGGTATGAACAGGGAGGTCTATGTTCGTTGTTAATTTCAGAGTCAATTAAAAAGAATACAACAAAATACAATAGAGTCTTCTTGGAGTGTGTGTGTGTGTGTGTGTGTGTGTGTGTGTGTATATTGTCAGTTTCCTGAGAAATTTTCATACAATTTCTTCATCTTTTTCTTTTTTTAAAACCCAGGCTCCAAACCAGATAATGAAAATCCTTAATGAACCTTAATGAAGTGCTACCACTAATAGAACATCAGCAACCCTGAGCAAGTACACCTAAAAAAAAGCTAATCTGATGAGATTCTCCATCAGCCCATCGGTGCAGCAGGTGCTGTCAGATCAGTTTCCTAGAGTAGTGTCAGGTGTCACTTTCAGGTAGATGTCAATTTCTGTAGGATATTAGATTCAGCCTGCAGCGTGGCTATAATCTTAATACAATTTGAACACTGATGGTAAAAAATTGACATGTTTGACATTTTTCCCCCACAGCAAGTAGCACTGTATGGCAGGACCTGAATAATACAGTATTAAGAATTCATCAGAATTTGGGCTTCTCGCATTGATGACAGTTTTGGTTACAGTCACAACAACTCTGCACCACGTCCCAAATTTCTATATGTCAAAGATGAAATATTTTGTGTTTTACAATTAAACTCATGGGTGAAATTGTGTCTCTGGGCTGTTTGGATCACCTCATAATTAGTTTGCTAGGTGAAAGACAGTCGTTCCACATTATTTAGCAGACCACAATTTTCAAGCAATATATGTAAACGTTTAAAAATCTCTCTGCTGCCGAAAAGCACGAAAGATTTGTGGCTGAATCAGAGCACACTGGTAGTCCTCTGCTGATGGGTGCTAGAGATCACAGAGGATGCACACAATTTTATCTAAGATGAGGTTGTGAGGTTATATTTTGAGAAATGTAAAACGTACTCTTTTTGGCCTTAGTCTGGGTATGGACAGGTTTTTGGAGCTGCTGATCAGTTATCATCCTACACACCTATTTGCGCTAGTGGATCTATTTCCCGCCTGCTTGTGCTACAGGACATATCGCTAGCCCCCCCTAATCTGTTCGCCCGCACTTTCCGTAACAAAATCATCTTCATGCATGACAATGCACCGTCTTATGCTGCAAGGAATATCTCTGCACCAATGACTGTTAGGGAGACAAACTCTTTATGTGGCCCCCCATCCTGCCCTGACCTCAATCCTATTGAGAACCTTTGGAGCATCCTCTAGCAAAGGGTCTAAAGGTGACATGCTGCAAAGAAATTCAAGCAGAAACTCGAAGTTCAATCAATGCAAGATTTGTGAAGCTGCTATCAAGTAAGGGGTCCTGAATTAAAATGTAACTTGATCTGTTAAGCTTTGGATTTCAGCAAATTTGACCTCCCAATGCTGCAAATTCCACTAATGACCATTTTCAGTCCTTTACAACATTTAAATTGTTTTTAATCTTTGCCATGCTTAACAATCAGATGTTTCCATTGTCGCTGACTCCCTTCAGCAGCACACTGTTGCTTTTTACACCAGATGCCCTTCCTGACGCAGGCATGGGTCCATTGCTGGGTTACCCTCATACATAGACGTACAATTAAAAGTTAAACACAGGAGTTAAGCACAGTGAGACACACCTGAATATGATCAAAACAGACCTCAGTATTTACATGGATAAATGGATAAGAAAGAAAAAAAAATGTGTCCCGTTGATGATCATGGGATTAAATCATCCAGAGTTAGGAGGCATCCTGTGTCAATCAGGTTCATCACTCTTTTTATTAAAACATCACTTTAAATAAAAGATTATGTTCTGGATGAGAGAAATAATGGCTGACCAACAAAAAGTTACTTTCCTGTCAACAAGATGTAGACAAGTACATGCGTTTAGACAAATGAATATGGCTCTTTCCACCTGTTAGAGGTTTAAAAGATTTAAGCAGTGTCAGTCTGACACATGCTGAGCGGGTTATTCACGGTACTTTGCTGGTAAAAGGAAAGATTTCACAATAACTCTACATCCTGCAGAGAGCAAAGGATGCTATGCCAGAGGTACGTGTCACAATATGTTATGTGCTGTGTTAAATCCTGCTGTTAATTTCATTGAAAAAGAGCATTCAGAGCATTTTTGCAGATCCCTCCTGAAAATGTAATTCGTTTCCTCTTACACATTACGACATTTTGATTTCTCTTGACAAAAATAACATCCAGAAAAATTATGCTGTACCTTAAGCCATTAGCTCTTAACCTTTTCAAGTGATGGCCTCCAAGATAACAAGACAACATTGGTTGGTGTTCCTCCACATCTTGGTGCAGATGGACACAGCGCTGTCCATGGTTCTGAAAATGATCAGTTAAGTGAAAGTGAAGTGATTGTCATTCTGACGCACAGCAAGCACACCACAAGGTGACAAATCAAAAGGGTGTGGTAGTAGTCTAGGGGGTAACACACTTGCCTATGAACCAGAAGACCCAGGTTCAAACCCCACTTACTACCATTGTGTCCCTGAGCAATACTCTTAACCCTAAATTGCTCCAGGGGGGACTGTCCCTGTAACTACTGGTTGTAAGTCACTCTGAATAAGGGCATCTAGTAAATGTTGTAAATGTAAATGTAAAATGTGTCCTCTGTATTTAACCATCACCCTTGGTGAGCAGTGGCCAGCCATGACAGGTGCCCAGGGAGCAGTGTGTGGGGGCGGTGCTCACCTTGGTGGATCGGGATTCGAACCGGCAACCTTCTGATTACGGGTCTGCTTCCTTAACCGGTAGGCCACCACTGCCCACAACTGTGGAAAGACCTACTCAAAAATTCACATTATTTCTTATGTTTCTCCTTTTAAACATGATGCAGCAGCTGTTAAAAATTCAATTTTAATTTTTTTAAATAAAAAAAAAAACATTTTCACAACAATCTTGCTTCTCTGCTTTTAATCTGATGTCCAAAGGTATGCACACTATGTGGATTGGTGACACTTAATTGACCATAGGTGTGTGTGGGAATGAATGGTGTGTGTGTGTGTGCATTGTGTCCAGGGAAAGTACATGCCCTGCGCCCAGTGGTCCAGGATGGACTCCAGCAGCTGTGACCCTGAGTAACAGGATTAGGTGCATAAAAGATAAAGTGAGGGAGAATTCCTATGTATTTGCTGAAACGATATGTGTGTGTTGGTGTTGTTTTTACTGAACTCGCTTTTGATTTGTGCGGAACAACTTTTTGTAGATCCCTCCTGAAAATGTAATTCCTTTCCTCTTACACATTACGACATTATGATAACTTTGATGACTAAATCTTCTACAGTACTGAAATGTACAATGCACAAAATGTCTTACATAATTTGGCCAGACATGGGCAGGTTACCTATTAATGCATACATGTTATTTTCACCTTTGCATGAGGGTTTTTAGCACCCGAAAATGTTTTAAATCCAAGTAGCCCCCTGCCATGAGGAAGAGAAGTCTGCATTTCCATAACTGTAAAGCGAGTGAACGTCAGTGGTTGGGAAATTCCTTTTCACCTGTCACCATGGATGTGAAATTACTTATGCATCTGGCTCATAGAGATATGGCCTTATCTTGCATTGAGGGGCTGGCAGAGAGCAGCTTGGCCTGGCCATCTCTTGTTCAGCACTGTGGCTCATCTTTGAGATGGCGCTTCACCGCATGACTGACACTTCTCCAAGCCGCCAGCCGTCTTCGGTTCCGCTCACGATCAGCACACCCTCCCACCACAACTCCCCTTACTGATGAAAGCTCGGCCAGAAACTCCTGCTGAAGTATCATTAAATCGTACATATCGTATGTGGAATATTTTATTAATTATTGGGCAGTCGACCCAATCTGACGTCCCCATCTTGTTTTCCTGCCTCAGGAATCAGGAGTGCTATATGATGCTACAACTCACCAGGACAAAACAATGGTTCTGTGACAAGGACCCCGGTTGAGCATATAAAAGCATGGCTAGGTTGGGGATTTAAAATGCCTTTCTGATGCACAGTGACCAGTTTGCCCTGCTGCTCATAGCAGAGGTGCAAAACAGCACTTTTTGTTCCTAACTACAAAATTATGTTTCTGTAATTACATACTCTGGATTCTGCATATTATGTGAAATGTAACATTTTTTACTGAGAATACAACCTGAGTTTTGGGAAAATTGGGACATTCATTTAATTTGAATAAAATAAACTAAAAGACTATCAAATCAGAGATGACTCTAAATTAACTCATTTCAAATGTGATGCCTGCATAGAGCCCAAAAAAGTTGGCATGGCAACTAATGGCTGAAAAAGCAAGTTTTAAAAGATTTTTTTTAAGAGTTATCTGATATCAGGTCTTTAACATCATTACATTTAAAAGGATGTCTTAGCAAGTCAGAGTTTCTTAAGACTGATGGTACATATTCAATGGGCAACTGGCATGTTGTGGAAGGAACTATCAATGCTGATAGGTACATAAAGACTACATACTGTGTACTCTCCTCCAGATGACATCTGTTTCAGGGAAGATCTTGTATTTTTCAGAAGGATACCGGATACTCTCTCATCGGCGACCACGCTACCTCATTCTCCACAGCCAGTTGTCCCTGCCACTCCATTATGTCTGCCAGCTCAGTCAGTCCCTCAGCCAGTAACCCTGCCCGTCCCTCAGGTTGACCCAGCTGGTCTGTCTGCTTTTTACTCTCCCTCTTCCTGTGACCCTGTCTCTCTCTCTGCCTGTGACCCTGTCTGTTCCTCTGCCTGTGACCCTGTCTGTCTCTCTGTCTGTTCCTCTGCCTGTGACCCTGTCTGTTCCTCTGCCTGTAACCCTGTCTGTTGCTCTGCCTGTGACCCTGTCTGTCTCTTTGCCTGTCACCCTGTTTGTCTCTCTGTCTGTTCCTCTGCCTGTGACCCTGTCTGTCTCTTTGTCTGTTCCTCTGCCTGTGACCCTGTCTGTTCCTCTGCCTGTGACCCTGTCTGTCTCTCTGTCTGTGACTCTGTCTGTTCCTCTGCCTGTGACCCTGTCTGTTGCTCTGCCTGTGACCCTGTCTGTCTCTTTGTCTGTAACTCTGTCTGTTCCTCTGCCTGGGACCCTGTCTGTTCCTCTGCCTGTGACCCTGTCTGTTCCTCTGCCTGTGACCCTGTCTGTCTCTCTGTCTGTGACTCTGTCTGTTCCTCTGCCTGTGACCCTGTCTGTTCCTCTGCCTGTTCCTCTGTCTGTGACCCTGTCTGGTCCTCTTCCTGTGACCCTCTCTGTCTCTTTGCCTGTGACCCTGTCTGTTCCTCTGCCTGTGACCCTGTCTGTCTCTCTGTCTGTGACAATGGCAGTGACCCTGTCTGTCTGTCTCTCTGCCTGGGACCCTGTCTGTTCCTCTGCCCGTGACCCTGTCTGTTCCTCTGCCTGTGAGCCTGTCTGTCTCTCTGTCTGTGACCTTTCTGACTCTCTACCTGTGAATGTTCTCTGATTCTCTAGTGCCTGGTAGGTGCTCTATCACCCTTGATGCACAAGCTGAAGGTCTGGATTGGTCCACCTGAAGATCACCCTGGTCCAACACGTGGGGATGCTCAGCTAGAGGGCCCTGTCCTAAAGCCAAATGGAAGATGGAGGAGCAGAAAAGTAGAGTGTGTCAGACATACTAGATCCTGGAGGAGATAGGTGAGCCAGTGACCAAATCGACTGGTCCTGTCCCTGTTGAATCAGATACTTCACCAAAATTTTGTGTTTGACGTATAATGTTATTTGTGTTACAGATTAGAGCATCTGTCTTCCCACTCCCACCCTACAGGACAGAAATATATGTGAAATTTTAGCCACAAAGAATATTCTATTTTTCATTATTAGTATTATTATTATGATTACTAGTAGCATTAACAATACTAGTAGTAGTAGTGTAATGTCCTGGTGTCATGATCCGGTCTGGAAGGGGTTACTCCGGATCCGGACCGGAGTTTCACGTTTGTCATGTGTAATGTTCCCTAATCATTTTCACCTGTTGAATGTATAATGCTGCCCTGTTTGTTTCCGTTTGCCATAGGGTCTTTGATATGTTACATGTTCACCAACGTCTCGGATGTCTCCCCTGTCCTGCTCTGCACTAATTAAACCCCTGTATCGTGACGTCATGCGATTGCGTCCTTCTTCCTCATCAAGTTTCTTCTCAGCTTTTCCGTTCGCCTGCCTCGTCAGATAGTTGTGACACCTGGCACCTCTGGCCAACCAGGTTCAGTAATTACTATATTTATTTCAACTTTCATGCATTGCCATCCCCTTGCCGTTCATCTGTGTTGCATGCCACATGTATTCTCTGTTAGATTTTAAGACCCGGATGAGGATTATGTTATGAGTTGTGTTTTGGCCATCTTGTCTGTTATCTGTTTTTGTTTGTTTTATTTTATAATAATTATAACTGTCATGCTTTTTTATTCCTCATGCCTTACCTCAGTTGTGACAAACTATACTAAAAATTATCAAATTATTATCATCAATGATATTAACTTTGTTATTACTTTTGCTCTTATTGTAATGAAACATATAGCTGAATATCCCACATCTGAATAAGTGTTCACTGTTCTCAGTAACCTTTGAATACTTCATACCTGATTTAAGGATTTAATTAAAGGTGTTTAATCTATACTGATGAATTAATTCTGAAATCACAGACAGGAAGCTCAGACATTTCAGGATTTGTTGAATATTGCCCAGGCAGAACAGACCTCACATGGTAGACACATGTTCTAGTCCTCAGATCAAAATAAAGGAGGTTATCATTGCCATGAGCACAGAAGCAATAATAAAGGAAGGGGACAAGTCCCATTTATATTTTGCTGACATGCTCTTTGATATTAAAATCGTGGATAGATGTTTTTAAAGCTAAGTTAGAGCTAAGCTGGTGTAAATTCCGACAAGAACAAAGGATGGGCATTCTAGAAATAGGATATTTTATTACTCTTCAACTACAGCATATTCTAATATTTTAGTATATAGGACATGGGGAGTAGGACATCTAAGGGTATCTAAGCAATAGTTGCAAATTTCTTTCAACAACTTTTTTTTATCACTAGGAGACTGTCACGTTCTATTGGACCTGAGTTCTGAGATCATCATGAACACACTGATCCGCTGGCGGCAACACTCAGAACTGACACACTGTAAAGAGTGGTTCAGTGCCGATTATTGAGCCAAAATCTCTGGTGTGTGTCAAACCTGTGGTCTGTGGTCCCGGTTCCTTAATCTAGACCGTTAGCTTGAAGAGTTTGTGTGTTTTTTTTTGTGTGTCGTGTTTGCGGGCCTTGTCTCTCTTTTTGTTACATTTACTAAACTCATTTCTTTTTGCACTCGGGTCCTCCATTCCCCGCCGGAGCCGAGCTCCTCTTAGCTCTCCGGTAAGTCGAAGTAGGCCATGCCCCATTTTGTTTGCATCATCTTTAAAGAAGTACTTAGAGCAGATGTGGAAAACTTTGCTTTCTTCGGTTGTTTCTGCCTTATCTGTATATTTTGGCTCGTCAGCCATTTTGTAAATGGGAGTGAAGGTACCATTGTTCAAGCCTTTCCCATCTTTTTGTTATTTATCTCCCTAAGTGGCTGCACTGTAAATCAAAAAAATGCCAATTTCGGTGCCTAAGCTCATATTGGCCTCCTGTGCAATCCAAAGCTGCTAACTGGCTGCCCGGTCCTGTCACGGCCTAACGGTGTGTAAATAAATGAGCTATACAGGCTTTCAGCGCGGCGCTCCAGTCTTTTATTTTTCCGCCCTTGCCGCTGTAATGGGAAGCACAGACACCTGAGGGAAAGATAAAGAGCCCGCAGACTGGCTTGGTCCGCTTTCTGATTACGGAGCACAACATGCTAGCGCCTGTTAATAAACGGCAGAAACGAAGAAGAGAAACACGGTGCAGGCATTCACGATGGGTGCGCGAGGCGAGCGTTAGACATCACAAAGGCAGTCACAGCAACATGGCTGCTCCCTGCGCCTCCCCCCCCCCCCCCCCCCCTCCCGCTCACTCACTTTGTTTCAAGCTTTGATTATTGTCTGGCTGCGTGGGCTACTGAAGGCAAGCCGAGGACGTGCCAGATGCTTGCGTGCACGTCTGATTGACTTGCCTCTTATGTGGCGGCAGAGTCAGTGCTTTATCGTGTGAATTTGGCCCTGGGCATATGCTCATTAGATTTCATTTGCATGGAATACTCCAGGATTATCGCACCCCCCCTTCCTTTACCAAAGCGGCTGTTTTGCTGGATGTAAAATAAATTAATTACTTTCATTAAATAATGGATGAAAGTGCTAAAACAACAAGACCTTAACAAATGGGTAAAAAAAAAACACTGATAAAGCTTAACATTACGAACACTCACCTATATTTGATAAGTCTCCCTTTTTGTGCCAAAACAGCACTTTCGTCCACTTCAGTGGCAGCGTACATTACCCTGCATGTCTAAACCAGGTGAATGCACATGCATCTTGCCATCTAAACAGTTATTCACCTCCCAACTCTTTTGGTCTGTGGTCTAGTACCGATGCTCAATTGCACAGTTTTGGATAGAGGACATGGGTCAGCACGGGTCAGTCTTCCTACCTGGGACCACTTTTGGTAAGTCCCCAGCACTGCAGACGAGGAACATCCCATAAGTTTTGGAGATGGGATGAACAAGCAGTCAGAATTTGGCCCTTATCAGAATCCTTACTCTTGCCCATTCTTATCCACTTTTATTACATGGCATCAGTCACATTGCTGATTTCACATGTCAGTGGTCACAATGTAATGGTTGATTTGTGATGATGAACACGTTGGAATATAGATCCAAGAAAAATGACTTCCCTCCCAAATGCATGGATATGGGTATAATTATTTCCTGGCATAGTTCTACAAATGTCAGAAATGTCTTTAAATTTAATTAAATAGTGGGCTTTCAATCCTCCTCAGATTAGAGTGGGTTCTCTCATATTATGCAGCAGAAAATCAGGCGCAAGCCCTAAGAAGAGTAATATTCTTCTCGGAGTTCTCTCATATTGTAAAGGATATGACCTCACTGTGCAGATGTGTATATACAGTATTGTGTGAAGAACAAACACTGCAGTCTGCTCCTCTTCTTTCTGCAGGGAGCATTAGTGCAGTCCCTGTAATTATTGGTTCTGTGCCATTAATAAGGAACCGAGGAATTGTCAAAGGCGTCTTTATGTGCATCTCAGAGACAGGGAGAAAAAGGAGAGGATCTTAATCACAGGTCAATGCCACCCCGCCACCAGCTAGCTGAGGCGCAGATTGCCTGTGAGATGCGCCCGAGGCGACAGTGGCAGGGGCTCAGGCAGTCAGTCTGGCTGGAGGCCGCTGATGGAGGAGGTGTCAGGGGGCCTGTGGAGGGGATTTATGATGACGCTTCTGACAATGGACTGTCTGACAGTCAATGAGGCAGAGCTCCGTCAGGGGAAGGGCAATCAGAGGCTTGAGCCGTGCAGGTATCAGTGCTGTGCAGGAGCCAAAGCAGGAAAATAATGGGCGAGATAATATGAGTGTGGGGGTGGCTGGTGGGTGAGGGGCTGGGGGACACCTTTAGCAGAGGAGTGTGTAATGGCTTCACACAAACACTTCACCAATGGCGGACACTTCTGGCTATTTCTCAAATGGCTGAGGGCTCCGCAATGTGTCAACCCCACAGTGCACCACTGGATCTGGGATTAGAAGACCCATTACGTAATTGCTGAACCCAGCATTGCACTAGCCAGTTACTCTTGAGTTACTTTTGTGAGCATATTGCAGTCTCGGGATCACAAGAAGGACATCTCGGATTTGTTTATGTTTAGCTGAACGGCAAAATGGAAGTTGTACGAAGAGCCATAAAGTTTTATAAAAAATGAACAACAAGGATCTCATCATGGATAAGCGACGTAAAGCAACTGGTAAACCACGAGCAGGTTTACCAGATCCAGATCCCAAAAAATATTTCTATATATTTTAATGTTTTAATAGACTACTGTTGTAAAAACAATATGTCAATAAAACAACACGAACGTTGTGTGTGTGTCTGTGTGTGTGTCCCCTGCAGAGCGGGGTGGGGGGGGTACACGCTGCGTAAGACAAACGATTATGGAAGGTGAGTGAGCCATTGCAATACCTGCTTCTGGGTGTGTTTTTTTTTTTTTTACCAAAATTCGATTGTCATCTGCATTTCAAGGTGGTCTCACCACAGACTGTTAATTTCTGTTAAGGTGTCAACGTACATGCACTTTTTTATGTTCCCATTCCTAAAGAAAATCAGAAAATATTGACTAGAAAATATGACAAATATATAAGAAATAGTCATTATTTTAAAGAATGTGTTACCCCAAACTGTTGCCCAAAATTAACACCACAGAAGTGATTCATAAATGATACATGGATATAGTGTATAATACACTGTGATTCTAACAACATGAACATAGAAATTTAATCAAAACGATTGTGTTTGTTCCTACAGATTAGAACACTGTGCTAAACAGAATATTTTCTGCCAGCTAAGGAACAGCACAAATTAGTTCTAATTAAAACCCAAAGGGTTTTTTGTGAGAAGGACAAAGTTAATGAACCATTTGAAATGGACCTGGTGTTCTGCTGAACTGTGCTGTAAAATGAAGCACTGATTACCACCAGTTTTTACTGTCTACTTTCAGGACAACATGTCTTTCACAGGTAAACAGGATGGACAAATAATGAGTGTTTTTTTTGTTTTGTTTTTTTACACCAAAAGCACTTAACACAAAGGTTAACATCGTTGACCTTAACAACCCCCCCTCCCGCATTGCCGTCAACGAACCAACATTTGGCCAGATTTTGGCCTTTGGCGGCCGTGGTGAGACGCCGATTGTGTTTTCACACTGTTTCATGGTACAGAACACCCATTATCTACCTGTACTGGTTCTACAGCATTCATAATTAGGTAGATGTCATTCAAAATTCTCAGCTTCAATGGTTTAGGGCCCCGATGGGGAATAAGCATCTGTGCTCGCAGCACCTGCGCGTAATTGAGTTCAGGTGCTGCTCTGGCGGAGACTTTTGGTGGAGAGGTGGCGATGACATTCAAACTCAGTCCTTCTTCTAACGTTGAGCCAAGTGAACAGTCCCTTAATCAACTCCCTAAAGACACTGGGCTATTTTTAGGAACTCATAACGGACCTTCCACCCAACGGCATCACGCAATTTTCCCCGAAGATCGGCATGAGTCATTGGAACGGAGGACGCCTGTTGCTTTTTTTTTTTTTTTATTATCTCGTGTTGATTTCATATCACACAGGCAAAAAAAAAAAAATCTATTAAAAAAAAAAATCTCACTTGTGACATTTTAAGTGGTGTACCGTTGTCTTGGAGCTGCGTGCCCGTGGTCTGACTTATTGACTTGTTTGAAACACACTCGGGAATGTGGATACAATTACCCTTTTATTGAAAGACTATACCACCTGCACGACAATTCCGTGTCAATCACGTAAAATGATTTACTGTAATGCCCTGAACTCCTACTCCGCGCTTTCATAATAAAATCCTATCACATTGAATTCAGCTTGTTTTCCTTCTGTTTTTTTTTTTTATTTCTCCCCCAAATCAGCTATTTCCTTTCTTGTCTCCTAAAGCAATCATGACAAACTGACCATAGGTCGTTAAAATGCATAAGAACCTCCACTTCCCACTGAGAACTTATTGGAGCGTGTCCCTATAGCTGCCAGAATGTAATAAGTGGGTTATGACACTGGGAACATACTAATCAGTTGACAAAGTGCTTGGGAGAAGCAGTGAAAGGAATTGGATGAAGGAGAAAGAAAAAACTGAGCGAGCGAGAGCAGTGCTGCTGACCCCCTCGAGAGCCGGAGATGGAGACGGAATCCCGAGGGGTTGCTGCCAGAGCAAAGATAGGCCCGGTTGCCTGTGGGGTCGGAGGAAATGATGCGTTTTGGAGCTTGCACCTTGACTTATAAGTAGTGACATGCTAAGCATCAGAGACTGTCCAGCTTGGAGAAAGCGGCGCACTTGTCGCGGGAGGCGTGCTGGCGACTGCTATTTTCAGCCCCAGATAGTCGAGGAGGTGCACTTTGGCGCGCTCTACACTCCGTGTCAGCGTGGACTGACAGCCTTCAAAGGTGGACAGGCCAAAGGAGTCGAAGCTAAAATTTCCAGTCATCTCTGCCGGGGCCCTGTTTCACTCTACTGCATACGGCGCCTGGCAATTACCCTGCAGATAATAGTTCAGAAGCCTTTTGATTCAGAATAGCACTCTCTTCCGCTTATTAATACTCCATTATACAGCATTATAAGCACGTACAAAATTCAAAGTTTCTTGAATACGTTTTTTATGCTCACATTTTAACTCAATTCGTATGTGTGAAAGTCATATGTGTGGAGGCAAGCATGCAATTTGCAGGGGTTGAGTTAGTATGTGCGTGTGTGTGTGTGTGGAGGGTAAAATGAAGGGACCGCTGAAGGTCACGTTGGGGGGTTTCTGGGAGGTGGGGGTCACTTTAATAAAATTAAAGTTTCGATTCTGATGGATGGGCTACCTCCATCGCTGCCCCCTACGTGTCACAGCACAACAAGGTTCGACCTGAAAACAAAGGTTAAAATCCTCACGCTGCTAGATTTACTGCCCTGGAAGACAAGGCCATATCTCCCCTGGCTGATTCAGTGCATGGATGTGTGTGAGAAAGCGGCAGGCTACCCACTCGGCTTCCCAGGATAAAGGCCGGGCCGGCAGATTCAATAGGTGCTTGATCACACGAACACCCTCACATTTCACACGGGGTCTCCAGGTGATGGCACAATCTGATAAATATTGATTGGCGCAAAGTGATTTTCCTCACGCTTACATCAAGAATCTTTGACACCGCTGTTAGTTGCTTTCTATGAGGTCGTCTGTCATGGTGGAGACCAGAATTGAACGGATTGTCCTTTAAAGAAAAAAAAAAAAGTACATTCTGTTGCCGGACCTTTTTAATGGTCTGTTTCTTTTTGTACTTTGTATTTCCGTATTTACTTCATGCCGTGTCGGGTACTGTAATTTACGGGAAGCTTGCTCTGTGTTTGAGTTTACAGCCATTTCGGGTTTCCTGTGCTCCGAGACATAATGGGAAGGTGGCCCGGCATAAGGTAATGAAGCCTATAAATAAACAGCTTTCTCCTTGTTGGTGACCCTCTGCTCTGACGTGACGCCATGAAATCTTATCCTCTGTCCCCACCCCCTTCCGCTGCATGCAAAGTCCCAAATGTGAGCTAACGCCAGCTAAAGCCCAACCAAGCCTCTCAATATTTATGCCACGTGATGAGACAACATATCCTGCAGCTTCCAAAGGAGACCAAAGGGGAGGAGGGAGAAGTGGAGAGAGAGAGAGAGAGAGAGAGATCCCTGGCCTCTCAGAAATGCTCTTCCACCCTTTAAACATTCCAGTCATGGTTCAGCAGGGTGCACGCTGTCAATTTTATTTATAAACCTCAGCGCCCCAGTCTTTCATTCAGACAGCAGCTCCTCTAGCCTCCAACACGCAGACATAAAGAGGAGCCGACACCGCCCACAAGACATCATGAGAGGCTCAGGCTTACACTGGGCCAACAAAGGCATTGCAGCAAGCCCACCATGCCAGGCATCACACCAAAGGGCTGTAACAAAGCAGAAATGCTGCATCTGGGCTCATAAAGTGGCAGGACAGTGTCACTAAACTGCCCCATTGCTGGCTGTATGTGTGTGTTGCTTCGCCAAGCAACGCCACTGGAGATAGTTCAGCGTGGCGTGCACGGTTGCGGGCTGCCTCGGGATACCCATTGAAGCGGCAGACACTTGGGCAGCAAGGGCTTGATGGCTCCCTGGGTGTCAGTCTGAACTCTTCGACAATAAACTGTGATAGTCACAAGCAAGAAACAAAAAGTAGAGTGCACATCACAGTGACAAAAATCGGGACAAGATTCCTATTAATTTTCTGCCTTTTTCTTAATGCAAAATTAATCATTAAAAGCAACATGCATTTTCTATGTTTTCCGTTCACAATGCACCGATGAATCATATCTTGTTACATCGGATTGCTATTAAATAACGTTGCAAGTGTGCCAAGTTCCTGATTAATTGCTTGCTATCACACACCTCTGTAATGGATGATGGTTTTCCTCTTATTAATTAAACCATTCATTCACATTAAACTATGGAGTCTTACTGGGATTTTAGATAATAATTACAACAATAATAATAATTTTCATAACTAAAAGGGGGTCCTTTTCTGTGACAAATGGTCTGTTGATATTAACCTTAAACACACACTCATGCTCCAATGAAACGCACTCATGGCTGCTGGGCAGGTGGATTGCTCAGTGATGCCTTCAGTGGGCTGGGATGGCTGCTAGCCGTGTCCTGCAGATCACCCATCCATTCTGAGCATGCAGAGCTGCACATAGCTGACAAATCCAGGAGCTCTAAAAAAAAAAAACAGTTAGACCTGTATGGATTCATGCTGGGTTTGGAGAAAAATGTATGTATATATATATATATATCTACTCAATTCCTGGTACCTGCAGAAATGATTTGGTGGGGTTCCAGATGTAACCATGGAAAATACTGGGTAATAAATAACTCTAAGTTAAGAACCCAGACAGCAGTAAATGTGTAGGTTGATGTGAATCAAGCAAAAAAGGGTCTTTTGTGTGAATCACCAGTCCAAATCAATTTCATGTTAACACTAAATAATCATTGACCTTAAATTCATGTTTAGAACAGTGACCCTCAAAACCTGCAGATTTTTCCCACCCAGACTGAACCACCAAAATTTGATTAACTAATAAATTATTTCTAATAAATTTACTAGATAAAAGCATTTTGATATACTGTATTGTTTCACAAATCAGACTTTTCAGATGGTATTTATTATTATTTTATGTAACAGTATTATATGCAATAGTAATATCTGACATTCTGAGACAAATACAGTAAAGTTGCAAATATTTAGGTGTCATGACTTGGTGTCAGTTAGGAAAGAAAACGCAGAAGCAAGACATCTTTGAAAAAACCTGGCTTGCTGGTTGAAAAAAGAAACAAACAGAATGAAAAAAGACCCAAAGACATGTGTCTGGATGACAGGAACGAAGCAAACGTAAAGTACGCTTCAGAAACCATGATAACGGAGCTGCGTTGTCCTACGGATGGTCTGATCATGTTTGGGTTCACATGTTACCTTCCAGGTTAGTGCTTGATGTTATGAATTAAAGCTAGGGCCCTCTGAGTCCAGTAATACAGTTTAATCATGACATATGCCGTACTGTCATAGACGGATTCACAGAAACACAAGTTTTACTTAGAACAAGAGAACAAAGTACAGAACAAGGTACAGAAACATAAATATGGATATATTGACCCAACGTGGACTATACACAATGGGACTGCTCTTATACACATAACGTCAGGTGAACACAACCAGGAATTAGGAAAACAACATTGACACCATGAAACTCTGGGCAGGTACCTGGAGCCGTAGTACCCCCCAACTTCAGTACCTTGTCAGCACTCCTACAGGTATGTCTCCTGATGTGCCCCAATCACGCACCTGAGGGAGTCTCGGCACCATTCCTCAGCCCCTTCATGGCCCAATGACCTTCACCTGCCCCAATTCAATGTCTTTACCTCACCTGGTGGCTGATGTAGAAATGCCACAGGCCTGCATAAGCCTCCAACTGTAACCAACTGAAAGTCCAGTACCAACTTGACTTAGGAGTGAAAGAAAAAGTGGTCATAACACTTTCCTGGATTTTCATGAATACAGAGAGTTAAGTGGCGCAGACTCCTGAAATGCATTCGCAGACGCTTATGAATGCTGACAGTCTCGCATGGGAAACACAGAGATTGGGTGCGGCCCATCTTTGGCGCGGCCCATTGACGGCTTTCTAAACTATTCCAGAAATAAATTTAGACTCAATTTCTACGAGAGACAATGCAAGCATTGCAAATCCAATTTTTGTAAACCATCCTTCTCCCCCCTGATTCGTCAGTGGGACCCACATATTGTATTTCTTTGATCAAAATAGCTGTGACTTGGTTGGATGTATTTGCTCAGTAAAGCCTCAACAGCATTTACTGTCTCCCAGATGACTGCTCTGCTGCAGCCCGGAGGAACGCTCTCAGACATGAACTGCTTCTAACCATGATCCAACACCTTTCAACTTCTTATAAAAGTGTCAAAGAAATGTAAGAAGAAAAGAAAAAGTCTTCATGTATTATTCCAGTGAAGAAATTCTGTAATTGCTCCCTAACTAATCAAATAGGCTTTAGTGGAGGTCCCTTCCACTAAAAACAGAATAATATTAACACACAGACCCACTTATAGTATACTTTTAGTGTGCATTTTGAGCCATGTTCATATATTTAATCTACAATGAAGTATTCAGCTTATTTTAATAGATTTTAAGTATGCCACTGATACAAACTCCATGGTGTGATACAAACTGCAACTCACTGAACTCAGCACTGATTTAAATGTAACACTGATTTCTGTTGGTTGGTGTGATGCGTAGGTGCCCATGGCACCAAATCACAGGTGTGCAAATCTTCATTTTACTGCCAATATGCTGCATGCAGTCTTTGTGTTTGGGCCCACTGTGCCTCCTTTCTTTTATTTAAGTCACTCGATCAGTCAGGTGTTTGCCTTTCTCCCTCACCTCATGACATTACAGTTGGCATTATAAAAACTTTTTAAATAAACATAATAAAACATTTTATAGTGTTTTAAATAACTTTTATGATTACTAAATTAGTATATTAAACCCACTTAATGCCTGATAAAAGAAAGTGGTCTAACATTATTTCTATAGAGGGACACAGTGGTTGAATGTATAATATTTTGAATAAAATATAAATTAAAATAAGCATTAAAATAAGTGTTTGTCTTAATTATTTCAGTGGGTTCAGTCTGTGGTTACACAGTTGTAATTTATTCTTTTTTAGTATACCATGCAAAATATGAGGCTAATATTATAATGCTGTGTTTGCTGTTTAATTACATTCCAGTTTTTGTCCATCCTCAAGACTAACTTATTAGCTTGCAGTGATGAACCCTGAAACAAATGTATTTATGGTCCCAACTGTAGAATTCGAATTCAACCATTATCTGCATTCATAAAGCTATAATAAGTGCATTAATACTTTACCATCTCAGAAAGTTAATGAGCTGTTCAAGACCTCTTTCCATGCAGTATATTTTCCCTGTGAGTGTTGAGGAAATTAGTATGCTAGCGCCATAAAAATGTAATGCAATACTGAGTATGGAGTGATGAAACTAATCCAGAACTACTCAATCAAATGACACGTTTTGGTCAAGCCATTTGTCAGTGTCACATTGCTTTATGTTTGATCCGCAGGGTAGGCGTGCTACACACCCATCATCTATCTTCATCTGGCATGAGAGGCAAGCTCACTCCCCTGACCACCCAGCCTTTACTATGCAGAGGCACCCGCCTCTGAGGAACATGTGTCAGTTAAGTGTCAGATAGAACGGTTTTCCTTATTCTCTCCTGGTGACTTACAAGCAAATATGAAATATGTCTGCCACTAGACTTCCTAACAAGCATGAAAAACTCACCTATTTAAAAACGGGAAATGTGTACACCTTTCTTCTACTTGGAATACATTGGTCTATTCTTCCACAAATTAAACTTGCTTTTACAAATTAACTAAACCTTTTTAGATAGTGTTATGGGCAACTGAGTCCATAGGATGGATAAATAGATTGAAATAATTACACACCAACAAAACGTCTCTCCCCTTCAGAGTATAGATAGCTACTAAGTGTGTCTGTCACATAGAAGACAAACCATACCACTCATACTAAATACCATACATCCACATTCTTTATAATTTAAACCTGTGCCTGTCAAATGACTTAATGTTGCCAGATAATAATCCAAAAATGTAATAACTCCCTTAACTCAAATTTCTCCCAAAAAAACACAAAATTATGCAAAAACTGGCAACACAGAGCAAAATTCCCCTGTCACCTTCCCCCTCGTCTGTTCAGCAGTGGTTCCTAATAATTACGTGTTCACGGCAGTGTCAGTGTATATCTCAAATGTGATCTCTGTTTAAGTCGTCTTGGGACCGTCTGTTACCAACCCAAACATGAAGAAAGTTTATCTGCACAAGAATTCTGACTGTCATGTCCGCGAGCTGACTGGGGAATGAAGCTCAGAGGCTAGACATTCTGAAAACAATGATTTATTAAACACAAAAACCAAACCGGCGCAAGGGCCAAAACAAGGGAACAAAAGGAACTAACAGAAACAAACCCACAGGCGTGTGGCTATCGCCAGAACTGAAAACTACATACACATTAGTTGTACGGTCCACATAAAAATGTTGCAGCCTTGATGGGGTCAAGCAGATTGGTGCCAGGTGCATATCCAGCTGCACCCAATCGTGACAGAGCCCCCCTCCACAGGCTACGTCCTTGGACCCAAGCAGCCCCATCAGTGGAGGAGGTGGGGTGGATGGTAGCAACCATTTAGCAACCCTGCTGTGTTCTCCCACCGGCGGACACGAACCCTCTGGCTGGCTCCCAGACATCATTCTGCATGGTGGCCTCGGTCCCTCCAACCTGCAAACAAAAGTCAGGGTCGAACCTTCTGGGTCTCCGCACGTCCCCTCTCAGCCATGCTTCTTGCGTCCCTTGCGGTCCCGGACCCTCCGGCAACTGCTTATCTCCGCACCCCAGTGTGGTGTCTTCTAGGCACAAGCAGCCCCTCTCGCTGCATGAACCCTGCTGGCAGTGTGACAAGCTCCCCTCCTTGCACCACTCAGGGAGGTGGTCCCGGACTCTTCGGCGACCATTTACTGCACCCATGGGTAGTGCATTTTGGGCATATGTAGCCCCTCTCGCTGCATGTCCCTGTTGGCACTGTGAGGGCTTCGCCAGACCACCCGCTCAGCCCCTTCTTCGTCCGTTGGAACAAGCAGGCCCTCTTCCTGTCTGTTCCAGTTGGATCCTCATGCCATCTAGGGGGTTCTGTGGAGCTCTGTCCCTCTGGAGGCGGACCCAGGCCCATGCCTGGCCCATCCTCTTTACCGGCTACCGGAGGAGCCAGATCCATTGCTTCCCCACCCACCCTCTCCTCAGGAGAAACCCCCAACCCATACTGCATACAACCCCCCCCTCCCCAACTACCCCCCCTCACACACACACACACACACAGAAAAAAAAAAAAAAACTTTGGGGGAGCACCCCCTGGCTGGACAAAGGCGTGTTTTTGGGCTCATTCACCTCGCCCTGGACCGGGGCAGTCGGGTCAGGAGCTTCCACCCTGGGGTTCTGCTCTGCTGCTTGATTGCCATCTTGTGGACACAAAGAGGGGAAGTGGGGGCAACATACAGACACAAGACACATGCACACACACACACACACACACACACACACACAAAGACAGGTCTTATAACTTCCTCTCCCTCTCCTCCTCAGGAGGCACAGCCAGGAACACGGGAGGTGTGACCCTCTGGCCACCTGCCAGTGCTGAGTCCCACATTGTGGGGTCTTCCTGCACTGGATCCTGGCAAGTTCTGGGTGTGGTGGTGGTGTCTCAGAGCCAGGGAAGAGCAGCAAACACATCACAGGATGTTAAAAAGGACTGGCATGTACCTGCTGCTCCTGAGAAGAGTCAGGGCACACTGGGCACTTCCCACAGGGGGCTGGAGAGGGTGTTGGACCCGTGGCATGGAGGTTGGAGGACGTTCTCTGCAGCAGGCGGGGGAGCTGGTGCTGCGCTGTCGTTCTGCTGGGGAACGTCCGGGCAGAGTGTAGGCGTGTCCTCGACCGGAGCTGGAGAGGCAGATTCCCTGCGAGGCAGCCAGAACCGTTGCTGGCTGGCGTCTTCCTCTTTCTCCAGCGTACCCCCAGGTCGCCATCTTCCTCCTTGCAGTCGTTTTCTCCCTCGTCATAAGTCACGTGGGTCCCCACAGTCCTTCCGACAATCGGGGACAGGCGCGATGGGCTGAGCCATCTCGTCGACATCTATTGTCATCCTAGTCACAGGGAGGCTTGCCAGTAGAGTGCTTAGTTTCTAACCCAACATGGCGAAGATCGTGGGGGTCGCATCCTCTGCACTCGCTGCCCACTTCACTTCATCGCTGCTGTCGACGCCCTCATCCTCGCTCCGCCAACTCACCTGCAGACCTTGCCACTTTCGTGTTTTGCTCCTGGCCGCGGCTCAACCCCCGAATCACCAGGAAGAAAGTGCTCAACCAGTTCTTGGGGGTCGTATCCCGTTCCTGGCACGTCTTGCCGCAGGCTGCGACATTCTGTCACGTCCACGAGCTCACGGAGAGATGAAGCACAGAAGCTGGACATTCTGGAAACAATGATTTATTAAACACAAAAACCAAACTTGCGCAAGGGCAAAAAACAGGGGAAACGGTGTGGCGATTGCCAGAACTGAAAACAACATTGCAGCCTCAATGGGCTTCTCAACAAGACCTTATCACCCGGCTCCAGCCATGTCCACCTAATTAACCACCCCTGTTCCATGGCTGGAGTTCTGATGTCAAGCAAATTGGCGCTATGTGCGTACCCAGCCGCACCCAATTGTGACACTGACATTCTTGAATTCATCCAATGTACAACACTGCTACTGCTACAGCTTTATAAACATATCATCATCATAATTTAGGGAGAAGCAAGACACATAGCAGCTTTTATGATTTTTCGGTGGTCACCAAAGGTTGAGCATGATTCAGACACTGAGGATAGTAACATTAATTGAGGTCATAACACAGGGCCACACACTCCATTAAGCACAATTTCTCCTGCCTACACACTCTAGGTGCAAGACACCATCCCACTGGATCATGGGAAATATTGGAACAAATGAGCTCGCTTTTCTAAAAGGGGTTTACTGCAGTTTGGGAGAGCCAAGATCACTGCATCAAAACAGGCGTGCGTTTGCTCTGTGCAAGTTCAAATGCAGGTCTGAACGTTTGTTCTTCTCCCGCTTCCCAGTAACCCACAAAAGCAAGATGCCAAGATACAAAGGAGCACATCATTAATCTTCAGCAGTATGTCATTCAGCTCTCTCACCGGAGTTAACCACATATTGTTTCTGTACCGATGAAGCTGACTATTATTTTGCATCTTTGTGCAAAGTCTTTTTTTTCACATTGACTTCTTAAAGGCATTCTTAACATAACTTTTGTAATCTTTGAATTTTCATATTCATAACAAACAACACTCCCAAGTGTCAAAATCATCTTTTCTTTTATACCTTTTGACAGATGGGTTTTATGGAAAGCCAGTAGAGCAAAAACCATATAATATGCTCAGTATATAATATACATACTCAACAAAAAACAAATTTTTTTTCTTCACTCATATATCTATTCAGCAACTGCTAACATGTCCTCTATAATAATTTTTTTTAGCTCTGAAGTGCACAATTAAGTGTGTACATTTCTCATTTTATTTCAGTTGCCAGAAATGTGTGGTTCTGTAGTAGATGTTCAGCAACCTATAGCTTCTCATTCTTCAAACAATTCTGCATATTGTTGTCTGTAGTACAGTTTGGATGCTAACTTGCACTAATTCAAAAGTGAGGTTTATGTCTCTTGGTTATCTGATAGATAGTCTGGTTGAACAGTAGGATATCTTACTTAACAACTAAAAGGATAATGGCCTCATAGTAGCGCAATTTCTACAGATAGCTAACCCCTTAAAAAGTTATTCTGGTTTACTGAATGTGGCACAGACTGTGTGGTGGTCAATTTGTGTGTGTTTGTGTGTGAATGTGTTTTGAACAAATTAGCAGTTTGCTTTCCATACGGTTTTGGCGGTCAGCAAGCAGCTAGCTACCAGATGACCAATGTCACGTGACACAGCAAGAGGGAGTGAGAAACCCAGGAACCAAACACACATACAACCGAGGGTGCAAATATATTGTGTTTATTTACAGGGAATAAGTGATACAACACATCCTGCCCACGTGTAACACAGACACTAACCAATCACCAACAGGAGGATACTACACACGAGCTGGAGAATTTACAAAAGACGAGTACACTACTAGAGAAGGATTTACAACACAAACACAAACCAAGACAGTCTTCCAACAACGCTACTCGCTCGACTCCAGACGACTCCAGACGACTCCAGGCGACTCCAGGGCACTTGGGCCCTGTCTGTAGAACAGGGCTTCCTTATATAGGCCAGAGTTGATGAGGTAACGAGGTGAGGAGGTGGTCCCCTCAGTCAGACAAAAATTAACAAAGCACACACATACAAACCCACTTATCTGACACAGACAACCACAGAAACCTACAATGGCCCTACAACAAAGTCATTTATTTTTAGTGCCGCATAAGCCAACAAAGCATTATGTATGACCCTCTAATTATTGTCGGAGCTACAGGCCAGTTCAGGGTAAAATACAGCACTGCTAGTCGTTTAAATGCAGAAAAGAAAAATAAAAGTACATAGGGTTTGTCGGTCTGCTGTGCAAACAAATTTCTGCAATCAGTTATTTGAATGCTGAAGTAAAAAAATGTACTAAAATTATATTGTTGTTAAACTCTCTTGTCGCAATTCTACACCAGATATTTCTACAGCACATTCAAATTCTGAACATTTTAAATAAGAACACAGGAGACAAAAGAAGATCAGTTGCCCCACAGATGACTTGTTGTTACTGTGTGTTGTCCATTCCCGTTGGTTGTGTGCTGTCTCTGGAGGTTCTGGATCTGAAGATTAGAGCTTCTCTCATGGAGCCCCACTTGTGAGAAAGTCTGTGTTTTTAAAGATAATCTAAGTGGTGTATAATTACCAAATCCAGGCCAACTGCAAAAAAGGGGTATATTTCTCATCCCTTCCAATTCAAAGAATGAAGACAAGTGGCGGATGGTTTGATTTGTTCATTTTAAATGATATGTCTTTATTCAAACAAAACTACATTCTTTTTTTTCCCTGCGCACACATACATTGTAATATCTCACACGGTACAAGCTTCACAGTAATTTGCTAAATCTATTGAATCCATTGGTCACAGTGTAAGAGCAGTCAGCCATATAATTGAATATTTGTGCATTGCTTTCAAATAGAATGGCGTAAAATGTAACACTTCTTGCAAAAGAGAAAGAAAAAAACATTGGTTGGTGGGAAATGCAAAAATTTGAATGATGAAACCTATACATTTTTAAATTATTGACAAGTTGCCTTACACGATTATTGTGTGGAATCAGAAAACCAGTCATGCCTTTTTACATTTGGTACCAAACAGAATCTCTTCCAAAGACATGCCTGCCTGGTTTTAGTCTTATGGTATTTTTAGGTGGGGACAAACACAGTGCCACACATCTTACGAAAGGAAGCTGCATCCGACAGGAAAAGGATATACAATAGAAGTCAGCTTCACACCCACACACCTTCGTTTCAGATCAGACCCTCACTGAGACTAGACAACCTGTGTTTTACCTCTTCCATATGCAGCAGTGTCTTTTAAAAGAAAAGTTTTGAAGCCTTTGAATGATTCTGCCAATTACAATGTGCTCAAAATGATGTGAATCTAAGTTGTGTTTGGCTTGGCAACAGTCATTTAAAACTGCATATATGGCTTTTTTCCTGACTATCATAACTTTTGACTAATGCATATTGGCACAATTTGGATACATGAAACAAAGTAAAAACATAATTGCAAAAAACATAGACCATACATCAATCATTAGACAATAGACCAATCATAGACCATACATCAATCATTATATTAATAAAGTTTTTATGGGTATTTCCAAGACTAGACTGAAATATTAGTTTCGTAATTTTACGTACAACACACTAAGAAAACATGGCTAAGGTCCCAAACAGCATAGAACACTTCAAACAAACTTCTATAACTAACAAACAGGCAGACTGGAACTGAACTGGAACTGTTTTGGGGGTGTTAGTAGCCTAGTGGGTTACACACTCGCCTATGAACCAGAAGACCCAGGTTCAAATCCCACTTACTACCATTGTGTCCCTGAGCAAGACACTTAACCCTAAATTGTCCAGGGGGACTGTCCCTGTAACTACAGATTGTAAGTCGCTCTGGATAAGGGCGTCTGATAAATGCTGTAAATATAATAAAAATGAACTAGGCTGATACACAAAACAGATTTCAGGATTTTCAGAAAATAGGCTGAATCACTACAAATGAAGTTGGCACGTATCAGCAGGGAACTGTTCACTGGCAATTCCTTTAATGTGACTGGTGCAGAGAGTCAATTATGACTGACAGGTACAGTTGATTATGACTGACAGGTTCAGGTGATGCTGTTCAGAATACAGGGGAAGGTGGAGACCAAGCTGAGGGCGTGGCACACACTGCAATTGCGGGCTGCAGGTTGGTATTGTTCTGCTTTAACTTTTTTTTAAATCACCAAGAAACAAGAGATTTTATTACTCATCACATTAAAAAAACCCTGCTCACAGTCTATTAAGAAAGAACAAAATGATCAGTTGACTTTTGGAATCCTTTGTTTTCCCTGTAGTTCTCCATTATCAGTGTGTTTGAATGGATGTGTAGTGTTACAGGAGGAGGACAGTTCATGGTCTGGTGCAAGTGATAAGGATAGAGCCTATTATAAATCTCATCCGACCAATAAGGCAGTAATTAGGAGTCTAATTTACGGAGCAAAATACAGAGTGCCACAATTCATCACATAATTCTAATTGCCCTGCTGCCTTTTCTTGTTCCCATACTCTAAACAAAAAACTGTAACTGGGAAATTTGCACTTGTTTATCTATGTCTGTGTGTCGAGTTATGCGTCTTTGACCGTGCACTGCTGCAGTCCTGACCTGGGCATTATCACGTTCACAGTACTTTATCATTCCGGTTTGGTGTCTAACATGCAATTGTCAGGTGGCCTGTCCAGAGCTGGTCTAGCCTTTTATGTGAAAATAAGTTTAAGGATATGCTCCAACCCATCTGCAGCCAACACCCTTTAGAAAGTGGGAACTGATGAAACCTTTGGATGCAGCACACTGCAGCATCTACTACAAATAAGAGCTTCATTTGCATGATGTCATCAATTTGTGGTGGTCACCTGAGCAGTGGATCATGATGGCTGGAGGAATTCAAGGAGTTTTGTGGATTTGTGGATCTGAGCCAAAAATGGTAATGGTCAGATGTATGCCGTCTTTGCAAGGTTTTGTCACACAGTGCATGCAGCAGGAAACAAGGAATACGGACACCCTTCACGATCCATTGCAGATTAAACTTTTTGCATAGTCATTATATGCTATTGTGTTTGCACTGCTGCATGCCACACTAAATACTTCTCATCCCTCATGTCAAACTTTGCTTAACACAATTTATTGAAAGAATAAACCCTCATACAAATCAGACTGTGTGTGATGCTATGTCAGACCACCAAGATCAGAGTCTCTGGGCTTTTTCTTGGCAACTAAGCAGGGGAGGAGTCATCTGACTGTTTTTTTCTGCTGCTCAACCTGTCTAAATCTTTTTTTTGTCCCTTCTAAATGTGCAGCCTAGGTCTGTTAAGCCTGTCGTGTGTTAGTCACAATATTCCCTGGTGTGAGGAACTCTGTGTGAGGCTCCATGAACCTGTTTGATTGTCCTTAAGACAGACGTGTGTTCAGATCAGGACCTCAAATGCTTTAAAATCGTTGGCGTACAGAGGCTGGGCATCTCTGATTGCCTGCCAGCCTCTTGGTGACCTATCGACAAGACTGGAGGATCACACAACTGGCACTTGTATGCATTTGCTTTCAGTATGCTCCATTTATGTGCAAAATTCTTATGTATCAAGGAAGTATGTACTATAGGTGATTTGGTAGCACTTACAGAAAAGCTTATGGAGTGAGGGAACAGGTTTATTGATTTTTTCCAGTGGAGTTGCTGACGATTTTATAAAAAAGTGGCTCTTTCAACAGGCTTCTTAACAAAATCATCTCATACAACAGGGCTTACATAGACGACACCACCTATCAGAGGTTTCTGAAATGTCATTAAAAACAGTCATTTCATATTACAGGGTACGCTGTCACCTACTTACTGATTCCCACTAATTCATATCAGAATACAGAGAAAACCTTATATTCGGCTGTCGCTCAGAGTACTGAGATGTCCTTTTATCAGTCTGCTTTGAGCAGGTGTCTCGCTTTTAGCACGTTCTTGGGATTTGTTCATTGTTCCAATCTGTTTTCAGTTCACTTCAACTTTGTTTACTCTGTACCAGCTATGCTTACATCTGTTTTGTGAGGCCTTGCGCTCGCTCTGCATCTCATGCCAAGTCTTGTAAGGCCTCTTTCCGTTTTGTTTCCTCTGCTGCCTCCTTTGCACCTCTGTTCTCCGACTCCAGACTGCTCGCAACGCAATCATACTTCTCATTCAGCACATGACACTCTTTTTGAAACAGATCCTCCTAACATAACAAAGTAGTGTGGAAGTCAGCTTAAAACCATGAAGACTGATGTAGGAAAACAGAATAATCTGGTCCAGGTCACATAAGGATTTTAGGCCTTGGTCCGAGAGTTGTTTGACTATCAGTTGCTATGACCTGTTTTATGATCAGAATTATACACTATTACATGTAAAAGATATTAATTAAGAGCAGATGAAATCACTCCGGTGTAGGGAACTTATTTAAATGCAGGAAAACTCTGTAGACTCCTAAGTAATGCATTTTTGGGATTTTATTGAACGGACGGATCTAGTACTACAACACCATAAACAGGAGAGACAGAAATACACGTAACACGGTGTCATTCAAACTCCCACACTTAATTATGATAAGTAGTAAAAAGGTAGGATGGCCTTTTACTCTAAATTTCAGGTGTAAACTTAACGAGACTTAACAGCAGACTTACGAGCAGAGGACCTTTCGTTGTTTGCACCGTGTGTTCTTCACAATGACAATCACTTCCCTTTTAGTGTTTTACAGTATAATGGTTAAAACTTAAGCACTGGTTGAGTAGAGCTTGGCATTTGAACTCACTGTTTATCATGTTACATTTTCATTGTGCAAAAAGTCCATGGTTGCAATATTTTATCCTGACCTGTCGGCTCATAGCCCCGTGAATGGATTAAATGGCCAATCTCAAACGCATGCTGTTTGCTTCTGGATTCTGATGTGTCTTTAAGGTTCTGCTGATCTTGTTTGTTGTGTAAAATAAATGTTAGTTTGATGTTTTCATGTTCTACAGCAATATTCCCCCCTGTAAACTCTGAATGGAGTCTGCTTTCCAGACCTGATTCCGCTGAAGTGTTCCCAGGTGCTCGCTGGAGATAATTCCCCAAATGGCGAGGAACTTTTCAGACCTCTCGTGATTTTGTTGCGCTAACGTGATTATTTTAATCAACCTTCAGCGATGCGGTAGCAGTCTGTGAATACGACAGCCGTTCACCTCCCCCTTAACGCCATGTCAGTCACATCAGTAGGTAATAACTAGCCAAATAACGTGTCTTTAGTTTTTTTACTGAGACGGCATGTTTTAACTAACGGAAGAGCATCGAAAAAAATTGTTGTCAAAACATTTTATTATGCTTCTTCTTTTGGATTTAATTGCAGGTGCTGCCCTAAAAAAGGCAACATTCCTATACTTACAGAACACATTCTGACATGTTTATGTGGCACCTGAAACATTTCTTTTCAGGATTTTTCTATTGCGCTCACATCATCTGCATTAAGTATAATGAGAGATATGAATTGTAGTGCAAAAGGGCTGATGGTATCTCATATTGTCAGATCTACTGAAAGTAGTAGTCATTAATTAGACTAATAATTTCAAATAGAAAAGATCAGCTGACTAAACACGTTTTATTAAACAGAGTATATAACTTTAATTTAGCTAAATTAAACATATAATATAATGAACTCACTCAATTACTATCCTTAACTGCTTAGTCGTGTTATTTAGAGTCATGGCTGCCAGGGAGCCAGGGAGGGGACATTTACCCACCAAGTTTTAAATCATTTAAGAGTTACCTGTGCATATCCCTTGAATTGTATCTAATTTTAACTAATTTGTCTCCTGTTTGTTTTTTAAGTGGTTAGGGTAGTCCTCTCAATAACTACTCCCACCTTGGCTGGATCCATGGCAATGCCCTAGAATGATTATTATCCCAAGGGACAAGTTGTGACGAGTTGTTATCCCAAGAATAAAGTGTCATTTACTGGTGCTTGTAATTCCTATGGGCTGTTGAAGAGGCCAAAGGGCATAACCAGATGCCAGTGGGTGTGATGAACCTCATCTTCCACTCATCCCCTTCTCAGATGCAGACCAGAATGGTCATGATGGGTGGACTCACCAGGGGTCTCCAGGCTGCTGTTGAGCAGTGGTGCTTTCTGACTGCCGAGGTCGGGACGGGGGTTACTCAGGGCATTTGGTGGAAAAGAGGCCCACGTTCACACAGTAAAAGCCAAGGCACATTTGTTAATGGCATCAGTGTTTGACCTTGTTGAGAGGCCCAGTTGCATGGGTTCCTCGGGTTCTGGAGGGCTTGGTGATTGCATATAAGCAGTCTGGAATGGGAAGCATGGCCCTACTGCTCGCATTGTTCCCGGCTGCACTAAACTGGTCTTCCTCGCCATGTGATTCCTCCTTATTTTCCTCTGCAATTAAACTGAAATTAAACTATTGTGAAGTGATGTGGTCGATCCACTCTGAGCAAAGAGGACGCAATATAGTAGATGTCTGTTATCCTTACCGATCCTGTCCAATGTAGCTTAATTATTTCTGTCTTGTTCAGGGGTCATGACAAGGCCAACTAGACTCTGGGACTTCATAAATCATCTTCACTGGTGACATTTCACAATACACATTTGAAACATGTCAAAAACATTCTATTCACAAATGGAATTCATAAAAGTTATTTTTGAATAATGTTTCAAAAAAGGTACATCATTAAGTCCATTAGAAGTCCAGAAAGCCGTTAGGAAACCAACATTCTTGTCGCAATTTAGTTAGCAAGTACATAAAAAAAAAACGTAAAGGTTGTATAACCTTTGTATAAGAGTTATAATGTACCTTTTTATAATGTACCATTATGATATGAAGGTTTTTCATGTCTGCAGACTCCACTGAAGACTCCTCCATTAAGTTAAACAGTGAAGTCCATGGAAGTCATTAAAAAAGGCAACCTCAAACAGAAATATATAGTCAAAAAAACATGCTAAATATAGCAATCCCATACATTACCTTATGCTTGCACTTTCCATTAACTATTGTTGATGACTGATTAAAAAAAATCAGCAGACTAGACATTCTTTCTGTCACATCCCCATCTCTGCATCTTGTGACGTGTCTCTCAATTCCAATTTACCCTTTTGTCCAGACTAACATTTTGTTAACATAACAAAATAAATTATTAATGATAATAACAATAACCATTTTTGAGCCCATTCTTTTCCTAAATACAGTCAAAGGAAGCACATGGAATTAACCAGAGCACATTGTGTTCTCTTTAGCACCACATTGTGTGATGATGATGATGATGATGTTGCTGGAACTGCCTGGCCTTTAAAACACTTCATTGGATTTGAGCACTTACACACAACAGACTTCTTTTCAAGGACTATTTAAATTTTGCTCTCAGTCCACATTCATCCCTGGTCTTCCCTTGTCCGTGGAAGTTAATTGAATAATTAATGCTTAGAGTGTCTTCCCACATAATTTGTGGGTTACGGGAGGTAGTCCCTGACCCTGCAATTTGATTAGGGGCTAAAGACTCACTTCGATCAGGTTATTTTACTCCCAAATTGCATTTCACCTTAGGCCACAAAGTAACCCAACAGAACGGCTTTGGCACTACATGCAGAATACAGAAGTGACAGCCATGTAATAACTTAAGCATATTGTCTGAGGGTGGTGACTTCTTCCGGCTGTAAGAGCTCTAAAGCCTTTAATACTCCACAGGCAGGAACTATAAATGTCATGGGAACAAGAGAGCTAATGTTCAAAATGCAAACACGGCACAAGTCAATATAATATTATCACCAGGCCCTGCCGCGCCGCAGAAGGGTCGCGCTCTCCCTGTTTTCCCTTTTGGATTTTAACTGTGACAAGTCAATCACTCTGCCTCTTTCAATCCAGCACGATTTGCAAGAAAACATTTGGCTTCTGCACGAGTGCCCTGTAAGAGGTTGTTTTTGTGCTGTCTATATTTCATCTACACAAAACTTTACATTATATGTGTACATGGACTCACCCTTACTCTCCCTAACAGTTCATCTAAAAAAACAGCAGTCCATTTGAATTACAGATTATAAATTAAAACTGTATTTTAGAGCTATCTAAGCAAAAGAGTAAAAATCATCTGCATAATCACCTTATACCAAAGTCCTCCACCCTTGGATACATTTCCAAATGAGAACTGCCATTGAATTCACTGTAAATATTTGAGAGACATTAAATATCAATCTGTCCCTCCGGGAAATTAAAATAAACGGCAATAATTTCGCTTTCTGGTATATGCACTATTTAAAAGTGTAAATGCTGTTTTAGAGAACCAGTGCATCTGGGAACATGTCACTGTGATATGTGCAGTATACAGATTTAATAAAGGAACTACAAAGTTTTATTTTTAACCAAGAAGCTAACATGATAACATGAATTCCAGATGAAGGTTAAGTGCCATGTTAATTGCAGTCTTAAAATCTTTAACATAATGCTATTTTTAGAAGTGCATCGTGTCGGTCCACTTACCACGATTAATTATTTAACGGGTGTGGAGTTTGCACATTTCATGACGAAAGCTACTGCTCCTTCCATCAAAATCTAGTTCTGTCACCTAATGTAAAGATCATTATGTTCTAATTCATACAACCTGTTCTGTACCTGGTGTAATATGTTCATTTACTGAAGCAGTTACCTTGTTTGCAGTAAAATACTCAATAAATAATTCTCTTTAAGCCACATTAAATGGAGTTATTATTGGAGTTAATATGCCCACAGCATATTTGTGACATTGTTAATTACCTTCAGTCTCATTAGAGGAAATCTGATTTTCAAATCTTTTGTGGAATCATTCCCACAGACTACCCTTCCCGTCCTGACTTTATTCATTTGTACTTACCCATCATCACAGTAGACGCAGTTTAGCACACAAACCCTTTAATCTGTAAACAACTGTTTCATACCAAGACGGGTCACAGTACATATCCGTATTGCCACGGGTTCCATGATGTAGAGTAATGCTAATGTAGCACCGAGAAACAACCCTGATGCTACAGACAGAACTGCCTGGTAATACTGATTAATGTATCTTGGATAGGAGAAACTAACTAACTAGTACTACTAGCCAACCCTTTTTGTTGGTGTTTTATAACGTGAAAGTGATGGTTTTTGTCGTGTTGAAACACTGCAGCACAGCACGCCGTGACACAACTAAATGTGTCCTCTGCTTTTAACCATCACACTTGGTGAGCAGTGGGCAGCAGTGTGTGGGGACGGTGCTTTGCTCAGTGGCACCTCAGTGGTAATGCTTCGTCTAATTATGAGATTGCAGTGGAAACAAAGAGGGACATTTCAGAGGGACTTGATCAGCTTCGAGACGCCTGCTCCGGCCGCCCTGTTGAGCGGAGACCCTCAGCATTCATCAGCCTCCTGTCTGCGCGGTGGCTGCAGCAGGGCCGGCGTGGGAGCCTCAGCCGGGCTCACCTGTCTGGCTGTCACCTGTCCCCGCTTGCCTGGAGAGGGCTCATAGTGGTTTTTAATTCCCAGCCAATCTTCTGTCCATCACCGCACTTTATCCCGACTTTCGAGCTCGTCTCAGGTTCGCCCGCTGTCACTCGCTGACATCCCTCGCAAACCTGCACCTCTGCCGAGGCAGGAAACATAAACGTGTCAGGAGAATCCTCGGAGGGCGTAACAGAAATAAAGAGCTCGCCAGGCATATGACAACTGGATTCACGAAAGCAGAATTGTGATTGCGGTTGTTTTATGACAAATAACTGATACACAACACCAGTCAGATAAATGTAAAGCCTCGGATAGTCTCAGAATGTTTTTCGGTACTGGTGAGTCCATATAGCTTGAGACTTCGCAATGCCTCCTGCTTCAGCTAAATGTGAGAGTAAGAGATGAATTAATCTTCTTTCATTACGTTCCCTGTTGTATTAGTCAGCTGCTGCTACTCTGTGCAATAACCCTAAGCTGCCTGAACAAATGATTCGGTGGCGGGATTTTCTGCTGCAATTACTCTCCAACCCTTTCACACATTTGTAAAAGTGTGGGACACTTTTTGGAGCGTCCTTCTTTCAGTTACAATCTCTGCTCGGCTCAGCACTCGCAAGATTAAACTTACTGTACTTGACAAACACGACTGACGTCATTCCGTCAAGCTTCTCCTGATGCTTACTTTCATCAGCATAAAACTATCTGAATCATTTAATTCGTTCAAAATATGTAATCACCCAGGGAAATGTTCCATCAAGGTACTGGTCAGGCTCAAAGCGTTGGTGGTATGGCTGCTTGTGACAGGAAATGACAAGGGCATGATCCCTTTTAATAATTTTGAATACTGAACAGGAATAAAATGAGAGCTACAAAGATCACAGTGGCAGACGTATATATTTTTCCATTTCTAAGCACTTTAAACGGGCGCTGGTTACCGCCGTGACCTCACACCTCCGGGCACGCCCCCAGGTCACCGGCCCCGTCTGCCCTCAGCTTTCATAACACCGTCAGCTCCTGTACCCCAATCAGAGCTTGTATTATGGTGCACCTCCCCAGTGTTTTTAAGCACTTGGTTTGTTCATGACTATTCGTGAAATGCATGTGTATATGTGAAATTATATTGAAACTTGAAATAATCCATTTTGGGACCTCCATCCCGCCTTTTTTCTTTACTCACGGCTCTCTGTTCCCAGTCCTGTGATACCTGCAAGGTTGTGAGTTTGAATCCCAGCATGAACCTTGCTTGTGTGTGCTCTCCTTGTGCTGTTGGTTCTTTTATTTCACGTGGAACATTGTTGACTCTAAATTGATTCCACATGATTCATTTGATTTAGGTTGTTCTAAGTCCTTTACATTATTTCAAACCTTATATATTAAATTTGTTAAGCTTAAGCAACACTAAATTAATCAAACGTGATTTAAACACATTCTTACACAATCTATTTTTTAACTGTGATGTGAAACTTTTGAAGTCAAATCCATGTGATTCATTTAAGTTAATTGTATAAGGTGTCATGGTACAGATTTAAAAGCAGACACCACAGCTTAACATAAGTGACACTGGGGTGATTGATAAACTGTGTGCACCGTGTGCTGTGCTGCTGTGTATCACAAGTGACAATCACTTGACTTTCTACTACACTATTCTAGTTTTACCATCACACAGCCACCAACCCATCAACTGAACTGCGCCTTTTTCCATTTCTAGTGGTGGCCAAACAAAATTAAATTAATTTTCACAATCTAGTGTATTCAACATTCTCAATAAACAACTGAAATTACTTAACTAAATCATGTTTGCAAAAGAATTTGTCACGGTTTTCAGACATGGCGTGGGAAAGAGGAATCATACGCACAAGACGGGATTTAACACAAACACACAAGACAAGACAAACACACATGAACATGAAACTTCGGTCTGGATTCTGACAGAAACATGAATTAATTGTCTTACATTTACTAAAATAATTTGTACAAATTCATTCACCCCTATACTAAATTTCAGTATAGGGGTGTGGGTGCCAAGTGTCCTGGGATGGGCACTTTAAGTGTTAATGGGTGCAAATGTGACTAAAGAAAAGTTACATTAGATGTCTTTTCATTATAGAGTTTCCTGTCCTGTTAATGTGACAGAGATGTATTAAATGAAAAAATAAAAAAGTGCTATGAATGTGCTATGTACTTCCCATAAATAATTCCTCTCTTAAGATAGACCTGTGCACATGTGAGAAAAGCACAAAATATGCCATATTTGAATCCTTAAATACTACATAATGCAAATATGCAAGTGTTTTTCCAAATTTTCCCATTTTAATTTGTGTTTTTGAAGGTAAGTAAAAAGCTAACGAGCTCAACGATTTAAGCAGACGTTTCTGCTCATCTAAACCATCACTTCCCCTAAAGAAGTGCATAAATGCTATGGATGCAAATTGTGTATAAGCTGTAAAATATAAAATTTTAACAAATTTACACACTTAACAGTTCAGATCTGCTGTTTTTTTTTTTTTTTTTGAAAATGGTCCTGCTCTTTAAAAAGAGTTTGAATCTCTATTTGTTGTAGGTTAAAGAGGCCTGATGGGAGTGTGCAACTGAAGGGGAAATTATTGGTGGTTAAATGCTTTCAAATTCAAATTCAGGATAAAAACTGATGTCTTCAGGTGGAGATGGGTGCAACAAGATTTTTTTTTAAATCAATCAAGCCATTCTGCAGGATGTGAAATTTACACTGTCTAAAAAATGCACCGGGACAACAGTGGACTCAGGTACATTTGAGGGAAAAAAAATTTGCTATCAAGTTGGCTCAGTTAAATTTCACATAACCAATATCAACAGAATTGATAATGTGTTGACAATATGGATAATTTCTTGTTTGTACAAGAAGAGTGACTTTGTCCAAAATTCCTATGCCAATGCAGTGAGGGTTATAAATTATTTGATACAATTTTCATGCTTATCTTTAAAGATGAAGGTAAAAAGGTGATATGTCCTCTGTTTTCTCAATCGAAATACATGGCTGTAGTGATACAAGCATATGGGCATATGGTATTTCCATGAACAGCTTAAACTATATTGTACACCACACCTACCTGCCACCTTCGCTTGATATCTTGCTGTCCCTGTTCTTAACAGCATTTTTCCATAGAAAAGAACTGACTTTTTTTGCATGTACACTATGGCTTATCAGCCCATATTGTGACCTCTTGACCTCGAACCCATTTCCTGCCGTGCTGTCCTTTCTCATCTCTGATTATCAGCCGCTCCAGGTAGGCATTGTCTACCTTTGAACTCAACACATTTGCCGCTGCCAGACAGACCATTTCACCTGCGTACCTTTTAGAGCAATTTCTTACCATGTTTTCCCTCCGGGGGAATAAATGCCCTTTGGACGTTTGTAATGGATGTTTCATGGCCTTACTTATACAGGATTCTACACACAGTCATTAGGGACATATACATCATTGCTTTTAAAAAATATAGATTTTCTGAAATGTTATAGTGGATTACAGGAGACTTATCAAGATTGATTTCCAACAGCCCAAAATATCTCTTAAAAGGATGCATGACAAACAACATGGACATTTCGTTTAAATCGTTTGTTTGTTTGTTTGGCACTTGTTTTCTCAATGTCACTTGTCATGTGTCTCCTATCTCTTAAGGAAATGCCACACTAGGAGTTTCTTTTTTAAGTCATCTTGATTTCATTCTTCTGGCATGATAGAAGCATCTGTTCCAGCCACGTCTAAAACAATTTTCAGACCGCACTTCTGTGATCATGATATAACGTCACATAATAATTTTTTTTGGACAAATGAACAAAGACAATTCTGAAACTGGCTGTGCCCATAAACACACTATTATATATATATATATATGATGCATGAACAATATCAGCAATTTCACCCAGAGAAAAGGATCCTACATTTATTACTTAGTTCAAAAACTAATCACATGCGGACAATTAAGGAGGACTGACAGGCATAATAATAATGGTTTGTTATTGTTCTTATAATGTACTGAGATATGGTTTAAACAGAATTTGTGCTTGCTATATTAACCTTTTTCTAATTATAAGATGATGTGTCCCACCCATAATTCTATGCCATAATTAATTTCCCATGGTGACATGCAACAGTTTTATGTAATCCAACAATTGTCTATGATTTGCAGCTACTGGCGTGGATTCTGGGCTTTTGATTGTGCCCATCATTCTAATTGTGTTTTTTCCTCCCCTCTGTGTATATAAATGCTTATTTTAGTCCTTAAGCAGCATAATTTGAGTTCTATGTTTTGAAGTCACTGTGTAGTCCAGAGCTTGTTCCTTTCCGCATGCATCACTGACACCAGGTTCATCAACTGACTTACGGGTACCATTTACAGCCTATAAAATTGACAGATAACCTGATCAGCTATGCTGTCTGCAGTGAGAAAATTATTGTTGCTTCTAACTCACTGTGGTCTTCAGGGAGGACAAGCCTGAAGGTAAACACTCTGTACTCAGAACAGTTTCCCTCGTGTAAGACAAAGACTGAATGCAGCCTTGTTCAATTACAGTCATGCCTGCCATTGGCTAAAAAAACAAAACAAAAAAAAACACCATAATGAACTATTCTTTTGATATTCATAACAGAGCTTTAAAGTGTTTTTTGAGGACATTTTAAGAGGACATGATTCATAATATATCCAGAATGCAGAATATAACTCTTTCCTGTGACTTTTTGTAAATGAACGAAACGTCGTCATTTCAGGGGTGGGACATCCAGACCCGACCTGTAAGCTCAGCATCTTTTTTCTTAAGGACCCTGATCCTCCACAACCTCTGCTGCCATGAAATGTGAGAAATGAAATCCAGCTTGACAGCTATTTCACCCTTCATTCAGATTTTTTTTTTTTTTTTGTATTTGATTTTATTTATTTATTTTCTGAGGCATAATCATGTTTACTTCACTTTGAAGATTATGTCTCTCCTTCAGTCCAGTGTCCTGGGATCAGCTCTGTCAACACAGAGCCGAGGCTATTCATGTCAGTTTGCGGGCCAGGTAGCCCAAGGTGCTACTTTACAGATTATAAATGCTTTCGCCCACATTTCGCCACCTCTGAAGTGCTCCTTCAACTTTATCTTTTTGCCCTTTAAATGTATATTGGCTTTTGACTGACACAAGATGCTCTTTGTAGCCAGTTCAGATGCTGTGAGGACATAGAAGTATGCTACTACTGATGATATTACTAAACAATAAACTATTGTTTAGTAATATATACAAATATTTAATTATTGACATGTTCTGTCAAGTCAAGCAATGCTATGCTTTTTTAAAAATACAATAAATGCCATTTCATATTCAAAGAACTAATAAAAATTTATGTGAAGGTTTATGCTCCAGGTTCTTCCTACCGTTGACTGGACGAAAAAATGGACGACGTGACTTCATTACTTTTTACACAAATTTAGAGCTGTGCAGTAGACAAGACTCGATCAATAATTTACATCAATCACTTAGGTGTAACTATGATTCCTTTTTTGTAGGTGTAACTATGATTGCTTTTTTCCTTATACCAAATTAAGCTGCATTATTTCATACTGCGAATGTGAGGTCTGAAACTTTTCATTATTAGAAACCCTCACTCATTTGTCATTGTGCAATTCATCTGAAAAAAGATGAATTGTGCTGATAGAGAATTGAACGCAGAACAGAATAGAACACAAAATTAAGACAGACTAGTGCAGATTTACTTGTATTTACTGCTAAATCCCACGAGTAAACCTACAAGCTGAAAGAGTTCGCTGGGGATTAACACCCATGTACAAATGCTCACCTGTCAGCAGACCTGGCAAGCATATGGCTGATGATAATAACCTGAAATGACATTGTCGCGTGTGAAACTGATGCATAATGACACGGCAGGGTCCTCCAGGAATGTTTCTTAAGTGCGTGGCTCTCCATTAAAGGCTCCACCAGCCCTTTAAGCGCCATGCCACAAAAGTTCACAGTTGATTGAAATGGCTGTTATTTAGACACGGCATAAGAGGTTATCCAGCGATTATTTTGACTAATGGACTGGCAAATCGTTGCCAGCGGCCTGCCCTGGCACGCTCATTGCATTTCCTGCCTTTAAACGGAATCTGCATCGGTGCTCAACCATTCATTACCTAAGCCCTTGCCCCTCTGTTCCTCTGCACTGCAAACAAGTGGAATACAACCCTATTCTATCACTGAGATGATTAATACCAATCTCTAAGAGCTCCTTTCTTGCATGTTTTGGTGTGTGTGTGTGTGTGTGTGTGTGTTCTTTTTTGTATTAGTCTTTCCTTATGCTGGCCCTGTCTATCAGTGCAAAATCTGGGGCAAACAAACACCTCCGTATGATGAAACAGATTGCATAGGAAAGACATGAAATCTGTTCTATTTCTGGTTTGCACCATACTGCATTGTTGGGAGATGAACTGAGCGTGCGTGCGTGATTTAGAAGTTTGATCGCACTTTTTTTTTTTTTAAATCACGCACTCACTACTACGGCCAATTTTGTGTCACCAAGCGTGCAGGCTTCTGTGCAGCCACCCCATTCCCTATTCGAAACACACGTTGCTGATATTCAACAAAATGCATTCCATCAGAACTACTTGGAAATGACAAACTCACCAGTAGAGACCACTACATCACTTAGTAGCCCTTCGTATCGAGTTCTGCTTCCTTCGTCTTTGTCCTTCGTATTTGTTGCCGCGTAGCCGGTACAAACGTACATATCCATCTGTCCTGGCATTCTGCATGATTGGCGCCTCGTCCCCTTTTCTTTGCGTTTATCCTCCAACTCCATGCAGCGTGATGATATATTTTGTTATTTTTAAAAAAAAGCACTACTCTCTCAGGATTGGGTTGCGACAACTGGTTTCACCTAACCAGAGGAGCAGAGAAGGAGGAGGAACGTAGCTTATCATTCTGTTATTACTGTTCCGTTCACTGACCACCTGTTCATTACTACATGGCTGTCAGCAGGATGTCTGTGTAATTAGAAATGTCACATATCTTGAGTTCATAGACATCTTTGCCTAATGCCAAAAATGTCACATTGTCCTTTCAAAGTTCAAATTCTCACAAAATTCAGTGCTGCTTGTTTTCCTGAATGTTTAAACGAAGTTAAATGTGGCTGTTCAGAGGCGTTAAAGAGGAAGATATTGACCTTGCTGCAAAGTGGTGCAAAGTTTTTGGCATATCAGGCCCACAATTGCTATAAAGGAGCACTCTTGTCTCTTGTCACCACCCATAATCTTAGATTCACTTTGCTGCCTGCCCAGTACTTTGGAGGAGACACCATCTTCTCCAGACCAAGAATAATGACCGGGTGACAGGTTAATGGTACAGAGCAACTCCCATGGAAGTTAAAAGCTAATTCCAAATGAAAAGCTGTGAATAGCTGAATTCCTGCTTTATTATGACTGCTGTGTTTTTGTTGTTTAATAAAAGAATATGATTGCTTTAGAAAAATCTCTTTTCTAGTAATGTGACATTTGTGACTTCAAAAGAGGCTCCAGAAGCAAATATTTCCATCAGTTTACATGTCACCTTATCGCAGTTTGAGGATCAAAGGACTTAAAAGTTTAACTGAGCTCTTCCAAACTTTTGCGGGAAAGGACGTGAAGCTGAAGCTGGAATTCAAGTGTTACCCCATGGAAGCACAGCCAATCTTATCTACATTAACAGCATGTTAAGGCAAATGAAGTGTGCATATGAAGTATATTTAGAAGAATCTCCTCAAACCACTTGCATTTACAGCAAAGTCTTCTCATTTCCAAATGCCATAACCGCATCTATAACATAATAACATGCAATGGGTCCATTAACAGAGGCTGCCTGCCTGCCTCTGCACCTATTCCAGATGTCCTTGTATTTACTGCTAAATCCCCTGGTATACCAATGAGCTGAGAGAGTTCTTGGGGGGGATTAGTACTCGTGTTGTCACACTCACCTGTCAGCAAAACTGACAAGATTATTCCTCTGTGTGCTGTAGGGATGCATTAATTTTCCTCATGTAGCCATCACAGATACTTCATTTCACGCCTTGCGTCGTTGGTGGACTACTTTGCTAATTTCAGCTCTCAGAACTTTTCACAAATAAGAGTAACTACACTGCTTCAAAATAAAATGAACATAAAAATAAGATCTGAATTAAATATTCATATTAAATACTTACTTCTTTACACAGTTGAACATGCAGACAACAAAATCACACAAAATTTATGGATGGAAATTTATCAACCCATGGAGGTCTGGATTTGGAATCACACTGAAAAATAAAGTGGAAAAACACACTACATGCTGATCCAACTTGGATTTAAAACAAGTGAAAATGAGGCTCAGTAGTGTGTGTGGCCTCCATGTGCCTGTATGACCTCCCTACAATGCCTGGACATGCTACTGAAGAGGTGGCGGATGGTCTCCTGAGGGATCTCCTCCCAGACCTGTACTAAAGCCCCAGTCTGGGGTGCAACGTGTGCCCGTTTGTATTCAGGTCTGGGGAACGTGCGGGCCAGTCAATAGCATCAAAGCCTTCATCTTGCATGAACTGCTGATGCTCTCCAGTCAGATGAGGTCTAGCCCTGTCTTGCATAAGGAGGAACCCAGGGCCAACCGCACCCGCATATGGTCTCACAAGGGGTCTGAGAATCTCATCTCTGTACCTAATGATAGTCTGGCTACCTCTGGCGAGCACATGGAGGGCTGTGCGGCCACCCCACACCATTACAGACCCACCGGCAAACCAGTCATGCTGGAGGATGTTGCAGACAGCAAAACGTTCTCCACGGCGTCTCCAGACTTGTCACATCTGTCACATATGAGCTCAGTGTGACCCTGCTTTCATCTGCGAAGAGCACAGGGCGCCGGTGGCAAATGTACCAATCTTTGTGGGCTGTAACCCCCACCTGAGGACATCGGGCCCTCATACCACCCTCATGGAGTCTGTTTCTGACCGTTTGAGCAGACAATGCTGGAGGTCGTATTGCGGGTGGTAGTAGCCTAGTGGGTAACACACTCGCCTATGAACCAGAAGACCCAGGTTCAAATCCCACTTGCTACCATTTTGTCCCTGAGCAAGACACTTAACCCTAAGTTGCTCCAGGGGAGACTGTCCCTGTAACTACTCTGGATAAGGGTGTCTGGTAAATGCTGTAAATGTAATGTAAATCCTGGATGAGCAGCACTACCTTACTTGTGTGGGTTGTAGACTCCGTCTCATGCTACCACTAGAGTGGAAGCACCGCCAGCATTCAAAAGTGACTGAAACACCAGCCAGAAAACATAGAAACTGAGAAGTGGTCTTTATTGGGGATGTCCCATAATTTCCACCTGTTGTCTATTCCGTTTGGACACCAGCATGTGAAATTGATTGTCAATCAGAGTTGCTTTTTTTTAATTATGAGAACCAATTGGACTCATGAGGACTCATAAAAATTGGAGCCACGTTTCAATAAAGGATATAAGTAAAATCATGTATATTTAACTGGTTATCTTTGAACGGTTCATTACGGCTATGGAAGTTCTGCTGAAACTGGAGGCTATACTCTTTTTGAGTTCTTATTGTTCCTCATGTAATAACTAACCATGCTTAAGTCCACAGTTTTACCTGATTAACATAAAAGGCTGGGAAAACATTTCATCGTGCAAAACACAAAACTTTAAATAGGGTCTTCAAGTCATCAGGTGTAAACTCATTTCATTGCATGAACATAATTACAATATTTCACAACATTAATTAATGATTGCACGGTAAAAAAATAATTTAGTTGCAGTGCATGCTGGGAAAGACCTCTGATAAGGTTTCCTGCTTGGACAAGAGAGCATGATTGGTTCAGTCAAATTACGAAACATGTCTTTTAAAAGAAGTTCATCTTAGGCAAAGTGGGACATTGCATATGTCAGTCAGAATGCAGGTCCAAAAAAAGGTAAGAGTACAAAATGTGTGGAAGTATTCAGTAAAATCACTTATACTCTTACTTATAGCTTATAGCTCTTATTTAATTAATGTCATGTGCAGCAGCCAGCTAGTCAATTCATTAAACATTGCTCAGAAAAAAAAGTGTTATGGAGAATATTATTTAATCTAATGTCGATGGTCAAGTTGTAAATAGTCTGGCCAAAAGAACATGATCACCAAAGGATTATTTTGTTGCGCACAAAATCTCAAATTTTTACAAAACAAATTATGTCTTTAATGAAACTTTTTATTTTTTTATTTTGTCATTTTAATCATTTTACAAATGCAAGAAAGGTACGGCATGCCCTGGATTTTATTTGATATAATTATTTATGATAAACAGGTAACATAGGGATCAGCATGTTGGAGCGTCGGTTAGCGACGTGGCCTTACAACTCCAAGGTTGTGAGTTTGAATCCTGACTCAGACCTTGTGCTCTCCTCCTATTCTCACAGGTTTTCTCCCACCATCCAAAGGCACGGACGCTCAGTGAATTAGTGACTCTAGGTTTTGTCTAGCTGTGTGTGTGTGTGCCCCCTGTGGAAGGCTGGCACCTCGCCTTGACCGAGTGCCCAGGGTCCCTGAGTAACAGGACTAAGTGGTTAAGGATAGTGACTGAGAGAGGTAAGGTGGGATAGGATAACATTTAGCACCTAGCATTTACAAAACAGATATAAATGATTTGTTAAAAAAAGATGAACAAAATAGGCATTTCAATATGAAATTTATTTGAATTCATTTTACAGTACATCTCATAGAGACCATGTTTAGTATTAATACAACAGTATTAAATCTATTGAGGAAAATCATAGTTATCTGTGCAGAAAACAGCAATTAAAAATGAACAAGAAATTCGAATTTCAAAAAATTAAACAAATACTATATATAATAATAAACAAATACTAAATTAAATATATTATTCCTTAAATATCACATAATTATGAATAACCTGTCTACTCGTACTGGTTCAGGAGGCATGTCATGAGCGCTGATACCAGTTGCACATTCTGTATATTGGAAACCATAATTTCATGGCACATGGGTGGAATGAGGCACAAATACTGTACTCAAGGTATGAGGTATTTCTAAATACATAAACTGACAATTCAAAAAAGAACAAGTAGCATTTCATGTAAACTCATATTTTAAAAGTCCCACCACTAAAATTCCCACCTCTTTTCCTTATGTTGGCTACAAATGATCCTCATCTACACGAAACATCCAAAGAGGGCAAATACAGCACAGGTTTCATTCCCTGTTTATATGGGATAACATGTCTGAAAGACAGCACTTCTCACCTCCTCTTAATTCCTTCCATACAGTGTAAAGAAATACAGGTCTTCTGGTCCCTCTTCCCATGTTGAGATCATGAGATCTCAATGTTTATTCAAGTCTCTGCATAACTATGCATAATCTCGGGATTTGAGAATGTTCGTTGTGTTCATTTGATGTATATTACCATCCTAAATAAAAAAGAACGAAATTCATATCAATGTTAATACTGCAAATTTGGTTGGAGACCTGTACCACTTTTCTAAAGTTGTAGGTAGTCATGTCCTCACAAAAAGAAAAACCTCACACACGCACAATAACCTTAAAAATGAAGTTTGCATATTGAAATATTTGTGACAACGTCTTGATGTAGCTGTTGTCATTTCAAAAGACTAGATCTTACGTGGGCTTAAGAAAAAAAAGGTGGGCAGTGGTGGCCCCATAATCAGAAGGTTGCCGGTTCGAATCCCAATCTGCCAAAGTGCCACTGAGGTGCCACTGAGCAAGGCACCATCCCGACACACTGCTCCCCAGGCGCCTGTCATGGCTGCCTAAGGGTGATGGTTAAAAGCAGAGGACACAATTCATTGTGTCACTGTGTGCTGTGCTGCAGTGTCTCACAATGACAATCGCTTCACTTTCACTTGTGATTAAAAGGCTGTTTATCTGTGCAGACATAACCTTCATTGTGAATGTATGGAGAGCCAGAGGGGCACAAGTGACATTTTGGGTGAAATAAATAAATAAATAAATAAATAAATAAATAAATATATGCTGAAAACAAATTAATTTATCAGTTTAGATTTTTTTTTAATAATTTAAATTTGTATACAGCATTGGAAAAATATCATTTACCTCCTCTGGTTCGCACTCTTTGATAAATATTTACATTACATTTTGAGGCCTTTTTATGTAGAGATATTTGCCATCACAGAATTCTGGGGGCACAAAATATTTACACTCTTACCACTACACTACCACCGGCATTTTCATGTCAGAAAAGCAGGCTGCACGTGAAAAGAACCGTTGTGTAAGGCAATGCAGCTTCATAACCAGGACCATAACCAGTAAAACCCATACTGTGTTATTACATGATTTCAAACCACTCCTGTAGAAACAGCCACGACAATACAAATACCAAGATACATATGTCCGCTGTTTTACGTCCTCTTGAATTCAGACCTGAAAAACAGAGTGGTGGGGGGATATAAATGTCAGTACTTGAGGGTACTTCATCCTGGAGGTGAGAACCACAAGGGCATTAGTGACATTTCACCCAAACAAAGCATGAGTCCTGATTTAAATATATAAAAACTTCAATTCACACAAAATGTCACTTATGCCCCCTCTGCTCTTTTCTTAAGAGTAAATTAAGAAATAGTACAGCGATGCAGAATCAGACAGCCACAGATATTTTGAGATATTTTAAAATCAGATCTGGTTTAGAACTCCATTTAATGTGACTTGAAATGGGGTGGTAAAAGCTGAATGGGTAACACACCTGCCCATGCAACTATGGATAAGGGTGTCGGCTAAATGTGTGCACTGCCTGATCTACACAAAAGCCTGATGTGCACCAGTAGTGACTGTGCAACACATTTCATAATTTTGTCAGATTTCCAGAAGTTTGGTATGAATAACGACTGCAGAAAAATACATGCCCTCAATGGGATGTACCAACACACTGGTACAGTTACTGTTACTCAACAAGCCTGGTGATTAGGATGATTTGTTACATTACATTGCAACCATAATCATGGCATTAAAACTAAATAATATTGTTGTTGGGCATATCTAACCAAATTACAATGCAAGGTCAGAACTAACTGGGGTCTAATAAAGCTTGTTACCCATTAGCAGTGTTATAAATGTTTTTACTGTGGTGAAGTGATCTGCTTCAGTTTATGACAGAAGAATATCCAGTGAATAATAACACACGATGCTGAAGTTCATTAAAATCTCATGGTCGGCTTAATAGGTCTCTGAACAAGGCTCAACCAGTCAGATTCAAGCAATGCATTGGACCAGATTATTCCATTTACACTGTGATTTTTTTATTGAGCGTTTGTTGTTGATCTCCTGTCTGTTCTTTTTTTTTTTTTTTTTTTAAGTAGATGTAGTATTCTAGACCCAGACTTATTTTTTTCAGGAGGTCACTCTGGTTACTTCACATTCATTCAAAGCAGAAAATAAATATGCCTGGCACCTTATACAGCTCTAATGCATACCTAGCAGCCAATAAGTTTTGAGTATTCATCCAATCCATGGTGTAAGAATTAATACTTCATTTGTAATGTATTCAACAGGTTTTAAGTAAATCACTAATACTTTATCTATACTCAATATACTGGACCTACTAGACATCTTTGGTATCCTGATCGGCCCACTGCTGCTGCCATCCCCTCCTTCACTCCGTGACCTGATCTCGATGAGGTAGTCCTCTCCAGATGGGACCTGTAGCTCAACCGATGTCCGGTTGGTCTCTACTATACTGGTCCGGCCATGCCAGTTCTGACGGTAGACAACCTGAACATGAAAGAAATGAAGAGTATTCATGTATTTTAAATACTGGATAAGTAAAAGCAAATGGGGTTGAATTCCGTGCCGAAGGAGTTAAGCTAATCTCTTCCACAAGTTAAAAAAAAAAAAAAAAAATCCAAAATGCATTATATTAAAAAGAGGGGGAAACAAATTACACTGACAGGACAAACACCAGCAGCAGCATGGGACTTTATTTTTCCAGCCATGCTTGCGTAGAGGTTATAGCAGTTAATGCTATTACACTACTGGCCCTCCACTGAGAATGGCATGAATTGCAAATTATTATTGGAGGTGCTTGTGCATCCCCCGTGGCGCCATGCAGACATGGGCCTGAATGAGAGGCTGTCTAAGAAGAGACCATCAGAGACGTCCAGCTGCTTTCTCGCCCTCAGCCGCACGCTACTGAGGGAGGCCGGCATCAATTAGGAAAGATGCGCAGCAGCAAATTAATTTTTGAAACTCTCTCTCCCTCCCTCCCTCTTTTTCCTCTAGCTCTCTGCCTCCGTTTCGCGTGTCTGTTAAGGCCTTTGAAACTGTATAACAAGAACCGGCGCCAGATTGAAAAGGATTTGGCTGCTTCTGATGTGAAGACACCCACAAAAGCCAGCAAGGAATTTGTTTGTAGAGTGGTAATCAGAATGCATTTTAAATAGGAAATGAGGGAAACATCAAGAGGAGAGGAGAGGGTGTCCCCTGCTGGCCTACTGACATAAACCCGGTACACGCGGGCTGTGGCTGCTGTTGAAAGTGAATAGGAACGCGCAGAACAATTAAAAACCCACTTGTGACCGTAAGAATTCCCTCAACCTTTAAGCCCGGCTTAAATGTCACAGTCCTCCAGTACTGACATTCAGTGGGCAGCCTGACCTTGTAACCCGTGACGTCTGACTCATTGTCCATGGCCTTCACATGCTCCCAGTTCAGGAAGATCTTCGAGTTGGTCAGGTTCCATTCGATGTTTCCTGGAGGCTGACTCGGAGCTGAAAGAAATATGCTCATCCTGAATGTTTATACAGCGGGAAAGGTATTCATGGTCGAGAGACAAACGCAGCCCGAGCTCTATATTCTGTGTCAAAATACATCCCTCACTGCTTCTGCTTGTCTATTAAAAAGAGCAGTTGAAAAAAGAACCAGGGTGGCATTAAAAAAAGAAACGATGCGGAACGTCATTCTGTCATTTTGTATTGTCCAGGGTAATTACAGCTCACATTTAAATGCATTTACTACTTACCCAGTGTAAGGACGTACTCAGAACCACAGCTAGTGTAGAGCTAGTATAGCGCTGGTGCTTGTAACGGTGGCCCCCATGGCACCTTCCCGCACCAGTTCCGGAAGTTTCTTTTCACCACACCAGCTTCTCGCATTATAATGGGTTGCCTGGCCAAGTGTTCCGGGTCATGTATTGAACCACTGACTGCACGTTTGCTAAGAGTCTGAGTCCTAGTCTGAGTGGTGTTTATGTTTTCCTTCCTGGTCCCCGTTACCCATTGCCGATGTCCTGTTACACATTCTGTGTTCCCCAATATTGTTTCCCTCAACCCATTTCCAAAATACTGATGCTGCATGAGTCTCTAATTTTTTTAATTTAGTTTTTTTTAATAAACACCTTAAAATCTCCCCCTGTTTTTCTATCTAATATGGGCTGCAACTCCCTAATAAGATTATTATTCTCTATTCACATTTAAAAACATGATGTACCACTGTATTGTCAAATTCTGTAATTTAATGGATATGTGGCAGCAAAAGTTAGATAAAGAGATAAACAAAATAATTTAATAGAAATAAAAAAATAGATAAAGAGATAACTAATGTGGGAGTTAGGCAGCAAAGTTGAATAGAATCTAGACAAAAAGTGGCAGCCAAGCGGACTTACCCACATTACCACATTACTACCTCAGACAACCTAAAAATATTGTTGAAATTAGTGCTGGTTTGTTTTTTTTGGACTAGTTTTTGTGATTACATTTAATAAAAAAAAAAGATTTGACCTGAGATTTAAAGTAGCTCTTTGCAGCTGTCACACATGCATTATTAAAATAAGCTATGCCATTACTTCACTCATAATTACTGGGTCATGTCTGGCTGAATGTAATACCAGCCTGCAGTCAGAGGTGGGAGGTTCAGGTTCAGAAAGTAAAAAAGTCCTCACCAGGCTAGTTTCAGCCTCCAGAAAAAAGGTGAGTGGTTTGACCTATTGAACCCGAACGTCCCACCTCTGCCTGCAGTATGGATGAAATGATCACTATATTCTTCAGCAGTGTAAACTTGCATATGGAGCTCCACTGGGCTATCAGTTGTCATAATTCGGTACTCCAGGCACACTTTTTAGAGAAATTAGAAGTCACATAGAGAAGTTAGAAATAATGAATAATAAGGTTTTGCCAAGTTTTATTGCTTCTTTAATCAGAGCAGCTGTTTTCAGTTGTAATAAGATAATTACTAGTAACCCAAACCAAGCTTTACGAATCATTTAGCTTCCACACACCATTCCACTGAGGCTCAAGACTATTTGATACTGATAAATTGTGACTGATTCCTCTCTACTAGTGTTGTTTTTGTGAACTAAATTCATGAAGAAAATTTCTTTGTCAATGAACATTTTTGACGTGAAGAAGACAATACGTAAATGCTGGTCATGTGACAATAAATACAATGAAATACACATTTAAAATTATGGTTTAAAATATGGTTTTCGAGATGTCTCTTCATTTTCGTTGACCACAACAACACAAGGAGTTATTTCTTTGCGTTTAATCTTCTCCCATCCAGTCACACAGATGACATAATTTCTGCAATACGCAATCGCAGCATCAATTAGATTTCGGTGAGCCGATGGCAATCTTTTGACTTAATTCATTTACAATAAAGTGGAGAAAAAAACCCTGAATGTTTGTGTTAAAAAACAAATACAAAAAAAAAAAATCAGAGAATCTTCTATGTCTGGAATGAATGTAGTATATTCTTGAGTCTATAATGTAACAATAATATAATAATAATAATGTAACCTTGTTTTAATTATGAAATGGGTTTGACTGAAGGAAAATATTTTTTTTGTCTGTTCTACTAGGTACCTGTACTATATTGACTGGGTTAGATAGAATTGCATTACTAAAAAACAGACTAAAAAATATTTTAATTGAATAAAATTCTACTAAAATGTCATAAGTTCTTGACATTTTTAAAACTAGGCTAAAATGTCATCAGTATACATGGATAATTTTGACTAAAATGTGGCTAATTAAATTTTTTTTTTATAATAAAACGCTTTTTTATTTTAAAACTCTTAGTCTAGACTTAAATTAAAACAGGCCACCAAAAACAACTCTCCTGGCTACATACAGTATATGCAGATGTTCCATCAACAGACATTTCCAATTACCAGAAAAAAAAATAATAAGTGAAGTGATTGTCACATGTGATACACAGCAGCACAGCACACGGTGCACACAGTGAAATTTGTCCTCTGCATTTAACCCATCACCCTGAGTGAGCAGTGGGCATGACAGGCGCCCGGGGAGCAGTGTGTGGGGACGGTGCTTTGCTCAGTGGCACCTCAGTGGCACCTTGACAGATCGGGATTTGAACCGGCAACCTTCTGATTACGGGGCCATTTCCTTAACCGCTAGGCCACCACTTCCCCAGAGTCATGTACAACATGATCAAAAGATGTTAGATGTTATTGTAATTGACAAAACTATTGTTTTCTATAGTTATTTCTAGAGTATTTAATAATTTTTATATATTTGAGTGTTAAAACTGCAAAAGTGCAAAAAAAAAAAAAGGTTCTCAAAAGAAGACTCACGTGGCTTTTTGGTGGTGACATTGACTGGGGTGCTGAAGGGCCCATTCCCAGCACTGTTGCAGGCGCTAACGGAGACAAGGTATGGAGTGCTGCCCTTCAGCCCACTGATGGTGACGACGGTGTCCGTGACCCTGAGTCTGCCAGACTCATCTTCAGCTGCCTCCCCCTCCTCTCTCCACACAACCTGGACCGGACACACCAAGGTCACCGCACCATCTCCTACTGTGAGAGGCAGATGTGTGTGTGTACTTGTGTTTATATAGGTCTTGTATGCGTATGGTGCTTGTTGATTTTAATTCTGTGTCTCGCAACCAGAGGCTGCAAATGACTTTCTAGGCTTTTCTCTGGCGTGTGGGGCTCAGCTGCCCGGTGTGTCCTTATAGGGAACCCAGGGTCAGAGAGAGAATGGGCCATATCCTCAGGGCTTTTCCCTTAGTGAGGGACGACCTGACTGTTGAGGTGTTCCACAGGGGAGGGGCTGGAGGGGAATTGATGTATGATGTTCACACATCAGAAGGGTGATTTATACTAGAGCGCTCAGGCAGCCAGGCTACTGGGCTCCTTGGGAGACATGAGCAGCTGCAAAACAGACCTCTTCATTCTCCAGATTACATGTGAAAAATGGGCCTTTGTAGCTCTGTTTCAGGGAAGGAGATTGAAGAGTCTGCCATCTGTTTTATCAAATGAATGGATGCATTAATGAGCTCTGATGATTGGGAACTTTACAGTCCTTTTTTTACCTGGATTGGATACTAGCACCTCACCTCATAACCCAGGATCTTTCCACTGCTGTCTTTCCAGGGGACGGGCTCCCAGTACAGTTGGATTTCTGAGGCAGACAGAGCATGGGCCCAAACCTTCGAGGGGGCTGATGATGGCTCTGAAACAGCACAAGACAGAAAGAAATGCTTGCATGATCGCCTGCTGATCGGCTCATGATAGCTTCCGGTTCATCTCTATAAACAGAAATGCCATTAATTTCATCACAATTTCACAGACTGAAAAAAGCCAAAAACCACAGCAACAAATTTGGTTTTAAACCAGACAAGAACACAGAGCATAATAGAATGAGCAATCTGTTGATTTTAAGTTTCATTATCATGTAAGTGCTAGTTAAGCCGGAATTTAAATGCAGTGAACAAAATCACATGAGGTATGCTGTAGTCAATTATCACTGTGGGATGGAGGGGCACCGCAATACTAAACATGTTTAAGGTGTCACGACTATAAATTTGCTGATACATGAAAACAGTGTTAGTTTGTGTGTATACATATTCATGGAATTTGCAGTGCCATTGCTTCCCATACACACAAGGCAATCCCCATCTATGTGGGTCTCATCCGTGATTTGTAGCTTCCAATCATGACCAGAACAGCTTCTTCACTCACTAACTTCATGTATTAACAGATTGCATCCTCTACAAAACTAAAACCATAGAGCACATTTATCACTCATCAAACCACATGAATTATCAAAGTAATTGTTAGTCCACCCCGTAAGTAACTTTATATGACTTTATATCACTTTATAGAGGAGGTTGGATGAATTACAGCTTTTCCCATTCCATTCCATTCCATTTCAGTAAATCCTGATGACAAATTTGACGTTTATGTGAAATATTTAGAAGAATTTTACTAGTAGCACTTGTCCTTACAAGCTGTGCTACTTAGTGAACTGTTAAGAAACTTTGATTAACCTTATTTGCACTGCCCTTAGTCCTAATTAGAGCCTGGCCTGAGCCTGACAGAATCTGACCTGACCCGGCACGGCAAGTAAAAGCCTGGTTTCTTTGCACACCCTATGAGTGTTAGACTAGGAGGGAAAGGAAATGTGCAGGGAAGTAAGCGGGTGTCACGGCCGACACCACAACATCCTCAATAAAGGACAGTCGGACATCTTGGGTGCCGCCCACTCTTTTCCCCACATTGACGCTAGCATTCTTATTGACTTTTACTTTTCCTCTCATTGAGGCTTTGGAACAACCTATTCTGATACTGAAAACACACGTTGCCGACCCGTTCTTCTGTCCCAGCCAAAGACGTCACCATAACCAAACCATGGCCACAAATCTGTTCACCCCTGCCCCGGTAAAACCAATCTGTTCTCTCCCTGCCTTGTGTCTCGCTCAACCCTTCTGAACCGCACTCTTCCACTCCTGCCGCATCGGCGCTTCCCAGCTACTCTCGTCATTGCCCCTCACCTCCAGTCTCCAAATGCCACCATGCTGCCTCCTTCCTTGCCTCCGTGTCCTCGTCCAATGTCCACTGTCCTCTCCTTGTCCAGCTGTACAACCGCCCCACTGTCGCTAAGTCTGCTAGTGCTAGCCTCTGTTTCAGCATCCATTTTTTAATCTCTCTTGTGATAATTAAAATGCATCACCTGACAACATTGGCCCAGAGTTTCAAATCAAATGAACATTCCATTAAAAATAATTAACATTTAATAAAACAAATTTTCAACATAAACACTTTTACCAGCCACTGAAACAAATTCATGTGCAGCGAATTATACGGAAAGGACAGGTTCTATAGACCGGGCGTTTGGTGTTTGATAACCGATCATTTCCCGTACGACCCGACCTGGGCTATGATTTACAGCTCTAGTCCTAATGATTTTATATTTCTATCCCAATTAGCATCCCAATAAAAAACGGGAAGTTTATCACTCTACTGCCACTTACCCTCTTCAGCTGAATACACTGTCACGACATCGCTGAAAGGTCCTTCTCCAACATTGTTGTAGACTCCGATTTTTGCCTCGAACAGGGAGAGGGGTGGAACGCTCTCATTCTTGAATGTGTACTTTGATGCCTCGGCTGAGGCCACCACAGCTTTTTTCCAGGTCGCTGTGCCGGTGCGCCGGAAAGCCACTATGTAGCCAAACCCCGCTCCATTCTGCAGTTCCTCTGGAACAGGCTATGTTTAAATGAAAAGAACTACTGCGTGAGTTCGAACAGACCGTACCGTCGGAAAAAAATGAATCATTCATGTGAGGCCGCAAAAAATGAAAAATTTGACATGACACAATGAGCATGACAAGCACGTCTCTGGATTCTGGTACGTATCGGTTCCTGGCAGCATTAAGTGTTTCACTGACATTCAACCACAGAGCTAATATGTCTGTGCTAGAGATTAAATATATATCTGTGAAAGTTAAACGCCTCATGCAACTCCCAGGCATCACAGAAACATAACAATTCAGTGTGATATGCCTCCTCGTGCTTTAAAAGCACCCCCCAACAGAAAAAAAAAAAAAAAAAAATCATTACAGCACATTCATGCACATCAAATATGTATCATTACAGGATCTTCATTTCGATTCGTGCATTGATTCCACCAAAGCGCAAACCTAAGGAGACAGCCCGGCTTTTAATTAAAGCTCGACTCATTTTAAGGAGGATCACCACGGGGAATTCCATCAAGATTCAGAATCATGTCAAAGGACTGATTGGCAACCCGTCCTGCCGTAATGAAGACGTTCGAACCAATCAAGTTGGGAGATGCTCTTACCTCCCATACGATCACCAGTTCTCCCCGGTTCCCGCCGCCGCCGTTCACGCTGGATGGTGCAACTTCTGGAGCTGCATGTGAGGAGAACGATAACAGCGGCGGGTTAACACAAGGGGTCAGCCTCAAAGAGCCCAGACAAGTGGCTGTCCCCTTGTTAAAGTGGCCCAGAGGGCCTTCTGAGGATCCACCAAGCACACGTCACCCAGAGCCGCCATCAAAACCAGAATTCATGTTTGTTGTGTTCCTTTGTTTTTTTTTTTTTGCCCTTCAGTGCCAGGCACTCTTTGCATCCTTATTACCCCATGAGTCTGTGTTTGACACAGATGTGACCAAGCCAGCCTTCAGCTGGCAGTGTGCATGTCATTGCATTGGTGAGTGGGAGGCCTCGAGGAAAAAAAAAGCCACTTTCCCTTGTGATACAGCGATGTGGCGCTGCATGAAAAAAAAAAACAAACGAAAATAGAAGCCTTTAAAGTTGCAGCCTGACGGCGTGTGTGGGCATCACATGATCAGCGAGGGCCGCAAACATAAATGAATCTTCTCTCTGGGTATTCCTGCATGTCAATGGCGACCCGATCTGAGTGCTTTTTTTTTCTTCTTCTTCTAAATCGAGGATTAAAAGGCGAGGGCTTCTGAAAGGCCTTCAAAACACAGGCGTATAACAAAGCTGCGCCACGGCGTAGGCACGGGGTTCCTGTGCCTTTTGTCACCGCGCTGTCTCGCTTGCCGTCAATTACAGTACTCCTCACTACAGTGTGCCTCTTAATTGCCCCTTAATTGTGAGGAGATTAGCCGGCGATCAGAACAGAGCATAAAAAAAAACCTGACTGACATCGAACAGCAGAGCTGGATTTCAAACGAGGAGCACTGCCTGCAATTTGAACTAATTAGAGAGTCAAATGACATTGAAGCAGCGAGATTGATGTGTCTGCCAAGGCGGAATAGAGGGAGAGGGATGAAGGCAACGTACCTGCTGCTCTGGTGCGCATTTGCTGAAAGGGCATGCTGGGCTCTCCCACACCCACGCCGTTGATCGCCACCACCCTGAATTCGTAATCCACCCAGGGGTTCAGCTCCACCGCGGTTGCGTGCAGCATCTGCCCAGGTACGTAGTCAGGAACTGGGAATGGACGAGTGGCAGATTAAAAGGAGGATCAGAGATGGGTGTGAAATGCACAAAAAAACACAGCAAGCAGTGCTTGAAGGAAGTGCATTAGTATGCACATATAGGACACCGAGTGAGCGAACCCAGCCCTCCCCCCCGTGCGTCTCATTACAGGCGGCTTCAAAAGACATAGAGTAGATGATTATAAAGCTGCATGCATCGACAATCACAGTGAGATGATTATGATTTGATATTCCAACAAAGGTGAGCAGTTTCACTAACAAGGCTCGCTGTACCACAGTCAGCTTCTGACCTCACTCTGATTGGCTAATGGGCATTTGAAGGCATGCTGATAGGTCATTGACCATATTTTTGCAGATTAGAATGTAAATGGACAAGAATCTAACCACTGCCTGACTGACACTTTTTAGCAACATGACCTACAGTTAGGCCATTGATAGGACTATTTTTCATTGTTTGTAGAATATATCAGCCAGTCTGACACAAGTTACAAAGTACAAATACATGATTACTGTATTTAAGGAGGTCTTAAGTAGGTCTACTCTTTCAAGTGGGTATTTTTTTTACTTGTACTACATACATTATTAACATGATATTAACCTTATACTCATTACTAGTAATGTAACGATGCTCTAAACTTGCAATTCTAAACTTACCATTTGCAATTCTTTTTTTCATGAGAACAAATTCTGGTTTTCCTCAATTATAGTACAGTACCAAATTTCCAACAATTTAAGTGCAGTTTTCTTCAACGTTGCTGTGAGTGAGATATGACCCCTTCTGCACAGTAGTAAATAAATAGTAACCTGATCATTTTATTCAGAATTTTTTTTATTTCCAATCACGTATGAAAGTGATGCTTTTACATGAAGAAGTTATTGCTGATTTGCAAATTTTGTCAACAGCATTTTAACTAATGAGAATTAAATGGAAAAATGTATACAGACATTTATATACATTTCTACATATATAGATTTATACTGTATTGGTCAAATTAAAATTTTATTTGTCACATACATAGTCATACACAGTATGATATGCAGTGAAATGCTTAGACGACTGCTACAGACCACAGTATTGCAAATATTGCAAGTATACAATGAACATAAGACATTTATTTCCTTAAAATACATCTGAAAAACTGGTGTTATTTTAGTCATGGTCTCAAGAAAAAAGCAGTACCATTAAACATCACCAAATATGATATGTTCATTAAATATGTAAATCTAAAGGAAACACTACCTGTTTTGACAGCTTGCCAGCCAATGGAGAACGGGGTCCTTGCCTGAATGATGTAGCTGCTGATGGGACTGTGGTTGTCAGACCCTGGGAGCCAGGAGATTTGTGCACTTGTGGAAGTGAGCTCACCAACGACTATTCCCTCTGGAGCACAAGGCGAGCCTGCCAGAGGCCATGCAAAAGACATGAAAAGGACAGGAGCACTGAAATGCCTTGTTCTCTGCCACAAAAGGCCAGGTGACAAGGTTACAATGGCTTGGACAAAAGCAGGCACAGCTACAAAAGACCATTCACTTAATATTCAAAGAGCGATTTTTAAGATCCTTCAATTGATGATAGGAATACAAAGGTTCTGGTGGAATGTCAAGTGCAGCACTAACAAATTTCAGATTCTTTAGAAAGAGTGAGGTGAGGGGCTAAAAAAATGACAGTGGAGTTGTACTGTGTGGAACATTCCTAACATTTGGGTTGATGAACAATTTCTAAATACAATTACCGCTCTGGAGACGTAAGTACCTCTTACAACAAGGTCAGCTGCCGCCGACACACTGTCCACCAGAGTGTGCACCATGCAGACGTACTTCCCCAAGTGCTTCAGCTGAACGTTTCTGATCATCAGATCACCGGCTGACACCTGCAACCAGATACAAACGTGACTATTGATAGTGACAATTCGCACTCCGTATTCTGCTCATGGAGACTCCATTACAAAGTGGTGGCCAATTTCAGGGTATATTTGAGTTTGTTGCTGCAACACCCTAATTAAATGACTAATTAGAGCACTAACATTTGATTAGGGTCCTGACACCTTGGTCTGAGCAGGTAACCAAAAGGTTATCACCCCTCAGAAATCTGCAGATACAACAGACCCTGGCACAATTAATTGGAGCCCTAGCATAATAATATCTTCTAGACCATAAACTGCTCTTGTTAATTACATGGATAGCATAGGTTATTGATCAGCATGGATGTAAGGCATATAACACACATTTGTGTTAAGCCAAATTCATGTACTGAACTTACAATGGGGCAAAAAAAGTATTTGGCAACCACTGAATTTGTACAAGTTGTACAAATTAAAACTGTGAGAAAATCATTATTGTATTATATAAATTGTATTGTTGTATTATAAAAATTGTATTATTTTTAAAGAATGTATTTGTATAATGTGCTGTTTGGTCAATAGCAAGTGTTCACCTCAATACTAACTAACAGAGGTCAAATGTTTCCTGTAGGTCTTCATCAAGTTTGCACACACACTGTAGCTGGTATTTTGGCCCATTTTTTATGCAGATCTTCTCAAGAGCTGTGATGTTTTGGGGCTGTCACTGGGTACAGATTCTCTTCATCGCTCTCACTGATGGAAGGAGACGTTTCCCCTAGATCTCACAATACATGACCTTAATACAGATCTGTCGTCCTGTCCCCTTTGCAGTAAAGCAGCCCCAAAGCATAATGTTTCTACCCCCCCATGCTTCACAGTGGGTGTGGTGTTCTTGGGATGCAACTCTGCATTCTTCCCAGGTAACGAGAAAAGGACACAAGAGCTTCATAAAGAAGAAGTAACAGGTCTGTGAGGGACAGAATTCTTACTTGTTTGTAGGTGCTAAATACTTATTTTCTGCACAACATATATATTTTTTTTCAAATCATACAATGGAATTTCCTGCATTGTTTAATTGTTCCTGGTCATAGCTGAAGTGTACCTATGATGAAAATTACTCTCATTATTTTAAGTGGGACAATTTGCAAAATCGGTGGCTGCCGAATACTTTTTTGCCCCATGGTATAGCAGAAGCCTTGAACAAGCATTGTTTGTTGCTATGATTATGGAGATGTCAGATCATGCAGTACAGGCACTTATTTCAAGAAACTCAAAATATAGGACCATGTAGAGGAGCTGTCCGTGGTGCTACAGTTCCTGTGGGTAAATTGGGAACAGATGTTGAAATTGTGATTTATTCGTGTCCTTTTGTTAATGCAGCTAATGTTTTTGTGATTAATCTGAGAACCTTGATGCATAATTAATTTTTTTTTGGCACAGATTAATCATATACCCTGATCCCAGCAACCCTCTCCAGTTATTTCACCATGTATTTTTAGTTTTCAGTTGCTTTTACTGCACAATAATGCAAACAGATTTTTATTGAATGGCAACCGAAAACACATTTTGGATTGATAGTGCTGTTTCTTTGGTCCACTTTACAACCAAGCTGGCAAAAACAAATTAATAAAAAAAAAACAATGTTACACACCATGCTGAGTGCACTTATGTTATATTAAAGGTACACTGATGCATGCTTTTGATTGAATTCCTGATGTGAATTTGCATTAGGATTCACTTCGCATTTTATTGTTTATTGTGCCTGTCAAAGATTTGCTAGGGGCAAGACTGGTCAGTAATCTTAAAAGCCAAACAAACTAAAATAATGCGATTCTTGCATAAAATGTAAGCAGACATAAGCATGTAATTAATATTTTAAATCAATTGACACCACTTGTTTTATTGATTGTTTGCTGGGCTTACAGATAAACCTGTGCACAGTCTGATATGACCTGAGAAAAACACCCAAATCCACAATGTGGCAAATATAACATGACCCTATAACATATAGCATGTTGGCTAATGTGGGCAAGGAGTTTTAAGAGCGTAGAGGGCAGTGGGAGATGGAAAAAAGGGATGTGCGGTTTATGCTCAGGTGTCTTAGTGGCTAAAGACTTGTAACCTGTCAGGATCCGGTCCGAAATGGGGGGTTACTCCGGTCCAGGATCCGGACCGGAGTTTCATTGTTGTCATGTGTAATGTTCCCTAATCGTTTTCACCTGTGTTAATTGTATAAAGCTGCCCTGTTCGTTTCTGTCCGCGGTCAGGTCTTTGAAGTTATGTTCTATGTTCACCAGCGTCTTCGTCTCGGATGTCTCCCCTGTCCTGTGATTCACCAATTAAACCCCTGTTCCGTGATGTCAGGTGAAAGCGTCCTTCATTCTTCGTTCCTCGTCACTCCTCGTCCTCCTCTACGTTCACCCGTCGCGTCATTCCCGCATGGACGTGACATAACCAAAGTGTTGCAGGTTCAAATCCTGAACCACCAAGGTGCCACTGAGGTCCCCTTGATCAAGGTCCCATCCCCACATACTGCTCCCTGGGCACCTGTCATGTGTGCCTACTGCTCACCAATGTGATGGGTTTAATGGAGAGGACACATTTTGTTTACACATTTGGTTTAAATAGCCCAGATTTAGGAAAGCAGTAAATTATTTCTATGGGCTCCTCCCTTTTAAACACTTTTTTTGGATACACACCATTAGCTCAGCACTCATCCCAGGACACTGGGCACAGGACCGGGCCTAACCCAGGGTGGGTTACACACACCTTCAGCTAATTCCGAGTTGCCAATTCAGCTAGTGCGGTGAGAAAAAACGGAGCACCCAGAGGAAACCTGCACCAACACACTGAGCTCAGTCCGAGTCTTGGAGGTGTGAGGACACATTGCGAACCACCCTGCAACCATGTGATAGATTCACTCTGACATGAAATGACAAATGTGTCTGTAAGGTTTTTTGGAGTCACTGGTGCTGCTGTTCATCTAAGGATTACAGATATCCTGGGCTTTGGAAATCCCACACCAACACCTGGTTATCTTAAACATTACGAGAGGAACCCAGATCAGAACTTTATCAGCAACAATTAATGTTGAGTTCAAGTGGGATGCTGTGTTTGTTAAGCCACGTCTGTCCCTTTAAAAGCTTTATTCATTGGTACAGCTGGTACAGTCAGTTACACTGACTAAAGATGCAATTCAACTGGCCCAAACCACATCAGCAGATGTGGGTAATTTATTTCAATTAAATCCCATTTCACGGAAAAACAAAAACATGTTTAAATGACCCTAAACATTTGAACGGTAGTGTTCATGCGTTTTATGCATTTTCGCGGTATGCCATATGTCTTGCCTTATGTTATGTAGGAAACATAGCTGTAGGAAACAAGCAAATTTAGTCAGCATTGTTTCTAATAACATAGATGTGAAGAATTCATCTTTTGTACTGTGCCTCGATCTTACCCATTATGAGCTACTTGGGCGTGTGCAGACCAGAGTCAATCCTAAAGTGTAAACTCTCACTGTGGTATAGTAGTTTTCCAAAAATTTTTAGTGTGTGTGAGTTGGCGGGTGGGAGGTGTCATTGACCCTAATTAGTGATTATAAAACACAGAAATGCACCAGATGTCCACACAAACTCGTGCCAGCAATAAAGTTGTAATTCTTGGCCTGAGCCCGAGCCGACCCGTAGTAAATGATCGATCAGCAAACACGAACGTCTGGTCTTTAGTACCTATTCTTTCTGTATGATTCGCTGCTTGTAGATTTGTTTCAGTGATTGGTAAAAGTGTTTTGCATGTTGTTTAAATAAATGTCATTTTTAAAAATAAAATGTTAATTTGATTTGAAACTCTCGTCCACCTTCAACAGGTGATGCATTTTAATCATCAGAAGAGAGCACAACAAAATTGGGCACCTTGGCGACTTGGGATTTGAACTCACAACCCTATGGTTATGCATTACGTGGCAATTAACAATACTTATATTGCAACGTGAAGTGATTGTGATACACAGCAGCACAGCACACGGTGCACAAAGTGAAATTTGTCCTCTGCATTTAACCCATCACCCTGAGTGAGCAGTGGGCAGCCATGACAGGCGCCCGGGGAGTAGTGCTTTGCTCAGTGGCACCTCAGTGGCACCTTGGCGGATCAGGATTCAAACCGGCAACCTTCTGATTACGGGGCTGCTTCCTTAACCGCTAGGCCACCACTGCCCCTTATTGCAACCAGTAAAGGACTGTGAAGACCTAATGACATGATTGTTCATTTGTTGCTTGTATATAAAATCACCTTTGATGGTACACTTGTATTAATTTTTGAAGCCCTGCTTCACACAAGCACTTGCTCTTAAGTTTCAAGAACCGACGAGCTCGCCTGCTCTCTGTCCTTGACTCTCGTATAGTTTCGCAGCCATTCGCCATCACAGGATGTGGTTTCCAGCGGCAACCCAAGGAGGCGCACCCGAGCAGACATGAAAACAACCAGAATGCTTTGCCAAGAATGCATGGACAGAATTGCAACCACACTGGAGCATGTGACGCAACACTTGTTACGTTGACTCCCGACGACGTGAAAGTATGATAATCTTCACACCACAGTGGATCAGAAGTCAGTGATAAAGCTATACACTTGCAAAAAAAAATGAAAAAAGGGTGGGGGTATGAATTATTCATTGCACTTCTGTCCGTGAAAGCTAACGCCCAGAGATTCAAGATCCTGGCTTGTTTTAAGCCTGGTAAGCTGTTAGTGTTAGAATGTGTAAGTGTGGATGAGCAGATCATTCTTTTTGTTAAATGTTCATTTATGAATTTGTGTAAAAATCCTTAAATCCTAAAAAAAGTACCCTAAAAACAAGGTCACTACATTCACGTGTCATATTCTACAGTCACACATACAATGGCGTTAACTAATTCATAATCACAAACCATCCTGTGGATGCCCATTTTTGTCCTATTATTATAACTTTGTTATTAAATTTTACCATGAGACTAGCTCAATCACCATCGATAGCTGATAATTGATAATTAGGCAAAAGTCAACCTTTTATGATTTATTTGATAAAACCTACTCATGATCCAAAGGCTTTTTAAGATGGTTCCTATATACACATACAAAATTTTTTTCTAGAATTTCTTCTTATTTTAAAGTCTTGTTTCACTCATTTTAATTACATCATGTGCCTTTCCATATGTTACCACTGCTCCTTTTAGAGACTTTGCACATGAGAATTTCACTCACATGTACTGTACTAAATATAAGTCACTTGACAACAAAAACTTTGTTGGATCTTTTTAGGTGATTTTGGATGGCCAGAGGGCATAACTAACTACACAGAGTGACTGAGACAAACAAAGAAAACAAAAGTAAACCTGGGGGAGAGAAAATATAGCTAACATACTGTACTATAATCAAACAAGGCTTCAATCCCAATGGGATTTTGTCAGGTATGCAGAATTCCCCTGAGGGATAGAGAAATATTATTTGTCTGACCTGATGCTCATACCCCGAGGAAGTGAAAAATTTTGCTTGTGGAGAGTCTTTTTAAAATATTATTTCCTCACTGAGCATTTTCATTTCCCTCTGTCTCTAAAGACACGGTGCTTTCCCACCCACAGATGCTTGCATGATCATTATTTAGTGGTTGGGCCTCCCTAGAGTCGAATACTTACCCCACCAATCATCTCAAAGTGTTCCTGCCTGCTGAAATCAATGAGCTTGCCGTTGAAGAACCACTTGAATGTGGGCTCCAGCGTGGCGTCCCGGAACACCTCACAGGGCAGCACAATGCTCTCGCCCACGGTGGCATCCATGCTCAGTGGTGGCACTGTAATTTTTGTTGGTTCTACAGGGGGTAAAGAGACAGGGGAACAACACATGGGTTTGTTTTCTGACAATGGAGACCACTGGAGGCGACTGCTCAGATGGATCTCCGACTGCGTGCTCCAGCACAAGCAATTGAAATAGGTCCTTTTGTGATTATGGAAATGTATATTTTATATACTCAACTATTGTTTAACACATGTGTATAGACTGTGAACACTGTGGAGTTATAAAACCACTTTCTAATATATTAGAATTTTTAGGGCAGCACATAAATCATAACTCGGTGATGCACTGGAGCCACAGCTTAAGAAGTCCCCCCTAAAAGCTACATCACATTAAATAAAAATAACAACCACCCACAATAATAAAAGATCCTGAACCTGCAATGGCATATCAAATTTAAATGCTAATTACAATTTAACCGCTTAAAATGATAAAAAGCAAATAAAATGAAAAAGATGTCATGATGATTGGGCCAGTCGTGTGGGCTGTCAAGAACTGTCATTTGTTTGTTCTAATTAATTCTATTTGTCCTACTAAAAATGTAACTGGTATCTATCTTGACTATACAAAGCATTACCTGGTTTAACCAGTTAGCTCCTAGACTTAATACTTGGAAGAAATTAAATTGGCCAAATCAGGAATAGCTGATCGTAGAGGAAGAGAATATCTGAAAACACTGGCCCTCAAGAAGCCCAGTTGGACACCCTGTTTATATAAGGTATGAGTCAACATACCGGACCACTTAGCAGCTCAACTTGGCACATGACTCAGATCCAATTAAACCTTTAAAACTCCAGCGGTCATGACAGCAGTATAATTAGCAACATTGTATTGCATGGGATGGGTTGAAAGGCATTGGTATACCGTCTCTACGAAAAAAAAAAAAAAAGTTTTATTGCAAATTCTTGCAAGTGAGCAATTCAGCTTAATGCAAGTGCTATGTCAACCAGGAGAAAAATGCATATGTAACAACCATAGGTTATTAAACTGACAAAGAAAAGAGCAAACTGCACCAGCAGCACATTTTTAATTAAGCTCACAATCTATGGCTTGGGGAAGGGAAGGAACATTTCTCCCCTCGGTACTGCAGATGCCTGGGACCTCCAGCCCCCACTGCACTGTGTGACCAATAACTCAAAGCTGACAAAACCCAGGATGAGTTATGTCGCTGTCAAACCAGTCAGAACATAAAACAACTATATATTTCATGATCAATTTCATGCTTGGGTTAGTATGTATTGTTTTATTTTATTAGATGTATTATTTTATTTTTATCTTCGAGAAACCCCAAGGGTCAACTCGGCAGCAAAATCTGGATATCCTACCTTTCACCACTAAGGTACCAGTGCTGCTGGCTGTCCCAAAAGGGTTCCTGGCAATGCAAGTGTACCTGCCCCCATCTGATTTGCTGACGTTGGTGATTCGCAGAGTTCCGTCCTCCAGGATGGTTCGTCTGATAAGGAAAGAAGAGAAGGGACAGCTGTCATCGGGCCTGCCTGAAGCATCGGTGACAATGCACAGATCACAGTGGCATTAGTCGGGCAGTGATGCAACAACTAAGCAACTGTTCCTTTCTCTCCCTGGTATTACGTTCATGTCATTTGAAGAGATCCCCCTGCCTGTCTTAATTACACCATGATCCAGTCAAAGAAATATATACTTGTCCACATATTTTATTTATGAGTGCCTTTCAGGGGGTAAAATGAAAAGCAAAATCACAGGCAATTATCCTATTTCAAGCAGAATAAATGTAGATGTGTCTTATAAGTGAGATTACAAATAAGGAGGAATAGAAGAAAGCTTAGACAGATAATTAACCAATTAATAAATCAACCAATTCATAGGGGAAAAGCAAAAAATTATAATCTTGAAAAAATAGAGGTTATTATTATGACAATTATTTTAATATCAACTGACTAGACTAGACTTGCTAATGTTAACATAGTTAACATAAGTTATAATAAATGTTGTAACATAGCTTTGTTGTCTACAACAAAGTGACATTTTTTTCAATATTCGTGTGGATAATCTTGCTTTATTCTTATATTTCTTTTATCGTTTTGCTTGATATTTTTAATTTTCCCAATTAATCTTTGCAATGTGGGTTTCACAAAGCTAAACTAAGGGGAAAATGAATCCCCAAATCAATACATAATGAATTCTCTGATATGTTAGAAGAGATTGACAGCTGGTTATGGGTAAAAAGGATGTTTTTACCCATTTTACAAAACTAAATGGAAACTGTAGCTTGCACATCATATTATTTCAGGATGGTATGCTTGTGCATCATCAGATATTATATTTTATATAGAATTATTTGATCTGAAATGGTTGAAGCGGTATGCCTGAGAAATAGCTGAACCTTTATATGGAATCTTATCACTAAATGCTGTAAACCTGACATTGAGGGGTGTCCCGGACCGGAGTTCTGTGTTGAGTTCAGCATCGTCCTGATTGCCCGATTGTTTGCACCTCTGTTCATGTGTATAAATGTATCCTGATCTGTCACGTCCGTTTCCGATCATGATTTTAGCATTGCTCTTTTCACAGTTTCTATGTATTGGTCTTTTGAGTTTAGTAAATCCCCTTTTTCAATAGTCTGTATCCTGCTTTTCCTACCTGTCACAGATTCCTGACAGATTCCTAAAATATATAAGCAAGTTGGTATCCACACAATAAAAGCCATTTGTCAATGAGAGCATGCAATATGAATGGACACCTTTCTGCACATGGCACGGAGCCGTGTGGATTGGCTACAGGCGCTGGGAACATGCTGGAATACTGTCAGACTGAAATCCTAAACTGAGAAATTGATCCTTCTGTGCAGCAGCAGCCCCACTGAGCTCCTCTCAGATGTCCAAAGGACACTGAGACACAGATTTGGTTTCAATATGAAACAATTTAATAGTAAACACCAAAATAAGGCGTTTTCTAAAAATCACTGAAATTTGAAGCTGTGCGTGGCTAACAAAATCCTAGCCCATAAATAAGCAGTATAGGGACCCCCTCAGCTACCGTGACCTCCGTGCAGCGTAAATCAAGAACCGGCTCCAGGAGGCCAGCTTCCTCAGAAATCAAACGTTTTCTTGGTGAGCTCTTAAAAAATAAATATGTATTCACTGCACCCAGGCTCGGGCCGAGAGAGCATGTCTGGCATGCTCTGCCCTGATTTATTGACAACATTTCAAACACTGAGTGATAGAAGACTGTGGTGAACATGACCTGCAGGGCAATGAGCTGCAAAACAAACAGGAAAAAAAATGAATAGCACTATTCGTTCTTACGAAAGAAAAAGTTTGCCTGCTTATTTATTTATTTATTTATTTATTTATTCATGCCTTTGCATTTACTGGATTCTTGTTGAGGCACACTGGCTGTGTAATCACTTTTTTTTTTTTTTTTTTTTTACCCCACTCTCTGCACTTCTCACCATGACCACCCCATGGAATATGATAACTAATCAATGATTCTCCAAGCATGTTGGGGCAGGGCCAGAGAATTACAGAAGGACTGCCGAGCTCTGGATGCACGTATTGATTTGAGCCCAGTCCTGCACCAAAAAAAGCCATAGATTCAAGATGAGGTGGGTGGGAAACAGAACAACGACAAGCATTTCCAGCGTTCACACTTCCACTGTCAACACCGCACCTCACATCCTTAAAAAAAAGAAGATAATGAGGCTCGGGTTTGCGAGAAGATTGGTGAGAATGAGCTTTCAGAGCACGTTCTTTCCACCGATGTTGCTCTCTCCATCGCCACAAGAAGAGCATATTTTGACATATTTTCAAACGCAGATGTGTTGCAACAAACGCCACGCATGTCCCTATCAGGCCTTTCTGGATGTTTCCTGATGCACCTCCACGACTATGTGTGAATATAGAGCTCGGTGCAGTGTTCTCAAAATGTACATTAATACGTTCATCCATAAATAAAGGTACTGGCCTTTATATCAAAATACATGTGAAATGTGGTCCATACCATTGTTCCACCGTGTGGCCTACAGTAAATACACCTGTGAAATATATGAGACCGGTCATTCTGGTGGACTGATCCGTCCATGATTACACGGTTAATGATCAACTAGGTGTACTGATGTAGGTGTTAATTAACTTAAGCCTTAAGCCTTTTTTCAGGATGGTAATGGCAGGTTTGAATAAAAGATAGGACTATGAGAATGACTAGCCTGCTTGAGGTGGTGATGTCAATGTTTATAGGCAAGAAGGAGGCAATGAGGAGCCTGATGCGTACTGCTACTAAAAGCCAGTGAACTGTGATGATATACAGAAGTTTATAGTCTCCTCGTTCTGAATCTTCAGCAGAAATTTGGAGAGCAACCATTGATGACCATTGTCTTGGCTAGTACTTGTACAGTTTGATTGAACATGGTCGTCCAGACTTTACCTGTATGACACTTTTCACAATTGATCGTCATGAACCAGCATTAGTGGCCTGAATACCTAAGGACCATTCATATTTAAACTTAATAAAGCATTTCAACAAAATTATGTTTAATTAGAGCATTGGAAATTAAATATATTAGCAGTTTTCTCATAGACATATTTTGCCCCAGTTGTCCAAAATTGGCTAATATGTGAACTTTTAGTTGGCTGTCAAAAACAAATCTACTGAAATTGTAAGTGGACAATATTATGGTATTTTTAATTACAAAAACCAATGATATTGTACACCTATTTAAAGGACTTCCTCAATGCTTCCTGGTGGAGCTGACAAAGTACAAAGCCTCAGCAGCTACTTAAAAAAAACGAATCCCCTGAAGTTTGGCCCGTTAAAGGTTTTGAGAACAAAATGGAAGACTAAAGTTGGAAAATGTCTGAAATACTCTAGACTCCTGTAGACTCATAGCTGCAGGTTTATCTGAAGAAAATCACAGTTTTGTGTTGCTGAATTCCCCATTGAGTGAAAGACCTGGAGTAACCCAGAACTCCACCTGGTTATCAGATCAGCAGTAAAAAACAAGCAGCGAAACGGCTTAAAGTGTCAACCCCTGAATGGCAAAAGAGGCAGGGTCAAAGGTAAAGCCCCACTGCACATCATAACCACAGCGAACAGCACCTGTTCTGTACCTCTTAGTGTTTTTCAGGAAATCACCACCTTTCCTCCAGGAATACGAGGCTCTGGGGGACGCATGGGGACGGCACTCAATGACCGCCTCGCCCCCCCTCTGGATCAGTGTGGACTTCTTCACTGGGCTCTTGGAGAAGTCCGGTGGAGAGGCTACAAAAAAGGACAAAGTTCAAGATCCTTGTGATTTGCCTTTGTACTTTTTTTTTGGTTAATGCTTACCCACGACTTTGAGCTCGGCGCTGGCATATATGACACCATGCTGATTCAAAGCTGCACACTGGTACATCCCAGAATCCAACAGGGTGATGTTGGAAATGGCTAATCTACCCTCATCGACTCGTACTCTGTCCTAGAAAGATGAAGGTAACATCACTAGTGGTCATGAAATTAGGGCCATGAAATAATGGGTTATTTGATTTGATTAATCAGTTAATTACAGATTATTTCATATAAACATATGAATCAAATATATTACATTGCTTAATTGTGGTTACTGACATGATAGGTATATTAGATATAGTTGGCTCTGGCAGTTAAGTCATTTCTGCAGCCAACTTGGACTGAAAGCATCTGGCATCTGGCTTCCATGTGTGACGTAGTAATGGGAATGGATTTCAATCTTCCAGAATTGGGAAGTATTGTGTGTTAATAATCACCATTTTATACTGTTTAAACACAGTTCATATTTTTGGGTGTCAGAAATGTCCACACCCTTTCTTTCTTTTATTGTTTACATGTTAAAAACTGAAGACGTGAACACTCTATTTTCATTATAGAGCACTATATGTTATGCTCTATAATTTATAGAGCTACAAAAATCAGACCCACAGCATCCCTCTATCTAAACATGGACATAGGTGTGTGTGAGTGTGTGTACTGGGTTCTCACCCCAGGAACAAAAGGCTCTCCGTTCTTAAGCCATTTGTAGGAGGGCTTGGGTTTCCCGTGGGCGCGGCACTCCCATTGCAAATTGGAATCGATGGCCATGTATGCATCTTTCAAAGTCTGAGCCCAGTGGAGATGTTCAACGTCTGTTGAAATTAATAAAAAAGTGCCCCTTTTGAGCTTCTTCACATTTCTTTTTTCCTTTCTGTCATTGCAGTGCCTCTCCTCTTACCACACAACAAAAAGGTTAATTGGTACAAATTAATACCCGATTATCCTGTCTTTATTAGATTCTCTCTCAGCGTCTGTAAAAAAAAAATGACGATTGTTTGTGCTGCAGCTATTTTAATTAGATGTGCTTTGCTAAACTTTAATAGGATAAATCCGTCCACCGGTTTCAGCTGACTGGTTCTTGCTATTTACTGAGTCGATCCATTATCTCACATTTAATTAAAATACAACTGTACCACGCACTGTATGTGTGACAGCTATCAATACAGCAAACCAAATAAATCTTTTCAAAAGTTGGCATCATACAGGTGCCCTGCCCGCCCATCACACTCTCACTTGAAGTTTCCCATTAGAGCAATGTTTGTTCGGCATACTGTTAAAAAGGAGCCGGCCTCTTGCGATGTTTTTGCCCCTGGAGTTCTCTGCAACGCATTCATACAGGCCAGCATCCTCTGGGCGGAAGTATGGGATTTCCAGGACCCCGTTGGACTGGTTGATTTTGATCTTGCCAGGGAAGGGGCTTCCATCTGTTCTCCGCCATGAGATTGAAGGCACTGGACTGAGGCGAGTCAATAAGAAAGGTCAGAGCCGCCTCATGCGATAGCCTCAACATTGTTCACACAATGTGAAAGGGACAGACACACAACAACACAAAAACAAAGCAATTCACGTGAGAGCTGATAGCCATTCATTCAAACATAAAAATAATGTATCTGGGCAACATATTGACATTATGGAATAATACACAAGATTTCAAATGGATCTCTCCAAAATCATTGAAAATTCCCTTCACCTTCTATGAATAATAGTTAATGTGTGGAGCATAAAGGAGCTACATAATGCGTCAGTCATCACTGTAATTTATTGCCATCTAATGTGTACGTATTTGTGGCATCAGCAAGTTCATTCGCGTTGTACAAAGGGACTGGGCTTGCTGCTCCTGAAAAGGTCCTCAGAGGCCTTGTACACGGCTCTCTCGAGGCCGGGACCATAAGCCAGCAGGAAATGAGACTTACTTTCCTAAGGCAAAGCATTCCAGCTTGACTGAAGATCCTTTGGCCACGTGGACCGTTTCCGGAAACTGCACCTCGATCTTTGGCTCATACTCGCCCATCACGGCTGCAAGAGTGGATGGCAAAGGCAAAATGAACAACAGCTTGCTGCTGCTGTTTTTCCTTTGTAATTTTATTTTTGTACTGAATCAGCGCTGTCGACATCACTGGCTGTTCTAATTGTTCTTTAAGGCCTGGTTCCTGTGGTGTGTTGCTGGGGCTAATTGAACGCGTGGGAGGTTCTGCGTTGTGCTGATGGACTGCAGGCTGAGTCTGTTTTTTTTTTTTCACGTAGTCCCGGGTGGGCAGATGTGTACATCCACACATTCTGGTGTTGTCATACAAATCTTTTGTGGTAGTTGTGTGAATCTGTGCAATCTATGTGATGGCTCATGTGCAAATGTGTGTTTATGGGTATGCGTGTCCAGAGCAGTTTTTATGCGTTAGTACACACTAGCAACTGAACTGTTCTGAATTAAAAAAAAGAAATTTGCAATTATTCTTTCAATTAGTCTTGAAAAGGGGGTGTCTTGATAGAAAAGAAATGCCAGTAACTGGTGGTAAATACAATATTTTACAGGAGTCATCTACCAGTGCTGCTAGATGTGTTGCTGTATCACGTTTGTGTGTTTGTGTGTGTGTGTACATTAGTCTGCATGTGTGCATATGACTTTGCATGACTCATAATACAGCTATTGTACAACAGTATATTATGTATATTATGTGCTTCTATAGACAGGTGATAAATTAAAACACATCCACAAGGAAACAGAACAGCTTCAATATGTCTGGTCACAAATTCTCCAGTGTCTGTTAATCTCTTAAGAAGAGAAATTCTTATGGCTTAGAAAATCCCACAGGATCTAATTAACATCATCAAATGTTTGCACTCACTTTGCATTGATAAGGATAGATAAGGACGCAGGTGAACTGGAAAAAGTCTCACAAATTAGTTTCTCATCTCAGTTATTTAGGTTTTTTTTTTTTTAATCACCATTATGTATGCATGTTAGTCCATATGTGGGACTATAAATGCAAGTGTGTATTTGCGTTTGCATGTGTGTGCACTTCTCAAGATTCTATCTCACATGTAAATGCATCCCAGAGCGCATTGACTGCAGCGCAGCTGAGACAGCATGAATTCACAGATGCTAAACAAACACGGCATGCTACACAGCACCGCTGCTATCTCCACCACCTCCGCCTCCGCACCAGCAGATCAGCTGGAGGTCAGCTTTAGGTCCTCACCATCGGAGCGCAGCACCACCGGGGTGGGGGAACTGTACACGGTGCCGTTGGTCATCATGTTCCACACCACACAGGTGTAGTTACCCACATCTGAGGGCTCCACCTTGGCGATGTACAAATTGCCAGTCCGCTGGGACACAAACCGGCGGTTGTCGCGGACCAGAAAACCAGGCCGCCCATTGAAAATCCAAGAATACTTAATCTCTGGGAAAACAAGAACATTGAACAAATGAACTACTCCATCACTGGCAGTGTAACAGGGCAAAGAGTTTATATCCCAATACAGTTGCGGATGACAGTGATTTAGGGTGCATGATTTATTTTACTAAAATAGAAAACTTATATTTGCTTCTCAGTTCAAATTGAGGCAATAAAAATGATAATGAAAGATTGTTCCGAAGACGTTTATATCATACAATCTATCATAAAAAACTATCCATTCCTGTATACCACAGTATACTACGCTTAAACTTGAATTTTTACCACAGTAGAGGATTTGGAAGATTTTAATGAAGTTAGTTTAGACAAACAGCAACATACAAGAAGCTTCACCAGTTGCTAAAGATAAAGATGACTCATTGGCTACATGAATTTTTTTAAAGTTGATATTAATCAAATAAGAAATGTATAAAAACAAACAAAAAAAAAACCTATTAACTCCCATGGTCCCATTGAAACATATTTTTTTAATCCCAATGTCACTGTGCAATATCAATTCTATTATTATTATAACTAATATATGTTTTTAGTAATAACACATTTACCCACAATTTAATACAACCGTGTCATAAATAAAGAATAAATAAAATGTTAATAAATTCTATTTATTAATTCTATGGCATTTATCAGACACCCTCATCCAGAGCGTCTTACAGTCAGTAGTTACTGGGACAGTCCCCCCCTGGAGACACTCAGGGAGTCTTGCCCAGGAGCACAATGGTAGTTAGTGGGGGTTGAACCTGTGTCTTCTGGTTCATAAGCGAGTGTGTCAACCACTAGGATACTACCACATTTTGATGAAGACGGAAAATGCTTAGACAATTAAACTAATTCTGAACACTTCTGACACTTCTTAAAGATGGTAAAATACAAAAGTTCAAAGGAGTGCTTTTATAATGCCAGCAGTGTGGGGGTTGTTCACTAGTGTTCACAAAGTTTGCGTTGTTCTCACAATTTGTATAATAAATGATGTATGCACATTTTAAACTCTGTTTATGGAAAAATATTAAAGATTGTGTTGTAGGTGATAGAAATAATTGCACAATGACAAAAGTTAGTTTCCCCTTTTCAAGATACAGATAACTACCAGTTGTTTTTTCTTATCTTCATCCTGAGTGTGCTGGACCTTATACTAGCAAACAAGCTCCACACTGGTTGAACTGCGCTTAGCATCAGGTCAAAGTGGTTTAAACACCAATCCAAATTCGATCCCTACGTACCTTAAACCCCCAGTCTAATTGTCAAACTGAGAAGAGAGAGAAAGCCAGATTCGATTGAATCTGTCCTATCACCCTTAAATCTACAGTGGCTCGTTTTGTGCATCCTATCAATGCTACCCCACTGCCTTTCCATTAGCAGGAGCTGGGCTTGTGTGATGGAGCACCGATAGGAAAGGATGACAATTCCTCTATCTGTGCTGCATTTACACCATGTTGAGTACAGAAACCCTTATGTATTTTAATCATTCATAAGGAACATAAATGTCACAATCATTTGCTCAGCAAACATTAACGGTTACGATTCCTCTGTGCAAAATAGACTTCAATGAATAGCATTTCCATATTGAGTGTATTGCAGGTCTTCGACTCTATGTGCGCTGTATGGAATAATAACTAATGGAATAATAAAAAATATTCCAGCCTACTGAAAGCCTCAGTGCTACTTGCAACACGCAATGATGCTCCGATGAGTGCAGCCATGCAACAAACATCATACAGTAAACAACATGCTGCAAATGTGAGAGGCTGCTGCTAGAAATAGAATTATGGGAAGGATGATTGCTCATTTCTAAGCCCACACCAGTTTCCCGTGTTCCTGGTTTGAATACGAAGGGGTGAACATAATACCCATGCCGATGATCTGACCTACACTGCATTTTCAATCAGGCCCCCTTCTCTTCCCGCCGTATTAGAACGGATTACTTTTCTTAATCTTCGATGGTTACGTTCCATCAACATCCTGTGTTTGCCGAGACTGTGGAGTAATGTGAACCTTCGGAAATGCTATCTCCATCTGGACCGTGTCCCTTTTGTCCTGACAGCCCTTTGTCTTGGTGGGCTCCTCTTAATGAGCAGCAGAGAGCAGTGGGGTCTGGGGACATCAATGTCAAATTACCCAGCGCTTATTAGAAGGCAGGGGCAGTAAGGGCGAGGTTGGGGTCTCAGTGACGGGAGGGCGACAGTGATCAGGAACACATTATGTCCTAAATCCACCCCCTATTACACTGTGTGGACAGTGTGAATTCCCAGAAGCCACCCTGGGAAGAAAGCGTTGAATTAAAACCATTAAAGTGGAAGTCAAGGACGAGTGACAGGCTTACGATGATCAGAAAAGGGGTTCTGTTAACGCTCTATACTCAAGCGGCTTTGGTCTCAACACAGCTGAAGACCTTCAGGAAATGAACATCCTGACTCCCAAACAGAGAAATATTTCTTCTCTAGTCTATTTTATAGAAAGGAACAGCCATTTTCTACATAAACCACCAGTCACACCTCCTCTGTGGAGGCCATGGTGACAGACAAGAAAAGAAGTCAGCAGAGAAAGTTTTTGTTTATAGCACAACCTGTATTATTAATATTTTATAGTTTTGAGTTTTAGAATGTAAAATCAGGAAGAACGTAAGAGAGACCCATGAGTAAATAAGTATGTTGAAATTTTGGGATCCATTCAGTGAGCACGACAATTTGGGAGAAGAGCAGTTAAAACAATGCTAGAATCATATGATCCTAAAGAAAAATCTATTACATATCTAATCATTTGTTTGTTTCATGCTACAGTAGTTTTCTTAAATTCATCGAGACCTTTTTTTTTTTAAGTCAGCAGAGGCAGCAGCTTCACAAATGTTGTTTTTTTAATCCTCATCTAGATTCAATGGAGTCCAGTGAGCAACCCAGCTTGTCCAAAACTAATATTATTTTTCTGAAAAAAAAAAAAGATTTTGCTCTCAAGATATATGTGTAGACAGGATTTAAATTATATAAGTCATGATATGAAGAGTTTTGCACATTTTTAAATTTACAGTGTTCATTCTCACTGTCTGTTTCTACTCGCAGCATGTGCAACTAGAGACATTTGTTGTTGCGCTCATTCATGATTTATTGCATCACATATTATGGTATAATGTATTTATTTTTCCCCCATTTCAGTGTTGGTGTTAAGTATCGAGTGGAACTTTGTATTTTCAATAGTTACTGTATTACTGCATGTCCATACCTACAGTGAGTCAATTTTATATGTACATGAAGTGCACAATAATTCAATAAGTAAAACAGCAAAGAGTGTAGGCTGTGGGCTTTTTAGGTATTAGGTAGGTAAAAAAAAAATGGCCAAACTATTTCATTTGAGCCCAATGTTGTGTTTATGACTTCACATCATACTGAACACACACTGAACAATGAAAAACATATTTTTCATTGTGTAACAGTGTGTGTACACCCAGAACAGTGTGTTTACACCTCACTCTAATCAGATCACCGCAAAAGTTGAAGTGCCTGCTTGTCATCGAAACCAATTTTCAGTCTACAGCACCACTTACCCGCTTGCTCTAATACTGGCCATTATACCTGCTCTCCTTACTTCAATCATGGGTAACTAGGCGTCTCTTTAAAACCGGTGTCACCTTGAGACGCAGCCAGAAAGAGCAGAATAAAAAGCTTAAGCCCCACCGCATATATGACGTCGGCTCCGGGCAAAAAAAAAAAAGGCGAAGGGAGGGAGCAAGCGAGCAGGGGAGAGCCGTGGGGCTTCACACCCAGATGAGTGCTGATGGATATGGGCTGAGCTGGAGACGTTAAGTGGGAAAATGGGAAGCGCCGGCGTGAAATTGCGCCGGTAGCGTGGCTCGGCGGCGGGAGTGCAGGGCACTTTGAGGGCCGGCTAATCAGCAGCGCGCAGATGCAGAGCTGCCACACAGCTGTGTGAGGAGGATAACCCACCACCGACTTCAATTACGCGCCCATACCTGCTCTTCCTTTTACCCTGAAGAAAAGACGTATGCTATCTGTCTAAACAAAGATACATCTAGCGTGCACTGTGTATGAGTTGTAAAATGTTGTTATATTGAACACATCGTTCATGTTTTATTGGCATATCCTTGAAGAGTCCGATTAAAAATTACATTGGAACGCATGCACCCTTCTGTTCATTCAGCTGGTCTTTCTTCTTTTGGACCTTGGCTCCTTGTGGTGCTTGTGACATATGCACTCATTTAATTGCTGATCATCAGGAAGCATTTCTGATCGATGTGTGAATTAAGGATGAATAGATCCCAGGTCTAGTTATAAACCTAAAAAGCAAGCACCTAACACAAAGTTGCTGTTCATGCGCCTAAGGCATTTAACCCTATGATTGTCCAGGGAGGGACTCTCAAAATAAGTATGTAGGAATCAGTATGGCTCACAACCATCAGGAAAAGGAAGGAGAAGAAGAGAGTAGTCATCCTAAGATTTGCAGCAAATTGAATAATGATTCAATTCAGACTGTGTATGAGGTCTGACATAGATCGCGGCCAGAAGAAGGAATTAAATGAAGCCAAAGAAAAAGAAGAGCTGGGAGCAAATCAGAGACTGAACAGTCGTACCTCCAGAGTGAGGGGGTGGTCCACATAGTAGAACTACCGCCTGACCTTCTCTTACTGACACAGCACTCCTGGGCTTGCTGCTGAAGCTCCGCAGATCTGGAGGGATGCAAACACACAAAGGGCCTCCATTACTTTTCATTAAGTGCTGCCATGCCTCCGCACCAGGGTGGAATGAGCTTCATTTGGGACCAAAACCTTTTGAAATACCATGGCGGTCCCAAAGGGGGGGGCAGGCAAATATCATCCACAATAAAGTCATCACTCATTTAATTCTGCCATTTGTGTAAGCTTTTTAATCACCCATCTACCACAGAAAAAGGCTGGAACTTTTCTGCCAGCCACATTTATACAGCAGAACACATAAATTTATAGATTTATGTGCTCAGTAGACAGTACAGTACAGCAGAGCACACAACCTCATGATGCCACAAAAAAGCAATTCACAGGACTCATTACTCTTCTGTCATTGCCACTTCCAACTTTTGCCATCAGGCAAAAGATATAGAGCAATTAAAACCTGGACAGACCGCCTTAAAAAATAATTTTCTTTCCAAAAGCAATCTAGACTCTAAACTAATCCACATTTGTCTCCATATATCTCCATAAAATGTGCAATGCAACCTCAATAGGTGAAGTAGGGTGCAATATTATCACACAATGTGCAATCCACTGTAAAAATCCAGTGCAATTTGTATTTTTGTACTTGTATTTTTTTACAATTTAATTAGTATATATTATGTTTATTACAATTTTATTTTATGCCTCACTGAGTCGACTGCACCTTACAATTTGTTGTTCCTTGAGAAGTGACAATGACAATAAAGATTTATCGTACCTAATCTATCTTACCATATAAAGATGTTTCAAAATATTGCATAAGCATAATTTTAATCATTTCACTTAATTTGCTTTGATGAGGTTTAGCTTTTCAGGGAATCCGAGCGATTTCATAGAAATCATTAAAGCATAAATACTTCAAAGACAGCCAAATGCATTCATGCATAAGGAAGAACAGATTGGCCATCAGATGTCCAAAATGTTCCGCTGAGAAATTTAAGTGAAAATGCTTCTCTGCTTGGGAAATGTAAACATGTTTGCATCCTTGGTAGAACCATGATCATGGCCTCGGAAGATTAGGATAAATCAGAGAACCTGTCAAATGCACTTTAAACATTCCTCTACTGAACATTCATTGCACCACAGTTACTGTATTTTAATAAAAGTAGAAATCTAGACATCAGTTGCCAAACGATCAGAGTGTAGTAAAGCGCGGTCAAATTGAGCCCCAAAGCACGGCGAAACTGACGTTGTTTCTACTCACAGGCAAACTCCACTCTGGCCTCGCGGCTGACAACCGTTCCAAAGGGATTGGCGGCGATGCACTGGTACACCCCATCGTGTTGTGTTGCCTGTGGGTTACTGATCAACAGGTTGCCTTCCACAAGGCTGTAGCTGGCGTCAGCGTTAATGCCAACCTCTCGCCCATTGAATTTCCACCTGAAAGCGGCTCGCAAAAATGATCAGCATCATTGTAATTAATTTGTCTTCATTGTCAGACGAAGAAAATTTGCAAACCCAGACTGATTAGAATGGCCAACTTAATACAGCTCACCTATAATTAGGAGGAGGATTGCCTTTAGCTTTGCAGTTGATGAAGACCTTGTTGTCGTCTGAGCTTAAAGGGAAAATGCTGTCGCTCGGCTCCTGGGTGAAGACGGGCCCGTGTTGGGTGTTTTTCTCTGAATGAGGAAACATAACTGTTTTTAGTCACATGAACTAAATCAGGTTAGTACAGGCCGACTTGCTAAATTTCTGATAATGTGAAAACAAGAGATGTTATCTAACAGAACATGTTAGCGAAAAAGTAAGGTTAGCATACAGTACAGTATTTGTTTGGGTAGCTAGTTTTTTTACACAATGCTTTGATGAGTCTATATGATTTAGTTTAATTCAAAAACAGTAACACCATGTGACAATTCAGAGTCAAATTTGACTAACTATTATGATAATAATTATTTATATAAAATTGAAAGTGAAGAGATTGTCATTGTGAAACACTGCAGCAGAGCACACGGTGACACCACGAAATGTGTCCTCTGCTTTTAACCATCACCCTTGGTGAGTCATGATCCGGTCCGAAATGGGGGTTACTCCGGTCCAGGATCCGGTCCGGAGTTTCATTGTTGTCCTGTGTAATGTTCCCTAATCGTTTTCACCTGTGTTGATTGTATAAAGCTGCCCTGTTTGTTTCTGTTCGCCGTCAGGTCTTTAACGTTATGTTCCATGTTCACCAGTGTCTACGTCTCGGATGTCTCCCCTGTCCTGTGAGTCACCATTAAACCCCTGTTCCGTGATGTCAGGTGAAAGCGTCCTTCATTCCTCGTCATTCCTCGTCACTCTTCGTCCTCCTCTCCGTTCACCCGCCGCGTCATGCCCGCATGGATGTGACATGGTGAGCAGTGGGCAGCCATGACAGGCACCCGGGGAGCAGTGTGCAGACCGGGATTCAAACCGGCAACAGTCTGATTACGGGTCTGTTTCCTTACCCGCTAGGCCACCACTGCACCAAGTACATGTAAATACATGTACATGTTAGTAAAAGTACATGTAAGTACATGACCAGGATGCTCAAGTTTTGGTGGCCAGGGGATTGGGGGCGTGAGAGATCTGCCCATGCACTCAGATTCCCTCCGTTATTCATGGAACACGTGCTTGATTTATTCGTAAAACACGCTGTAGGCGTGCAATTTAGTTAGTAATAAGATTTCTTTAGTGCGATAAATGTTATTAATTTGTAAGCGTGAGAAGCGTCATGTCTGAGTGTGTGAGCATGTGAACTTTTTGAAATGCATGTGTCTCACGCTCAATGCGCGAGACTTGAGACCCGGTACATGGCCTTGGTGTGCATGTTCCCACTATACTTCTATACTTCTATTTAATTTAGATGAATTGTCAGTGTTTGCTGGGGTTTTTTGACAGTTAACTGTTACATCACATTGATATTTTGCCAAATATGAAAGATCATCTCATGAAATTGCTAATGATGATGACAACAATTTGCAGAGCAGTTATTAAGGTAAGCAGAGGCTGTTCTAAAGAATCCGATTCCTCAAACTAACTTTTTCAATGCTTCAAATAGGATTTTATTCAGAATAGTATTCATAGCCTCCATACAGCTACTTTTGATTGGTAACGTATGTCATTTAATAACAATAATTCACAAAAGAAATTTAAACAATAAATGTTCTTTTTTTCATTTAGAACCCATGTACAGTAGAAATGATTATCTCCAAAGTGAAAAGGCAGTACTTCACAGCAGGCAGCGTGAAGAGTAATTAACAGATTACGGATACTGTGCATATTCACTCGCACAGTCTCGAACACGCTCTGACAATCCATGCAGAAATGGCTTTTCTTTTCCTCCTGGACTTGAATTCAAATTGACTTTCTCTCTTTCCTCTCCCGTTCTGTCTTTTCTTTCTTTTTTTTTTTTTTTTCTGGCAGACCCGAGACAGGCATGGTAGCCCTGTCAGGTCTGTTATGTCGGCAAGCTTCTGCCAAAACACCAATTCACTGAACTAATTAGCCCATGTTGAGGTAATTACTCCGGTGAAATGCATAATTTCTTAAATGGATAAACACGGGGCGCGGAAGTTAACCGTGACCACTGTCGTAACAGACGCTTTCTCTTCAGCGTTGATTCCTCCCCCACAGCATCTTGCTGTGCGGAAATCACCTGTCTACGCTCACGTGCAAGATAATATTCTTTGTCACAGGTCTCCAACCTTGACGGGGACAAAAATGAAAGGCTCCAATCTCCCATATCGAGCTAATGAAGAGGATTGCCTTAGGTGAGCGCCTCCCTTCGTCGGCTCTGTCAGGATGGTGGTATATTTTCCTCTCTTTAAATGAAGCAAATTAATGATCCATTAAAAGTCTGACTGCACAGCATGGGAAATGGAGTCTTTCGTGTGACTTTTACGGCAACTGAAAAAGTCCACATTAACCTCTGGAGTGGGTGCATTTAAATTTACAGTGCTTACGGAGCATTCATGTGAACGTAATGCTAACATCATTCATTCCTTTTCGTCAAAAGCGCATTGAGTGAATTTGCCATAACCTGCCTAGCAGACATTCAACAAGCCTGAGAAAAACAGACAGCGTGTTCAGTGCTTGTGAAAAATTAGTGTCCGACCATCACTTCATTGGAATTTTTGTCATTGTGACACACAGCAAGCACAGCAAATGGTGCACACAATGAAATGTGTCCTCTGCTTTTAACCATCACCCTTGGTGGGCAGTGGCCAGCCTTGACAGGCGCCCAGGGAGCAGCGTGTGATGACGGCGCTTTGCTCAGTGGCGCCTCAGGACCTTGGCGTGTCAGGATTCGAACCGGCAACCTTACAATTACTGGTCCGCTTCCTAGTTCGCTAGGCCACCCCTGTCCTTTAATCACGACACCTGTTACAGTACCTACCTCAGCTCTGTCTTTAAAACTCAATGAACTTTAAATACACTTGAGACTCCTCTAATTTTTTACAACAATTAAAAAAACCCATAAATAACTTATTTAGGATAAATAGATTAACATAATATTGTTTTTACTATCCTTTAGTAAAAGGACTTTCAAGATTATTTAAAGTGTTTAGAAGTAAATTAAGAACCCATAAAAATGAATTGCTGCTCCCTCAGGTAATGATGTAAGGTTGGAAAAAAGACATTAATTTCTCCTTTCTGTGAATAAGTGAAGTAGGTTATACAGTATATCTTGAAATATGCTAACCAAGAACATTTCTGTGAAAAGTAGATAAAACAATAGCTAGTTAATTTTTTTTCCAATCAAGTAATCAACAGTAATAAATTATATACTTTTTAATCTGTTAAACATTTATTGACTAGTCTTTTCCTCCTGTTAGTGTCTGTACTCTGTACTAGTGTACTAGTAGTTTATGATATGGTTTGCACATTTAATTTAATACAAATGGAATTAAATCTTCAAGTCAACATAATTCTTAAAAAATTCTTATTCAATATCTTACCACCTTTAAATTAATAACAAAAATAAGGATATTCAAATCTTAACAGTCACCTTTTATGAAAAGATTACATACATACAATCTTGGAGGATGAATCCAAACTTGTGTTCCTTTCTACTTAAATCTACTCTAATTCTATATGCGTAATGTAAATTAAAAATCGAAAGCCAACTTGGTCAGCTATCTGGGGCCATATCTATGTCTTAAGAAGACATCAGACAGGACTAGAAGAGGCAATCCAGCTCGGACTGTATAACAAGCAGCAGGAACCAAAATCAGAGCAATCGGGAGCCACCCTTGGCCTCTGATCATCCATGGAGACAGTGTCTGTTACTAATGCACCACAGGTGAATACGTTATATCTGTGCTGGTCTCGCTGTTCCACATTTTCTGCAGTTGTCAGAACACTGCAAGATGCTTGTATGCTTAGATCACTAAGGAGAGCTTAGCCAAAACATTTAACTTTGCGAGGCATTAATTGTAACTAACCTGTAATTTACCTGTGTTAATCATATAAAAAAGATGTATTTTATATATGCAAATATGAGGGCAAAAAGATGTCTGTTTAAAAAATCATAAAATGTCATGTTCAAATCTATACTGTTCTTTATGAGGGTAACCAATTGTTCTGATATATTGCATATGGTCATGCAAAATTATATAGGCGTGTAGTCTAGTATACAGTTTTTTGCACCATTAAATATGGAGTTCCACAAGGTTCAGTGCTGGGCTCCTTATTAATCTCATTATGCATGCAAACTAATTTGGCATGGAGTAAAATGTCTCTGTCAAGCCACACGAAGTTCTCCACCTTTCTAAGTCTTTTTCTGGTGACTTGTTTTAAAGGAGCGAGATGTGGAATAACAGAACTAAAGGCTAAAAGGCTAAATCATAACCGGAGAGCATCCCATTGCAGACTGACACTCATGCAAGTCATCTGTTGTTACCTGCCTAGAACATACCTCTATGGACTTCAACAACAAAACTAGATTCCGCAATATGCTGACAATTTCTGGATTTAGTTCAGAGTTCACTAGGAATGCGGCCTGACACGAACAACCCAGGCTAAACCAGTGCTCACCAACTTTTGTCAGGTGAGGAGAAAACATGAATTAACATAAGAAATGATGAGAGCCAACATGACACATTGTTCCAAAACGCAAGACACAAGTAATCCACAGTGTTTGTGCAAGGATACAACATGAACAAAGCCATGGTTGCAACTGTCTAGACTGTTGAAAGGAAAACCAGAACTGCAAATACAGTATGAAGTGAACCTTCTGTAAAATGCAACCCTTTGATATTTCATCACCAGGACTGATTTATCACCAGGCTGAACTCAGTTCTGCTGGATGAAGATGGCTTTCTACTGCTGATGCAACAAGTTGCACAATCTTAACTTATGCACACACTCATTTTCTACGCATTACATAAAACATATCTGAACATCGCTCAGCAGAACAGCTCGGGGACAGTTTATTCATTCTGAGCACATGTGACAGGACGATTTATGTCTCCACAGGAGGTCTCATTCAAACAGCATGATGCTTATTTTAAGATTGAAGAATGAGAGGAGGTAAAGAGACCAACACTTCCCCTGAGTGGAGCCTATGCAGATCAAGAGTGTTGCATCAAAGGTGACTTACCTGCAAGACAGTCCTTGAGTGACAGAAGGATTAATAGTTCCCATGGCAACAACATCTTCATTTTCCAAGGTCAAATATTTTCTCTTTTTCCCATTCACTTGTCAGGGAGCGATGTTTCCTAGTGTGGATCCTGTTCTTTTATCAGAGTCTAGGGAAATAAAGTAAGGAAAAAGGCAGAGTGTGAACACAGCAGCCGTATTGCAGTATACACTGATGCCTGTTGATAAAGTGAGATAAAGGAACTTGGAGAAATACATGCATCAGGAATACATTAATAATTCATTTATCCAAATAAGAGTGGAGCTAGGATGCAGTGCCATTGGGGCAGCTTGCACTTCATCCACTGGAGCTGATTTCAGGCATATACACTCCACAACTACAGCTGCTCCCAAGAGCAAGTCAAGGGAATATATATATCTGTGGCTTACAGCAGACTGCAACCATGTTTGGATTTCTCTAACAGTATTGGTTCAACATTAGGTGGAAATATGCACATTGCATTTAAAGATGTTCACACATATTTATCACGCCATATACCACAGGAAGAGATTATTATTATCAGCAAGAGGCTATATACTTTTAAAAGGCTAGAGAATGTGATGGAGCAGCATGGCATATTAAATCAACCATCGACTCTCTCTGGGGGATTGGAGGGGGTGGTGGTAACTGGAGAGAGAAATACATCAGTTCAATTCATTCTGCAGCCAATCGGGTCCTTTTGTACACTAGGGTGGTGGCATGGCCATTAGGAGATACAAAGATAAGAAATAATAACCTAACAATGCAACAGTGGGATTGCAGAGCATTAACGTATATTTATAACCATTAGATATTTATACTAACAATCAAATTTTGATGTATATACCAGACAGCAACTGTTATTAGGCTCCATCCACAATCAATGATTTTTTTTCTAAAATGGGAAAATTTGGTTTTGCATCCACATGGAGTCGATGTGTCTCTTTTCCACGTATTTGTGAATACGCTGACATTTTAGCCCAATCTATACGCCTAAATGTGTCATACATACAACAATGGTGGATAACATGTTTGTGATTATGCTGCAGCTGCAGAAGATCATAAAGCTCCTGCATGAAATCCTCTCTACAGTGCGCATTTCTAATGAAAAGATGAAGCTGGAGAAAAACGACGTGTTTAACTCACCGCGGAGGAGAACTAGACAGCAAACAAGGAGAGCACATTGGGTTGAGAGCTGGAAGTTACAGTGCCACTTAGAGGTGTGGGGGAGGGTTAAACTTTTCGGACCACTGTCTGTGTTGATAATGAAATTTCAGATCATTCTCCTGTGTAGATGCAAGATTTTTAGAAATTGAAAACCCTTTTTAGAGAAAAGTGGTAATTTATTACAGTGTACAATGTAATAAATTGTCCAATGAACAATGTAATACAATGTCCTATGCATGGTGATTGCTAATTAATGTAATTAAACAGAATTCTTAATTTGAAGTGCTAACAATTTGTTTATAAAAGCAGTAAAGTTGGTCTTCTGGGTGTCAGAAAACAAATTTCACCAACAAAAAAGGTTTGCTTGGTTGTGTACTTTTTATTAGTACTATGTAATATTTTAATGTTTAAAACTCTTACATGGTTAAAACATACACAGAACCAGTCATAGACTTGCAAGACAGAAGCATATCTATATATATATAGACAAGTGGCTTCAGAATGCGCTATTGGGGATAAAAGCTCTCGATCATAATTGTTCTGCTGTAAGGTGGATATAAGTTAATTCTTATCAATTAACCACATCCATATCTGTTTAATTATGCTTGTTAATTTAGATGTGATATTAGAAAAAAATCCCAATTGGTCCTGTTGATGTTTGACCCTCAATTAAGCAGCAAAATCGTGTCTAATGATGTTTGACATATCAAAATATATCTCTAAAAAAAAATTATGTTTTTAGGATGATCTTACATTGACCTTACAAAAAATAAATAACTGCATCACAGGTGTGACCAGACTGCCACATACACGCTAGCATGAATGCTCTTTGAAGGAAAAGCTGAAGGAGCTGTCAATCAAATGTCACTTGAAGACAGCGATGAATCATTCATGTCACTGAAGTGAAAATAAAGATGTTCTACGGTGAATCTCCTGGGGAAAGTGATCCGATGAGTCAAGTTCACAACCGGGTCCTACTTTCTGCAACTCTACAATCCCATGACGCCCAGGAATATGAGAATGTTTTTCCTTTATTATATGGAATCCAATAAGGAATGGGGCCTAAAAGCACTTGACAATGATGCCTTTGATCAATATTTCAAAGAAAAAAAAAATCCCTCCCACACCATTAATGTAGGTGTTCTTAGACATATGGTGCTAGAAATGAAAGAATGTATTAGGGGGGAAGTGAAGAGTACCAGCCAGCGGAGAAAAATGGAACCTGAGACAGAGGGGAAAGATTATATTAGAAGTGATTGATTATGTTCTTCCATCATCTACTCAGAGGATCTGGGACCCTGACCTTCTGTCCTCCATCTTCTGAGTCACTATCGATTCGAATCACATTTTTTAACCTCTTGTCTTTTGTTTGTCACTCTCCCCACAGGCTTGCAATGAGTCTCAATCAAGCACAGAAGACAAGTCAATAACTGGAAATTTGCTTGATGTTTTATGCAGTTGATGAATTGCCAATGAATTTTGCACACAAAACAATGCCTAATGGCAAATTATATGAATTTCTTCCTACTGAGGCTGGGCATACACTGGTCTACACTACAGTTGACAGGTTTTCAAACTCACCGCAGAGTTTACATCAATGAGTTTATGTTCACATTGTGAGGCGGGTTCTATTGATCGCTTAATTAGATAAACGACCTACAGTCCAGTGTTTTGATAGACAGAATGCCTGACATCTCAAACCTTTTGGTTTGCTGGCAAGTAGCTTAGTAAGTCATTTTCTGCAAGACCTCAATTGTCATCAGTTGGCATGCATTAGAGGTCACAAAGCCATTCAATCCACATCTACAACCGCATCTAATTATTATTAAAGACCGGGTCAGCTGACATACTAGATTTATTGCACAACTGACTATAAAGTTTAGACATTGGAGTAGAGCAGTAGTACAGTCATGCGGTTTTGGTTCTACTTTTTGAATATGAATGTCATGATTTGTCAAAAAATTGGACTGGCATGACATAAGGGTTGATGAATCATATGTCATGATCTGGTCCGGCAGGGGCTACTCTGGGTCCGGGATTCGGACTGGAGTTTCATGTTTGTCCTGTGTTTGTCCTGGTTGTTTTCACCTGTATATGATTGTATGAAGATGCCCTGTTAGTCTCTGTCCGCCGTCGGGTCATTGTTGTCTCCCCTGTCCTGTGCACCATGTATTAAACCCCTGTTTCGTGCTGTTGTGCGTATGCGGCCTTCTTCCTCGCCATGTCCAGCCATCGTCCCAGATCTACTGCCTCGCCATGTCAAACCAGCGTGACATCATAGGTTTTGACCAGATATGGATAGGATTTCTAAATTCAAACAGCATGTACATGACTGTCTTTATCTGCATACATATCCCTATGTTCTTAGTTTATACAATACTGAAACGAAAGTTTCGGCTGACTAAAATGAGACATTTTGGACCTTTGGGATGGCAAGCGGGTTACTGCAATCCATTTCCAGTGGTTGTTCTAACAAGCCCCAGAAGATCTGGGTCATTAATGTTCCTTCTTGAAAAAAAAAGATCAATGTTAATTTGCGTCCATTCCAAGTGAGCTGTCTTTCTTGTCTTCTCACGGGGAGGACACAAATGTCATAAAAGTGTCACATTGAGGAGACAGACCTGCAAGCTGAAGGCAGCCATGATTATGCGCATCAACAAACTACAAAGGGCTGGTTCCCATATAGAGCTCTATCTCTGTCAGATAGTGCCGCTCCATTTTAATGATGCATGGGTCCTCTGCATCCTTGGGGAGGACGTGTTTCCTGGTCACAGTCCAGAAATTTAAAGTAGTTTCTCATGATCCCCATGATTAATTTAGATAGCTGAGAAAAAATACAATGGTAATAATTCTTGTGCCCAGTAGACAGTGGTCGCAGGTGCCGCAAATACCAAGTGGGATGAATCCAAGCTAATGGTGCCTGCAAGCAAAACGATCTGTCAGGGATAATCCCTAATAATGCTGTGGCATGGATAATGTGCTTCGCCCCGCCACTGGCTTCAGATGTTGCGATAGCGCCGCCGAAATTATGCAGCGGCGCGGATATTGACACAGCTATCCACTGCATGCTGCCACATTGATAGATTGCTTGTTTGTTCCATATTAGTGATACGTGTTGTGCGGTTGTACTTTTAAAGTGACAGCGATGCATTGCGTCTGCTCGGATACAGCACAGTTGGGCACTAGCTGTGTTTTATATCACGGTTATTACTCACCTGTAGCTAGTGCGGTTCTGAAACTTTGGTTTATTGGATGCCCAGCAAAAGAAACTCAGATAGATGCTACATCTGTTACCAAGCATTAATAAAGTGCTCTGTAAAAATAATCTCAGCCATTCTTTCAGTTTGGTTTGTTTGTTTAACACGATCTACATCAATGAAAGTTTATTGCGATCTTTCAGAAAACAGGCCGCTTTGCAAGTTTTCTATACTGTGGCTTATTTTGCCTTTACACTAGGTACACAAAACTATTTTCCATGAATTCTTCCATGAAACAACACTCAAGACACCACATTTGTCTCAATGCATGACAAAATAAGCTTATGGGCACTGTTTTGGTGATCTGACGGAGATATTCAGTACACCACACATCCAGTGTCACACATCTCCAGTGCAATATGTGTATATCTACCGACTATGTACATATCTTTTATGTATATACCGACATTTTTTTTATTTGTACAACTTACATTGCCTGTTTTATTTTTTAGGACAATGTATTTGCTTATTTGTGCATTGAACTTTTATATTACAGTGGACATGTCCTATTATTTTTTGCTGCTCTTATCTTGTACTGTTCACTTCCTGCCGTGACAATGTAAATTTCCCACTTGTGGGACTAGTAAATAAATTATCTTATCTTATCTGATGCATAAACATTTCTTGGGCATGTCCAGGTCCATTTTGCTGCAGACCTGCAATTGCTGCAATTGCAGGGTGGGGAAAAAATTATGTTGTATCTCCCCTATTTATTAAACAGTGCATCTTGTGTGGAACATGTATTAAAACCAATCGGAATTGCCAGACACATCGTCTTTAAAAGGCAGAGGCACTGCTATTATGATGGTGTGTTTACCTGAGTAACAGTGGAAATGGACCTGCTTGGAAGGGTAGCACAGTTCTGCCTAATTAGAATGAGGTATGTTGTATGTATGTCCAGCCTGGCCAAGGATATCCAGCAGAATCCATACCACTGCTGTTTTCACCTGTCACCTGTACCTTGAAGCCAATACAAGCGTCTAAAACACAACGCTTGAATAATACTTTTATCACGCTTTTACGTCCTTTAGGCCGTAGAATGGCTTGGGGTGCTCTGTTTTGTGCGTGTTCTCTTTTAGGCTGTCTGCTGGGGGGGAGGAGATTTGGATTTACAGCTCCACCCACCAATTCCCTCGTCAACTGGCAGCCAATCAACGCACAGGACAGAGAACTACATAAGGACCATTCCAGCCACCATTCAGGGCTCATTGTTGTGGAGCCGGAGGAGGAAGCGAGAGGAGAGGTTTGGATTGTGTTAGAGTTGGATAAGAGTTGTTGTGTGTTAGTGATTAGTGTGGTTAGTTGTGGCTTTGTTGTGTAGTTGTATTGTCTCTCCTTTCATGGTGTGTTGTCCTCCTGTGAATTGTGTTGTTGTGTGTTTAGCACTTTTGGTTTGGTTTGTTGTTCACTGCTCACTGTAAATAAAAGCACAATATTTCACTTGGGCTTGGTATCTGTGTCTTCCCACTGCACCCATTCCCCTCGTTTGTTGTCGCGTCTCCTGACCCCTAGACAGGGACGTGACAACGCACAACTGTTTTTACATCAAAGCTCTCGGACTTACCTCTTGCTTACATGCATCCATTTAAACTACTTTAAAAAAAGAAAAAAAAAAATTTACATTACAGTAAGGAAAATTATATGCAAATATATCTTTGTTGCTATCAAATATGAAACAGCTTTGTACAAAACCCAGCATGCCTTTGGGCACCATAACCAAGACAAAGTTTCAACAAATGGGCCTTCTCTCTACTTGCTTAATGACGTAAGTGGCATTTTAAATGGCTATTTTCTTCCTTCTTCCTTGCACAAGTCACATCAAAAGGTGCTTAGTGGCTTCTGATAGAAATGCACATGTCTAATGGTTCATACATAAAGCATTATGAATGAGAACTATTAAAACCATAATGACAGCAAAAAAGGACAATAAAAAAACGGAACCTCCAGAGTTGTCTGTTTGTGGTTCCGGAGCATTTGTTCTGAGGTCTCATGCCCCCTCAGATCAAACCCTGGTGAATGAGGATCAATGCAGGATAACCACAAAATAGCCTACGGCATGGGCTTCACAGCTTTGAAAGTATTCTGGCGTGAAGTTTGCCACATCACCGCCTCCATCTCATCACTTTTGCTCTCCATTCAGAAAACATGTCTATTGTAATGTTTGGTTTTATTGCATAGGTCAGCAGATTAGCCAGTGTCTGGATTCTTTGAGTTAAATATTTAAAAGATTACAAGCTAAAAAGTTTTTTTTTTTTTTTTTTTTTACAGGAAGTGGGTTCTATAAAAGCTGTAGTCACAAACTATATGAAAAGAAACAGTGAAATCATGGAAAAAGTGAATTACGAGGGCCATTCCTCCATAAAAAGCTACACCACAGAACAGTCCACATTGATGGATGGTCCTCATAACTGACTGCAGGATAAAATAGAAGTGTTGTTAGGTTCATATAATGCCCAATTTCAAACTGTCAGGAGTTTTTCCTCTCCACAGAGATGTTAAATGACAGAAAAATGTCTGTTGCCAAAATATTAAGCCTGGTCTTCTGAAAAGGGATACATCAGAGGTGAAATGGTGGAATCTTGTTTCTACCCTGAGCATGCATATCCTGAGCAGGCATTCCAAAACCACCCCTCCTTCTCCTTCTTAAAACTGTATTAACACATTTTTTCACAATTATATTACAATCATAATAGATATAATACTTATAAAATTGCATTATCATCTATGACTGTGCACCCTGGCCTGGTCATTAATTCCATGATGAGCATTAGAAGGATTTTATAAAAGATGCACAAATAGGAGTTTGATGTTGGAAATGATAATATGCTAACATAAAGAATGGCAGCTGCTCAACATCAGCCTGGGCAGGGAAGGCTAATCCGTTATTTGCATGCACTCTCACACTCTGACAAGGAGCAATTTACAAGAAAACACCACCAAATTCAGGGAGTTTTTTTTTTGGTTGTGGCCTAGGGGAGTCACCCATATAATAAGATGTTACAAACACTAATAAGGGGTTCACAAAGCAGATACCCTGCAAAAGTGTATTTGAACAGTTCAAGTATTTAACTGTTTATCATTCTTCATAAAAATAATGTAAAAAAACTGTCATTTTGGATTTAAATTTCATTAAATTGCAGTATATTCCAGTATATGTTAATTGAGTGGATGCCAAGCAAAATTGTAACCAAAAGGTTGCGGGTTAAAATCCCAAAGTGGACCCCATTAAGCAAGGTACTGTCTCCACACACTGATCCCCAGGTACCTTTCATCACTAAGGATTAAATGCAGAGGGCACATTTAAATGTGTGCACCCTGCCGTGCAGTCGCTTTCCCTTTAAGATGTGCTCTCTAGGAGACGGCACCTATATTTGTCAACGGCTTTACATTTCGAGCCAAACATACCTTTAAAAGTATCACAAGAAGCAATCCAGCAGTACTAAGTGTCATTTTATGAAAATGGATGCCTTGTGCTGGGCCAAGGCAACGAAAACAATTTATTGAAATGGAATGATTTACTACCGCAAAGCATGGCTGATTACCGTGCATAATCTTACTTCTGATTGGCTGACACTTAGTCCTCAGTGAATCAATGTGCAATGTCTGCTCCAGTCGGGGATATTGTGTGCTGCTCCCTCTTGGATATTATAGACGCCATCCATAATGTAATGCCACCCATATCTATATCATTTTTGTGTAAGGAGAAGGGTGTCAGTGGCTGGTGTGAGGTGGGTTTTATGATACCGGATAGTAACAGCTTCTCTATTTTGAGGATTTGGACGTTAAGATGAAAGGGCATTGTGGTGATGTGTTAAAACCACACACTTCCTGACAAAAATGTATAATCTTGCTTGTTTGCAGCATATCAACAACAAAAAACTTCATTGCTACATTTGTTAATTTTCAAGGTGATAAGAAAATCATAACACATAACCTTCAAAAAGTCAGAAACCATGTGCTCTAGTAAAAAAAAATTAACACCTTTATTTTCCTGTTTGTTAAAAGAAAGAAGTTTGAAAATTTGACCTCAATTGAGTGACTCTCAAATGGGCAGAAAAAAGAGGGACTGTGTCATATGCTAAATCACTCCATAGTTCTAATAAAAAAAGAAAAATAAATAAATAAACATCAGTTTCAAATAAACGTTGTTAATAAATCCTGGTGAGCAACATAGAATTTACAATTTGTTCAATGGAACACAGTAACTGGAATGTAGTGCATCCCTCTTTAACCCTCCGTCATGTCCCTTCTCCTCTCCTCAATTATTCTCCTACCCTTTTATCACCAAATCAGAGGTGCAAAAGTTTTAAGACGGATTGTCATGCAACCCCCCCTTTTTTTTCTTATACATCTCAAGTATCATGGGAGACTGGGAGGGAATCAAAAAACTGCTAAGTGCCCGGAGCAGGGCATCACATTACCGCTGCCCGGAGATTATGAATGATAGGAAAACTCTTTTTACATTCGTTACTGCGCTGCACATGAATAATGTATCGAATCAAATTACGACACCCCCCAAAAAATATTCAACTGTGTTGTATCAGGTCCTTCATCTCCAATTGGTTACGCCGCATGAAGATGACAGATCTGCTCGTTCATTTGCTGTGCCGAAAGTAAAGCGTTCTTGCTGCTGGGGAAAGCACAAAAGGTTTGCTGTACATTTTACCTTTAGATTGCATTAGATGGCCATTTCATTTATAATTTAAGGTGAAAATGTTATTCGCTGCAGATAATGGATTGCTCAGGGATAAATATAAGGCAAATGAAAGTGTATGGTAGAGCTGGGAAACGATGATGGCAAACAAAACCAAAAAGAATGAAGGGGAGACGATGAATAGAAAGCACAAAAAAACTGCTGATGCCATAACACGGACATCGTCGCGCTGTATTGTGCCACCAGGGATTCTCACACTTCTATCATCTCCATCCTTCCTCATCGGCGGGAATTGCAGCTGTCAGTCACCTGAGTAATGTCACATCCAGCAGTGGTATTTCACAGAAAGAGGAGCGAGTCCATCATCTCTGCGGGGTTATGGAGTGACTATTTCTACTAAAGGTTAGGCGTGAGCTGCGATCGGGCCCCGTGACAGGCCCCTTTGACAAAGCGCCAGAACAACAGCAAAACAGGTCAATGTCAGCACGATCCTGCCTCTCTGGAGCCCAGATGAGATGACAAATTAAAGGGTAGGCCAGGAGGTGTTGGGTGTGGGTTTGATTGTCTGCAAGAAGCTGTAGTAAGCAAGTTGGGAAGTGTTTCCTCAACTGTAGTGAAAGTGGAGTGTTTACCACTGGTTCTCAAACTTTTCAAGAAGAGGACCGACTCCAAAAAGGAACTTCATTATCACGGCCTTATAAGGCAGTAGTACATGAAGATTTTCTCGGAGACTAGAGAATATATTATTCCTCATTCCCATCCATGCCCACATTCATAAACACAATAACAATACACTATGATTATCCACAGCATAATTAAGTTTATATTAATAATTACAAATAATTAAGAGCTTCTGTCTGGTTGTCATTTGTACAAACTTCACCAAAAAAAAATCACCAAAAACTTTCTCTTTACTCTTCATGTTCAAGGCTGTGAAGATGTTAATTAATTGAATATATTTAACATAATAACACAATAGCAATAATAATAACACGTTGTTTTATTGTTGAGGGTTCATTTGTCTGCCATGAAGGGAGCATGTGAGTGGCAACCAATCATTGTTTCTTGCTTGTGCCAACATTTCCAGCTTAACCAGTGACTAATCCAACTGATTGGTGTTCACATTCAGGGAAATTGCAGAAATGGATTTAAATGGCTGGGGCTGGCTCCAAAAAATTAGACACATTTTAACTTTATGTCATAAGTACTGCAAGTGCTTCCCATTCAAAACGAATGGGAAGTGCCTCCATTTACACCTATAGTGCTAAGCCTTATGGCTTGAGCCTTGTTCCCACACTTGTCTCTGTAATAGTTTAAAAAATTACAACAAACATTTAGTCTTAATAATTAATCATGACTAATCATGATTAATTATTTACAAAATGTGTGAATAATTAATTTACAAATCAATTGAATCGATTCACAGCCCTAATTCATTTAATCCAAATTGTGCCTTGTAGATGGCCGGACCCTACATAAATTAGCATTTTGCCTCTCACACTAGTTTTATTTCTCACATTCATTACTGTGGTCTCTCACAAAAGCTAAACAGGTGCTCTTGGCATCCATGTAAAATCAGAGAGTAATAAAAGGACTGTATTCACGAGGCAATAAAAGATTTTTTGTTTGCAGCCATGATAATATGAAAATCAAAGCTGAATCTGTTTTGAGTTTATGGCTCTCGTGACCCATCGTACATCAAGCAATCTTAATGACTTCTGGCGTCTCCTGGAAATTGTGATTGTTTACAATACACAAATGATTCTTACAATAAGAGTCATATTGAGAATCTCTAGGCAGCACAGCTCCAGTGCTACTTTATGCAAGTGTAAAAAGGCTCTTGTTACAATTTGCCAAGGTCAAATGTGCCACCTTTAGAGCTTGAAGTATTACAAAAAGAGAAAAGTAAAAGAAAAGAAAAGAATCTATGAAAAAAATTCATGTAGCTCATTTAACAGCTGTCACTTCATAAATACCTCTGATGGCACAAATGTAGTACAAAAGCGAATGCTTTTATACCATTATGTTAATTACAGAAATAAAGATAATTATATAAAAGAAGGACAAAAATTACAGATTTTGCTTCAGGTTCACTTCCTTTTAGAATGAATGTTTTCTATATTAAATTGCTAGGCTACTTGTGATTGAAACCTGATGTTTATTTTAGATACATTTTTGATGTGGGGAATAGAGATCATGACTGTAGGGGCAGGATGGAGACAAGTGCATATATAAAAACAGAGCATATTCTTTATAATTTTTGTCACAGGGGATCAGAGGTGGCGCACGTCTGGCCCTTTGATTGAGGTGAACCTGAGGTGAGACTGACCTGTACATCCAGTTAACACTGGAAATGGCGGCAGAAGTGTGCCACAAACTGGGAACCACTGTCAGACAGCAGGTTGGCGTGTGGCCTGTGGTGGCAGACTATTTATTTGAGGGCTATGTAGGTGGCTGTGGGAAGGCTGGCAGAGTGAGAAAATTGTTGAATTTTTTAAAACGATCCACCAGGACCGTGGTGTAGCCATTGGAGCCCCGTCATGAAATCCAAGGAAATGTGAGGCCAAGGGGGATGGGGGCATTGGAGTGGCAACAGGAGTCCCTGGGGTCGTTGGTTGTCTGCCTTGTGGGCCACGCAGGGTTGGACATGCGGCCACGTAGGCTGCCACATCTCCCGGTAGGCCTGACCACCAGAACATCATGGTGGTGGGGGTTCTTGGGTATGCCCTGACACCACTTCTTGCAGGAGGGACCATTGTACCAGGGCTAGGATGAGAGGTGAAAGGAGCATAGGTTCTGGGGGCGATGTCTCATCGTTTGCAATGTGCTCTCTGGAAAGTACTCAAGATTTTTGTTGTCTGTCAAGTCTAGAAACAGGCTTCCCTCAAACCAATGTCACCATTCGTGGAGAGGCATTTTAACCACAAACAGTTCCCAGTATCCGATGTCGTAGTTTCGCTCAGCATCTGTGAGGCATCGGGAGAAGACAGATGGGTCCGCAGTGGGTCGGATGCATCAGAATCCAACACGAGCAAACAAGGGCAAGGCAAAAGGCAAAAACGCGTGGGACAAAAAAACTGGTCGGAAACAAGGAAATCAATACAAATTGAAAGGATGCAGGTAAATAGGCTTTGCCGCGACAAAAGGGAGAACCACTTTACTGACCAAACAATTAGCTAGATGGCTGCCGGTCTCTTGTAATGCTCTCTGACCCCTGAGTCATCTTCTTCTGGGTCGGCGACCCCAACTTCTGGCATGGGAACCATGACAACTTTATTTGGAGTGTTGTTTTCTGTTATCAGTACTATTTAATCGGTTAATGCCTAGTTCTATATAATTTATTTCATCATCAGTCCACTGAGAACACAAACCTATTACTAATCATATGGGTCATATTAGTTTATTTCTGAAAGAACCTACATCCCTGGTATAAAAGAATAACCTTTTTACTTTACATTCATTCCATATGCTTTATTGTTCCATTTCAACATATTATTATATTCAGTATTCGAGTGAATTTGACCATTTATCAGACATATTTTGTGCTGATAACAGTGCACATGGTGGGGTGAGTACCCTTTTTAACAACGATTTAGCAACGTTTATTTACCTACCTGCCTTGAATATCACTTGTAATATTATCAAAAGCTTGACTTTATGATCTTTTTTCAATCTGAATTCCCTCAGATCGAGCTGTCCATGCCATTTGGCCATGATGGTAAAATCACATGAACACCATCACCTAGCACCGGCCCTAACAAATTTGGAGCCCGAGGCAAGATTTTAGGTGAAGCCACCAGAACGTTTTTCTATGCCGTAATGGGTGACACTTTACGCTGTAAAAAACTGAACTGAGGGCATGTTCAACGCTTTATTTAAACGTAATCAGGAATATACTGAATATAAGAAACACATTTGTTTCTAATGATTTTAGAAATGTAAAAAAAAATTAAGGTTGCTGATTTCATTTACTGTTTCATGTAATTAATTAAACAATACAATTCTAAGTTGTTCATAAATTGCATCGTATTGTGTGTATAGTGTGTGCGGGCATAATTTAAGGCACCTCAAAGCAAAGTCTCAGAGGTATCAATTAAAAGAAGATTTGGATGTCAGGCCACCAGCAAATCCATTCATTTACCCCGAAACAGCACAAGGTGAGTTCAAGGTGTCACCGTGTAAAAGGTGGTGCATGCCTAACACCATGCCCCTAACATCATGGCCTGGGTTGGTGGATTGAGTTTAATTACACTACACTTCAAATAAATAAATCAGAGGAGTGTTCTAAATTCCTCGGGGGATACAGCGCTCCCATGTCCTCTGCTTTACCTGACTTGGCTTGGCCTGTTCAGCATGCGGCTCACAAGCTTGCTGCCCAGAACGGATTGTCTCCGCGGCTGAGGAAGCGTGCCATTCTCCCGTGACACCGGCAGGCCCTTCGTCCGAAGCGTGCAGAGCAGCATTATCGCCACTTCACCCCTCATCCCCCACCTTTCATCTCCCTGCCATCAATTAAGACACGGTTTACACCGACTTAGCTTGTGTCAGCCCGACCAACGGTGTCCAATCCCTTCACAGTCCCATTTGCACCGTACGAGCCATTAGCTAGGCCTGGTCTTAATTGTTGTGGCATTATCTGCGGTGTACAGGTGGGTGTTGTTGATGTGGTGCGGTGGATATGCAGCCCACAGGGTTGCGAATTTAAAGTGCTATTTTATTACATGCCTTAAATGCTGGAGCCGGTCATTAGCAACAGGGACATCCGATGACAAATGCTCCCCTGTCATTGTTACAGACATGTTGTGTTCTTTTCATCTTATACTAAAACACTCATTTAAGCTGTATATTTAAGAAAATCTTAGGTTCTTATATTCTGACAAAGAATTGGCAAAAGATCAGTGCAAATCTGACGAAAAAATCTGAGCAAAATTATTGGTCTGAAAGTCCATTATTTATACTAAGACAAAGCCACAGTGCTTTGCAAGCAAACTGCTGAGGTCTGACTGCACATCGCCACTGTTGCCTGGAGACCCACCGGGTCTGAGATTAGTATGCAAAGCATTAGGAGAGGCCGCCGAACATGGTGTTGGCTGCCAGGGACAGACGGTAATGAAGCCGGTGCTACCTTATCAACCCGGCGGAAACCAAGAATGATCACGCAGCAACATTTAGTGGCACGCCAGCTGGAACGCTGACTGGAGGAGGGTGGGGTCTGACAGTCAGGTATGGCCGATAGGCCCTCGCATAACCTTTCTGCCGCTATTCTTTTACAAACCTGTTCCATTTTGGCAGTCAATAAAACTCTACTCCGATTAAGGGTCATTCAGTTGATTTCCATTCAAAATATATTTTTGAAAACAAGTACATTTCTAAATGAAATGCTGAATGGTAGTGCATCCAAGGTAAATACATTGGGTTTTAAACACATATTTTGTACCCTAACGCAAAGCATCTCAACAAACAGACTTATTGCAAAGGGAAAAGCATTTGACTTGACAGTGGGACCAAGTCACCACCAATTATTTTGACCCTCGTCCAATATAAAAATGCTGTGTCAATGTCCCATTGACAGCAAGACGCACACAGGGTTAAATTGTGTTCTCTCTTCTACTAACTCCTGAACACAAAGGGTCACAGTTCATAGATTAAGCCTTGTCCTTAAAACACTTTATGTCTAGGACTAAGCTTAAACAAACAAAAAAAGTCAAGTAACTTTCCAGAAAAAAGTAGTTGGACATTAGTAGCTATTTTTCAATGAAAGGTCTAATTACAATAAATGATACCACAATAACTGCAATAAGCATTCTGTTGCTTTGCTGCCTACACCAACCACAGCCTACAGCAGGCTAAAACAGGCCAGCGTTTTCTCTCTAGAAATAAATGAAATGGTCTGGAAACTAACTGCAGAACAAATAGCCTTCTAAATGTATGAATGGGGCAGAATGGGGCAGTGGTGGCCTAGTGGTTAAGGAAGCGGCCCCGTAATCAGAAGGTTGCTGGTTCGAATCCCGATCTGCCAAGGTACCACTGAGGTGCCACTGAGCAAAGCACCGTCCCCACATACTGCTCCCCGGGCGCCTGTCATGGCTGCCCACTGCTCACTCAGGGTGATGGGTTAAATGCAAATTTCACTGTGTGCACTGTGTGCTGTGCTGCTGTGTATCACGTGTGACAATCACTTCACTTTCACTTCATGTTCTCAGTTCTCGTGCAGTCTTCCTCATGTCAGACAGGAAGAGGAGATTCAGAATGACCCTCAGCACCACTCTGCAAAAACAGGTTGATTGGTAGGCGCAAATACTATCAAAGCAGTGATGTCTCAGTATGAAAATGTTTTGAAGACATGGCATCTGGCACAGGAAACCTATGCCCTTGGCATATTGTGGAACAGGTAAGTGTTATTTTTTGCCTTAATTTAGCGAACTTCCACACCTCCCAAGGGTTGTATTGACTAAATAAATCAAGTAAAACCCAAGTATTGACTGAATAAATGAACCTGCTTGTCAGAAATTGGACAATTCTGTATTGTGATTCATGTGATTGATCATAGGTATTTTTTTGAGGTACTGGATTTTCATCCACCAACCAAAAAAATAAATTCTGCTGCAAGTTCGTTAAGGACTTGCACCCACTTCTTTCATCTTTCAATTCTTAATTTCTACAATCTGACCTTTGCTTTAATAGAAAACATGTCCCTGAAGACTTTTCTCCACCATAGTTAATTAGTAAAGATTAAATGCTTTTTTGTGCCCATGAATTTAAAAAACACATCATTGGAAGGAATATAATTAGCAGATTTAATGCCAATGAAACAAATATGACTGTGAAGAGAATTTGTCCATAGATTGCTTCACATTTTCATATTTAGAGAACTATGTATCTTTTTTTCCTGGCAGCGTCTTTCTTTATGGTTATGTTGTTTTCAAGTATATGCTGCGGTTCTTTGGAATTGCACATGGGATCCCTTTGATATAATGCTGTCATTAAAAAGGCAATGGAATGTTAACCAATTAGTTCATGTAAAGCTGGATGGTTTCCATTTTATAATAATTAATACACTAACAAATCCTGGCCACATTTAACATGGGTACAATCTGGGTCTGGAAATACCTTCTGAATACACCTCTGTACGTATTTAGCCATGTTACAAAGAAGCAGACTGCAAATACATGCAGGACAGCATGCAACCCAAGTCATTTATATTCATTATAGCGAATGGAACCGTGCAGGACTACACACCACGCTGCCAATACACAACGTGCAGCGGTTACAATTATCAGAACTTCCCCCCTGCCCCGACAGACGCTGCCGCAACATTGCCGGATTCATAAGAAAGGCCAGTTAGAGTTCATTAAGATGGATCAGCCGAGTTGCCGAGCAAGTCTCTTAGCCCCCTCAGGTAAAAGAAATGTCAATCACATGTCCCAAGTCTACCAGGCCTAGAGGGAACGGGATACTGCTAATGTGGCTTGGGCATTCTCTGTGCTGAATTCCTGTATTTTTTCACCATGGAAATTTGAAAATACATTTAAGTTGTCGTTAATGGTAACAAAAATACACGTCAAGTCAGGGTGGTTGACATATAGTGGCTTGACAAACTGAAGTTTTGTGAATGCATCGTTTTGTTTCCAGCAACCTTCAAATTCCATAAAATGAAATTAGTATGATCAGCCCTTATCCAGAACGACAATCAGTAGTACCAGGGACAGTCCCCCCTGGAGAACCTGGGTCTGGTTCATAGGCGAGTGTGTTACCACACAATTAGTAGAGTGAAATGAAATGAAAATCAAATGGAAATCTATGAAGGGAATCTATTATATATAGAATATATAATGCTTTTGTTTTGTGTAAACCTGTAATGGAAACGCAACTGATGTCATTATAAGTACCTTCTCATCAATTAAATTCATGCAAAACAAAAAAAACATAAGTTGGCCATAACTTTGGTATAGCTCCACATTCCATATTTGGTGAGCGTAGTACTGGGCAGAAGGCTCTACTGGGAAATCATTATGGACCAAAGTCTAATTTAAAACTACTTTAACTCTGCAGACTGTCTGAAAATAGAGTGTGCCTGTTTTGGCAGCCACCGACTGTGATCATTATTTAAACTTATTCAGTCCGGGAATCACGTTTGGACCTCCAGTGTATAAACAGACCGGAAAGACTAATAGTTTGAAAGATATTAATTATTGCAGTCCATTCGTTCCCAGCGCTTTCTACCTACTGTTCCCAGAAACCCTTGCACCGCCTGCTGCCGATGCTATTGAGGGCAGGTCGGTGTTGCAGTGCTTAGTGCTGTTGCCACGTAACAAGATCTGGGTTGGTACCACTGGGCCTTCCCAGTGTGGAGTTCAAATGTTCTTTTCATGTTCTCTTGGGTCTCCTCTGGTTTCTTCCCACAGTCCAAAGACATGCATGTTAGGCGTGCTGGTGATGCTAAATTGGCCGTGTTGTGTCTGTGTGAGTGTGCAATGGACCGAAAAGCCGTTCAGTGTTTGAAGATGGCAGGAATAGGATCTTTTGCATTAAATTTTTCCCCTCCAATTTCCTTCTGCCAGCAGGGTTAGGTTTGTTTACTGTCAGGTCCCTATTACCGCACTGTCTCTCACGTCAATTTAGGAGGCTCGGGATCAGCACCTTCTTTGACACGTGAAGTCATCTGACTCTTGCAGCTGAGCGAATCTACTATAATTGGAAATGCAGGCAAGGGACACCTCTATTTCCTTCTGACGAAACCAATATTTTGCTTTGAAATTTCTTGGCAATGTAAGCCTGAGAAAATAAAGTTCTTAAAGTTCTGCATGGCCTGTTGCCCACAAATGGTAAATCGTAGGACTACACCTCTTGGTCATTAATGGGTTGATGATTCAAAATATCACAAATACGATTCGCAAATCCAAGCGTTGTGTCTCTGGCTAAAAAATCAAACCACTTTAAAGTCAATCAAAGAGTTGATAAAAGGGCTCAAAATGACTCACAATCGAGACCCTGAACACATGATTGAATGCAGTCCAGCCTCATGGTGCTATTCAAAGGTTTTTAATAGGGCTAAGGACCACCAAGAGCCTTGAGATGTCTTACCTTTGTTCAAGCACGTGGTTCATTATCCAGATGGAGATTTATTGCTATTTTGAGTGACCATCATTTAAAGATCACACAATGTAAGACTGATGATCAAATAGAACCTACACACGGAATCTGTGTATCATTTGTTCTCTCCACTTTCAATTGATAATGAACATTTTTTTGTTATGTGTTTGACAATCGGACACAAAAAAGGTTTAAGTTTAGTCTCTGATGAACACTACGAAATGGAAAATTGGACCGCAGGACTGAATTTGCTTGTGTGCAGGAAACATTTATGTCCATGGCTTCAGTCTTTACATTACTGATGACAGCAATGTTGCTATATCTTCCCCGAAATGATGGACACTTCAGCGCTTCGAATCTCATAGCATTACCTCCCTTAGTGTTACGAAGTGCATGGAGATTGTAGTAATTTGGACGATTTACCAAGTGTGCACGTGTCGTACAACCCCACCCACTGGAACCCCACCCAGTCATATAAAGACTGAAACCACGAACCTTTGAAAAATTACAGTGTAATGGAATATGATTTATGGACAGTTTAAGTTTTGTGTTTTAAATGTTTAGGGGAAATCCACAGGCTACTTGGAAAATCCTGCTTATCTTTTCAGTCATCATGTCTTCTTCCTTCTGGACATACACTGTGCGATTTTTTTGTGGTTGTTTACTGTCATCGGGTAAACACCCACCTCAAACTGTACGAATAAATCGGATGCGGAAAAAAAAAAGCTCACGATGCACTATGACCTGACTGCTCACACTACATGAGCCCTATGAACACATCAGAGGGAGAAGAATAAGAAGAATCCACATGAGTAGTGGCCCTGAACAAAGCGAAACGTGCTGATTTGGCCATTTGGCGCCAGCAGGTATGAAAAAACAAATACACATAAATGTATGTGATTTACCATATAAATAACTTTCTCCCTGTTGTTCCGGTCATGATAAGTAGGTGAGACCACCTTAAAAAAGGTTTGTTTGTGTCTGCCACAGCTGAATGAGCCGAGATTCCATGTGCTGCTGTTTAAAACCTCAATTCTGTTTTTGCAGATGCACAGTGAGGAAAAACCTCACAATGGGCAACACATTTCAAACAGGATTGATATTCTCACGAGCAGACAATTTTGGGTCGTGGCCTGGTCAGGAGTGTAAATTGAGGATCGTAAATCATGTAGCTGTACGGTGCCAGGCCAAACCCAATTATCACACGATTGCAAAATCGGCTATAAAATTGAAGTGTTTGCACCGCAGAAAAGTTGCTGTTTTTCATTATGTCATTTTGAGCCAAGACTACAATTAAAAACCGAATATGTACCGTTTTTTGGTATCCGATTCACAAACACATGACAAAAAAGTCACTTTTTTCATTTTTTTATTCTTAATTATCAACTGAAAGTGGAAAAAAAAAAAACAAATTATATGTGCATTAGATGGTTCTACCATTCATGTTTCTTCAAACCATTTCGCACATTTCTGACTTTTTTTTGTATGGCTCTGAGGAAGGTTTGGGGCCAAATTTGGACCAAAACTACTACATCAAATGGAAGCCTTCTGACTGGCAAACTAGTGTATGTTAACACACATTGTGTACTATGCTTAACAGCACCAGGATCATACGCGTAGGTGAAGTGATTGTGATACACTGCAGCACAGCACACGATGACACAACAAAATGACTCATGTGTCCTCTGCTTTTAAACATCACCCTTGGTGACAGGCGCCCGGGAGCAGTGTGTGGTGACGGTGCTTTGCTCAGTGGCACCTTGGCAGTTCGGGATTCGAACCTGTAACCTTCAAATTATGGTTCCACTTCCTTACCCGCTAGGCCACCACTGCCCCATATCTATGTGTTGGTTTATTATTTTTCTTTTGGTATAATAGTATTATTTAAATTTTATAAAAAATTTCCCTACTGTTTACCAAGAAAATACAGCAAGCATCTAAAGAACATGTAAGTGTGTGACCCTGGTCTGATTGCCTGGGAAACCCATGGCCTGAAGCTGTGAGTTTCCTGAAGCGATGAAGCTGTGCGTGTCTGTGTGTGTGCAACTGCTTGAAACTTTATTATTTACCATTCCAGCAAATTCAACCGTCCTGTAGTCTACAGGCAGCTCTATAAATACCACGGCCTCTCTGTTCACTGTTGCTGGTGGCTTTCAGCACAGACTTGCTATCAAATCCATTTCGAGGCGGAGGGGGAAACCGGAGCTGTGTGAAGTTAGTGCGTGTGGACAGTCACTCGGGTCATGGATCACTCAGAGTTTCACTTCTAACAAAACCACACAATTCATCCTGTACCACCACAGCCCAATCCAATATCCTCCGAAAACAGGGTGCTCAGCAGAGACAGAGGGCAAAATCAAAGACAGACAACAGTCTAAACTAATTATTTTCTTTCAGCTGCAAACAAAGAACAGAACTCAATATGAGATAACCATTTTCAATACAATTTTCTAACTGGGTCAAATTACCAACTTTGAGATAAGCCACAAATAGCGGCACATTTTCTAAAATGAGAATTGCTCAAAGAGACACTACATTTGTTTGTTTCCTTTCTCACGGTATTGCTTTGGGGCTTGAATGAAATAATGATGGGTTACATATTCACTGAGAAAATAAATAAAGATACATAGCACTGTAGAAAATGAGCTGGGCTTTAAGATGTTGGCAGAGAAGCTTCAGATCACACTGAAAGCTGTTACGCTGAGTGGAATCATATGCAACACATTTCTCTTTGCCATCATAAAGGGACACTGGACCATTTGCAATTACCCAACATGCGATCGAACAAAGTTACAACAAACAACAAAGCAAACCACCACCTTCAAAAAAAAAAAAGCCATTGCGCAATGTAAGAAAAGGCGCGCTACGTCTACTCAGTAAAATAGTGGCAACTAATTATACGTATGAAACATAAGCATGTTTCAAGCATTCTAAATTCAAATAGAAATCAAAATGGAATAAATTATAATGGAGGCAAAAATACTGCAGTTTTGGTACCAAGTAGATCCAGGAAGGATCAAGCCACCTGGGGAGCTCCCTTGAGATCTAATTTGGCCAAGAACTCATTCCACGTTAAACATTAATTCTGACTGCATTCACATCTGCAGTGTGAACGAACTGCAAACTTTACCAACATCTGTAGCGCCTGAGCTGCATCACTGCAACTATTTGTGTAAAAATGCTTTCTTAGTGTTGATTAGTTCAGATAAGCTTTTATTTGGTGATATGAGGAGCTGAGCACTGGTTCAACACTTCATTACAAAATGCAGTCTCGTCTGTGGGAGATGATTAAACAGTGAGTAACAATTATCTACCCGTAGTCCTGTTACTCAGGGTCGTGCCTGCCAGAAACTGGGAACTGACCTCAGGGCAGGGCGACAACCCACCACAGGAAGAGTGCACACACACACACACACACACATACACGACTTACTCACTCACTCATACACTCACACCTACAGTCAATTTCTAGTTGCAAATTCCTTTTCTTTTTTGCCAATTCATATACTGGAAATTCCTTTGGAGGGCAGAGGAAACCAAAGGAAACCAGGAACCCCACACCAACGTGGGGGGGGGGGGGGGGGGGGGGGGGGGGGGGGGGGGGGGGGGGGTCATGCAAACTCTGCACACACAAGGTCTGAGCCAGGATTTCACCTCACAACCTTGGAGGTGTGAGGCCACGTCACTAACAACTGAGAAAAAAAAAAAAAAGATGACATCCACAAAAGAATGGCACCACAAAGACAACACAATACTGCACACACCAACTATACATAAGATTGTTCAACCCTGAAATGCTGGGCAGTGACAAAAGACTTGCCTCTGCAGAGCACCCAAAAAAACTTTTTACACAGATATATTCAATATCATGTCTGTGTGGAACTACGTGAAAAGAATGTTTTTTTTAGCATTACTGCAATATATTTCATATTTTAGGAACGTTTGTGCATTCATGCATTAAAATGATCAACACAAGTACTTTGTAAAGTGAAGTGATTGTCACACGTGATACACAGTAGCACAGCACACGGTGCACACAGTGAAATTTGTCCTCTGCATTTAACCCATCACCCTGAGTGAGCAGTGGGCAGCCTAGACAGGTGCCCGGGGAGCAGTGTGTGGGGACGGTGCTTTGCTCAATGGCACCTCAGTGGCACCTTGGCGGCTCGGGATTCGAACCAGCAACCTTCTGTTTAAATTTAAATATAAATCTTTTTAATTTATACATTGAAAGGTTGCTGAGAATCTGCCTGGACACATGACAATTTCCCTGATAATTTTTTTTTGCCATTTTAACATTGTTTGTGGAGCCACCCTTCTTTGCGCGTTAGGCCTGTCACCGTTTCTTAGCCACAGAATGACAGACATCGATATTACTTCCAGCTGTTTGATGTGAGCTGGCACCAAGGTCAGTGCTATTACTGTACCCCAGCAGCCGTCAGATCCTTCTGATGATGTCTGTCAGTGCCAGACATCACTGCAGAAAAGAGGGCTGCTGAGTAAGTAATTCGAGTTCCACAGCAGTAAATACAAGCAGCAGGAAAACGCTGGCCTCCGAAATGACCTCATAACTGCGGCAGCACAAAGAAGCCCAAGGTCTCTTTAGACTACGTGTATGTTGGGATTGAAATCTAGCCACGTGATTAACACCAGAAACAGTGAGAGACACATTTCTATGTTGGCCAAGACTAAAAATTGCCCTGTTTAGCCTGACATCATATCATATAGGACACATCAAAATGGAGCAGTGTTGCCAGATCCTAAATGTTGAAGTACCAGCAGCTTAAAATTATCATATTTTGAGAAACATTATTATACGCATGCAATTCTGATGTTGTTCAGAAAATCAAAAACGCATATCATCATAGACTGTGCAAATTATAGTGTGTAGTGCAACTTTTACCCACAGAACGTTCGTAAAAACCTCCTCTGGGCAGAACAGCGCCTCCACCAAGTGCAGGATGAGTCTTTGCACTGAACAGCCAAGAATATCATTTACATGATATTCTGAAGCTTTACTGTTAATGCTAGCTGCAGCCTTTAACCACCTAGTAAAACTGGGGTCTTTCGCCCATTTCATCTGTAAGTCTGATGTTGATGTTGCATATGCGTAATCTATGCAACTCCACCATGCAAATCCGTGCTTAAACCACAGAGATATGTACCTAGTCGTGCTAATGAAATAACATGAAATGAAGGAGTAAAATGATCGTACATTATGGGATTTTTGGAATTATTGATTATACAAAAATTGTCATACGTCTGGCAACACTGAAATGGATGAATAGTACTTGCTAAACAATTAACTTGGTACATGTCCTTGGAGCCAAAAAAATTAAACCTTTGCTGAGAATTTTGTATGCAAAATAGTACAGATGGCGATATGTTTGTTAGTATTGCACATTTGACATTACATCACAGACCAAAATAACAGATAAAAAAGTTGATAGGTGCTGAAAGCTTTACTTATATTGCAAATGAGGTGCACATTATTTGTTGTGGTTACAGTGTTATGTTACAGGGGGTGAAATGTGATGCTCTATGATGGAATATGGATTTACTACAATTAAAAAGCAAGACATGAAAGGGGCCAACACCTTGTAAACCAGGCCAGGCCAACAAACCACCAGAAAACAATCAGAATACATCAGATGCAGGACTAAGTGGGGCAGTGATGGCCTAGCGGTTAAGGAAGCGGCCCCGGTTCAAATCACGATCCGCCGAGGTGCCACTGAGCAAAGCACCGTCCCCACACACTGCTCCCCGGGCGCCTGTCATGGCTGCCCACTGCTCACTCAGGGTGATGGTTAAATGTAGAGGACAAATTTCACTGTGTACACCGTGTGCTGTGCTGCAGTGACAATCAATTCACTTCACTTTCTAAGTACAAACAATTGATTATAAAAACATCAACACTGATATCAGACAATGCATTGACCTTGTTAATTATTAGGAAAGGTAAACTGAGACAAAAGAGAGGGAAAAAAGAGAGGAAGGTGCAAACTCTAGAGTGGGAGCATGGACAGGGGGAAAGCGGACAAGAAGAGCCCAGAAGTTAGTGGAGAAGAACCTCCAGCAGCTGAGGGAAAAGGGACCCCCAAATGAGGTCTGAACACCTCCTTGGTTGCCACAGACCAGGTTGTCCTTTGATGCTTGTGCTTTGTCCAGGCCACCACTGCACAACAGCAACCATGATTTTTTAACTGTTAAATAACCATTAAAATTGATGTTCATGGGATTCAAATAGGGCAAAGGACCCAATTTCCACATTCCACATTAGCATTATTAGTCATGTTCAAAATCCAAATCAGAAAGGCACTCTCATAAATTAAAGTAAAAAAAAAAAATTATCTGATTGAATTAATTTTTTTTAACCAAAGTGTCATGGGCTGAATAAGTCACCAAGCACCAGGATCCCACCGTTTTATAACTGTAACTCACTATTTCAGCTAACAAACCGAAAAAGTAGGTCTATAGGAATCACATGCTATTTCTGCACTGCCAACAACAAGCAATGTTCACTGTCAAAACTCACCTGGCAGCCCTACAGCAGCTGACTTCTTTTCTTCCTGGTGCAGATTTAATTAAATCTCTATATTCAACTTATAATCACTGCTGTACTCAACCTCTGTTCCAACTCGGTTTGAACGGCCACTTCAATGCTTTGTTTCTAATGGTTTGCGCGTTAATATTCAACTTTGACGGCAAAGTCTGCCGAAGATCGCAGAGCGTTGCGCATCCCATTGTGCTTCTGCATTGTTCTCTCCACGTTTCCCTTCTCCTCCATTTAAGTGTCAGTCAGGAGGTCAGAAATAGCTGTAAGCAGCCACAGAAGTGTGACTGCAGTCAGGGTAATTGCTTTTGGAGTGATTCAAATCTTAAAGCGGAACTGGGACTGAAAGGCCTCTGTGATCATATATATTCGCTTGTGCTATTAATTAGCATCCAATTCAGGCTGAGCATCATGGTGAATAAAAAAAAGCAAAAAAAAATACAGTGGTGTTGGTCAACGAGGGAATTATGTTATAATAATTTGAACGGCATCAAAATACGCAAGTGCGACTCGTGAGTTCATCTGTCCACATTAAGATAAGCTTGAGTGAAGATTCAGACGCTCCAGGAGGCCAGTTGGTGCGACGCTGATTTGAATTTGATTAATGTGAGGCCAGGTCTTATAATTTAATCCAGCACATGCTGCCAGTCAGAGGCAGATAGGCTGTAATATAAATATATGGTTAAATCTGCCACGGCGGAGTCACAGCAGTCTGTTTATCCTAAACTCCAGAGAGGGTACCGACCCCCTCCGTCCTCAAAGCTCACAACACACGGCTTTATCTGTGACAGGACATGGCTCGGTCCTGAGGAGAACCGCGAGGAACCTTTCCAACTGGATAAGGGTTTTATCCAGGCTGTGGGCAGCGGCGTCTGTTGATGGGAGACCAACTGTCTTCCTGCCCGCCCTCAAATTACACATACAAACACACACAGATCCACATGGAAACTGGGACTAGCAAATGTCATTACTGCATAAAGGATGAAACACTAACAAAACTGATAATATGAAGATTAAAAACATAGGCTACAATGTTGACAACATTTTATTAAAAATACATGAACAAAAACATGACTTAAACGGGGTAAATAAAGAGGGTACATTTTCCAGGCATTAGTTAAGCCCTAGTGCACTGCATGAGGTCAGGAATGCTGGAATCAATCAGAATTCTTAAAGGAAAGTGTTGATAACCGGCATGTTTGGTTTGGTAGCAAACGTTGTACAGAGATTGTGTTTGTAATGTCAGCTGACTAGTTTCATTAATCTGTCACGGGACCGGAACGTGAGCACGCGTTCGAAGAAACGAGAAACCCCGGTGCGATTGGTCGCAAGGAGGCAGGTAAGTTTCCTCTGGTTTAGTATGCGAACGAGAGCCGGCATGAGCCGCAACACCACACGGACGTTCTAGGTTGAATCGGGGAAGGGCCAGGATGAGAGGGAAGAGTTGAGAGCTGATAAGACGAGCAGGATAATTCTTATGGCTTGAGGTGGAGAAGGAGCCGAGTCGAACGAAGGAATGCCAGTCAATGACTGAGCGGCTGGCAGTGGCCATTTTGCCAATTTATAGGAGTCACGTTACCTCATCTCCGTGTTGGTCCCGGTCACATGGATGGAATCATGTGGTGGAGGGAAAATGCATTCTGTGTTGCCAGATTAAGATGTTTGTATTTGGTTTTCTGCATGATATTGCTTGTCAAAAAAAATCTTTAAGAATGTTGTTGTGGAAGGTAAAGACTCATGAGTAGTTGTAGTTTGGTTTCAGTAGCTCAGTAGTTTGGTTTCTTTTATCATAAACCAAAACTACCCAAACCGAGAAAGTGAAGCATGTGAGAGCTGTCAATCATCACTATAGATTCATGTTTTAAACTTTGTTTAGAGAAACATGATTGAAAAAGTTTGGGCTGTGTGATATGGAATAAAATTGATATCACAATATAAATGTAACCATAGACTGTAGACTTTTACAGGCCAAACGTTTGGACACACCTTCTCATTCAATGTGTTTTCTTTATTTTCATGACCATTTACATTGGTAGATTCTCACTGAAGGAATCAAAACTATGAATGAACACATGTGGAGTTATGTACTTAACAAAAAGTGGAGACCTGACCTCCACAGTCACCGGACCTGAACCCAATCGAGATGGTTTGAGGTGAGCTGGACCACAGAGTGAAGGCAAAGGGGCCAACAAGTGCTAAACACCTCTGGGAACTCCTTCAAGATGTCACGATCCGGGCCGAAATGGGGTTACTCATTTTCATTGTTGTCCTGTGTAATGTTCCCTAATCGTTTTCACCTGTGTTGATTGTATAAAGCTGCCCTGTTCGTTTCTGTTCACCGTCAGGTCTTTAACGTTATGTTCCGTGTTCACCACTGTCAACGTCTCGGATGTCTCCCATGTCTTGTGCTTCACCAATTAAACCCCGGTTTCGTGATGTCAGGTGAAAGCGTCCTTCATTCCTTGTCTCCTCGTCACTCTTCGTCCTCCTCTCCGTTCACCTGCCTCGTCATGCCCGCATGGACGTGACACAAGACTGTTGAGAACCATTTCAGGTGACGACCTCTTGAAGCTCATCGAGAGAATACCAAGAGTGTACAAAGCAGTAATCAGAGCAAAGAAACTAGAATATAAAACATGTTTTCAGTTATTTCACCTTTTTTTGTTAAATAGAAGGAGAAGAGAAGGCCTGTACTGTATATTGGGGTATATGATTTGATAAGTAAATTTTGAAAGTGTAACATGTCCATTATAATAAACTTTTTAAAGATACATCAACATATAGCATAACTGTATACCCGATAAAACCTGGAATCTGGCCAATTCTACTGAAAGAGGACTTTCTGTCACACCCATAAGGACCGTAAAATACCAGGCATTTGTATGATACGAGTGATTGTATAAGCTTTTACGAGTTTACATTAAAGAAATAGTCAGAAAATATTTAAATAACATTATGCTTGTTCCTATTTTATCATCCAGTCCCTCCAGGATTCCAAGATTTTATTTCATGATTTATTTCATATGATTTCATCATAATAACTTTTTTGCACAGAGCACCAACAGGCTAGGACCACCTGTGAGCATTTCCATGAGCACTGACAGTACCCAATCGGGATCACTCTTACCGTACGGTTTTTGCACCTGCGTGTGCATGCGTACTCCGACAGCCACCAGGTTACGGCCTAAACCAACTCTTATACCTAGCCCTAACTATTACGCATGCACATGCATGAGTGGACCCAACTGGGCATGTGGTTCTGACACGATGCACTTAGTAAACCCGGAAGTGTGCAGCGTGCAGTGACTGGCGGATTACTGACAGATTGAAGGCTTATTATTCATTTATTTATTGGGTCTGCAGTATTTTTAAGACCTTTAAACTCTAGATTTAAAGAATTATTAGTCACTTCTAATGATATATAAAGCCTTATTGTGGGGACTTTTGGGAATTTTTAGATCAGTGGAAATCTGGCTTATGTGCTGGCTTATGCTACAAGCAGGCGTAGTTTCGCGAGGAGAGCATATTTCTGTGGTCAGTCGGTATAATCAAAATTTCTCCTGGTAGCCAAATTGATATCGCATACCGTTTATATCATTTATACCGTTTATACCACGCAGCCCTACAACAAGTCTTCTGGGTAAAAAAATAATTATGAACCAATTATTGCACTTATTCTTCAAGATACAGATATATAGAAAGCGGTAATTTGTTTTTTTTTATTGATTTATGTAAATCCAGAGGATGTACATGACCTTAAATCAAAAATTAGAAAAATTAAACAGTGAAAAAAATGGATTTGATGTATTTCTGATGCATCGTATTCGGCTGGGTAGCAGAATTAACGTTTGCTGCTGCAGGTGTTTGTGACAATGCAGTTTTTCACATGGTGAGAAGAAATTAGTAGTAATTAAATAGGTATCACCACAGTCCTATTAGCAACATAAATATGAAACGGAAGATTTTATCGTCTGTCTGTATGTTATGTTGAAATGCTAGAAAACCCCTGCATGTCAATTGGACACACAAAACTGGAGGATGTGTGGACGGATCCCACTCGACACTCCTGCTCTCAGACTGACACCGCATTAACATCCTCACATCAAGCACCAGCAACACCCACTTGAACAGATGAGAGTGGCAAAAGAGAAAAAATACTTAAAAAACCATTCAAACAACAGAAAAATAAACGAGTAAATAACAGCGCCTGTACTGCATCTTCTGCCCGCGACTGAAACATGAGCAACATTGAGAACTGACTCTCAAAGTCATGCGGGTAATTATTTTACTTTCCAGTTCACCGACAACATGGAAGGGGGGAGGGGCGATGAAAAATGTGCGCCCCGGCCATACATCATCCCGGTACGTCTGTATCTGTGGCACCATGCGGTCAAGGTCTTGGCGCGCTCTGACCCTCCGTGTGTTTATTTCTCTTAACCATCTGGCTGATTGAGACCAACAAGGTCACACTTCTCTCTTACTCACCCGCTAAAATCCCAGATCCGGAGCCGCTGCGCTGTCGTGGAGATAAGTCACAAAGTCAGTGTCGAAAATCGCCACCCGCCATTTAAAAAGTCACATTTCAACACCGTGACAGCATGCATTTAGGCAGTCATGACTCTTCACCTATTTGGGGCTTTAAAAGCAACAGAGGAATCAACAGACACGAATCCCCCCCCAAAAACCACACATATATTTCCATCCTGCCCTGCAATCTCCAGGTGTGTGTGTCCTCAAAGTCTCCAAGAATGAGCGAACGAGGCCAAAGTCTCTTCTGGAACGTATACATTATTTACGCCTACAAACAGTTGCGTTCGTAGCACATGGGAAGAGCACAGTGTAAACACCGCCGCACCCTCGTATATATATGCAGGCCCCTATTTATAATTCATAACGCCATGCCAGGCAGAGGTGTGGCGGCCCCCGGTTTGCGGTTTAATGAAAATGGATTCCAGCACAAGACTGAGGCATTTTCACCATATCTACCCAAAAAAAAAGGAGAGAGAAACGATTAGATCAGAGGTTTTTTTTTTTTTTTTTGCTATCGGGAGGCAAAACTGCCTGATCGGATCATCCGGTTTTATGTCGGGCAGAACGTCTCATTTTCAATCTGTCTTCCCAACTGTTGCAACACAGCAGGAAAGCGCTCCTCATCTCAGCCACCATCCAAACACCAATGATGGAGTTTAGGCGTCTTTAGTAGCAGAAAGACAAGCAGTAATCTTCCTGTTGGCTGACTTTAGTTGCACCGTGAAGGTCAGGTTGTTTTTCGTGGAGTGACATAATGACTGGGAATCTTACATAATGCGTGTTGTGGTTTCCAAAAACAATGCCATCGAGCATATTTTGAGTGGAATATAGTACAGTTCTTGTGTAGGACGTACAGCACCAGGAATTGAATTCAGTGCACATCACATCATGTGGGTGGTAGTGGCCTAGTGGGTTAGACACTCGCCTATGAACCAGAAGACCCAGGTTCGAATCCCACTTACTACCATTGTGTCCCTGGGCAAGACACTTAACCCTAAATTGTCCAGGGGGACTGTCCCTGTAAATACTGATTGTAAGTCGCTCTGGATAAGGGCGTCTGATAAATGCTGTAAATGTAAACATCACCCTGAAGCAGACCCAACGCAGATTACCAATGACATCTCCGATCCGTGTGTAGCGCTAAATGAAACATTTCCAGGGAGAACGCACAGTTCTGCTGGATGAATCGATCGCGCCGACGCTGCGAGGATCGAACAAGTCTTCATTTTGAGGACTATTTAATTAAGAGAAAAAAAGAAAAGGTAGCAGGTTTTTCATGGATTTGCACTCTTTGGTGCTCATCCGGTGCAGGGTATCTGAATCTGGGGCGGTTTGCCTGATGAGGTGTGAAGGCGGACGTTTATTAACGCGATGGAGAAGAGCGAGATGGTTTGAGTTTTGGTATTTCGGCAGGTATGTCTGCGCCTGGCCAGTGGCTGAGGAGCAGCAGAGGGGAAAAAAAAGATGACGAGTGTCTCAGCAGTGCGGTCGGTCATAAACGATGTCTCCCAGCTCGGCGCTGTAAAGTCAGAGAGCTCCCATCTGGGTGACTGTCCCTCGCAGAAAGTAATGAGATCATCCCGGGTGTAGTGATGCCGAAAATGAATCACCGTTCCCATCTCCTGACAGCGCTCTGACCACGTCTCCCTTGGACCCCCCCGACCTACACTCCACATCCACAACCCCCTTTTTTTTACAGACCATCCATCTAGCAGGCAGGGGGCAGAGGAGCCTCCATCAATGCTGGAAATACCCGAGTCGAGTTTAGCAGGGTGCTCCAGTCCCACAGTTCCAGGAACCAGGAGGGGTCACATCGCAGGAGGGGTTTCCGAACTGATGCGAAACTGATGCTGTCAGTCATCATGTCCCTGCCATTATAAACTCCCATTATGAAATTATTACACAGCAACTAAAAGGCTCGTTGGTTTCTCATATCCAAGATCCTGTGGGAGCCTGTGACCTTACGCTAGCGAACACACCCCAAGTTTGCCCATACTAGCTGTGCGTCCAGATCACTTGTTTCCATTCCCTGATATTATACGACGGGGAAAAAAAAAAGGCATTCCTCCTCCATCCAGCGTGACTACAGTGTGTTTCACTACAGTGAAACAGAGTGTTTCAGAAAGTCATGTGACCTGTAAATGAGTAAAACCTGATATTCAACCACAGTTCATTTTATTTGCAACAGATTGAAGTGTTTTTTTATTTTAGTTTTTTTTTCCGTAATGTGTATTTTCTATTCTGATTTTATACGGAAATGGTTATTGAAACACTCATAAAACATAGAAAAAACAAACTCAAGCAAAGGCAGAAATCATTCTGCATGCAAACATTAAATGATTTATGATATCTGATGATTTATGTAGGCAAAATAAAACATCTGTGCTGTCTTTCTAAAAAAGATTGCTTCCCCCCCCCTTTCTTTTCTTTTGCATTAATACCAGGAAAAAGTGCATTAGCCACATTCCCTTAACCAAGGTGAGGCCAGGTAATGATTAATACATGTTGGGATAGGCATGGCAGGATTGTAGATCCTCTGTATTACTTCGGTGTCTTCAGGATATGTTTTCTATTAAGAGGGCAATGCAAGAAAATGTCTAGTTCAGTTTAAAGCAATTCCGCTTTTGGCACAAACTATAAAAGCCCTTTTCCCATAGTAATGATATCTCTGAGAACAATCAGAGCTGCAGGCTGGTTCTGATCCATAAGACCTGGCAGGAGCTGAGACACTCCAAAGAGTCTGGGCTCAAAGCCTCCCCATATTTGCATGCAAACCCATGACGCCTTTGGTGAGTGGATAAAGCCCCTCCAAACTGTTTTTGAACATCAACGAGTTAAGTTAAAAGAGGCCCAATATGGTGTGGAAGATGAAAAAAAAATATATATATATATATATATTTTTTTTTTCATCTTCCACCCCAATATATTTTATATACATATTTACAAAAATCAATCAGGTATAATGGGGAAGGACAGTTCAAAGCTCTGGAATAATCATACATGTCAAAAGTTATTTTTCACAGAGGGAAGATCCACGCCTTGCCTCGGTTATGGGCTACTGGCACCAGATGACTCGCAGCATGGTGCGCTGTGAGATCTGACATTTGGGTGCCGATAGATGGGATGGGGCAGAAAGCAGGTTTGGCCCATGAACGTGGAGCAAGTGGCTTGGAAAGAGACAAGCAACCCTGTCACCGCTGCTGTCTGAACGCATGGATCAGCATATGAAGAGCCTGCATGATGAACAAAATGAACCTAAAATACAACTAACATCTCAAAATATGTTGGAAGAAGTGGTGTTGTCTTACATTTGTATTCTGTACAAAACATGATCGTTTTACCCAATGTTTCCAAGAATAAAAAAAATTATGCAGTCAGCAACATCATTTGACCCAATGATAATCTGATGATTAGAGAATACATTTTGTGTTATAAGGTGTTTTTATTTTAAGTTTTCTAACTTTTAACTGTGTAAAAAATGGTTTACTGGTCAAATTTATTCAGAAGAAAGTCACTTTGTAAAACAGGGCAAAGTGAATGAATTTTTGCAAAACTGGGTATTTTGGAACTGCTTCAGTGACAGCACGCAACCTTGGGGTGGTCATGGACCTGTTCTTCCCCAGCCTCTACAGCACCAGCACCATGTCTTGTCACATAAGCCTCCCAAGTTCAGCCGTTCAGTGCCATTTGGCATCTCTGGCTAATCCACAATGCAGGTGCAGTGGCTTGATTTCAACCTTTCCCAGATCTTCTGCATCACACCACAGCGACGCTCCCTCCACAGGCATCAGCAGCTGTCCGCATCAGATTCAAAATACAGAGGCTTGCCTTCGCAGCCAAAAACAGCTTCCTACCTGACTAAAGACCTACTGCCAGTAGCTCCTACAATATATAATGACCCTACAATATATATTTTCTGCTGAGTAGATTTATATATGTAGGGGTGGGAAAAAAAAGTACAATATTGCCTAAAAGGAAATCACCTCATCGGTGAACTGGCCCATTACAAATCCATTTGGTGAGTAATGCATTAATTATGCGGCTGACTTCAGTGCTGCTTCTGTTGATCCATCCTCAATAACCAAGGTCTACTACAGGATTCAATTGTGGTAAAAATGTGTACCTTTCATTTGTCAAATTAATAAGCATCCAGGGGATCATAAATATCCAGTGATAACCATATTGATTACATGCTGACAAATCTTTATTAATCAGTAGTGCAGTAGTTGGGATATGGGGTAAGCATGTTGGCGCGAAGTGCATGCTTAAATATGAATAAATGCATCAAGCATGTGGTCTATCAATACCATGCAATATTATACAAACTGTATAAAAGACACTGTTTCAAGAGACAGGAAGAAAGAATCACCAGCTCAGACAGTGGCCCCATGTTTTTGAATGTGAAACCATCTGCACGAGCACATGAAATTAATATGACACCAGCAATTTCCCAACATATTCCTTGGGGACGTTTCTCTATTACCTTCCCTTAAATTCTGTAGAGTAGTAATGCTCTGACATCACATGTGGAGTTAATGTGATGTTAATACACCTACAGGAGAAGCATTACAAGAAGGTTACGTGAATTAACCTTGATATAAAAATAACATGCACGCACCTCGGCTATACGCCTGTATTATTAACATATACATATTTTAATCCCATCCATATAAATTAAAACAGGATGTGATTCCGGAACATTTCTGAGGACAGGTAATTAGTGCCAAGATTTAAGCAAGACCAGTAAATGCCTGTAAGCAAAAGTTTAATTAAAAAGTTAAAGTCTGACTAACTGCTTTGAGTAGCATGGAAAGCCTGCTTTTTAGCAATGCTTATTCGCTTTCGCAACTTTCTTTACTTTAGCCAGAAATCAGAAATGCACGGAGACATATGATGGCTTTTTATATTTCATTGCATGAAATCAGAATGCATACCCGGTTCTAGGTTTTTGTAAAAAGAAATAGTCTGGGTCGCAGATAATGGGATAACATTCTGTTCTGCTGGCACAAAGGTTCAAGCTTGTCTTGACACCTCTTTTCAAAGTCAAATAGAAGTGCAAACTCCTGCTAAACTCAAGGGTGCACTCCCTAAAATGTTTGTGTGATATATTCCAGTTGAACAGCGCAGCCTCATGAATATATCGCAAAAAAATAAACTAAAATATGCAGCAGAATATGGTGATTCCCCTCTGCATCAGTGAGCGTGACACAATTGTTTGAAGACACGCCATCAACACATCCATGAACGGCCAGGACCGAATCCTCAGAACACAAGGGAAGCAAAATAGAGTGATTCGTGCGGCTTCCAGATGTTGCTCTTGCATACGAAGGCTTCGGCTTACCCAACAAACAAGGGACATGTTCCAAGACATTTGTGGGATCCTTAACTGGTCACCACCACGGCCTTCTTTGCCATATATCGCTGGAATGTTATCGATGTCTGTAACAATTTCTCGCTGAGAAATGCTCCCATTTGGTCCTCCAGATTACGTTCTTATTTGGTACTTCAAAAACACCCTATTTCGGTCCCGCCACAATGTCATAATGGAGACACTGACGGGACTTTTAACATCAAGCATGCTCCGTGCAATGGTGCATGGACAATTTTATGGGCGTAATTTGGGGCTCGTGTTGCCATTCTCTTGTGGAGTTGGTGTGCAGGTGGTCGTCTTGTGTTTTGTTAGCAACCGTTTAAAATGAACATTGGATATGTTGGTGTGTTTGGGACCCTCAGGGCCTTACGACAGACCACCAGCTCCACCAGCACCTGGTAAGGTTAATAAAGCTCTGAATTATCTGCCACGCAGGTGAAGTGGCAACGCATTTCATCACCCCATTCAAATTGAATGAGAAGCGTGCATGTTGGTGCCTACAATGAGTACGTAAGAATCCTGCTATTCTGTTATTCCACCCCCCCTGATTTCATCATTAACAAAAATGTCATTATTACTGGAAGTGTAACTGGTTGAAAAGACAACTAATGATACCAAAACATACTGTAATAATGCATATTGTACTTGGTTGGGTTACATGTCACTTTGTGCCTTTGATGTTTTAACAAAATCATCAGCCTAGTTGTCCCAATTGCAGTCATTTCTAAGCCGCTACAACCATGATCACAAAGGAGCAGTACAAGGGGGGTAGTTGCTAGTAGCTTTGTTGTGTAGTGATTAGTGCGGCAGTCAGGATGGATGCCCGGGTCTTTTCAGACGTAAAATAGATCTTTTGATATTGCATAGTTTTCACAAAGTTACAGCACAAGCATTACAGTGTGCATTTAAAATGGAAGGACTACATTTTAATTCTGTCTTCTGCTTTTTTATGACAATCTAGACACCATAAACCACATGATAGGGCTAGTAAAAATCCCATTTACGGGTTATTAAGCAATACATTCAGTGATCTCAGGAAGGCATTCAAAGACAAGCCCACTGCCCAAGCATTTGTGAACAAAGCCAAAAAAAATTGGAATCACTTCACAGTCCATACAGACAGACTGGCTTTGTAGTTTGTAATCATAACCGTAGCCAAATGTCACAAAGAAAAATATTATACGCCATTTTTCAGCACAAAGCTTTAAAATATGAAACACATTCATGTCAATTTTGTACACATTATTTCTAAACTGTTGGGTTGTTACACATTTTGGTCATTATGTTAATTTCAGCATTTGTGTGATTTATCTGAAGCAAAAATTTTGTTTTAATGTGTAGCACTGTCATCATAGTAACACTGTACAGGTTATTTAGCAGGATTGTTAAAGTGATCATTTCATGTGGATTACATTTATCAGGCACTCTTATGCAAAGTGACATTAATTATGTCTTTAATTGTAATTTATAAGATCATTACACCAATTATGCCACCTTCGGCCTGGCATTATAATTGGCTGAGAGGACTCCTGGGAGAGACAATGGTACACATCTTTTAAATAAATTTAATCGAAAATCACAACGGAGCCGAACAATTGACAGCTCTCATGCATGTTACTTCCTCACTGTAGATGATTTGAACCCGTGAACCCGTGCCCATCAATATACCACATGAGCAAACATCATCATTTTTAGTAAATCCTGATGACGCCTTTGACTTTACACTAGAGAACATGCCCCGTGCGTGGTGCGTAGTGCTGTGCTTAGAATCAGTTCGAAACTAGTGCCTTTATAGAGAGTGAAATTCTCAACACTTACAGAATAGGTCTCCATTCAGAGGGCTTTTTCTCGTGGTTCTGGGCATGATTGAAGACTTGTTAACTTGGATAAAAAGCCTAGAAATGTTGGTCTCTGGCAAGCTCGGGCATCAGCGGATTTGTCGGGTGTCGGGAAAGCTCAGCTCTCTCCTTATTCCGACGGTTTAATCCTTGGGCATCTTGCGCTAAAACCCCTGGAGCCCGCTCACATCACCGTGTACGTTCTCCAGCACTGCTAGTGCAGCTGCCTGAGCTGGATCCCCCTCATTCACACTGCCACTTACTACCATCTGTCCGCACTTTGGACAAAATTGGGGGAAAACATGCCCATTAGATGATCCTTTGCATTAGGTAAAACACATAAAAAAGGCAAAAAATACTATCTAATAATACACATAAAAGAAATATTTTCTATGCAGTTTTTATACGCATTTTTAAAGACAACTTGCAGTTAATTATACTGTATATACTGACACAAATAATAGATTGTAATGTTAGTAATGTTTTTTTTTTTTTTTCCCCGGTATATTAATGGGGAGCGCAGGATACTTTCATTCCCCTTTTCCTCCAAGCAATGACAGTGAGCACCCTGGTTTATTCATGAACCCGGGCCTGTGGTGCCGAGAAGCATTAAATGAAGGTGGTTGACTGAGAGGTAAAAAAAAAAAAAAAAAAAAAAAAGGTGCTGAGAAAAGCAAATTATGAATGAAAACAAACCCGACTTAGCTTGTGCACAATGGCAGCCTCTGTCTGGCGGCCGCTTGGTGACAGAATAACCGTTTGTCTTGACACGAGCAATTAAAGCCCCGCCGCATGTTTTACGACTCGTTCAAGAGAGCGCGTATCCCGCAGTCCATTTCCTAAAGTCCCGCGCGAGACAAGTAGGGTGGGGAAAAGAGGCGCAGTTACAAGGCCCCCGAAAATTAGGCGCCGGTGCTGCCTTCCCGCGTCCTCGTCAGCAGGCTGAGGTCACCCCTCCGCCTGAACGCCGCCCACCCGCCGCCCAGCCACGTGTCCTCCAAACCACCTTTACCTGTCCTCCAAAGTGGAGGGGTGGAGGGTCTGCGTGCGAACGAACAGACAGACAAGCCAGCGAACCGCCGGGGCGGGGCAGAGCGCCGCAGCCGATTATTTACCACAAACCTCGCAGCTTCATTCCGGCTTCGGTGAAGTGGCTCCATTTCGTGCTCCAGCCAGCTGCTCGAGTCAGGGATAAATTCTCTGGGCCGCAATGCCTTGTTTACTTCACTGCTTCTATTCGGGTTTTTTTTTTTGTTGTTTTTCTCCCAACTTAAATCAAAAGCGCGCATTCGCGAGAGCGCAGGAAGCGGTACGGGGCACCGGCAAGTCATTTCAGCGCCGAGGTGAAACCGCATTCACCGAGTTGACCAGGGGGTATTCGAACGGGGTTCAAAACATGGCTGCCCTTGGCCAATGCGCGGTTCAGGCTGTGAGCTTGTAAGGCCTTCTTCTTTGGCTACTGAAGCAGGTCGCTGACCTGCATCCCGGTCATGCAAACCCGGTGGCGGTTTCGAGACGAAGAAAAAAGCACACAGGACTATTCAAAACTTGGCAATTAATTGGAATGGTTGTTAAAAAAATGTGAACCTGTTACAGGTAAGGGGGGGTTGAATTTTGATCTTGAATGACCTTACATGATGCTGGATGACCAACTGTCCTGCATGGAAATTGTATTTTATGGTCATTTGTAGAAAAATTACACAAATATACAAAGCCTGTTATTTATTTTCAACTAAAAAAATATGTTTAATATCGCTGAGAGATCAGAGAAACCTAACTACATATCTGTATATCTGACCCAAAAGTGTGCATGGGTACAACAGACATGGACATTCCAGTCTGCAAAACATGCTCAAAACCAGCATAAAATTCAGATAGATAAATAAACATGAATGAGCGTGCAAATTTGCTATTTACTCTGATATCACCGGACTGAAACCGAAACCGACCAGGTATGATAAACGGTTTATGACTATTGCGGCTCCACTTTCAGCTACTGCTCTCTATGCTGTCGCCCGGTATTGCCTGCGTCGCTTCCGTATTCCAGCACCTCAACAGCCCGGACATCCCAACCTGTAGAAATCCCAACCTGTTCTCATAGATTTGGTCCTTGAGAAGTTAAATAAAGGCCAACACATGCACTCTCTCTCTCTCTCTCTCCCAGTATTCCGTCATGTTCGCGCTTCTCTCGAATGCGCAAAGTACGCATGTTGCACTGGTTTCTGGGGTATTTTGTTGCCATAAATGCTCCATTTAAATAGTAATGTAAACACGCACACAAAATATGCCCATTTTTTCATGATTGTGAAGTTTATGGCCATCATAGATCAAGACTGTATAATCACTTAGTCTTAATGCAAAAGTGTGCTTTTAACGAGGTTCGCCATGCATTTTGCTGTAAGTGCCTCCCTGTTTTTGGCCATTATGTCAATACCATCAGGTATAATCTACGGACAAATTGACCCCAACACCAAAGGAGCCACAATCCTTTCACTCAAGAATGACCAGCTCCAAGTCCTCATTAAGCTGCCGCCGCGGAGGCAGCACTGCTGCAGTTAACACAATTCTCCCAGCAGCCTGCGAAGGAGGCCGGGATAGTGGACCGGGATAAATTGCAGCGCGCGTTTCACCGTCCTGACCCCATTCGCCAACACTGAGCCCAGGATGTTACACCAGCACACCCGCTCCATTCATCACCGTTATCTCTGTCAAGCAGCGAAGATTAGGCCTCCGACACCAAGAGTCTTGCTCGCGACTCTCCCGCGCTGGGTCTGCGAGCGGGAGAACTGCAATATCTTTAAAAAAAAAGAGAAGGGAAGCGAGAAAATCTCCAACTATCTGTGCTCTGTATGTAATGTGAGACGTAAGGCAGGTTTGTATGTTCCGTTACGCAAAGAAAAACTGGTGGATTAGGTGGAGGCCTGCCACACTGGTAGGTAGAAAAAGACATATCACTATCAACATAACATGAATATTTTACATAAATATAGATTTTCAATTAAGTTATTTGTGATACATTTATCCAATTTTAATATGAGTCTCATATATAATTATCCATGTCCACCCATGCGTAAAACCGGTATCGTCATAATAACACCCAAATAACAGCCATTGTTGAATACTCCATTAAAGTTGGTGTGCTTTTTATTTATTTATTAATAACTGATGCACATAGCAGTCAGGTAAGATTTAAAATGGGGAAAAAAAAAACAAAAAAGGCGTTTGGGCATGAGCATGTCCGCAGTTATTGCCGTGAATTACTACAGAACCTTAGCCCTCCAGTTCCGGTCCAGTCCGGTTGCAGAATGATTCGCGAAGACTAGAATCTTGGTAAGGTATTGCCTGATCAAGAAGGCTGGTGCCTGGTGTTGAGGAAGGCTGATGCAAAAACAAGGTTTTCTCTTTTTCGAAAGCTGCCGTCATGAGACCCACAGCCCCTTTGAGTGACTGTTTCTGCAATTGAATTTCATGTTGGACGAACAAAACATATGACAACCATGAAAGACCGACCGAGCAGCTCTTTTCAAGGCGTGAATGGCAGCAGTAAAGAAAAATCCATTTCGCCAACACAATATGTATGTTTCTGCCACATAAAAAGCATTTTATTAGGTTGAGCGTTCAGTTAATTAGCTTTGACAAATAAGCAATTTAAGGCAAATGAAGGCTGTTTAGGTGCAGTCGGTATAGACTGCACCTTAAACTGTGCGCCATTCTGCGAGTAACGACTTCTTAAGAAATGCACGTGTCAGGGGTGCACTGTTCATCACCACAAAAGAACAGCATCTATCGATTCCTCCAACAATTTTTCCTCCCATTTCACAGCCCTCCAATTACTTTGACTCTCATAACGGCTCTCTGTGGCAGGACACCTATATTACCTCTGTGCAAGGGAGTGGGTGGGCGGGTATACGTAACACATCTCACGGATGTACGAAGCACAGCAACCGCATCCGACCCACAAAACACGCCCAAGTTCCGGGGGAGCCCTGCCACCACAGAGGAACATGGCAAACTGCATTCCTAGTGACTGTTAAAACAACGCACCCTGTGATCCTAAACAGTGAAATGGGGGGAATGTGCACCCAGAGGACACTGACAAATGACAATGACAATTTTTTTTAAGGAGCATATTGGCCCAAGTATAAGACTTATTGTCTCAAATTTGAAGTCTAGACAAAAAAGGGAAAGGGGTAAATGGCAAATATAAAGTAGTACTGAAAATGTTTTAATTACAAGTACCTTTGCATTGCTAAAATAATACTCAATGAACTGCCATGGGTTGCCAGATATTCATTCTGAACAGGCTATTTTCATGAACCTAGTTAAAAACTGCCCAATCTGGCAACTCTGTCAGCACACGCCAAAAAAGAAATTACTTAATTACAGTAACATGAATGGTTCTAAATCATTACTTGCACTCCTGAGTAAGCTGACCACCCCTGTTTATTTTCACTTTTCACTCAATATCAATTAATGACAGAAACTAAGACCCATATGTGTGTGTGTGTGTGTGTGTATTCCTATATTTCCTGACAAACTAGGAAAAATAGATGATGTTATCAGTCAGGCAAAGTAATTTGACATGTGTTGTGATTTCCTCAGAGAGGACACCAGGCTGTCCTCCCCACCAACCCACCCTCGGCACAGCAGGATGAAGGAGCCATGGCAGCACTTTCTCCCCCCACCCCAGATCGCCCCACTGGGACGCATTGACAGGCTCGCCAAGACGTGGCAGGTTTATAAAGTCGCTTCTTTAGAAGTGAATCCACAGCAGAGTAGAATAAATCATCGTCTTCTTCATAGCCACTCGTGGGTGCCGGTCTGGGGTGGGGCGGGGTGGCCTGGTGGGAGTAATACAGCTGTGACAGGAGCAAGGGGGGGATCCGTCCAGCAGGGACGAGCTCTCCAGAGACCTGCACCGTGCATTTATGATTTATGATGGCAAACAAGCCCTTCGCTCTTCCTCTGCGTGAATAATGACCTACAGGCTCTTATGTCACCTTATGTCACCTTATGTCACCCGGGCCACTGTTACACTGCTGCACTGACAGCGTCATTGAACCCGCCTTTAATAATGAGTCCCAATCCAATTCATAATCACAGATAAGCACAGACAGACATGGACACCCGGAGCTGTATTGAACGCGTGCTGCAGACCAGAGCCTGTTCATCTTCGGAGGCGTGCGTGCGTGCGTGCGTGCGTGCGTGCGTGCGTACAAACAACCATTCTTCTCCATCAGAATAAAAAGATGGAATGAACACATTTTAAAAACTCGACTCGCCCGCGGCGGGCTCGCCTCCCTGCGTTCAAGTAAGAAGCAAAGTTGCCGAATTTAAGCAGCTCAAAAAATGTCGGGCGATACGTATCGATACGTAAATCGATACACGGATCAATACGCGACGCCAGGACTTTGAATTTTCGCTTTTATTTCGCTACAAACGGCCAAAAAAGAGAGAATTGACAAAATTAGGAAGGACTCCAAATGAAGACAGCGCGCCAAAACCAGGAACGTGCTAACTGCGGGAATAACGTGGAACAGGCGGAGAAGGTGAAGTTTTTTTGGGGTGACCCTGGTAGAGCGACAGTCACGACGTCACGGCGTGTTAAAAAAAACAAAAAAACACCACAACCAGTATCACTAAAAGCATAAATCCCGGTCCTACCTGCTGGCTGCGGCGGCGTCCGCGGCTTCTGCGGACAAAAAAAAGAAACGAACGAAGAACGAAGTAACGAGAGAACCCCGAACCCCCCTCCTTAATCCCTCCTCCCCGCGCAGCTTGTCGCTTCTATCTGCTCTCTCTCTCTCGTTCTCTCTCTCTCACACTGTCTCATTCTCTCTCTATCTCTCTCTCTCACTGTCTCTCTGTGTCTCTCACTCTCTTTCTCTCTATCTTTCTCAGTCTCTCTCACTCTCTCTATCTGTCTCTCTCTCTGTGTGTCTCTCTCTCTCACACACACTGTCTCTCTGTGTCTCTCTCTCTCTATCACTCTCTCTCTCTCTCTCTCTCACTGTCTCTCTGTGTCTCTCACTCTCTCACTGTCTCTATCTCTCTCTCTCTCACTGTCTCTCTCTCTCTATCACTCTCTCTCTCTCTCTCTCTCACACTGTCTCTCTGTGTCTCTCTCTCTCACTGTCTCTATCTCTCTCAGTGTCTCTCTCTCTCTCATTGTCTCTCTGTGTCTCTCACTCTCTCTATCTCTCTGTCTCTGCTGTCTGTAGAGGCAGAAGGAGGGATGCACCACCCAACCATTCCTCTGATGTTACGCACGTCGTTTTTAAATCTCATTGTATTTTTTTTTTCTTTTGATGATGTCACTGTGGAATTCCAATCGGCGACCAGTTCTATCGAATAGTTTGTGAGGATTTTGGGATTCAAGGCGTATAGTTTTTTTTTAGGCTTGATGTTGCGTGATAATTCTTTGAATGATTGATTTGTGTCCACTTTCCCTTTCACCCCGAAATTAAATGAACGGCAGACATTTATGCAAATGTTATGTAAAAGGACAAAACCCCATTGGTTGGCGGTTAATGTATTTTATGTGTTGAAATGCAGTTTCTTGAACAGCAATGACGGGTCCCAAAATGTCCCGAACCTTCAAGGAGAACCGTCATCTCAGCAGAAGTAAAATGTGGTTGGAAAACAGGTTCGCGTCACGGCGGTGCACGAGACGTGAAACACGGCAGGAAACAAGCCGGGTGACAGGTACAATGTTGGACACATTCACGGCGTATTTATCACATCTAAAAAAAATATAGCTGATGACACTCAGGAAACGGCAGGAAGACCCGGTGTGTGACCCGGAGTGCACAGCCTGGGAGGGATGGGCGGCCGTCCTTTTTTCTCTGAGATGGAGGGCAGAGGAGTGGCATAAATACTTCACTAACGTTCGGATGAACCTACAGTCGTGGACAAAAGTTTTGGGAATGAGACGAATGCTGGTTTTCACAAATACAAGTTTGCTGCTTCTGTTTTTTTATTACGGCCTTTTTTTTTCCGGCCCTGCCACAAAAGGAGCGGAGATCATTTCAGTGGCTGGAGCTCATCCTGTCATGCTGACTGAGTTCGAATAGCAGGCTGGATGCTTTAAAAGGAGGGTGATGCCATGGTTACCTGCAGGAAACGCGAGCAGGAAACACGTGCAGTCATCATTGCATAAAAAGGGCTTCACGGGCAAGGATGTTGCTGCTACTAATATTGCACCTAAATCAACCATGTCTCAAATCATTAAAAACTTTAAGGAGAGACGTGTTGTGAAGAAGGCTTCAGGGCGCCCAAGGAAGTCCAGCACACTGTAGCAGCAAACTTTGTATTCGTGTAATTCTCAAAACTTTGTTGGACTGCAGTTTGGTTGCAAGTACAACGAAAAGTACAAAATAAGTTTCTTGCACTGATTGCTTGTGAAACTGCAGCACAGCACACGGTGACACAGCAAAATGTATCCTCTGCATTTAACCATCACCCTTGGTGAGCAGTGTGTGGGGACGGTGCTTTGCTCAGTGGCACCTTGGCAGTCTGGGATTCGAACCAGAAACCTTCTGATTACAGGCCCATTTCCTTACCCACTAGGCAACCACTGCCCTCAATGCCCTTTAAAGCCCTCACTGTGCCTTTTGAGACAGTGAGTAGCAATCTTCACGGAGCGTAGCTCACTTGTGAGTCAATGTGAGACTAGACCATCCAACGTGCATTCAGGATGAAGCATTCAGACAGATGTGTGATGTTCCGAAAGGCTCATTTCCAAACATGATCTTTCTATAATTAATAATGCGTTTGGCAGGTTGTCTTGGTGTGGGAACAGGAAAAGAGAAGAGCATCGCATTCAGAGATGGCAAGGTCTCCTCACTGCAGGTGGGAGAGAGGAAAGGCAGCAGAACACACCTGGTCCAGTGTGTGACCTTTGGCATGAGTTAGGACATGATGGCCGATGTTGAAACAGCCCCGTAGTGACAAAAAAAAAAAAAAGTGGGCAGCTGTGAGAGTCCGTGCAGATTATGAAATCCCGGAGAAGAGGCAGTGGTGGCCGTAATCGGAAGGTAGCGGTTCAAACCCCTAACCACCAAGGTGCTACCGAGGTCCCACACACACTGCTCCCCGGGCACCTGTAATGGCTGCCCACTGGTCACCCAGGGTGACACACTTTTCCTTGTGTCACCACTTTCGCTTCATAAGGACACATCTGACTAGTAACCGGATGGACCCAAGTGGTGTTAAAACCAGTGATGGCATTAAGATCTCCAAGCTTTTATCAGGGATGCAGCGCCGCGACCAGATAAGGGAGGGTTCTGTACGTACACACAGTCTGGAGGACCAGATCACTGTGAGCTCAATTATCAAGAGATCTTGTTAAAAGCATAAACTCTACGGTTATTTATGGCTTCAGGACTGTGACAATAATCTTTGGGTGGTTCTGGTAAAGGTGGGTTCTCATTCTCATTTTATCTACAAATAAAAAAGAAGCATTATTCAGAGATTCAAATTTTTACTTACACAATACATCTTCATTAGTTTCTGTATTTTATAGGAAAGCACACGCACAGTTTCCCTTTCTTCTTAACATTTGTCATCTTAAATCTGTTCCTAAATTTTAATCATCAAATCTCATTATATTCTTGGAAGATTAGTAATTACTGTCACATCCACCTCAAAGGAAGAAAAAGTGGAACAAACAGATGGAACAAACAGATGTCATAAGATGACATTTTCAAGATTTCATAATGGCATGAACAAGCCTGCAAGGCTGGAGTCAAATTATCATAGAAAGATTAGGCATCTGGATGATTAAAAAAAAACTGCATTAAATTATGTTTTTAAGAAACAGTTGATTAGCACTGGAAGATTACACAGAGCTACGTGGAAAACAAGAACGTTCCAATTTTTTTTTAACTATTTAATGAAGTATCAACTAAAAAATTTAGAGTAAATGAAATCACTAAACATTAATAGACTGACAAATATTACCACGAAAGACTATTTGTTCATAATTGCCAAGACCTTGAAATAGCCTCAAACGGCTCTTGAATGAGCGACATGAATATGAAGCACCATCCATGCTAGGAACCGCACCTTGAAGATATCACTTCTATCCTCTGTTCACATACGGTATCAGGATTCCTTGTTCCCAAGTGGCAGCCCATTGACCAAAATAGAACGGATGTGCCAAGGGTAGATCTCGCTTTCATTATCAGCAGAGAATACGCTCAGGATCCAGGAATGCAAACTAGACCGAGGACAAATATGCAGCCATCATTAGCGTATTCATAATTAAGGTATTCATTTCCTGTAATTACCTCAGAATCCAAGTGGGACTTGACGTGTTACCCAACGAACTTCCTGATATCTGTGAAAGAGTTGAAAAGTGTAATATGATAATATGACATGTTACTTTTACACTCACTTTAAAGATATGATACGCCATCACCTTCACAAATGGAACTTCTGCTGAAGATCTGTAGCCTCTCTCAGAATTACAGGTAAATAAGATCGCTTACCATTTACCAAATGCATCATTCATAGATCCCACTTGAATTCACTGTCTGCTATGAAAGGTCTCTTTTGATTTTATCTCAGTGACACACACACACATACACACACACGGCAGAAGTGACCCGGCGGGTAAGGAAGTGGACTTGCGGAGAAAGGTTGCGGTTACAAATCCCAAGCTGTCAAGGTGCCGCTCTGATATCTTTCATCGAGGTACCGTCCCCACACATTGCTCTTCAGGCGCCTTTCAAGGCCTCCCACTGCTCTGCTCACAAAATGGTGATGGGTTAAATGCAAAGGACACATTTTGTTGTGTGCAGCGTGTGCTGTGCTTGCTGTGCGTGTGCTGTGCTTCCATGTTACCATCAATCAAGTGATCAACTCTGGTTCACTAGGACCCCCAACGATGAATACAATCTTTTTATTCACTCTGTTGTAGTTTCTATACATAAATCAGACAATGAGAAGGTTACAAGTTCATCTAAATATTCTCTAAAGAGGAAGGTCTTGAGCTGCCGTTTGTGACTCAGTGACTGAGCTGTTCTGACCTCGAGGGGAAGTTCATTCCAACACTGAGGGGCCTAGACGGAGAAGAGTCTGGATGAGGGTCTTCCTTTTACCTTCAGTACTGGAGGCTCGGAGTGTACGAGGTGCAAATACACTGTGGCCTCAACTATTATCTGCACCTCTTGTAAAAGAATAAAATCAATCCTGACTAACTGTAGAAATATAGTGAACATTTTCCGTACTATCTTTTCTTTTGGAGCACATATTATTGTATAAGCAATATTGTAGAAACAATATGTTCTATATGTAGAAACCATGTACAATTTACATGGTTCTTATTTTGGAGCATAATTGTACAACAATCTACAATCTCATTCCAATTCCACTTGTCTGTACCAGAGTTGATTCATATATCTTCCTTTTTGCCCTGCTGCTCACTTGCTGTTATAACTCCAAATAAAATATTTTAATTGATGAAATAGCATTAGTAATGAAATATTGCTCACAATTATGTGCAAATAATTTTCAGAATTAGATTAAGACATCTTGAACAGATTACCAACACCTCTGCACTTTCAAGTGTGCCATGTTCATTTCTGCCTGAAAGTGTTCTTCCTTGGGGACTTTGGGGAAGTCATTTGTCACGTTGCAGATGTTTGGTTTTGCTAACGCACTAAAACTGGCTCACTTGACAAATTCCCCGAAAGCCTTACTTCAGTATATTAACACATTTCCCAGTAACACAAGCTGAATTTTCACACTGTAAGTCACCCCATTAGTATAACGGTGAGGTGCCAGTTATCCCTGATCCCTGATCAGTGTTCCCCTTATACATGCCTTACCTTCCTCCGTACCTCTGTCACTCGTCTGATGTGTTTTGTCCTGTCACCAAAGGTAGACCACGCTACAGTTTGTGTATGTGTAGGCCCTCCAGCCGTTTCTTCTCCTTTCATTATTAAATGTCAATGTGTCGAGCACATGCGCCTCCTCCATTCTTCTCCACGGCGTGACATCTAGTCTTGAAGGCTGGAATTAAAGTCATTTTTGGTTTGTGTTAGAAATAATGGCAAGCAAGCATAAATCCAGTAAAAGTATAAATCATAACACCAAAATGGGAACATCAACATGAACCAGTGGATCCAAAAAAATGAGACGGAGAGATCATCAAAGAAAAGGAAGGAAGAAGTTGCTGCAGATGGTTTGTATAAAATGATCACACTCCATGTTGTCACGCGTTGTATTGATCGACAGCGGTTGAGACTAGGAGGCATGTCCAGCCAAATTCTGTCCTAGAAAATTGGGTAAATTGTTGTCATTTTTCTGTCTTGTGTTTACTGTGCCAAAGTGGAAGGTGTTGCTTTTTTGTACTGCAGAGTACTGTAAAGTGCAAAATTGTAATGTAGCAATAAAAAGAGATTGTTCCAAAAATATTGTGCAGAAAATTGCATGGTAAAGATGAATCTATTTAGAAAGCAGAGCTGCTGCAAGCCATGCATGATGCACGTAGGTACGTTTCTCTACGGATGAGGGCAGATCTGCCCAGAGAAGAGAAAGACTAGTTTACTGCTGCCGTAGGATGCGTTTCTGGAAACCAGTGCATCGGCCCACTTTACTTTTTTCATGCACGTTGCCCAAATTCTTAAAGAGTTGGTTTGAGCAGCAGCTTCTTGAGTGTGACGTTATTAAGCGCTGTTCGTTGCCATGGTGCTGAATTGGCTGGCATTGCAGGCTGAACAATCACTTATGCCTTCCACGAGGTGACTGCCTGAACATGTCATGAGAGGAAGTGTTGTTCTTTATAAATAAAACACTGCAGGAAGGCTTCAAAACGGCACACGTATCCGAACTTGTGAGAATGTACGAATAAAATGTACCCCTCTGTACTCTTTTTTACATAAATTAAAAAGGAGCTGCTGAATAATGCAGAGTAGCAGGTGCATAGTGTTGATTCCTGGGGTTTTTACTTACCAAATTATTGAGCTGTAACATTTTACATATTGGGTATTTAATATTGCACCTTATTCTGCTATCCTACTCAAAGTGTGATTTTTTTTAACTTTGTTTTTTGTATGAACATTCGATTTTTATCAGATAATAATACAAAATAATACAACAGGACACAGATTGGGCCCTTTCCCTAAAAAAATAAATGTATGCTGCTGTAAAAAGCATTGGGTGCATCTTGTATCAAATGTATCTGAGTGCAAAAGCACACTAACAACCGCTAGTCTTTGCCTTCATTGCAGTATATCAAAAATGACTGGAAACCAGTACATATAAGTATTTAATATGAGTTCTTGTAACCAAAACAAAATAAAATTACAATTAGGGGTGGCAATATATTGAATATACTTGGCCCAAAGAATCAACTGCATACTCACAAGTTTTCCTACTGGTGTTGTACATTTTAGTGAGCGAAAAGGTGGCCGACCATTAAACAAATGTGAGCCACTTCTCCACAACTACAGATCTGTGGTCCAGCAGAACCTGTGAACCTTATATTATATTTCGGTTTAATTGTAAATTCATTATATTGCCAACATGTTATTCAATAATGGGCTGAATATGGTGTATTTGGTGATTTAGAAGATACTTGAAGATATCCATGTATGTAGTTATATAGCTCTAATTTTTACTGTACTGTAATTTTTAAGCCATATTATGCAGCCCTAATAACAGTGTAGCAATCAATCAATTTTATTTCTAAAACACTTTAAAAACAACACAGTGTGTTGTTTGATTGTCACAACCAAAATGCTGTACAGAATTCTATTTAAATAGTTAAAATCAAACAGTATACCATTACAGTTAAAAACTAGGTAAAACAGGACATAAAATATCTAAACAAATTATATACGTAAATAGCAAGGCCATTCAGACGTTTAAAGGTAATTTGAAAAGAATTTTAAAATGACTCCCATAATTAGGCAAGACGGCTCAGCCCAGCCGCTCAGCCATTATTTGCGATTCCTGCAAAATCGTCAAAACAAGTAAGACTGATCCTTAATGTCTCCTGTCCTGTTGTTTTGTCTTTTCGCCCTGACCGTCCCGTTTTTGTTCTCATTTGCAGGTCAAAGCAGCGCAAACTCGCCTACCTCCTTGCGTCCCTCCTCACCAGGGTTATCAGTTCTCCCTGTCCTGTTGCGCCTTATTGTCGTGACAGCCATGGTGTCCTTGGCTCACCAGGTGGCACAAACTCATGTTATTATTATTTGTAATTTATGAAACGTATTTAAGTTGCGGCCGTCCTTACCAGTGTCATTGTATGTGTGTTCGAGTTTACCCCGTGTCTATTTCATCCATTCCTTTTTTTTTTGTATTGGCTGTGCTTTGCACAATAATCTTACCAGTCAAAAGCACATTTACAGGTAACTCAGACCAGACTTGTGGGATAGGCATCAATAGGCAGTGATTGGCATCATGTGTGGAAAGATTGCAATGTATTGAGTTATTCAGTGGGCATAAGCAGGAAACACACACTAAGAGGCTTTGAAAAGAAGTCCGGATTTGGATGCAATGTACTGCTTTAGCGACAAATGACATGCTACCAGAGCTTTATAACACTGTGAAAGAGTTAGTGAAAGTTGTTAATTTTTATCAAGTATAGAATACACAGAGAGATGGAAAGCCAGCATGAACACCTGCATTATCATGCTGAGGTACACTGGCCCTCCAGGGTAAAAAGTGTTATCCTGAGTTCATGAGCTCAGAGGCGAGTTGGCAGGGTTCTTATAAAAAAAAAAATTTAATTTTAACAGTTTCATAGTATTATTAAATTATTTTAACACATTTCCTCTCTCATGTTAAGAAACACTTTCATTAGATGTCTGTCTATCTGATCTAATTATTCCAGAATTTTCATTCATTGCTTGTGTATACTCCAGTGCCTGAGCGGGAGAGAACACTGACAAAGAGCAGTCACATGTCTAGATGTTCTTCCATCACAGTGTACCACTTTCACACATATTGGGCAGAAATTCACAAAGCACTTATCAGGCTGCATATATATTGATTAAGGTGGTTCAAAATGATGCCACCTTAATCAATCCACACCACTTTCCCCCCTTGATTTAAGCGATGTGTCTAAAGGACACCACCAAAGATCACAATTTGACTTAGCCTCACAGTAGGCATGGACTGCACTATGTACGGGCCAAAGGGGGTTGCAGGCTGCTGAATGTTAGATGAAATCTGTCCCAAATTAGACTTGGACTTTCTCTTTCAGTGGCATTATCTCAGGATTAAGGTTAATCCATGGCCATGATAGGCCTTGCCAAAATCATGTCCTCATTACGTTTTTCATGAAACATGAGTATGTTTCATCAGTGAAAGAAGTGCCAAGGTTGAGGTCATGTCTTCTGAAATGATAAGATAGTGAGATGTCCAATGAAAATTATACATATGCAGTAACTAATTCATCTTGTTTTGTACATTAAGATATGACCCTGTTCGGACATTGTTTATGTTTATGATAGAGGGAAATGGCTGTTCATGACTGGAATATCTGCATAAATAAAGCGATGCCCTTAACAGTCCAGCCAGGATTTTTTAAAGGTAATGAGAGATTTTGTGGCATGTTTTGTGAAGATTTGCTATCTTTTTTTGCCCTTAATAAAAGGTCCAAGGTCTACGTAGGTAAGAGGTAAATAAGATTGGTCTACAGATAATTCCTTTGACTTCCTGCTTGGTTTGTGCTCCAAAGGACCTTATATAGACTGGTGTGCGACTTTACAAATCTTTTTTTTTTTCCATAGGTGGACTCCAGATAAGCTGCAGAAACATCTCAAGGATGATCAGGGGAAACAGGATGCACCTAAAATCAATTTTGAGCTTCATGGCAGAGGCTGTGAACATGTGTGTTGTGTCACACGGCATATAACAAAGAGGGTTTAATACAAATAATACAAAGAACGTGCTGCGATACAAGACAGACAAATTGAGGACCCGACAAGGACAAAGCACAAAAGTCAAACTTGTTAAGAACAGCTGCACACGATCAGGGTAATAGGGGACACATACACAATAGAAATTTAGTTTCTGACATTATGAACATTATGAACATACCCATTGAGCTAAGTAAACTTTTTTCACTATGTCATTGTGGGATGTTGTGTGTAAAAAAGAATGCACTGTGAAATACTTTTCCCATGCACTGTATGACATTTTTCAATAACTACATAGAATAATGATGTGAAATTTGAGTCTGGGCCCTTGGAAGTGTAAAGCATTAAATAAGCCAAAAGAAAAGGGAAAACGGTACAAGGGAAATAAGAAACAACAGGGACAGAATAACAGTTGTGAACGTTGACAACTATTGTCTTTCAGCATCTCTTCAGCTTCCTGCTGCTTGCCACCTCTGGCCCATTGAGCTAATGAGCCTCTGAATCTGCAGTAGAGGGATGTTACCCCTTTCTGACAGAAGGCCCTTAGGACGTCTCTGCCTGTTGGCTGGGAGATGGCCACATCTCTGCACATTGCAATCCCGGGCATCCCCAAGGTGCTCTGAGGGGTTAAGGTCAGGAGAGAAAAGCGGGCCAAGGCAACTGTGCCCAGACCGGAGCTGTCCTGCCGCAGGGATGCCAGTCTGCATGCCAATGCCACATTTCTGTGCATCTGGTGGCATTCAGGATAAGAGTATGAATACAAGGTACAAATGTAAAGCGACAAGGCGTGGCCATATTACTCTGTCGGTTAAAGGTACAAAATTGTACCTTTAATTTCAGCTTGTACGCTGCAACAAGTTTCCTTGAGTCTGGGAACCTATAAACTCTATTTATATATAGTACGTTCGGATCACATGTTATAAATTTTACACTTTGAGACAACAGTACGTCCCACCCCAAGACAACAGAGAGATGCTTTTTATATTTGGACCTTTCAATGAGAGCCTGGTCTGCCTCAGATAAGTGACATTCCAGACGTGTAATATATGAGCTGTCTCAACAAATTGCCCCAACGGGGAGTACAGCAACACCAATCACTGAAATAAACCCCTATGTAGGTTGAACCCCCCCCCAACCCCATCCTTCCTTTCCATGTGCTCCATGCACCAAAATGAGCTGCTCTGTCTTCACCGGCGGCTCTAACATGCAAATCTAAGTGGCGTATTTAGGCATTGATCATATTTCTCAGCAGTAACATGCAGACAAATGAAATTACTTGGTGACATTAGCCGGGGGTAGACTAAATCATTTTGGTCGACTCCCACACATCTGGGACTTATTTATTCCCTTTATTTATTGGTATAAAATTTAGGAGGAAGGCGCTACTTTAAAGGGGAATGCTATCTTGCCCTTTCTGTTGCTGCAAGGCAAGACTTTATAAATCGCTACAGAGCTATTTGCTGTATTGCTTAATTGCCTCTTCAGGGATGGGATCTTCAAGACAGGAGGCATTAAACCGTGGTCCTTGACCCAGTTTTGCGTTTGACCGCGCCAAGCCACGGATTGACCTTACAATATCCATTAAGCCGTAATAGTTAACTATCCAGCAGAGTGTTTATCCACTATAGAAAAAAAAGAGAAGAAGCAGGTGTGCAGAGGTTACCACTCTGGCATCGCAATCTATTACCATGCAGCGGGTTGCAGATATGCGAGTCTCGGAATCATGCGAATAGCAAGAGCACCGGAATTAAAATGCATTTAAGCTATTACAGTTAATGAGGGGATTTTACAGATCAGATAGAAAATCAAAGGGTGTTTGGGATGCGGAATAGCTGGTAATGCAATTAGAGTGGTGTGAAAGGATAAAAAAAAAAGAAAAACGAAAGCATTAGAAGGATGCAGTAATTTTGAAGGCAGCGAGATACCCACCGCAGAGCTGTGGCAGGCGCGGCACCCAGGAATATAAACTTCTCTAAAGTGCCTTAACAAGGGCACAGAATGAAAATTACAAGTTGTCAGATGATTGAAAAAAACTCAAATAAACACCCTTTTTTAAAATCACGCACACTTGGATCTTTCAGCAGCTTGATTAATAGTGCAAATGCACCTTTTTTAAAAACAAATTATTATTTGAATCCAGCTGTTCCTAAACTGCTTTGTTCAGTCCGTAGCTGGTCACATGACATGCCATCTTCTGTCTCGCCAAACTATCATGACAATAATTTTTTATTGTATTATATATATATATGTATGTGTGTGTATATGTGTGTGTGTGTGTGTGTGTGTGTGTGTGTGTATATATATATATAAAATATTATATGTATAATATGAAACCCTATTCAAAAACTATAACAAAATTACAACCCTTGACTCACTAATATGTCAATGTACATATTGGTGAAGTGAAGTGAAGTGAAAAAAATGTATTACCACCTAACAGTGACTTATTTTCTCTTTGAACTTGGTGTGCTGCAGCAGTCAGGACCCACTGAAAGTGGCCCTATGAAAGAAATCTGGTAAACAGGCGACATGGTCCCATCCAGCCAAGAATTACTGATGCCAGTTGGGCGTGATGGGGGAATCTACTTAATGTTAGGTGGTAGACTATAATGTTACGGATGATCAGTGTAAAATGCCACGGTCTATGTTGTAATTGGACTTGTAAGTGAGAACTGACACAGTAGCCTAAACCTAGTCTACAGTTCATCAAAATTATAATTGCTAAGGGCATAACGGACGGACCATATCTGTACTTTCAAGTAAGTGCATTCTTTCATGTGTAGGATACATTTAGCCTCGCCAACGTAGACATGATTTGTTCAGCGGGACTCCAATACCATCATGCATTTTAATAGCTGCCCTATATGATATTTTGAAATGTGTTCATATGGCTTAACTATTCCCTCTGTTGCCCCATATGAAAAACAGCAGGCCGTGTCGGTTCAGGCTACACATCCTGTAGGGAGAAAAAAGTAAAGCACCGCTTGGATGTGGCCTCACATCTCACGAAAACGTTATCACTGAGAGAAGACAGCTGGAAGGCCATGGGGGGGTGGAGAAAATTTCCTGAGAGAGCGCTTCCTGGCTTCACCCAACTGGTTTAACAGAGGCCCCGCCTATGCAAGGTAGTGCAGAAGCTTCAACTTGTGGCTCCATTAAAGTTTTCATTGCCGTGTTGGTAATGGAGCTTGAAGAAAGGATCTGGCGGTGAGTAATTAAATGTGATAAAGTTAGCTTAAAAGTGCATGGCTAATGAGCAAGAGGGGCTCTGCTCTGACCACAGATGTGCAAGGAGGAAATCAAGTCCATGTGGCTTTCACGGTGTGATGTTAAAGAGGGAGGGCAAGACAAGGGCATAAAATTAGACTAAAATCACAATCACTCATTTATATTGTTATAAAATGAAACACCACAAGCATTCCAGAGCTATTTAGGGCACAGTTTAGTTTACTGACTTTTTTTTGCATATCATAGTCTTTCCGGTTGGTGTATGCAATATCATTTGTGAGAGTCCATAAAAATAAAGAGAGTCGGCCATCCATATAGTGTAAATGTCATACATGCAACTCAAGCCCTGACTGCAGAGAGCAAAGGTTTATTCACTCATTCACTATCCATAAGTCATCATTGGCTCATGAAGATGTAACTTCTCTGTATCGATTATGCATCTCAACCGGTATAATCAGTACTCTAGGACAATTTAATATAATAATAATGATAATAACAAGCATCATCTCACCCAGGGCCTGCCCACTGTACACACACACACACACACACATTTAGATTCACCAGTTCACCTGGTGTACATGTCTTTGGGCAGCAGGAGGAAACCCCTGCAGTCACGGGGGGAACATGCAAACTTCACACACACACACACACACACACACACACACACACACACACACACACAAATACAAGGTCCAAGCCAGGATTCGAACTCACAACCTTGAAGGTGTGAGGCCTCATCGCCAACCACCGTGCCCCCTAGTGGCCCTAATCAACATCATCATATCCAACATCCTTTTAGTAAGATAAGAATAAAATAAGAACTGCATTTGAAATAAAATAAATGATAAGGGCCTGTGGATGTGCACATTTGCTCTGCTTGCCAGCTTCACACCCCGGGGCATAAATCAGCAAGCGCTTAACAACATCTCAAAACCCTGCATGCATCATTCCTGCAAATATCTTTCGCACAGCATCTGCAGCAGCTGTAGGATTATATACTTTAGATATATTTCATCTTAACTGTAGGTGTGCCGGGTTAAGCTTTATTGGTTGTGATGTGGTTGTAATGGATAAAGCCATGACGTCCACTCATAATTAAACAAACGGGGCTAAATAAATTTTAATGAAGCAACAATGTGCTTTGCTGCCAGTATGGACCTTCAGCATTATTCTGATGACTGTAACACACAAGATCGTCACAGTACAGACTGACCTTGAGAGAATTAATGCAAATGCAGTTCAGTTTGTTAATTGTTGTTATAACATAAAATCTCAGTGAGGGTTTTTATGATTTTTATTCATGTAAACTGCATTATTCAGGCAGCAGCTTGTGTCATCATTCTGTGACCATAAAAAAATATTAAAACAAATCATAATATTCATGACTTACAGAAAAGTCATTAGTCCTCTTTTGATCCCTTGGACTGACCAGTTGAGGGAACTCATTTGTGCCTTTCCATATTTCTAAATGTGCAAAACAGTACTGAGATGAATGAGATTATTTTATGATGTGAGATTATTAATGCTGTGTATTATACCCGCTGGCATTGGTATTCTCATCTCAAGAATATTTCAGTGCTGAGATAAAAAAAAGTGTCATGGAGCTCAGGAAGGGACAAAGTGCATGACTGCGACCGAAGACATGATTAAGTATTGTTTGAGAGCTCTACTCTAAGTAGGACTGCATGATAACCATAATTATTTTGCTCAGCACTGAAGTCTTTGTTAATCACCACAATTGTACAGAAAGCAAGGTCATAGCCCAGAGAATTGAAAGAGTTCAAGCCATAATTCTTATTGTTTTTTATATATATATATATACACACACACACACACACACACACACACACACACACACACACACACACACACACACACACACACACATATATATATATATATAAATAACCTCAAAATTGGCTTGATGTACTGTAAAAAAAAAAAGAATGGTCTGCATTTTTGCTTGATTTTTCATTTTTTAAGCCTTGTATCCATTTAATCATCTAATTGAAGATTTGATTAAGAGACACTTTTTCATTTTTCAAACTCAAGCCTAAATATACTTATTTTTTGGTCTGATTGCAAGTATTAAAGCTAATTTATATCTAAATAGAAATATGACCCAACAACTAAGAGCCTATCATCCCTCACTCTAGTAACCTTGGCGATTTGGATCTTGGAAAGTAAAGAAGTGTGCAAATTAGCCATTAAAATGGAGGTTGCATAAAATAGTGCATTATAGGTCTTGCCTATGCATTGCTAATACAGCCTCCTAACAGGGTAGCTAACAGGCTGTACTAAACATGAATAAATGCAGATTCACAAGCATTAGCATTTCGCAAGCATAAGGAGAATTTGTTCCTATTAAATGAACATGAACTTCTGTCTTCCAAAATATTGGTAGGTATTTCAGAATCAATCCACACACGTCCCTACTAAACAGTGCAGTTCAATGAGCCTCTTCTGTCTAAAGCATTTTCACTGAGCTTGTAGTGGGGTCTTTGAAGTAGTCTTTGCTATCAAGGCAGAAGTGCAGCGTCCCTTGAAAATGCAACCTCAGCAGATCCCCTGGAATGGGTTATGTAGTATTTATGAAAAAATGAACCATTGTCACGTTTTTAGCTTCTTTCGTGCTGCTTTAACACGTTATTGTCAGATCTGTATCCTGGAGGCACAAGTAGGTTACCGTGTCAAAATTTCCATGGCGTCCATCTGAGAGGCTGCAGCGTCTGGCTTCAGGGGGGTCACTTCCCGTGCCTGGTGCTCTGACGAACCGTGGGAGAATATTGTGGGAAGGAGAGGCAGGCACAGGGCCTAAAATCCCAGCTCATGAGCCACTGCTATCCGTACTGGTCCCATCACTCACAATCACTAATTCTGAGTGTCTAGGGAGTAAAAGTAGTACATTCACACATTTACAATATATTCATTTTGACAAGCCTCTCCATAAAGAGAAATGACATCTGGAATGATCTCATTTTCCCTAATTTCTTCAATGTGTTTACCTCAGGGTTTAGTGGGGATTTTTGGCATACACTGCTGTCCCTTATTCGCCTCTGTCATGGCCAACGCGCCTCCAACCCGCTAGAGGGCGCCTCACCAGCCTGGGAGACGACGACCCGGAAGAGGAAATGGAAGCGGGCGGTGGCAAGTATAAAAGTGAGGTAACCCCAAGGAGACACGCCCGCTCTTTGTATGAGTTTACTCGCCAGAGACGCTAGCTCTCTCACCCCCGACCCAAGATAATTGTACCTTCCTGAAATACGACCTTCGTCTGCCCACGACTTCGAGAATTGCCTGACCCCCTGGAAACCACGAAAGGAACCCCGACCGGAACTTCCTGGCTATAACCTCTACCTGCCCCTGACCTTGAACCTACCTGACCCATCGGTTAAGACCGTCCTACCGTCCTGCCGCCCAAGACCTGCTCCCGTCCAGTCCAAGATCCCGGACCATCCTGAATCCTGCCGTCTTACGGTTCTCCTCTGCCCCGGTCCTTCCCAAAGATCCCGAACTGACTCCCCGCTGCGTTGCAGCGCGTCCATTGCTTCCTCATTCCTCGCCAGCCAGGCGTCCCCGGTCCTCCTGCCCCGCTCGCCCAGTGTCCTTTCCCGGTACGACGGCTTATCCCCACGCCCAAAGTATGTCTGCAAGTACGTCATCGAATTCCCCCTGTGACAGCCTCTTATGTGATTATGAGGGTGGTAGTAGCCTAGTGAGTGACACACTCGCCTATGAACGAGAAGATCCAGGTTCAAATCCCACTTACTACCATTGTGTCCCTGAGCAAGACACTTAACCTTAAGTTGCTCAAGGGGGGGACTGTCCCTGTAACTACTGATTGTAAGTCGCTCTGGATAAGGGCGTCTGGTAAATGTAAATTATATTTGCTTATATGTATGCATGTTCGATATGATATTCTATACAATGTTTGCTACAATTGCTTCATCAACATAGTCGCAAACATATTTTCCGTTCAAAGCCACTGTTAGGTGCTCAGTTGTTGAATTTTGCACAAGTAAGACCATGGCTGTATTCACAGATTAACTGGTTCTCTCTGCCAAGAGGATGCTGATGTTTGGGGACCAGGTGAGGAGTGCAAAGGCTGCAACTCCTGAGATGAACATGTCCCCAACGACAAATGGCTTCCCATGAAAAATTGATGTGCGGCAGAAAATAGACCTCCAGCCACGGGAAGACAGACTGTGACTGAGAGACAAGTTGGACTACAAGTTAGGGCATCCTAATTTACCTGAATCAATTACTCACTGCGGAAGAAGGGCAAGAGCGTCGCTATCGGCAACCCAGACAGACAATTAAATAGACAAGAGGTGGGGCGTGTTTGAGAACATGTCTAAAGCAGAAAACAGCAACCGAGCTCCACGCTGATGGATAGCAGCAGGTTATGCATCTGTTTATCTCCCCAGACAGTGTCCTGTGTGGTGCTGGAAATTTGAGAATGACAAAATAATTAAAGAAACGATGCTTGTATTGGAAGAAATTAGTTAGTCATCACCTTTCACTGATGCCATTTAGTTCGAATTAAATAGAGAGAAATGCCATGGGGCTTCTTGTGCTGTTGGTGCAATGTGGCATGAGGCCAAATACATATATGTCTCAGTTTTTATGATGTGATGTATAGAGAAAAAAAACAAAAAGGGCAACTAAATCTTTTTTTTTTTTTTTATTCAGAGGCGTTTTGGGGGTTACACCAGAATGGCATGTCACCTCACATTTAAAAGACAAGACCTGTGGTAGATGCATTATTTACCAGGTAATCCAGATTGGTTTTGGACCTTCTTGTGCACAATGTGAGCACCACTGTTCCACCTAATTATAGATCAGACACATATGTTCCCTGCTACACCGTGAGATGAACAGCATGGAAATGGCTTTTTAAATGTCGATGGCACGAACATAACATTATTCTTGATTCATGCAGCCCTGCTTACGTTGTGCAGGGTTAAATTCAACATTCCAGATGTTAAACTGGCAAATAATAAATAATAGCAAATAATGCTCTTTAAAAAGAAGGGTACCTGTTAATGGGTGTGTCATGAGAAAATAAGCATATGTTTTAAAAAAAAAAGGCAAAATTGGGCCCAAATTTCTTTCCATATGTAAATACAAATATCGTGTTTGCTCATGTTACAGTTGAAGTGTGCTGACTTGATGAAAGCAAATCTTTCTGAGTCGAGCAGGGCAACCCTGCATTTGAGTGTGTGTGTTTTGTGTGTGTATGTGTAAGTAAAAAAATAAAAAAAAAACACCCCAAGCTGACGGACTCCTGGGGCCAGGCCAGTGCTCACGCAAGTGATAATGAGCTGACTCCTGCCAGATTGTGCCGTGCCGTGGACCGAGCTGAAGGCAGATACACAGATAATCAAAGAGTGACAGCAGGTTCTCTACATTCCAAACAACCCCCAGTGCAGTCCCAGCAGTTATTTACAGAGTGTGCGCTGCTCATTCATTTTTTAGCACAGCCTACAGGTCCGGGTGACAGACAAAGCTGACAAGCAAAGCAAGAGAAAAGCACAGTTGTTGCTTTCCCTGCCCACAATATAAAGACTCAACAGTGGCTTTAAGCAAAGTGCTGCAGAATAAAATATTGATTGGGCCGATGCACTCGTCTCTGATTTTATGTATCAAGGTCACCACGTTGTCTTGCTACGTTGTACTTGAAGGATGCGAAAACCTTGGAGAGCAAATGCTGGCTGTCCTTACTACGTCGTTATTTTTCATTTGCTTCTGACTCACCTCTTTTCTCTGAACTCGGCTGGATTCTACGCACCAACTCCTGACTTCACATTGCTTCAGGTTACATAGTAACACTTTGAGATGGAGCAGCATTACTTGGTCCAAGAAAAAAAAAAAAAAAAAAACGTCTTTGAGGTCTATTAGGCATTTTAGGCTCGAATGGCAGGTGTGACCCAGGCTCCTGGCTCATTCTTTGGTTAACGTTGCCTGTCAAGGACACGCCTGTGGTGTCTCAGGGGAAGCATTCCTTTTGTGACACTCGAGATTCATGAGTGAAAAGACACAGTTGGCTGAGGGTGCACGCATGAGGGGGTGCACATGCTTATCTTGTGAATCGGTGAAGGTTTGTTGTGCCACGGTCAGGGATGTAGCACAAAACTCAATCCAAGAGTTTTGGATTGGCCTTCCAGCCAGTGGGGCCCAGGGTAAACATTACCCTTGGTCCCCCATCTACAACACTCACGGCTATGGTTCGGATGGAGCTAAAAGAAAATGGAGAATGGTCTTTTCTACATTCTCCAAGGACAACAGATTCTTTTCAGTAAAGAATCTGACAATGTTAATAATTTCATTACAACACTACTACAATAGACTCTGTAGGCTCTTGACCAATCTTATGTTTAAACTTTAATCTTATATTAAATTTTTTGGTCTAGTTATAAGCTGGGTCTTATTGAGCAGTTCATATTCTTCCTTCAGATTTTTATATGTGATATTATAGTAATAATTACCATGCACTTACCTTAATCTACTGTTGATTGTTCACAGAATTGCCACCACAGCATTGCACCAAAAACATTGTTATTCTATATCTATTATCTTTCTCAAATTCACTTCAAATTCAGCCAGGAAACAATTTAGGTCATTGAAAGACCAAATTACTGAGGAATGTATGAACTAATGAGTACAAATGAATAATTTCTATTCAAATGTAAAAATGCTCTACACTTAAAGGGTGATTTGCACTCAAATTAATTTTATTAATAATAGCAGCAAAAAAGGTACCATGTGGGAGTTAGTACTACTAGGCTAAAGAGAATTTTCCCACTGAGGTGCTTTGGTTGATTAATGAATTTACTAAACCATATAATAGAAGTTTCATCTGTAATATGCTCAGATGTGCTGTGATTTTTCTTTTGTACATGAGTAAATGGACATAAATGCAAAGAGACGTTTTTGATCTACCAAAGAACATCTTTATTGAACTCTCATTGAAGCTGCAGTAAGTGAGCTACTCTGCTCCCTTGAGACACCGGGGACCAGATATGAAAAAGGACTCTGCCTTTAGAGCGCTGAAGTGCCAGAAATGCTGAGAATCACAGGAAAGAGGGAAATTCCAAAGATGCACCTATATGAAGAACGTTACAACTTTGCATGAAAATTTTACATAAAAATCAGGAAATAAGGACAACAATATTAGAAATATCATTAACAAATGACTCACTATCATCAGCAGCAATTATAAGGTAAAAAGAAGCAAAAGCATCATGCTTTGGAAAGCCTCAAATGTTCAATCTCATGCGTGTTATTTCATAATTCCTGTGTGTTCAGTTTTGTGTTATAATGTGGAAATAGACCCAATAAATTAGCGTCCAGTTTTCTGACTAGTAGTGTACTGATCACACATTTGGCATTGGGAAAAAATGCCCTGCTGCAGTAGGTGGTTTGTGTGGTTTGTAAGAGGACAGTGACCTTAAATTAAGGTCTGAGAAATAAATGGAGATGCAAATGTCACAGTGCAACTACGTTGGGGAAAAAGGGGGCAGCACCCCATTAAACAAAAGTCTTGCCCCATTAAATCAAACTTTAAGAAGTTGAGAAAGAAAATTGAACTGAATATTACTGAATTTACTTTAGTAGTAAAGCACATGATGATGGGTTTCATCTCTTGTTTGCTCCTTCCCTCTCTATTCTGTTGGCAGACATCCCCCCAGTAAAACACCCAATCTCTGTTAGTATGCAAATGAGCCAATATCTAGGTTCTCAGTAGGCATCAGATCTGTAAATCTTGGGTCGGCTTAGGTTGGGTCGAGTTCAGGCTCAATTTTTATCACTTTGGTCTGGTCTGGTCTGGTCGAGCGGTAAATGAGCAGTCAGTAAACACAAACTTCTGTTTATTAGTGTCTATCCTTTCTGTATGATTTGCTGCTTGTAAATTTTGTGAAGTGATTGTCACATGTGATACACAGCAGCACAGCACACGGTGCACACTGTGAAATTTGTCCTCTGCATTTAACCCATCACCCGGAGTGAGCAGTGGGCAGCCATGACAGGCGCCCAGGGAGCAGTGTGTGGGGACGGTGCTTTGCTCAGTGGCACCTCAGTGGCACCTTGGCGGCTCGGGATTCGAACCGGCAACCTTCTGATTACAGGGACACTTCCTTAACGGCTAGGCCACCACTGCCCATGTGCCCATTGTTTGTGATTGGTAAAATTGTTTCACATCCTGTACATTTCCCTCTTCCCTTTTCCTCTTAGTTCGTAGCATAATAATAGCCGGGTTTCTCTGCCTCGGGTCAGGTTGGATTATTTCGTGCTTGGGCCAAATTCTGTCGGGCTCAGACTTTTCAGGTCCGATAACAGCTCTAGTAGGCAGCTGTACAACTAGTTTTGTTAATATTGGCAATACAGGCCTGGCAAAGTGCAATCCAATTATATGACAAAAAGAGTTATTAGTATTTGCACTTCCGCCTCTTGCCTACAACTTCTTCACAGTCCTAAAATTTCTTCAACTGACAAAGTTGCTCCTGATCGTGTTTTTTTTTTTTTTACAAAACATTCTAGTTAAATTATTTACATTTAACTCACCCATAAATATGCCAAGATCCGTCACAGACATTTTGAAGTGCTAGAGAAGGCCACATGCAAAAACACATCCAGTCATTTTGCGACCACTGCAATTATTTGATCAGAGGCATATTTGAATGCCATGGGGAGAGGTGGCCAATTTGCATACTTGACTAACAGATGAACTGCTGTATGCAGTAGTTTGACACCCGCATACGTGAATAACACCTCTGCAGCAATGTCAGTTTTGAGTCATTGTTCACAAGCTTTGCCTTCTACAGTCTGTGATTTCAGCAGTCTTTAAAGATCATTACAAGTCACACTGTACAAAATAAATCTAGATGTAGGAATGTAACTATATGGTACAATGGTGAATCATATTGAGGTCATGAGGTAGGATAGAAGAATATGAGTCATAAGTATGAGCCAGTTGTAAATGTAAGCAAGATTCACAAAAGAAATGGGGATCAAGCCATGGCTGGGGAGAGGTGGCCAATTTGAAATGCCTCCATGCCATCTGCTCTGATCAATGTCATGTTTTCATTTGCTGAATTTAGCTTGTACCAGCAAACACACGCTGGGACATTTCTACATATATGACAGAAAGTATCCCTTGCTGCAGCCGAAGACAAAGCAACAATGGTCACGATTGTTAATGTCAGTTGTCTGGTCTAGTGTATGATAATCTTGCTTTTGAGACACTCTAGCATCACTTTGGCCTTGAGCTCATGACAGTCCCCCTGAAAGGTTAACTTTCTCCCTAGCTGTTACTTTTTTGCACACCAAAGCAGGCTTGTTTTTTTTCAATCCATTTCCCCTTAACAAGATACTCAGGCTCTGCTGATGAAAAACATCCCATCAGAATAACGCCGTCACTCCGTGCACTCTGTCTTTCTGTAATGCAATGTTCACCAGGTTTTAATCAAGTTTGACACTGAAAGGTGTAGCGAAATGTCTAGAATTTTTTAGAACTTTACAGTAAGGCAGGATATTTTAGATCCACGACTTAACAAGGGCTAAATGTAAAGCCCCCACTCTGTCTCCAACCAGGAAAGGTAGTCAGAGGTTTAACAAAAAGTGCCAAGAAGGAAGGGTCATATGTGGAATGGAAGACCACTACATTCTTTCTGAGGTTCCATTTTACAAAGCAGAAATCAGAGTATCTGACTGATCTTTGGAAAGCTTAGTGTAGTATAGTATAATGAAGATACCCAGGGTATGGTGGGCTCTTCTTCTTTCAAATGCTCTCTTCTTTATTTCCAAGTTCTCCCAACATGTCGTTATTTCTATTCTCTCTCATTCGGGTCTTTCTGTACGATTTTATATACAATGTTATTGTTTAACTGCAATGTAACTGCAATAATGATTAGTAGAAGTGAGCATTCCTCTGTACAATTAAATTATATTAAATATAATAGAAATAATAAGTAATAAAATGAATAACCTCAAAATATGCCAAGGAAATTAATGTGCAAGAATGACGGAATGAAGTATGTGACACGTCCATTGGTCACACTTCCAACAGCTGTTAAGGAGTCAGATGTCAGTGCGAAGGAGAAGTTGTTTAGTCAGGAGGTTCCAGATTTCACACCTCTGACCTGAGTGCAGAAGTGTGAAGAGTCTTTGTTAGGGATGTGTGGGGTTTGTGAGGATGGAGGCAGCTCTCCTCAGCGAAGGTAGATGCTGTGCAAAAAGGGCAACTGAGACCTGATGATCTTCTCCACAGTCTTATAACACTCTCTGCAGGTGTTTGCAGTCAATAGCAGTAGTGCTGCCGTACCACGCGGTGATGTAGCTGGTCAATGCACTCTCCACAATGCAGCTCCAGAAAATACCGAGGATCTTGGTTGACAGAGCAAACCTTTATGGCGGTGGGGACAGTCGGTGTCTTGCTGAAGTTGACAACCACCTCTTTGGTGTTGGTGACATTGAGAGTCAGGTTGTTGACTCCAAACAAACATTAGCTGTGTTTTTATTGCTGTGTCCACAGATTACACCTTTGTAAAGTGTAATCTGATACTTCTGACTTTTGATTTACCTGAAGTGTTACTTTTTGCCTTTTCAAATCCAAATTCCCTCAGAACCACTGAGCGGTGTAAAAAAATGGTGTCGTTGAGGATTGAACAGTGTTTTTATGCTGCTTTCTTGCAACAAAATGTCATTTCCTTAAGGCATTACATTTAAAAATGTGATATGAAACTGCTGATACTTGGATGATTTGAACTGTTTTTATTTCAGGGGGGATGACAGCCCACCTCAACTCGAGCACTGGTTGTATTAATGAAATCGGACTTTTCATGTAGTGTATCTGCTGATATCTTGGAATAAAAAGAGAATCATTTAACATGTTCACTACCTGCCTCTTGTATATAAGAAATATGCAGAGATCAAATCCAGAATTTACAAATAACTTCTTCAAATTCAGTTCACCTATTGCATATTATGCCTTCATTTACCTTTAGTCAAGCCTCTAGACTACATTTTTGCACTGGTTGCACTGGTGAGTGTCACGACACCAAGAAAGGAGAGGACCCATGCACAGGTGATGTACAAAAAAGTTATATTGTACTATGGGACTACTACTTTGGGGAAGGGATAGAGGAGACGGGGAATGGAAGGATCAGGCCACGCCCGTTTCCCTTCTGTTAACAGTTCCCTGCAGCATGCGCACTTTCAAACGTACAGGAACTGTGGCAACTTCTTTTAGTTGCACTATTTAGAAATTAGGTTGCACTCTAGAGCTATGCTAGTCTGTGGCCATCCTAGATTCTAGGCTTTATTGAGTATCTATTGGTTATTACTGATGTTTTATTAATGGTTCTGGCTACTTTTTACATACTGGCAGTGAAGCATTCACAATGAAAACTGTAAACAAATGTCAGATGTGCAAATTTGTGCTTAAACAAGACTTTCTCATGCACCAGCTAACATGAGAAATGAATGCTCATATACAAGAGCATGGCTCAAGTGGGCTCCCCCAAGAAGCCTGGTGTGTTTTTGAAAGCCTCCAGCTCAATTATAATGTCATGGTTTGAGCCCACCAACTTAAAATATATTTTCTGTAGCTGTAATAAATTCAGTTATGTCAAGTTCAGTTTTTAATAAGTTACAAGGACACAACAAAGCTCATACAAAACTCATCTTATTTGTTGTGCCATTCTTACTGAAGAATATAATTGTGATTCACAAGCTTCATTCAACCATGATGCACCAATTTTATGGCAGTATTAAAAACTCCTCAGAAGCATACAGAATGGAAAAATGCAGGCAGGGACAATTGGTGATTCCTTTAGATCCTGTAAATTATTTTTCCTAATTATTTTTTTTCATGCAAATCCAAATTGATTATCAGATTTTGTTCACAAAATTCACATGATACTACACAAAATTCACATGAAACTACACATGTGAAACATGTTCACCTATTCACCTGGCCCTGGTATATAAACCTTGTCTCTCCTCAGTTCGTGGTCTCTTGTCTGTGATGTCTACCCTGTTTTGTGTGCAACAATGTCATGCAACTGTGCCTCATTTTCTACAGCGTAACATGAATATTTAATTGAAATCTATAACATACCACTGACTTTCTCATTATATTGCAAGTAATAGTGTTATTGTTTGAGATGGCTCTTTTTTAAGATTACCCAAAACGATTAGGAATGACATATTTCAATTTAGCTATTCATAATTCTAAACAAAAGTCCTCAAGAGCCCTATGAAAACGTATGGTTTCCTTTTGTAATTAGTACATCTAACATGTCATTTTGACTAAGAAAGTTGATCTTGTCCCCCTCCTGAGGCTTTGCAAAAATGTATCTCAAGCTGGTCTGACAAGTAGCTAATGCTGTGTGTGATGAATGCTATAAAATCCCACTTTAATACCCCATATGCACTCTGCATGGTATAACCCCTAGGAGATACCCGAACAGCTGCGGGGAATGGCCTTTCCTGCCACAATCCTCTCCAAATGAGGACACACCTGCCACATATCTTTCCTCACTGGCGCTGGTGGTTGTGCTGACGGTGGCACGCAGGTGTGTCTCTTCAACCCTCTCCAAGGAGCTGGGTCTGTGACAGCATGTACCTGGTAATCTTCCTTTCAGACTTCCCCAATACAGCTTTGTAATCTCATTACTGATGCGTGTCTTATTAATTTTTGTCATGGCCGAGTGGCACAGCACCCCTGCTGTCACTGTCAGATACTGTTCTGGCCCCTTTTATCTAAACTGGATGATAATATATTAATATAACATTTCTAATATAACAGAGGAACGTATCTCAGTCATCTTTCTTCTCTCCACTGCTGGAACCGATATCCTGTATATACTGTATATAACAATAAAAGGATTTTATGAAATTAGAAACCATAACAGCTCTTATGCAGTCTTTACTTCCTATCTAGGCTCAAATCATGGTACATAACCAAAAGGTTAGAATGATGGAACACAGAGCCCTATTTAAAACCTAAAAACATTGTACATATGTGACAACATATGACATATTTATCATTATCTTCCTTTTATTTGTTTGTGAGTTATAATTTCTGACAGATGATGATCTATAATGGTGTTTATAGCTTATATGGCTTATGTACATATATATACAGTACAGGCCAAAAGTTTGGACACACCTTCTTATTCAATGTGTTTTCTTTCATGACCATTTACGTTGGTAGATTCTCACTGAAGGCATAAAAACTATGAATGAACACATGTGGAGTTATGTACTTAACAAAAAAAAGGTGAAATAACTAAAAACATGTTTTATATTCTAGTTTCTTCAAAATAGCCGCCCTTTGCTCTGATTTCTGCTTCACACAGTCTTGGCATTCTCTCGATGAGCTTCAAGAGGTCGTCACCTGAAATGGTTCTCCAACAGTCTTGAAGGAGTTCCCAGAGGTGTTCAGCACATGTTGGCTTTGCTATGCTTTGTTTGTTGTGTCTGGATGGACGGCGCCCTTAGTATTTGCCTATGAAATCTATTTTATTTCCATTTTTTCCATTTTTCCGAATTCCATGTTTTCCTTTATAAACATATTTATTGATCTAAAAACTGTGTGATTATGGAGTGGATGTGGAAAAAAAACACAATTGCAGCATGACAAATTACATTTAATCACTGTTCACAAAGTCATTGGGCATTTACTGTTTGCAGCAGTGGTCTACTGTCGGGTGTCGGATGACCTTGCACAGAAATGCTGGAGAAGGCGAGGTGAGCGATATGCTGAGGCGAATAGGCAAATAAGGCAAATAGGAAAAGCACTCATGTAAATAACAATATCCCTAACTTATTGTGAGTAGTGTATGTGATACACAGAGAAACATTGTTTCACCAGAAAGGATCAATTCATAAGAAGAACATCTTATGGTGCCACACACCCTACCCCACCCATCCACTTTATCCTTGACTGTACAAATGGGTATGATTATACTGCAACTTTCATAAGCACTTAAATTGCAGACAGCATAAAATAAGACATCACAACTTGACCGAGTAGAAGGAGGCAACATGCAGGTGTGAAACAGCAAAAGGTATATTTTCAACAACTGTTCACAGAGCATCAGCACTCTCATTGGCAGCACTAGTATATATAGGGAACTTGTGGCAAACTCTGCACACACAAGGTCTATGAGACAGAATTTGAACTCACAATATTGGAGGGGTGAGGCCACACCGCCAACTGCATGCAACTGCGCTGATCCACCACCACCTAATGTTTAAATGCATTGTGCTCAAAGGTCCTCAACTGCTTTTAAATCTGCCTTTTTTAACACTTCTGTCATTACATTTCTTTCAGATATTTAAATATCTCTCGGTTCACAGATTACTGTTCTTAGTCTGTTATAAAAAGCCATTGCAAATGTTCCTCTATAGCCAAAAAGTTAAATTGAATTGGAATGTGTATAGGAATCAGAATCTGATGTAAAATATTGAGATCAAATCTGAACAAACATGGATCGCTCATCTGTACTCTAGATTTTCAAAACTCCCTCAGATTATGCTGATTCAAAGTATTCATTTCTTGAAGTTATAAGATATAAGTGGATTTCTAAGGTGTCACTGAAATGTGCAACAAATGGCTGATGAGTAGCTCAGGGAGGCAAAAGAAGTACATTTTTTTCTACACTGAAAATGATGACCTTTATGGGGCAGGACGGAAATTGTCTCAAATGATGGAGCAGAGTGCTCTCTCTCCTGGTCCTGCAGTGCATGTGATAGATGTTCATTGTCATTCAGGTGCTCTCCTACAGCTCTGAAGACTGGATTTCATTGCCAGAAAAGAATGGACAAACTTTATATGAAGTAGGTAACTGGCACAAATACATACAGAAGTGTTGCATCTTTATGAACTAAATGTGAAAAAAATGATTGTATCTGCAGCTGCTTTCCCTAACTGAACAACTCAAAAATAGATTGTCTGATTGTGTAAAATGGAAAGAAAAAAAAATGGTGTCAAGACAATGTCATGGGGTTCTGGCATGACTGGATTCAAGCAAAGCAGCTTAAGTGTTTACCAACAAGATGGAAGACATGGACTAAATTCAAATCATATTCAATCATAAACGTGCACCTCAATGATCTACATGTCTGAGGCAAAGCACGAGTTAAAGTTCACTGTGAACAAAGAAAACAGACATAAAAGTAACTCTCAGGTGAGTAGGAAACTAAATTGTGCATATCTGTGTGTAGTGTGAGCGACAAGGGAGAGCAGGAGCATGGGTGCTTTAATAAAGATATCAACTAGATCATTAGAAACACGTGAGGGAGATAATTAGAGACAAAACAAGGCAATGTTCTTTTCTCTAGGGAGAGAAAGACAGACAGCATATAGAGAAGGGAGGCCGAGACAGAGACAGAGAGAGAGAGAGAGAGAAAGAACGGATGATGGTGTGGCTAGGTGATGTGAGGCCAGGTTTAAACCGGCCAACCTCACTAGTGCTGGAAATCCTGACAAATGCTAGACCAGAAGTTGAGGAGAGGACTCTGGTGGTGGACCTAGCAACCTTGGTGAGACTGACCAAATGGTGGGAAACGGCTCAGGTTTTGTGAATCTTGAATTTTGGCAGACACTGGAAACTGGCACTAGAACCTGAAGTACAGCGGAAGGGCGTGGCCTGATGTGCTTGAGCTTGTAGACGCTGGTCGTGACGTTGGTGCATTTGGTGTCAGTGGGTGCAGGAGATGACGCAGGAGAGGAACATGGCTTGCAGCTCCGCCAATTTGCCCTGTAGAAGAGTGATACCCCGATATTGGCTGTAATCTGGTAGGTGATTGAGTTCACAGCACGGGCACCGTCAGTCCAGCTACCGGGAGAGCAGGGAGGGTTTTAGAGGGTCACCAGAGCCAGTCATACTCTCCTGGTCCTTGTCACATGTTCAGTTCTTTTCAGTCTCATTTCAGTTCTTTTCCTTCTTATGAATATTAGATGAGGAATGCTTTTTTAAACACTTTGCTCAATGCATTTATAAAATAAAATACAACATCAGTGCATAACCAATTACGTCACAGCCAGCATCGTCATTACCAATCACAGCCCGTATAGTGTGACCATCTCTCAATTTCACCAAGCAACGTAATGGTTAAATAGCAGAAAATTGGCAACTTTTAGTTTGACTGTGACTGGAAAAATATGTCATTATGCTCTTGGCATCAATAGCATTTGATGAAAAAAATTGCATTTATTAGTATTGATTGTTGTTTTATGAATCTCATGTAATTTTCCGAGAATCAGAATAAGAATAGAACAATTTTACATTCACATGTACAGCATTCACCAGACACTTATCTAGAACGACTTACAATCAGTAGTGACAGGGACCGTCCCCCTGGAGACACTCAGGGTTCAGTGTCTTTCTCAGGGGCACAATGGTGGTAAGTGAAGTGAAAGTGAAGTGATTGTCATTGTGAAACACTGCAGCACAGCACACGGTGCACGGTGCAGAATGGTGCAAAATATGTCCTCTGCTTTTAATCATCACCCTTGGTGAGCAGTGGGCAGCCATGACAGGCGCCCGGGGAGCAGCGTGTGAGGACGGTGCTTTGCCCAGTGGCACCTCAGTGGCACCTCAGTGGCACCTTGGCGAATCAGTATTCGAACCGGCAACTTTCTGATTGCGATGCCGTGTCCTTAACCGCTAGGCCACCACTGCCGCTAGGCCACCACTGTCAGCCACTTGGTCCTATCTCCTGCGCCGTTCCATCGACTGTCAAGCAACACAACAAACAGTATTTTATTTTAGAACTACTTCTTAAAGCATAAATTCAATTACGTTTAAGATTAGATTTATAGACATGCTATAAATATACATAATGTAAAATAAACGGTAAGCATAAGACCAAACAAACATTGCAAGGTGTGTAATAAACAGACCATTTGCCCATCTGGTTCCAAACCGTTAATTGTTTTTTTTTTTTGTTCATTTCAATATATGGTTTGTGTCCTCATCATCTTCAGTCATATTCTCACTATTTGATAAACTGGTCTTAAACATGCTCGCTTTTTTGTTGGCTACCTCGTTAATGGACCACAAATTTTTTTTTTTTATAATGCAGTATACTTCATTTGATTAACAACATGCTGCCTTTCACATGCACCACGGAAACTAAAACCACGCTTGTGGAACAGCAAGCCCTGTGTTCTGTTAAAGGGGCCGTAAGGGCGGATGGAGCGAGAGAATCTGTTTGCTGCATGTATATTTATTGAGTTGTATTCCACAGAGATGAAAGAGCATGCCTTTGATTTTCTAAGGCACAGCCTTCTTACACAAAGGCTGTGCAAATATGACCTTTTGCCATGATAATTTGAATTATCAAGTGAAAGAAAACCAGATATGATACGGCCCTGTCTGCACCATGCCATTCATGCAGCACCTTTAAACTGTAACAGAGAGAATGATTGGCATCATTGATTTGCCATCTGTTCAGCATTTTGGGTGTGGCCAGCTTACAGTTACAGTACAGAGCTTTCGAATGAAATGGAAACAAATCATTTAAATTGGCAGTTTAATATAAAAGCCATTTAGCAACGCTACACAATACCATGTAGCATCACAAGTTTTATAAGCGAGTTTTTATGTCATTGTGATACACAGCAGAGCCACAGTGTACACAGTGAAACGTTGCATTCAACCAGTCAGCCTTAATGAGCAGTGGGCTGCCATGAATGGCAGCCAGGGATCAGTGTGTGGGGAAAGTACCTTGTCCAAGGGGACCTCAGTGGCACCTTGGCGGTGCGGGATTTGAAACCACAACCCTTCAGTTCTGAGTCTGCTTCCTTACCCGCTAGGCATACCACTGCCTAGTGTGTATGAAAAACATGTTCAAAATGTAATATTTAATTAGCTAATACACACCAATGTCCACAGTAGGGAAGACAGATGAACACGCATAAAAGCCTGTTTTTCTAGTGCATGCACAGAAAAAAAAAAAACATACTATTAATCTCCTGACTCCATTGCAAGACCTGCTCACTTGGGGGTTTCCATTCACAAAAGTATTCACTTTGCCCTTGCCGCAAGCATTAGTAGGCATGCACTGCTGTAGGTTTTACACGCTCCCTTGAAGGTAAATGGCTTGTTTTTAATTGGAGTGTAAGACTCATGCCTCTTACTTTAATAATAGCATGGTGGTACTGAAGTATCCTCCTGAGACAACCCAAGCTTTTCCTTAGCTTGTTTAATCATCACCAATCAGTTAAATAAAGGTTTTTCTGTGCTCAGGTCTTTGCTGCTATATACGGGCTCAGATCATTAAAAAGATTTTTCAACCCTAAGTGGTGTCAGGAGACAATTTGGAGTTCCAAAAAGGAAGGACATGATGCCACGGTGCCCCTGCTTTGTGCCAGGGTGATTATGACAAGGTTAAATGCTGGTACTTAGCCTCACCCCCTTGTCGTTTGGTACCGACCCGTTTGCTTTGAGTTTTTTTTTCTAAGTGTATATTTAAGTGCATATTCATGTGCCACATTTATTTTTGGTTTTAAAATATTCACTTATTACAATGGTGTGCGCCTCTGCCTCCTTATTCCCCCGCCAAAACATGCCACTTTATTATTAAACTTATTAAAACGTATTATTTTGCCTACAGAGATGACAACGTTTTTGTTTAGTTCTTTCATGGCTGCCCACTGCACAATAAGGGTGATTGTAAAAAACAGAGGACACATTTCATTGTGTCACCGCGTGCTGTGCTGCAGTGTGCACCTCAGTTTCACTTTCTATATTTCAGGTCTTATTGGGAGAAATGGATGCTGTGTGTCCAAAGAAGAAAAAGAACCACCCATTATGTAACTAGTCCAATGAACAAGGTCTGTGACGGCTGTGCCACTGTCCTTGGCAACAAAAACTTATGATGGAAACTGTCATGTTGGGAAACATGACATGACAACAAACAAGGGGAATGTGCGCGGTGGGAATACACAGATACCAGGCCCAAGTGAAACATTGTGCTTTTATTTACAGTGTGTGGTGAACAACCAATAAAACAACTACACAACAATCCACAGAAGGACAACACACCATGAAAGGAGAGACCATACAAATATACAAACTAACCACTCCAACACACAACAAAGGCTTATCTCAAACTCTACAACAACCCAAAACTCCAAACTCCAAAACTCCCAAAGGGAAACACGCACAACACAGAGCACCCCAAACCATTCTACGGCCTAAAGGACGTAACAAAACATTAAAGTACATAAAGACTGTGGAGCAACATACAGGATGTTGGCTTCAAAGTGATACGTTTACCACAACATCCCTGCATATTTCAATGGAAACCCTATTCTGCGCACATTCTTAAGGCATGACTGCAAGAAGAATGTGTGGATCCCTGACCCGACCCCAACTAAAATATCCATTGGCACTTTTTTAAAAACTGGTAATGAAGGACATGCACACTTTAAGACTTGTTTGCAGGAAGAATAGGACAGAAATTCCATGTTTTATTATTTTGAGTCTTTGGTCCCTAAACATATTTTAAGTGTTGTAAAAAGGAATAAAAGTGGCAACCGTTTATAATGTTTTGCAGGGTTGAATAGCGAGAATTTTGTTCTTCGGAGAGACACCACTTTCTTCAAACATCTTGACCAACACTGGATTTATAAAACAAGGTAGAGCACAAAAAGGCCAGTGTCACAGTGAGCAAAGTGCCACTGTGCAAGGCTCCATGATACGGCTGAGCAATGTGGCAAAAATTGGTCACATTATAATTTCCCATGGTTTTCGATTTCTATCACGATGCTTTACTGACATTACCAGACTGAAACCTGTTTTACACAGTGTGTACATTTGCTCCATTTAATTTTTGGCCATAACCAATATGGTGACCGGACCTACACCCGTGGTCAATTTTGTCATCAATTCCTCTATTATGCCTTTGGACAGCAGAAGGAAACCAGAGAGCCGGGGAACCAACGCAAACTCAGTGAGAACATTCAAACTCCACCACACACTATTAATAAAAGATGAAGTGTAAAAAGTGATGACATCTGTAAATGACTAATGATTTAATATTAATTGCACTGCATATTTAACATAAGGTACAATCTTTATGTGACTCCAGTCTCATAAAAATGTCAATGCAATGACAGTAATCATTTGTTGTTTTTAGAACTTTAACAAAATAGAGAATATTGTTTTTCTAACCATGGCTTTAAAAAAATGTAGATTCTGAACCCTTTGCAGTAGTAATGACATGCACAAGCTTTCTAATAAAAGTAATAATAATAATAAATAATCAGCAAATAACAGCATGATTAAACAAATATATTTTTGTATTTCATGAAAAGCCTTTCATCCCCCTTGTACATTTGTCAACAACATTCTCTTTTATGAGATGGAATGGAAAGATCCCTTTTCTCTGCAATATGACTGAAATTGCGTTCTTGCAGGGAAATTACACTACCACCCACAGAGTAATGACTCTGATGGAACAGTCTGGATAGAAAGCACTGGTCCTTACGTCGGTGCCAAACAGCGTTTCGCTGGTAATGTTCCATAATGCAGAAAACAAAACCAAAAAAAACTTTCTCACATATTGGGGTGGGTTAAAACAATTATTGAATGAGTTTCATTACAAAGAACGCTATTCCGCTCTACGGTGCTATTAATCATGCCTGTGTCTTTAAAGAATTTTACGCCACTAATTATAATGGACGTGGCAGATTTAATGGCTCCAACATTCTGTGCTCCCTGACCTGGCAGACTGACTGTGGATGTGCTGGAGGGGACAGTTCATATTCCAGATTCCGAGCGGTTAATTAGAGTATGGAGCCAGAGCGATGTGGTGGAGTGAGAGGAGGGCAGGAAATGCTGCATTTTAACCACAGATCAGCTGTCCGAGAGCTCCGGCTCCCGCTTCGTACCGCCAACCCGACGCAGGAACAAAATCCATATCAAAACATTCCTTGCAAGAACAACAGAAGAGTAAACACTTGCTTCTTTCTCAGAACAAATAAAAGGTCTGAAAGACATGGTTTTTCTCCTGGCAGTCTAATGCGTTTACAACCTCAGTCCTGGCAAAGATCTGCGCTGCAGTTTTCTTGTCCACTGACATGTCTGTTGAAGCAGTTCAATGCACAGACACTTACCACACGGCAGTGCACTCATATCCATGGAGGGCGTGCTTTTACCCTCAACCGAAACCCATCAGTTAGAATGGATGTCAAAAAAAAGTGTCTTATTTCTTTTCCTTTTTTTCAAAGTCAGTGCTGTCAGGCTGTTCAATACAGGGCAGGCTTTACCTCAGGAGACACTTGAATCCATCCTGGAGAACAACACTGCTCTGTTCTCCAGTGTGACAGCCTTCAAGGTGCAGAGATAAGAAAAATGAGAAATGCCACCTTTGGGGAACATGGGCTCTATTGTTCGGATAATGAGCTGCTGGATGTGTTTCAAGGCATTGTTTGTTCGGTTTGTCACGCTTTCAAACTCGAAATGCCTTTTTTTTCTGTAAAAATGCTGTAAGGACGCCAAACTGCAACTTTTGGCCCTGGACTTTTTTTTGTTGTTGCTGCAAAACATTCAAATGGTTATGCATGACTTGGCTATCTCAGAGGATGAGAACAAAATGACTGCTGCTTGCCGATAAATTTTATAACTGCCAATATGTCGACGAGTTTGGAAATGTCCTCAATAATGAGAAACAAAACCAAAAACGGTACCACTAGGGATATCAAATCTCTTTAAGTTGGATTTTTGTTCATCTTTGAGTGTAAACTCTGCCTTCTATGCAGGACTTTACGACATTGCGCATTACCACACGTGTGAAAATGGCATTTTCTTGTATTATAATGATATCCGCCCTGTGCGGTCACAACCAGTAAAGTTGTCAGGACCCAATCAGTAACAATCAATCAACCAATCAGTAAGTCAGAAAACAGTCAGTCAAGGACATATCTCCTATGCTGCAAATGACTACACCCATTTGCTCCAATATTTTTTATAATATTATTTTTAACATTATGTAAAAAAAAAAAAAAGATCAAATCATTAAAGATAAACACTTACACAACATACACATACACATGATTATTATTTAAAAGAGTTTTACGTAATGGGAATGACTGACAATAGGAGCTTTGGGGAATATACCCCTCAGGCTAGTCGCAGCCGGCAACGTGCTTTTATAAGCTCTTACTAGAGTGGGGTATCCTCTCTGGCTGTTCTGTGTTTTGGCTGGAAAGTGTTCAGTAAAGTGAAAGTGAGTTTGATCCAATTCTGTGTCCGTCTCTGTATCTGGTTCTCGTTTTTGACACTGATCTGGGTAACGTGTGATATCCTAAAACGCGTAATTGAGACATGTTTAGAATGTTGCTTTTAACAACAGCGTTGTAGATATTGGAACGGCAATTTTATAGTGAAACTGAAGTGATTGTCATTGTGAAACACTGCAGCACAGCAGCCGGTGACAGAATGAAATGTGTCCTCTGTATTTAACCATCACCCTTGGTGAGCAGTGGGCAGCCATGACAGGCGCCCGGGGAGCAGTGTGTGGGGACGGTGCTTTGCAATTGCTAGGTCACCACTGCCCCGTTTGTCATCAAACTGGTGATTATTCGCCCTGAAGGCTTGCCATACATTTTACACAATGTGTCATTTTCAATCAAAGTGTACAAAGGATTATTTCTTATTTCCTCAAATTCATATGTCCATATATCTTAAATGCAATGAAGTCAAAGTGATGTATTAAAACAAAATACACAAAAGCTACAAGGATCAAATTCCCTACTGCTAAAACTGCCAAATGTGCAAGAACTAAAAAGTCAGTTAGCTGCACAGCAGTCAATTTTTTTCTATGCTGATACAATAGCATCGTATCGTATATGTCACACTTTCAAGGACAATGATGTTGTTAAAATAAGTATTTGTAGAGGCTGCAGATTTCCTCGCCATGTCCAGCCATCGTTCCAGATCTACTGCCTCGCCATGTCAAACCAGCGTGACAGAGATCTGCTTTGTGTGTTTATAAATCAAATTTATAAGACAATAAATCAGCAGTACTATACAGCATATATACTTTTAAAAATACACATAATATACATTTTTACAATAAGCCACAATAAATAATATAAATCCATAAATCCACAAATCAATAAAATAAATTAAAAGAATAATACAAATTGAAATAGATACATAAAACCAACTTCAGAATTTAAGAGGAATGAAATGTGTTTTAGGGAGGGTTTTATTAATGATTACGACTGAACGGCTCTCAACTGCAAAACAGATGCTGTTCCACAGTCTGGGGCTACTACCGAAAAAAGGCTTTGCTGCTCTGTTCTAAGAATATGCAGTAAATTGATGATCAGAGGACTGCAAGGACCAAAAAGCTCTGACAGGTAAAAAAAATGTCACTTGTGATATACAGCAGCACAGCACAAGGTGCAGACAGTGACATTTGTCCTCTGCATTTAACCCATCACCCTGAGTGGAGCAGTGGGCAGCCATGACAGGTGCCTGGGGAACAGTGGGATGGTGCTATTCTCAGTGGTACCTCAGTGGCACCTTGGCAGATCGGGATTCGAACCGGCAACCTTCTGATTACGGGGCCACTTCCTTAACCGCTAGGCCACCACTGCCCCAGGTAAGCAGGTGCCAAATTATTATTACATGACAAGTTACAGTAGTCAATGCGTTATGTAATGAAAGCATGAATTACTGTCTCAGAATGTACCAAAGAAGAGTTACTGACCATTTTACAATCAATAGCACACCTCATATAGTTTGCACACTTTTCCACACTCATGGAATTTCTTCAGGTGGCAGTCCCTTTTGTAAGCTCATTTCCATGTCAACTGATGTGCTCAAGCAATAGTTGGTTGCACCTGTTCTGCCTGAAATAAAAGATTTCCTGAAACCTTCCAATAAGGATATGCACTGCTAAACAACAACCTTTTGGACTTAGCTTTCCTGACAGACCTTTCTGAAGTTCTCAACTTCACTGAACTTCTAATTTTCATTGACTAAGACTAGACTATAACAGTCATGAATAATTCTGACTAAATAAATTAGTCTTTTATTTGACTGAAACTTGAAACGTGACTTAAGACAAATAAAAAAGCTAAAATGACAGCTTGACGCAAAGACTAGACTAAAACTTAAATTAAGACAGACTATCAAAAATTATACTCAACACACCTCACCTTGGTGGGGGCAACAGCCCTGGCAAATATTCACCCTCAGTGACCCTCACTTATCTGTCCGTCCCCAGGCAGCATGCAAAATATTTAAGAATGACATGTTGTCTCTCATTATGGATGAGACCACCAACAAAAGAATGAATAAATTAAAAAGGAAATTTTAACTATCAGCCATATGTGAGTATGGGCTGTATTTGAAACTTTTATAAATAGATAGTTTGGTTTGATTTTAGTCTGTTCAAGTCAACAAAATGCTGGATTGAATCTTTAGTATTGAAATTTTAATAACAAAAAAGTAATAATAACAACAGTTTGATGGCCCCAACAAGCAGAAACCACGGAGGGCTAACGCATGACAGTGGTATACTGCATGCAATCTACAACCATTTCACTGCATATCATACTGTGTATGACTGTGTATGTGACAAATAAAATTTGAATTTGAATCTACTTGTGAAGGGTCCTAACCACTCGCACAAACGAATGGTAGCTGAGGGTGATTAGGACCCATGCAAACCTGTGAAATGGGTGTCAGCTGACTAGACCAGTGACTCCCAGGCATCACAGGTTACAAGGCCAGACTTGAGCAGAATAATATTAACTTTGTCTGCATAAAACACAACCATATATCCTCAGATCTCAAACAGAAGAAAAGGGCATTTACTACCATCCACCTTGCACTAATTAACTT